>NC_133620.1:316706452-317306452 GCF_048593235.1 Sminthopsis crassicaudata | reverse complement strand
TAGCTACTCAATAGACATAACAGATCCAGATCTCTAGCTAAATGAGACCACTTAAGTTCGAGCTAAGTAAGGAGTGGTCCTGGGCCAATCTTAATGAAATCACTTAACTGTCCCAAGGGTGGGTCCCTGTCAGGAGAGTTTCAGGGCTCACCCCAAAAGTCAAGGACAGTTTCAGGGTTCTCCCATCACTTTTTACTTTATTCTTTTTCTTATTCTTTATCCCCCAATTAAGAAGACTCTGAGTACAGACACACACATACATATTCACATACTTACACATATATACACAAACATATATATGCATACATGCATATATATATATATATATACATAGGTATCTATAATTATATACATATATATGTACAAATACATACATATCTTTCTATGTAAGACTTGTGTGTGTTCTGTTTCTCTGAATATGGATAATATTTTCCTTCATAAGTCTTTCTGTATTTTTATAAATCCAGAAACACACCATTTCTTACAGCACAGCAATATTCCAACTTTATATGAACTAGTTATTTTAAATCTAAAACAATATTAATATGGCTGACATATAGGTAGTTTTACTATTGTTTCTTTTGATTAAATCTATTTTAATTTTTACTTTGAGATCATGGTTACTATCCCTGCTTTTTTTTTTTTTTTTTTTAACATAACTTGTTTTCTTGATCTTTATTTTATGTTTGTGTATATCTCTTATTATCTGTCCTTCCTTATTCCTCTCTTTTACTTCTGTCTTCCCTCTTATTATTTAACTTATCCTCCTCTAAGAATCCCTTTCTTATCCTCTTTAGCCTCCCTTTCCCTTCCAGGTTTCTTCTTCTCCAGTCCCTCCATCCTATTCTTCTTTATCCCATTCTCATTACCTTTCCTTCCTTCTCTAACCTTTCCTTTATCCTTTTCTCTCACCCCCTTATTTGTTTATAAATGTAGAAGACTTTTATTCCCTTCTAAATGTATCTGATGTGATAAGGTTCTCTGTAAACTTTTTTCCCTAATCCTCTCTCTCTTCCCTATACCTTTACACTCATTTCTTTCTGAATTTAGAAGACTTTTACACCCTTCTAAATATATGTGTTTTCTCTTCAACTCATCACTAATGAGAGTAGGGTTCCAAAACTATCATCTTCCCCATCTAATTTCTCTCACACCTCATTTATTAAGATAAATACTCTTACTTACATGAACTGATGCTAAGTGAAATGAACAGAAACAGATCATTATATACTGCAACAAGAAGACTACATGATGATCAGTTCTGATGGACGTGGCTCTCTTCAACAATGAGATGACTGAAACGAGTTCTACTTGCTCAGTGATGAAGAGAGCCATCTACCCCCAGAGAGAGGCCATGGGAACAGTGTGGCCCACAACATAGCATTCTCTCTCTCTCTGTTGTTTGTTGTTTGCTTGCATTTTGTTTTCTTTTGCAGGTTTTCTTCTTTCTTGATCTGATTTTTCTTGTGCAGCAAGATAACTGTATAAATATATATACATATATTGGATTTAACATATATTTTAACATATTTAATGTATTGGACTACCTGCCATCAAGTGGAAGGATGGGGAAAAGGAAGGGAAAATTTGGAACAGAAGGTTTTGCAAGGGTCAATGTTGAAAAATTAATGATGCATATGTTTTGTAAATAAAAAGCTTTAGTTAAAAAAAAAAAAAGAAAAAAAAGATGAATTACTCTTTTTACCTTTTCCTTCATGGTGTTACTTTTTAGTATTGCATCATATTTAGTGCCATCCCATCTTTCTTTTGAATGACTCAAATACTAATGATAATCTTAGACATACAGTTTATATTTCCACATAAACAGTTGTCCTTATTGAATCCTTTGTAATTTGACTTTGATGTTTACCTTATATTTCTCTTGGATTTTGTATGTCGAATTTTCTATTAAGTTTAGGTCTTTTTGCAACAATATTCTGAAAGTCTGGCAATTTATTGAATGTCTTTTTTTTTTCATTCAGAATTATGTTTAACTTCAAACCCCAGTTCTTTTGTTCTTGGATATATAGTGTTCCAAGATCTGTGGTTCTTTAATGTAGCCACTGGTAAGTCTTGTGTGATTCTAATTGTGGCTCTACCATATTTGAATTGGTTTTTTTTTTTCTTATTGCTAATAATATTTTCTCCTTGACAGGGTTTTTTGTTTTGTTTTGTTTGTTTGTTTGTTTGTTTTGGGAATTTGGCTATGGTTACTGTAGCATTTTCCTGTATCATCTTTTATTATTATTATTTTGTTCTATTTCTACTTTCCTCTCTTGTTCTAACAGTTCAGGATAATTTTATTTAGCTATTTCTTGTTTTATTGAATCAAGATTTTTTTTTTTATTGTAACTTTCAGATATTCTGATTATGCCTGTTTTTTCTTCTTGATCTGTTTTGTTTTGTTTTGTTTTTTAAAATTTCCTATCCTGGAAGTCATAGGGAGCTACTCAAATTTATTAAGTGGAGTGTATGCACGTGACATAATCAGATCTGTAATTTAGGAAGATAACTTTGGTAGCCAAATAGAGGATGGATTAGAATGGTATAAAATTGAAAATTGATTTTAATTTTATTTTTAAGACTTTAAGCTGGAATCAGGGACTTAATAATCTCCTATGCAGTCTAAGTCCACACTTTTTACTTTTTAAACTCTGCTTTTCATCCACACTCCAGAGAAACTTGCCAAAAGGCTAAACTTTTTATCTTGTAATTACCTCCAAAACTGACTCAATTTTATTATGAATCGAATTACTACTTTTATATAAACAATCTTGGAAATATTGCTGGTTTAGTTCTAGACTACTACAATAGAGCAAATATTGCAATAGGGTGAGTCACACAAATACTTTTGGTTTCCCAGTGCACATAAAAGTTATGTTTATATTATGCTGTAATCTTTTAAGTGTGCAATTGAATTGTGTTTAAAAATATATACATACCTTAATTTAAAAATACTTTGTTGCTAAAAAAGCTAACTCATCATCTGTAAGTCATAATCTTTTTTTGGTTTTTTTGAGTCACAATCTTTTTGTTGGTGGAAGATCTTGTATCAATGTTAATGTTTGCTGACTGATCAGGAGATGGTTTGCTGAAGGTTGGAGTGTTTGTGGCAATTTCTTAAAGTAAGACAACAATGAACTTTGCCATATGGATTGACTCTTCTTCCTACTTGTATAGTTAGAGGGTATTTTAAAGTTATGAATTAGCCTAATTTCAATATTGTTGCATCTCAGGGAACAAAGAATCCTAAGGAAAGGAATAGAGATGTGTAAGGGGCCTTTAAATGGGTGCCACAGCACATCGGGAGATTGAGGCCCGGAAGTAATTTCTGTGGATATTAGGACTGCCCTTGGGCGGGATCCTGGCCATATTGAGATAGCTTCATAATGGGTGACTCTCTCGCTGATTGGCTGTGTGTGTGACCTCACAGGCCCTATGTAAGCCCACTGCAGGCAGCAGGCAGTCCTCTTTAACCTGGCGCTCTTCACCCTGGCTCCCTAGCCTGGGTGGCCAAGCCAAGATGGGTAGCCAAAAGAGGTAAGGGTTTTGGTAGTGAACACATGGGTCTTCTAACCAGGTGTTCACTCGGGAACCAACAAGTCAGGGCATCAATCAGGGCATTATGTGAGTAGGTATAATAAAGGCTTTTAAGATTACACGTGGCTGTTCTTGAGTGCGCTACCGGTTATTAAGCTAGTAATTATAACTGCCAGGAGAGCACGATACAAATGGCGCTCAACGTGGACGCATCAGGAATTATCAGGTTTTGAAAATATTTAATATTCAGAATTAAGATTCTGAAAGATCCGGTAGAAACGCCACTTAAGAGGGAAGACAGAGAAGCAATATGGACCCAGGTAACTCCGGGATCAGGCTCAAGGACACAGCTGAACATAATGCTTATATAAAAAGGTTAAAGAGCCAGATGGAAGATCTTTTAACAAAGATCACCACTGAAGAACAGCAGGAAGCTTGTAATCAAGCTCCGAGAAGGCTATCCCCACACCCAGTAAATATAGCTCGGAGAGGGAGCAACCTAGAGCTAATGCGATTGTATGACAGTAGAGAGTATAAAATGCCACAGCAAGAGTTGCTGGAATTGCAGGTTAAACTACAGATGGAGATAGAGAAAGAAGAAAAAGCTAGGTTACTACAGATAGAACAGGAAGAGTTCAAACCAGTGGCTGAAACTAAGGAAGGAAATAAACGAACCACATGGACTTCAGTTGTAGAAATTCTTCTTAGCGTTTTGTTGGTTTACCTTGTGCATGGTTGTTTTAAGGAATTTATTGATTACTCTTTCACTGAGAAGAAGTTTAGTTCTTTTTATGTGCAAAGCTCAGGTTTGATTTTAAATCAGCCTTTGGGGAATTTTCCAATTCTTCTTCCCTCTGCCTCACCTTCTTGGGCCAAGGGAGTAGGGGGAGGAGGAAAAGGAAGGGAGATAATACCATCAGCACTGCCCATTAATCCATTCAAAACTCCTGTGTCTTCATTTCAAAGGACAGGAGTAGGCTTTATGCCCCAAGGCAAAAAGGAATTGTGGGGTATTGACTATAATCAGAAAAGTTTTAAAAATACAGTTCAGTTAATTTCTAAGAAACCTTACAGGGATAAGACCTTGCAGTTAGAGAGAGTGGAGTTTTATACTTGTAAAACTGCTAGGATCGTCTTTGGAAAGTTGAAACTCCTCTTTTCTTACCTCGTGGATTTTCCACTTCCACAGGTGAGCTTGATTTCCCAACCCCCTACGGGTACTTATAAAACAGTGTTTATGTCTAGAATGGGTTGGAAAATTGCTGTTTTAATCACTAGAATAAATAGACAGTGTGTGATCTTTGACCCAGGAGGAAAAGTAATATCAGATTTATTGATTCACACTCCTGGAGTACAATTCGGTATCAGAAACTCAAACTTTGATTTTTAGGCAAAAGAATTCAGGGATATAGCCGAGTGTTCTTTTTTCATTAACTGTATGAGTGGATGTTTTAAGACCAATGGACATTATGGCTTCATTCCAATCTGGAGAAGCAGCTAGACATGTGATCAACCATTTTTCAATTGTAGAAATTTCACATGCATTTAAGACAGTTTATGGATTGGCTTACAAATACTTTGCCTTTAGGTGTTTTTTCATTGAATTTGATTTTGCACATCCCATTGGCATTTCTTATAATCCTATTAGTAAAGTCATTACTGCACAGACTATCCCCAAGATCTTCTCTTCTAAACAAGAGAAGGGAATTTTGGGATATGTGATTGCTTACAATTTTTAAATTTTGATTTTACATTTTTAAACACTTTTGATTTTACATCTTCAAAGTATTTTGATTTTACATTTTAAAGTTATTTCGGTTTTACACTTTTAAACTATTTTGGTTTTACATTTTTAAATTCTTTGCCTTTTACCTTAGCAATGCACTACGGGCATACACAGAAAGTGCAGCTAAGTGACAGACTGACTAACTTTTGCCTGACTTTTGTTAATCTTTTTGACAACAACTTTGTTTCCACTGTGACGTGGAAAGGCCTGAATGGCATTTGGAAAGGCCCAAGTTGGGCCCTGGGGACATTCTTTACTAGGTGTAGATCCAGCAGCAGAGTTCATCCCCACCAGAGACATTTGTAACCTAGGGATCCAAGAGAAGGACCAGACAACAGAGGGACCAGCCAGATGTCTGTAGCCCTTCAGACGCTGATGGCAGCGATGCCCCTCCTGACCGTGACACCAGAGACACCAGACACAGTTCCAGTGTTGCAGCTGAAATGGACTGTTTTGGGTGATACGCAATATGAAGACTGTAAATGGACAATGGGCCTGCTTGCTTCTCCCGTGGCTACTTGCCATATGGTGGCCTGGGGAGAGGCTTTGCCCTATGCTTTCTATTGAAGGACTATGCGTTTAAATTAGTGGGTGAAAAACCAACACACCCACCTGCTGTTGTTATTGAGACAATGTTATTGGACATAACTTTGCTTATGTGCACCTGTGAAACTAGAATTGTTCTAGAATTGTGAAAAGTGCAATAGAGAATTGTGATAAGCTAGAATTGTTCTAGGATTGTGAAAAGTGCAATTGAGAATTGTGATAAGCTAGAATTGCTCTAGGATTGAGACAAGTGCAACAGAAAATTGTAAGAAACTAGAATTGGTCTAGAACTGTGATAAATGTAACTAGAATTGTGACAACCTACTTCACTGATATTTAATTGTTAACTAGAATTGTGATGTTTTACCTTGTTGACTTCCCACCTCAGTGTTGACATCCTACCTCCTTGGCATATTATCTCTAGTATGACTTTGATGAATGGGTTGAACACTTGGGCCACTGTTGAGCCTGATTCTCATTGTCATACTTCTGTTTACTGATCTGCTGCTTTGTACCTCCTTGGGCATAACACTCTGTTATCTCATGGATCAAGTGAACTATAGCTGGTGCTAAAAGTTTAGCTTGGTGAGATGTGCGGTTCCCGCAAAACAAGAGAAAGGGAATTGTAAGGGGCCTTTAAATGGGTGCCACAGCACATCGGGAGATTGAGGCCCGGAAGTAATTTCTGTGGATATTAGGACTGCCCTTGGGCGGGATCCTGGCCATATTGAGATAGCTTCATAATGGGTGACTCTCTCACTGATTGGCTGTGTGTGTGACCTCACAGGCCCTATATAAGCCCACTGCAGGCAGCAGGCAGTCCTCTTTAACCTGGCGCTCTTCACCCTGGCTCCCTAGCCTGGGTGGCCAAGCCAAGATGGGTAGCCAAAAGAGGTAAGGGTTTTGGTAGTGAACACATGGGTCTTCTGACCAGGTGTTCACTCGGGAACCAACAAGCCAGGGCATCAGTTAGGGCATTATGTGAGTAGGTATAATAAAGGCTTTTAAGATTACACATGGTTGTTCTTGAGTGCGCTACCGCTTATTAAGCTAGTAATTGTAACTGCCAGGAGAGCACGTTACAGAGATGGGGAACAGCTGGTTTGCTGGAGCAGTCAGAACATATACAATATTTATCAATTAAGTTCATCATCTTATATGAGACATGGTTCATAGTACCTCAAAATAATTACAATATCAGCTTCAAAGATCACTGATCACAAATCATTTTAACAGATATAATAATAATGAAAAAATTATAAGAATTATCACAATATGAAACAGTCACACATAACAAACAGTTATGTGAAACAATCAAAATCATATTATTGGAAAAGCTAAAACTGATAGTCTTCCTTGAAACCAGGTCGCCACAAACTTTCAATTTATAAACAAATAAATAGAATCTTCCCCTCTCAATCTGTGAAAAACAATAAAGCAAAGCAATAAAAGGAAAAATGCCTATATTTTCTACTTTTGTAACTTCACTTACCATCCACTTATCCAGAATTCAAGTTCCTTTGTAATCTTATCCACAATCCTCAAATTCAAGTTGGTTTAGCAAACTATATCCATGTCCACAGACTAATTCTATCACCTGAGGATTATTCCTATCTCCTAGCCAAGGAAATAATGGGGAGGGATTGAGGAGGTTTCAGAAGACACCATTGCAGTTATTATAAAAGATCCTGTCAGCCCTCAGGATCTTTGGTCATTGAAAGAAATCATTGACCAAATGTATGGGTTACTGCTACTCTAACTAATAAATTGATCATGTTTTGAAACTTGCCTCAGTTTTCCTTAATTTCAATTGTAACAGTGGAGTGAGGCTTGAGGCAAAGACTTCTAGTAACTTTTCTATTTTAGATACCAGGGAAAATACCCAGAGGAAATGGTAATATTGATAAAAGAACAAATTTGACTATCCATGTCACAAATATTAATTGTCTCTTTTGACTATCCAAAAAAAGAAAAAAGAATGTGTTCTAGTGATTAGGTATAGCTTCTAAGAGAAATATAGCAGTAATCCTGAGGTGCCCTGACCTTAGAGTGCTATTGTTCTAACAATTTGTCAATGATTCTAAAGACTGCTGACCTTGGGAATATAGTGTTCTACAAACATTGCTGACTGCCAGATAACAATCTGTTGGTCAATAACAATAAGGTTTCTGAGACAAATGGTGATGAACATATGAGACTACTTAACTCTACATCTAAACTATAAAATTCAATATTGAAGTGCATACTACATACTCAGTTCTACCTCTGTCATAAAATTAGATTATCAGGGACATGAAGAACCGGATCTTTTTGTCTTATCCTACAAATTTATCTTCTTGCTCTTAGTTCTTTGCTAAATCTTTTTGGAACTTAGCCTATTTCAATTGGTGTTACAATTATAATAAACTTTGCCCCTTAACTTTGAGATGGGTTCAAGCTTGCAAATTCTTTTGAAATATCTTGCAACACTTGTTTGCAACTCCAACCTTTTGGAGTCTCCTTTTGAACTTCAACACTAGTGCTATTCCAAGTGTTTTCTCAGAAAGACTTAGAAGACTATAACAAGTGCCTTAGAGTCCATTTGTGTATCTCTATGCTATTAGCATATATTGAATTTGATTCAGGGGCATCTATCTCAAGACTACAGGTTCCAGAAAGTCAGGACCATGAACATTTAAAGATACACACATACACATGTTTAAATGTTTATATGCATGCATGTATAAAAATGTGTGTATGTATAATATATATATACACATTAATGTGTATATATAAATAGATATATATATATATTTATAAAAAGCATTTGCAATATGTATGTATTATGTGTGCATGTTGTATGTATCAGTGCGTGTGTATTTAAAATATCAAATGCTTTCTCTCTCCTTTTTTCTGGCAGTTGCTGTTTTGAAGACCAAAAAACCTAATTAACATTCTCCTTTGAGAGGTCTGTTGATTCCCTAATTAGTATTAAAAAGCACTTAGAAGGTACCATTTGTTAAATTTAGATACTGAGTTTTTGAAGGAACTTAGATGCCAACAAAAAAATAATAAATGACTTGCATTCATGGTGCTTATTTTTCTATTGGCAGCTTTTCATTTAATTTGTGGCCTTGCCTTTATTGGAAAATAAACATTTTTAAATGCCTATTAGATTCTAAGCACTATGCTAAGGACTTGAGATACAAGTATGAAAAAGATAGGCAATCATGACCCTCAAGGCATTTAAGCCTAATTGGGGAAAGATTAATTCACAAAAGGAAGCTGAAAAAGTGCATTGTGGGGGAAAGGTACCTGGTATAGACACATGATGGAGTCCAGTCCAAGGAATGCAGCTTATGGAAAATGAAGAGGTAGCTGGTTTGGAAATTCTCTTAAAATGGAAGCTTTGGGAGGAATCCTTTGTTTTGCCTTCCAATCACAGGGACAGAGAGTACTGATGATACTGAGGATACCAAAGCTGATATAATCTCACAACCTAATCTTGATCTTGATGATGATGTTTCCTGGAGGCATGGTTCTCCCTTACTTACCATCTTTACTTCATCTCTGAAAGATTAGTAGCTTGATTACCCTAGTCCTAGATGCCTAGAAGCCAGACATGTTACATTTCCTCTCTCCCTAAGGTTCCTTGGTATCCTTAAGAGGGGTTGGGAGTAAATCGTCTCTGTATTTAGCTCTAGCTAGCTGAGGGATAGGGGAGGGAGGGGGAGAGAGAGAAAGAAACAGAGAAAGACAGAGGCAGAGATAGAGACAGAGACAGAGAAATAGAGAGAGCCGAGTCAGAGAGACAGAGACACAGAGAGAGAGAGACCTAGAGATTGTCCCCATTTGATAAATTTTGGAAAAGGCACTTATGTAATGGGGAAATGTAGGATATCTTGTCCCAAAAGTAGAACCTTGTCACCTCTTACATACGCACTCCACCTTAGAGGATTTGGATATGCTAAAGACTTGTTACATATGTCTTGTAATATATACATGAGAATTACCAAGAAACATTTAAAAGATGGGTAGTTTTCTTTTTTTAAGAAAAAGTTATTATACTCAAAGGGCTATCAAACTGTGCATATCCTTTGATCCAGCAGTGTCTCTACTATGTCTGAACTTCAAAGAGATCATAAAAAAGAGAAAAGGACCCATATGTGCAAAAATATTCATAGCAGCCTTTTTGTAATGGCAATAAACTGAACACTGAGTGGATGCCCATCAGTTGGAAAATGGCTGAATAAATTATGGTATATGAATGTAATGGAATATTATTGTTCTATAAGAAATGATCAGCCGGATGGTTTCAGAAAATCCTGGAGAAACTTATATGAACTGATGTTAATGAAGTGAGTAGGACCAAGAGAACATTATATATAAGCAACAAGAAGTTTATGTGATTATTAATTGTGATGGATATGGCTCTTTTCAATAATGAGGTGATTTAGGCCAATTCCAATAGATTTATGATGGAGAGAACCTTCTGCATCCAGAAAAAAGGACTGTTGGAACTAAATGTGGATTACAACATAGTATTTTCATCTTTTTTGTTGTTGTTTGCTTGCTTTTCCCCTTCATTTTTCCCCTTTTTGATCTGATTTTTTCTTGTGCAGCATGATAAACATGGAAATATGTTTAGAAAAACTGCACATGTTTAACCCCTATTGGATTACTTGCTGTGTAGGTGAGGGAGGGAGGAAGAAACTGAAGCAGGTTGTGCTCCCTTTAAGAAACTGTATTTCCTATTTATCTGAGATTCCCTTCAGATTCCCAGCCCCTCCTGGCTGAGGCATATCCTCCCCAGGATGCCAGAGCCTTTGATTCAATTACAATCCTGGTCAAAAAGCATCCCTTTGAATTCCAATAGGAGATCCGGACTTGTCCCAGCCCCCATCCTGACTTGCTTAGGCTGTCCAGCACCCACTGGTTCTGATCTGCTTGGGGGAAGCAGACACCCAATATAATAAGCTTCCATCAACTAAAGTCTTTGCAGATGGACTTTGGTAGCTCCCTTTTCCGCCAGGACCTTCTGTCCACTGAAAACTGTATTCTCAGTGCAAAACTCCATTTTCCAGAGATCTGCCATTATAGAAGTCAGTCTCTTGGTAAATTGATTTCTATCTAACAATAAACTTTAATTTTGCAACTAATATTTGGGAATGAGTGAATTCTTTCACCCCTAAAACTTGGGTAAATTTAAAGGGGATTCTTCATAACTCTCTTATAGCCACTAACCTCTAGACCACTAGGCATCTAGACCACACAAACCTCATCAAAAGGAGGGAGAAAAATTTTGAACATAAGGTTTTGGAAGGGTAAATGTTGAAAACTATCTTTGTATGTATTTTGAAAAATAAAAGCTACTAATTTTAAAAACTCGTGTAGGTATAGATTTTATAATTAGTGACATAGCTACTATCCTTCCTCCCTGAATTAAAAAAATAACAATACAGCTTTAGGTCAGGGATTCTGTTGTTATTGTTGTTCCAAAGTTAAGAAGAAATGCTCACTCTTATCTTGAAAGAGTGAGATTCAGTCATTGAAATTAACATTTAGGATGTAAGGGGAAAGGAAAGAGTGATAATACTAGAAATGTAAAAATTACTTTTTAGAAAAAAAAGCTTTTGTTAAAGTTTTTGATAAACTCATGCCTGGAACAACAAAGTACTACCCCCAATTAAAGAGACATACTATTCAGTTCTAGGGAAATAATTGTTCTTCTGTGATCTGTCCTGGTAAAACCATATCTAGAGTATTATATTTAGCCCTGAAACTCATTTTTAGCAAGGGCTGTGCCTTGAGGACAGTGTGCTAAATGGTGAGAGACCTCAAGATCACATTGAATGCATATTTGTTTGGAAGTATTGAGATGTGAGAAATGAGGGGTGAGAGATATCCTAATAGCAATGGAGCCTCCATGCTTGTGTTGTAGGTTTTGCGAAAGAATTTGCAGTCCTGATCTCCTAGGTTTTTGGCAAAAAAAAAAAATGAGTTTATCATACTGAGAAACAACTTCCCAGAAGGCTAGTTCCAAAAGAATTTGGCAAAGGTAGGTTTTTGGCAAAGATGGGTTTATACTGAGAAACAATTTCCCAGTGGGCCAAATCCTGATAGGAAATTAGCAAAGGTTTGGGGTACAGTCTTTGATTATATTAGGTGATGAGGGTTGTGGTTCCTTTAAGACTAGTCCTTTCATATTGATTTATTCCTTTCTGACTCCTAGCCCCTCCTAGCTGATCAATTCAAGAAACTAGGATTTTTGATTCACAAATCTTAGTCAAAAGCACCCCTTTGAATTCCAATAGGAGAGATCCGGGCTCTCCCAACCCCCATCGGATCTCAGCCAACTTGGGCTGTCCCAGCCCCCATTCTAATGTTCTGCTCAGGTTTCCCAACCCCCACCAAGCAAATTCTAGTCCTTGCTAAAATCCAGTGAGGAACCAACTTGGGACTCCACCCACAGGCCCTTTTAGCTAAATCTCATTATAAAAGAGCCAGACTGGAGCTCTCTCTTTGCAGAGGATCTAAACATGGCAGCCTTACACCTGGCATGGGCTCTTTGCCCACTGGAATCCTATTTCCGGTGCCCTCTTATTTCTACCCTCATTTTTTACTAACCTTACTTCCAAACCCCATAATAAACCTCTTTTATTAATTTAGGTTTTCGGGTCTGTAAATTCCTTTACAGGGGACTCTTGTGCCTCCACTAGACCTCATTTAACTTCGTATCCTTGCGCCGAATCCAAAGGGGTTGCAGGGGAGCTCTATTTGACTCCTTGTACTCTGAACCTGCCACTAGACCTCAATTAAACCCTAATTTCTTTTAGGTACCCTTTATCTAAACCTCATGAATGAGATGAGGTGAGATCTTTCAAGACAGTTGTGAAAATCGAGTAAGGCTTCATCTACTTCAGAGTTCGAGTAGGCCTGAAGGACTCTGAAGGGCATTGCCTTCCCCTCCTATGACATCTCCCTATTTCATCCAAATATGGGCAACTATGTACTTATTGGTCAAGTTCAATTTCATGGGTAGATCTCGCGTTTAGAATGTAAGACTCTCAGCCAATGAGGATGAGGGTCAGTGGTGGGAGGGGGCATTTTGCGTTAGGGATTAAAGGTGCTGTCCTGCCCACAGGAGGCGCTTCCTCTCTTCGATAGTCTACTCGAAGAGTGGGACGCCCTTCTCGCGAGAATGTACAATAAACTTTGCTTTTCTCTAGAGCTCTCTCCAGCTTTTTTTATTAAATGGTGACCCTTCACCATTTCCGTACCACACAGTTTGGGGGCTAGTCCGGATCCTTTACTCGGTGAGTAAGTGAACTCCTGGGTGCTAGTGGGATGGCGCCCTGCCTTGATTTAGGCAGCCCGCCAGCTTCCAGGGGCTTCTCCTTGCTCCCTGACGTAGAGTGGACCCGAAGTGGAGAAACTCAGAGAAAAGCAACGGAAACTCCGCGGTGAAAAATCCCAACCGGTTGGTGGAGGACAGATCAGTCAAGTAATTTGTTGCACAGCAACCCAGAGGTAAGCGTCCTGTGAAGCCCCTTGAGTCTAGTTATAGGTTCTGGAGGGGGCTGTAGACGGTAGACAGGAAGAGAGCTAGGCCTTCCTGGGTGACTGAGTTAACTGGTGACAGTTAGCGTGTTTGGGCGTTTAGGAGTCTGTTAAACTCCTTCCAAATTCAATGGGTGTGGCCTAGTCCCAGCCAGCCCTCGCGGAGAGAAATGAGAAAAATATCAGAAAATACCAGTAGATATTCCCTTGGGAGATAAATTAAGTAATTGGAACAAACTGCCAAAATATGAGGAAAAATAAAAAGCAAGAAAAAGATGATAAGGTATTGTTGTTTTGTTGCAGACTGGTGGTGCCAAAAGGATTAAATGGTACCTGAAGGGAAGGACCTGAGAGGATTTAATTCCATTAGCCCTTCCAGGGGCCTTCGGGCGGGGAGGAGAACTAGGTCTTTTGAAGCAGGGGTCGTTCCAGCTGACCAGAAATAGCTGTTAGTAAATCCCATTTGGGATCAGAAACCCTGTACATGGGGAAGTATGTGGGATTGAGCGAGTGAAGATGGTGGCTTCCTTCCTCTTCCTCCCACGTGTCCTGACTGCAGCAGGGCCACATGGGCCGGGGGAAAGAAACCTTTAAGTTTTATGAAATTTGGGTCAGTTACGTGCAAACATTGAAGTGTAAAGTTTAAAAATATATACATATATATTTACTTAAAGGCGGGACAGGAAAGATTGATTTGTAAAAGTAATTAATAGTTTAAATGGAGCTATGATATATTGGGTCGGGAAGCATGGTGGTGTGGGGGAAGGGTGACCACGTGGAGAGGTCCCTCCCATTAAGTATAGTGGGGTTTTTTGTTTTTAATAACTGCACCTCCTTGCTGATTTAGATATTAATTATTTCTACTGTTTAAAGGAAAAGCCTACATTTATATGGTGTTGATAACTGAATGTTTTATTTTTATTTTTCAAGTCTATAACTGTTCTAAGGAGTTGGAACTGAAGTTTTCTGAAAACAAGTTATTCAATATTTATTTACATGCGTGATAGTCTCCTTGTTTAAAGATTATTTTAATCTGATCTGATAATTTGATAGGGTTATTTGCAAAAATTTTAATCCTGCTTCCTTTTTGTCCCCTGGAGAACAGAACTATTGCTATTTTGGGAAATTTACTAGTCTGTTGTGTATAATATGATAATTTCTGTAAACAGGGGGGGGGAAGGGAAACTGAGATTTCAACTGGTCAGAAAATTGGAAAAAAACTGATGTCTTATTTCAGTTCAGGCCTAATTGGAAACTACTTACTCTTTGCTTACCTCATCATTTTGGTTCCCTGATGAAGGACCTCGAAAATAGACATAATTTGGGTACTGAATAGAACTCTGGAAAAGGTAAAAGATTTTTTTTCTTTTTTTGCACCGGACATCCAGGCTGCTTCTGGCCTGGATCGTTGTTAGAGCTCTATGCTCGGCACAATTCTTTTAAGAATTGCTGCGATTGACAAAAGGTCTCCTTTTGTCTCGCTCTCTTGTCTCTACAGATAAGGGAGAGGCTGCAAAAAGTTGAAAAAGCTCTTTACCTGTCCACTAGCTAGACACACCTGATTTTAGCAGATGCTGGGTTTGGAGAAGGCTGCAGAGACAAAAGGCCTTTACAGGGGACTCTAGCTGAAAATTTGCTAGACTATGATTGGCTAGCTTATGTTTTAACTTTGAATTATTGTCCTGACTCAGTCCTGCCTCAGTTTCCTTGCCTCTTAGTTCTGCAAAACCCCCCCCCTGCCTCTATCAGAATACTTGATAAGACCTTATGTTTCAGAATAGCAGAATGTCTCTCCCATTACAAGTTAATGGGAATCTATTATCAAAACTTCTTGAATTCTCTTGTGTGGAATTAGACATTCTGTATATGATTGTATTTGCATTGGATGTTTTTAAAAACAAACTGATTTGTATGAATAATGTTCACTTATGAAAGATCTACTTGGATATAAACTCATTGGGACAAATTCCTTATTGTTATCAACACAAGGTTATGATAAATATTTGTTTAGAATTTATGTATGGTTCTTCTAGGATGGTAAATGGGAAAAGAAATGGGTTTGTTAGAACTTCCACTGTTACCAAGGGCAGTCTACCTGCCCATTGGTCTGCTCAAACTTGTGAATTGCTGTGAATTGTATGCTTTAAATCAAGCGTTAAAATTATTGCGTGACCAAGATGGGAATATATATACTGATTCTAAATATGCCTGGGGTGTGGTGCATGTATTTGGGAGGATTTGGGAGGAAAGAGGATATGTAAACAGTAAAGGTAAAGAACTGGTTCATCATACACTAGTCAGAGAGATACTAGAAAATATTCTGACTCCTAGGAATATAGCAGTAATACATGTAAAGAGACATCAGATGGGAAATTCTTTTGAGGTAAGGGGAAATAGATTAGCAGACCGGGAGGCCAAGGGAGCCGGAGATCAGGAAATCTCTCATATAATGGCTTTGATACCTGTACTTCCCCCTAGTCTACCCTCTCCTAGTTTTACTCAGGAGGAAAAAGAGAAAGCCTCAACTCTCGGAGCAGTTGTGAACTCGGAAGGACGATGGCTCTTACCTGACGGCAGAGAGGTACTGACCAAAGCAAGTATGAGGCAAGTCCTTCAGCAACTGCACCAGGGCAGCCATTGGGATGTCCAAAACCTGTGTGATGCTATACTGACAAGGTATGTTTCCCCCGGCCTATATACTATGGCTCGACAACTGGTGGACGGTTGTCTTGTTTGTCGAAGGACTAACAGGGCTGCCCAACGCCAGCTTCCAAAAGGGGGACGACCTCCTGGAATCAGACTATTCCAAAGCATCCAGGTGGACTTTACTGAGCTGCCACCAGTGGGTCGAGTTCTTGCTGGTCATAGTGGACCATCTGACCTCATGGGTGGAGGCATTCCCGTCAGGCCGAGCAACTGCCTCGACAGTAAGTAAGGTCTTATTAGAACAAATTATTCCTAGATATGGAATGGTGGAGAGGATAGACTCGGATCAGGGAACACATTTTTCTGCCCAGGTATTGCAGAGTCTGATTAGGGCCTTAGAAATCACTTGGGATCTCCATACCCCTTGGCATCCTCCCTCTTCTGGGAACGTAGAAAGGATGAACCAAGAAATAAAACGGCAGTTGACTAAGTTATCTTTAGAGACCCAACTACCTTGGACGAAATGACTTCCTCTCACTCTGGTTAGAATCAGGACCAAGCCACGTAGAGATATTGGGCTTTCACCTTATGAATTATTGTATGGTCATGCTTTCCAGGCTTATCCTAAGGGAGACTGGGACCCTATTTTAGAAACTAAGGATTTGTTTGTTAAGAGATATGTTAAATCATTGCTGGAACATTTGCAAGGACTTCAACAAAAAGGGCTAATAGCTCAGACTCCTCCTCTAGGTTTCCCTGTTCATAGAATTCAGGTTGGTGATTGGGTGCTGATCCGTTCCTGGAAGGACGAGAAGCTGACTCCGTGCTGGGACGGACCCTACCAAGTGATACTGACCTCAGATACTGCGATACCCATGGCCATGGGTACCTGTCCCCTTAAGCCCAGCCTGGATCCTTAGCAACAGATCCCAAATTCATAATGGGACCGGTTTCTGGAATTGGGAAGAGAAACATCAGTGGTCATTGACAGGAGATAGGAAAGGGAAATACTGCTTAAATCAGACAGGACGAGGTTTGAAGCTGGGAAATAGTGTTTGTGAGTGGACCTATTCGAGAACAGACCTGAGGCCAAAGACAATTGACTGTACAAAAATGTCTAAATATTGGCGGGATACGGGGAGGAATCCTCAATTGAAGTGTGGGAAGGACTAGAAAGACTGTACCTTGGATGTTCTCCCAGAAATAGGAGAGCAGGGATATTGCTATCAACAAGTCACTACTGCTGAGTGTGATGAAGTAGAATGGGATGTATTAAGATGTATAAAAGAGAATAAGAGGAAAGGGAACATATACATTGGGTACAGTCAGCAATGGGGTTGGTATAATGTCACCCCAGGGACACCCGGGCAACATGGGACTCTGTTTTCCACATTTTGGAGTACCTCTAATCCAACAGGCCAGTGGCCAGTTGCCAATTGTAGTTGGAGAAAAGAGCAAGGTTTATGAAAATGCCAGTATGACCCCTTTGTGGGGGAAGCCCCCTAGGGACGAGAGACCAACAATATTACCCTTTTACAAGGAATAGCTCAGACATATTTCCAAGGGAACAACCTGCTCTAAAGGGTCATTATTGGATCTGTGGTTTAACTGCCTATACTCATCTGCCTCTTAATTGGACAGGGAATTGTTATATTGGACTAATAAGGCCAAAAGTTTTCTTTCTTCCCGAACAGGCAAACCAATATTTAGGGATTCAGTTGTATGATAATTTGGGAAGGGAGAAACGGAGTTTAGATACCTCCATCACTTGGACTGGAGATGCAAATGGTTGGGGTGAGGCCTGGCCTCCAGAAAGAATAGTCAAAGAGTATGGGCCAGCGACCTGGGCTCAAGATGGAAGTTGGGGATATAGAACTCCAATATACATGTTGAACAGGATAATTAGGCTTCAGGCAGTTGTAGAGATTATCACCAATCAGACAGCTGAGGCACTACATCTTTTGGCTGATGAAGCTACTCAAACCAGAGAGGCTATTTTACAACATAGACTTGTGCTGGATTACTTGTTGGCTGAGGAAGGGAGAGTTTGTGCTAAACTAAATTTATCCACATGTTGTATAAAGATTGATAACAATGGTAATCTAGTGAAGGAAATCACTAAGAACATTAGGAAACTTGCTCATGTTCCTGTACAGACTTGGACCTCACTGTTCAATACTTCTAGATGGTCCTGGTTTGGGAAGCTGGTGGAAGCAGCTCCTTTGGTTTGGCCTTATAGCTCTTAGTGGTGTTATATTATTCCCTATCTACATCCCTTGTTTGATCAGATTAATAACCAGAATTGTCCAAAACTCATCATCTGGAATGATCAGGTTGGAAGAGAAAGCTGAAGGGTCTGTTAAATAGATGCTGTTAAAAGGGTAAGGGTGGAGCCGGTGGCCCAAGGCCAACAGAAACCAGAAGGAAGTGAGGAATTCATAGGGAATGTGAAATTATGTTACAAAAATTTGAAGAGATCTCAGTGTACAAAATAAGAGGAGGGACTGAATGAGATGAGGTGAGATCTTTCAAGACAGTTGTGAAAATCGAGTAAGGCTTCATCTACTTCAGAGTTCAAGTAGGCCTGAAGGACTCTGAAGGGCATTGCCTTCCCCTCCTATGACATCTCCCTATTTCATCCAAATATGGGCAACTATGTACTTATTGGTCAAGTTCAATTTCATGGGTAGATCTCGCGTTTAGAATGTAAGACTCTCAGCCAATGAGGATGAGGGTCAGTGGTGGGAGGGGGCGTTTTGCGTTAGGGATTAAAGGTGCTGTCCTGCCCACAGGAGGTGCTTCCTCTCTTCGATAGTCTACTCGAAGAGTGGGACGCCCTTCTCGCCAGAATGTACAATAAACTTTGCTTTTCTCTAGAGCTCTCTCCAGCTTTTTTTATTAAATGGTGACCCTTCACCATTTCCGTACCACACACTCATTATTAGGTTTCTATGATTTGGGGCTAGGGAGCGATTAGGGGCTAATTTTCAATTCAATAAAGGGGGTGGTTATTTCCCAGACCAAAGTGATTATCAGATCAGTTGGAGGTGGGGATTCCCTAGGAAACCAGGTAGCTTTCCAAAGGGAGATTCAGGGGGGTGGGGATCATTTCCAGGAATTTCCCCAAGCCATGTCAGTCAATGTCATGTCAATGTCAGGGGACATTGTTCTATTACATCAGAAAGAAATAGACATTTTTCCTGGATAAGAGGACTTGGGAATGGGGGGAAGAGCAATCTACTAGTATTTGAAAGGCTGTCATAGGGAAGAGGGAATTAGGTTTTCTTGCTTGGTTATAAAGGATAGAACTAGTAACAATGAGCAGAAAATGCAAAGAGGTAAATTTAGATTAGATGTTTGAATAACTTCCTCACAACTAAAGCTCTCCCCAAAATGTCCTTAACTGCCTTTGGAGGAAATAGATTTAAATAGAGCTTGGTTGGCTACTTGTTAGATATGTCCCAGGAGGGAATTTTGGGCACAGGTTAGATCAGATAACCTGTGAGATTTCTTTGATTAGGTGCTCTTTCCACTATTTCATCATGCCTATCTCTGGAAATAGGAGAAACTGATATTAGAGATGAGGAGCCCGGTGCTGAAATGGAGATGCAGATAGAGTTCAGAAATACAGAAACGCCACTCATTAGAAACACTGAGATCCCATCCTGGCAGCTTCTTCCTGACTCTGCACAATCATCCAGTGGGAAATTAGGGTTCTCAGCTTCCTCATCTGCCTAGTAATAGGCCCCCAACTCTAACATTCTCTGGTTTTATATCAAAGCTCCAGATTTTGAAACAAAGTTAAGCAGGAAGAAGGAAGTGGAAGCATTAAGTGTCATAGGTTTGTCTGGATGTGAAACCCATATATCTAATGTGGATCAAAGCAGGTTCTACGAAATTCCTTCTTGCTGGATTAGCTAGTCTGTGAAAAAAACATCCTCCTGTGTGGAATTAACTGAGTGAATGGGAATATAGTTTTAAACTATACCTTAATTGTGACTTCAGACTTTATAATAGCAAACTGAACTTTAGTTTAAAAAGTTACAAGTGTCTGTCCCCTCCTATTTCCTACCATCTCTTAATTAGCATTTAAGTACTTCTTTTGTTATGCCACAGTTCTCAGTTTTTCTAATTATCCTGACCCAGTCCTGACTCAGTTTCTCTGTTTCTCAAAGCTCAATCCTGCAAACCCCCCCCTTCCTCTTTATCAGAATATTTGATAAGAATAAAATCTTATGTTTTAGAATATCAGAATGCCTCTCCCCATCCCAAGCTATCAGAATGTCAGATACTGTCTTACCAAGATGCCTCTCCTCATGTCTGGGGTGCCTCCCCCTGATTATGTCATCTCATCTCCGGTGGCTCACCCCACCTGTCAGAGTCCCTTTCCTGCTCTCAGTACCCTGACTCTGCCCCTACTCTACCCCCTGAGTCTGAGCCACTTGTATATAGGTCATTGAGAATGCACATTGTTTGCTGGATTCTTGGAGACAATAATCTCATTCAGCCCTGGGACCAACCATGGATCCATCTGGTCCCAGTAAATCTCTCCCATTTAATAAATTATTAAATATTTTCTAATCTCTATCTTAACTCAAGTTTCTCTGGCATTACACTTTTAAATGTGATGATGGCTTTGAATTCTCTTATCCGAGGATATCTGCTTATCTATCCGTTCTTGAGGGAGAGTTTATTGTTGACTTGTATTTCATTGTTTCTGGGATAGATTTCAGAGTTTAGGGAATAAGCCTGGACTTCCCCAAAAATGAAAGAAAAGGCCAAGTGGGGAGGGCTTCTATTCTATTTAATATGGTGTTTTGTAACTCCTTTTATTAACAAACACCTTGTCTGATGGGAGATGCCCTTTCTTGCAAGACTTTAATAAACCACTTTTTGCTTTTTTTTTTATTTATTATTATTCTGGTCTCTGATTGTTTTTGTGGTTAATACTGTCCCACACACTCTTTTTCTCCCCGAAGAGTCTTAAAATAAAACAGGCAAAAAATGATTATTGTCTTTTTATGGTATGAAATTTCCCTTCAAGCTTTGCTTTCACTTTCACTGCTTGGGAAAAACATCATAAAATGAACTTTTCTGCAAAGTCCTACTCTCAAACCATCCCCACCCTCCAATTCTTTGGAAGAAAACAAGGCTAGGGGGAAGGGGAAAGAATCTTTATTGTTCCAAGGGGCTTGAAATCTGCTAACATATACAAGGGCCTGTAAGCAGAGAGTCAGGCAGTAGATTTCCACTCTGGTCATCCCTCTCCTCCCCAAAATCTTAGAAAGACTGGGAAGGTAGAAAAGGGGAAGAGAAGGGAGGAACCTTAAAAGAAGGAAGGTCCAGCACTTCCTGATAACATCATTTCTCCATTGTATGAGGAGGGAGGGGAAGTTTTTTATAATATATTTGCCCCTTTTCAGGCAGGAAATAAAAGAGTTCAGCAGCTCAACCTTCCCCTCTTCCCTCTTTGTATTCACAGTATGACTTTAGATTCCCATAGTGGCCAGCTCTCCTGTGGTGTACCATTTAACAGTCTAGGGCTTTCCTCCCTGCTGTACCATTCCCAATCTATGTACTTTTTTCAGAATAAAGAAGGCAATGGGATTAAAATCTTCAACTACATACCAAAGAATAATAATAGCTACCATTTGTAAAGACTTTTAAAGTTTGAAAAATGCTTTTTTATTATGCTTATTTTATTATCTCATTTTTTTTCTTCACCTAGGAGGTAGGAACGACTATTATTATCCCCATTTTACAGATGAGAAAACTGAGGTAGAGGCTAAGTGACGTGTCCAGCATCACAGATAGTGTCTGAGGCTATTTTTGAATCTAGCTCTTCTTGATATACTGTTTCTCTGTTACAGAGATTCCTCCTGCCAAGACAGGATGAGGGAGTAGGGGGAGGAGAAACAATAGGAGTTTGAATGGAATATCCAACTCTGGGAGTGGGAAGTAGATTAGGAGATTAGAAATAGCCCTTGACAATGAGAAATAGTAAAATAGGAGGTGCTTCAGTCCAAAGGACTGGTTGTCTACAAGGGTTCTCCATTCCCCAACATGATTAGGGTCAGCTTTTCCATTAAAGATCAAATAGCCGGACCTGGGTTAGGGCAAAGCTCAAACTATGCTTTCCTTGAGCATGTTCTTGGTAGTCTCTATCACCTAAAAGCATAAAACAACTCATCCAAGAGAAGTCAGGGCATTTTAGAGTTGGCAGATGTCTGAAGTCCATGTCTGAAATCTGACTTTCCCACACAGAAATTGGGGTGAAGGTGATAAGTGGAGAGAGAGGTTGAATTTACTAGTGCAAAATGCATGTTGAATATTCAATGTTAGATCTCAATAAACCTCTTTTTGTTAACTGTGAAATGACTTACAGAACTACATATATAAATATAAATATATATATAGCATATTGGTCTGAATCAAGCTAACAAGGCAAAAGGAAAAAAAAGACATTAGCAGTTAATTATGGAAGGCTGCACAGTACAGATGTAGGAGCACAGGATTTTGAGTAAGAGACCATTATTGTTGTTCAATTGTTTTAGTCATGTCTGACTTCTCATGATCCATTTGGAGTTTTCTCAACAGAGATATTGGAGTGGTTTGCCATTTCCTTCTCTAACTCACTTTACAACTGAGGCAGGCAGGATTAAGTGAGTTGCCCAGGATCACACAGCAAATATGTGTCTGGGGTCAGATTTGAACTCAGAAAGATGAGCCTTTCTGATTCTAGGCCTAGGAACTCTATCCACTGTCTCATGACATGAGTTCTAATTCCAGTTCTGATATTTACTGTCTAAGCTCATATAGTGAATTACTTAACTTTTCTGGTCTTCTATTTCCTCACCTGTGAAGTGAGGGGGCTTGACTAGATATCTGCTTAAGTCCTTTCCAGTTCTGATATCCAATAGCCAGGAAAATTCAAGGAGAGTTATCATCCTCTCTCTACACTAAGAGATCACACTTAATGGAGTCTCCTCTTACCTTCACTACCATACCCTTTTTCTTTTTTATGGAGCTTCCAAAGTCCAAAATCCAACCAAAGTTCCAGCTCAAGGGTTCTCTTTGTATTTGCATGACTCAACTCTGATGGCAAAGCTCAAGGGAAGGCCCTTGTATTGCATGAAAACTGATAGGAAGGTCCCTTATTAATTGGAGTAAGCAAGTCTAAATATAGACCAGGAGTAAAGGCGTAGGAGAAAGAAGTGAGAGGAGAAATAGAAACCATTTTCAATTAGAAGAGCAATTGTCTGAGAATGCTAGAAATTGTCATTCATATGAGTCAGATGCTCCAAATCACTGTTCCCTAAAGATCTGAGTTCATTTTAAAATGAATGTGTTTTTCTTCCATCATTTTTCCATAGTATCTCCTGAGGGAGTTTTCTGTGGATATTCCTGCCCAAAAGATGCATCATAAGGGAAGTCCACAGTGACAGGATCAATGGCATATGCTGATGAAGAGACCTTTTAACCATCTCTTGCCATAGAATAAGGCCAATTGGTAGCATGAATGGAATAAATCTGGGTTCTGGTGGAGTCTTCATTGATATCATAGGCTTAGAAACTTCACACTTCATTCAGGTAGTTCTCTGAAAGGAAGACAACAGATTATAGGGATTTGGGAAGAATATAGATACAGAATTATCTGGGGGCTCTCATACTGAAAGGAATTTTCAAAGTTCAAAGTCTTTTGCATGGCACTGAGGGGCATCCATGATCTAGGGGCAAAATTGGTTTATAACAAAAGTCACCAGATTTCCATGACAAGTAATTGATGGGAAGAAGTTGAACTGGTGAATATAAGGTAAGGGCTACCCTCCCTACCTCTTTAAGGAATAGTAACCAGGGACTCTAGTGGATTTGTTCTGAACCAGTTCTCTGTCCCTAGATTATCAATATTTAGAGAAAATCATAAGGACATAATTTTATTCTACTATCCCTCTTTCTGAGGAAAACTGAACAGTTAGGTTCATGATCTAGAATCACAGTCTCCCTTGGAGAGGAGACAAGATTACAGAGATATCTATTAGTGTCTCCTCTGAAATTACTTGTTTAAACATTTAGATATCCATGTGGGTTTATAACTCTTACAAATGTAAACATAAATTTTACATTAAAAAAAACCTTGGAACAAGTGATTCTAAGCCCTTCCACGATAATTTGATCTGCTGCTTTGTAATTCCTCTTATTCCCTAATTTCAATCTCTTCAATTTAAAATGCATCGATCTTAATTTATTCTGCCTGCACTGAAAATGGAGGAGACAGCCAGTACATTGAATTGCAGATTAAATCACAGACATCATCAGAATGGAAGGGACTTGGAAGGCCTTCTAGTCCAACCTTCTCAGTAAACCTTCATGATCACTATTTCCAGGATCTCCATGGCTATTCACTTCATTAACACATATTAACCCTTCTGGAACCCTTCTTAGTAGAAGGTTCAAGAGTTGTCATGACCAAAATGTTAATCACCCCAAGACCAACCTGGAGATGAGCCTTTTTGAGAACAGCGAGGCTGGCTATTGCATAGCAGGCATTCAATCCATCATTAGGCTTATGTAAAAAAGCTTTCACATCTTCAGAGAACCTTTGAGAATAACCAATCTTGCTGAAATAGCTCAAGAACAAAGAGACACTCCCTTGTTACACTGAGATATTGGAAGAGGACTTCAGTGGTAGTGGAGGAAAAATTTTTTTTCTATCAAACTAATATTAAGTCCATCTTCTTTTGTCTTCCTTAAGGGTCTCAAGTCCCTCCATCTAACTGCTATTATTCTGTAATTCTGAGCACCATACTTCCTGCTTCTCACAATTTTCCAGTTTGTAAAATGATGAGAATAATCCTGTTTCACCATGAGGCTCTATCTGTGGGAATAGCTGCTAACACCAACCTGCTTCTTCAAGGGTGGAGAAATACTGGAATCCCTTCAGGTCAGCATTCAGAAGGTCAGAAAGAACAGAAGCCTGGGAAGAGATGAAGGCCAGTAATTGGGAAATATAATTATTTCATCCATAAAGTAGGGCAGAAGGTTGGATTTAACTCCAACTTCTAAAAGATAGTAAAGTATTGTGGAAAAAGTACTGGACTTGGGTTCATGAAGATCTGCATTATATTCTTCATCTGACATTTGCCAGCTATAAGATCATGGGTAAGTAGCTTGATTTGACAGATTGTTTTCTCAGGTATCAAATGGGGAGAATAATATACATATGAGAAGATGAATGCTATACTTAGATGTCATTATCAATAAGTGCTATTACTTCTAAGAATAGTTCCATAACTATTTGCTGGAAATATTCCAGACTGCTAAGAGAAATTGAAATCTCCAAATCAAGTGATATGAATAATTAACATTTGTTGGTTTAACTTCACAAATAATTATTTCACAAAGTTGAATAGGGTGCAATCATTTCCATTTTATAGCTAGAAAGACAGAGGCACAGAGAAGAATAGGACTGTGCTCAAATCTTCACATTAAATCAGTGGCAGAGCTAGGAATTTTAAAAAATCAAAGAGTTTTATTTCCCAGGGCTATATTTAGGTAGAAAGTGGCACAAGAAAGAGAACTTCGGACCTGGAGTCTAGAAGATCTGAGTTCAAATTTGCCTTTAGCCACTTACTAGGTATGTGACCCTGGACGAGTCACTTAATCTCTGCCTCAGTTACCATCATCTCAGGGTCATTATAAGGATGAAGCAAGATAATATTTGTAAAGTACTTTGCAAACCTTAAAGATCTATATAAGTGTTGAGTAACATGATTATTTGGTCACCACTGAATATTAGATTATCCCCTAAAGCATACTTCCCAAACATAGGGACTTTATTTTTTTTTCTCTTTAGCCTTCACATCACTCATACACAGATTTGAACTTATCTATGGGAAGAGATAACAATGATTATGAATTATATTTATATAGTGTTTAAGATTTGCAAAGTGCTTTATCATATCATTCATTTGATCCCCTTAACATCCTTGTAAAGTGCTGACATTATTCCTGTTTTCCAGATGAGGCTGAGAGAGGCTATAAGACTGAAGTATTTGAGCCAGGATCCAAATTAAGAATTCCATACTGTATCCACTGCATCTCCAGAGTTTAAAACAAGGGGGTACTTAGTCAAAATCACTAACTAAACATGAAAAAAATGCTCAAATTCCCTAAGAATCAGATGATTGCAAATAAAGACAGCCTTAAGATTTGAGTTTATCCATGTTTAACATGTATGGGGAGAGGAGAGGAGAGGGGGTAGAGGGAAGGAGGGGAAAAGTTGGAACAGAAGTGTTTGCAAGGGTCAATGTTGAAAAATTACCCATGCATATATTTTGTTAATAAAAAGCTATAATAATTTTTTAAAATGGGGGGAAAAAGAAAAAGAAAGATTTAAATTTATCCTCATCCGAATAGCAAAAAGAGGAAAAAAATAGAATTCAATGTTGTTGAACTAAAGTAGAGACTGATATTTTTAGACAGTGTTGTAATTGTAAAGACATCCTGGAGAGTGACATGACAATAAAAATCACAAATCTGATCTTATCTTTTTTTTTTGCTGAGGAAATGGGGTTAAGTGACTTGCCCAGGGTCACACAGGTAGGAAATGTTAAGTATTTGAGGCCATGATCTTATCTTTTGACTTAGAGATTCCATTGCTAAAATTTTATCCTAAATATAAAAGGAAAAAAAAAGGATCATTCAACCACTCTTTCCAAGTTTAACAACAATTTTTTTTTGCTGTAAATCAGTACCCTTTTCTCATTCTTCATCCTACTTCATTTCTTGACAGCTTTTGAAGCTCTCTTCTACCCCCATCATTTCCTTGGGCTTCTGGGACACTGCTCTGTCTCAAATCTCCTATCAGTCTATCTGTTCTTTTTAAGAGACAACAGTATGATTGTTCAGTCATTTTTAGTCATGTTCAACTCTCTTAACCCCATTTGGGGTTTTCTTAGCAAAGATATTGGAGTGGTTTGCCATTTTCTTTTTCATCTCATTTGCAGGAAGGAAACTGAGGCAAATTGGATTAAGTGATCTTCCCAGGGTTACACAGTTACTAAAGTGTTTGAAATCTGAACTCACAAAGATTAGTCTTTCTGACTTTAAGCTAAGTATTTTAATTATTGTACTACTTATGTGCCCAAAAAGTGTGATATGAAGGCCAAAAAAGCTTATGCAAATATGGGCTGTATTAAAAGAGAAATAATTTCCCCCCCAAAGTAGGTAATGATTCCACTTTGAGATGCCTTCATCAGACCTCATCCATAATATTGGCTTCAGTATTGAGCAGTTTAGAAGGACAATGATAAAAGTGGAAAGTATTCAGTATCCATGACAAATAAAGATCAGATGAAGAAACTGTACATTTAACCTGGAGAAGAGAAAAGTCAGAGGGAAAATATTGGTTGTGTCCTTCAAGTTTTTGAATGGCTGCCATATATGTTAAGGAATCCCTTGAACTTGTCTTTTTGAGTTGCCATATTATCTAGACACATTGGCCTTGAACTATGCAGGAAGTCCATATTGTCTCAAGGATAAAGCCTTCCCAGAACTGATATAATTTCTTTGTTTGTATCTCAAGTTGGATTCCTTGTGTGTCCTTGGGAGGCAAAACAGGCACTATATAGAGGAGGGATTAGATTTGATTTGTTTGGTCCCAGAGAGCAAAAGCAGAGAAATGGGTGGAATTCAGGTTCTTGTCAGGAAAAAAATTTGCTAACAATTAGAGCTATCCCAAAGTGGAATGCGTGGGCTTGAGAGGCAGAGGGATCATAATCTTTGGAGGTCTTCAAGTAGAGGCTAGATGTGTGTGCATTCTTTTAAGTTAGTGGTTGGACTAGGTGGCCACTGAATTTCCGTTTAATTTTCAAGTTTTATCCTCTTGTAATAGATAGAGCACCACCCTGAAGTCAGGAGAATCTGAGTTCAAATCTGGATTCAAACACTTAACACTTCCTAGCTGTGTAACCCTGGGCAAGTCACTTAACCCCAATTGCCTCAGCAAAAAATAAACAGACAAAATAATAAAGCAACAAAAAAGTTATATCCTCCTGTAATTCTCAGTCTCTTTTGGAGGATTATTATCCATGTCCTTTCCTCTTAACCATGGGTGTCCTTTATAATTCTATCTCTTGCTACCCACACTCTTGATAATCTCATTAGTTCCCTTGGTTTCAATTGTAATTTCTACACAGATAATTCCTTCTTTATGCCTGCTTTGCAGATTCTCCAAATTCTCTTCTAATAAAGCTGCTTCTGAGCATCAACCCTCCAAGTACTTAGTACTCTTTCCCTCCTAAAATTCTTACTAACCCATATATCTTCTCCACCTACAATAGAAAAAAAGCAAGCAAAAAATAGTCTCAGAGGGTTAAGGAGGATTAAGAAAGATTTGGAGAATAAGAGATTTTACCTGAAAATTGAAGGAGAGTGAGAGAATTTAGGAGGCACAGAAAAGGAATGAGAAAGTTCTGGTCGGGGAACAACCAGAAACAATGTTCAGAGTTGGAGGAAGAAATGTCTGGTGTGAGGAAGAGCAAGAAGGTCAGTGTCACTATATTGTGGATTATATGGAGGTAAGTAAAGTGTAAGAAAACTGCAAATGTAGAGAAGTTTATGAAAGACTTTGAATTCCAAACAAGGATTTTATATCTGATCCTAGAGGTAACAGTCTATGAGTTCATATCTTGCCTCAGACACATACTACCTGTGTAACCTTGGGCAAGTCACTTAACCCTGTTTGTTTCAGTTTCATCTGTCAAATGAGATGGAGAAGGAAATGGCAAAGCATTTCAGTATATTTACCAAAAAACCTCAAAAGGGGTCACGAAGAGTCAAGCATGACTCTTAACAACAATAAATCTTGTTCAATGCCCAGAGTTTTATATAAAATTATACTCCTTGTTTGATAAATATTAATTAAAACATTTCAATGATTCATTCAGTTTAATCATGATTTTTTTTTTTTAAGATTGTTGACTACTGATTATGTTGTACACATAACCCAATCCTCTCTATGGGATGGTCCCTTGCCTCCCCAAGAAAAACATACCTGTAATTTGGCAAAAACCAAGGAAACCCCATGATTTCGAAACTCTGCTAGCAATTCCCCAAGTCCTGTCATCACTGTATAATCAATGTTGCTGACATGGGTACAGTCCAAGATGGTACAACATGGGAGTGATGCTTCAGGAACAATCAAGAAAGAGTTTTGGTTAACATTCATTCATTCAATTTTTTTTCTTTTTTTTTCTTTTTTGGCTGAGGCAATTGGGGTTGTGACTTGCCCAGGGTCACACAGCCAGGAATTGTTAAGTGTCTGAATCCAGATTTGTACTCAGGTCCTCCTGACTTCAGGGCTGGTGCTCTATCCACTGTGCCACCTAGCTGCCCCAACAAACATTTCTTAAGCAACAGGATTGTCTAACCAATCCTTTTCTAAGGTGCTAACCAACAACGGCAGCTGCCTTTGACGAATTCAAGTCATCTGATTTAGATGAACAACCTCCATCAACAATGACATAATTGGCAGATGTGTTTACTGAGTAGTGATATTTGAAAGATAACCAAAAAAATGGACAAAGTATGACATATTAGGGAAAGACAAATGTCCCAATTTTTAAATAAGGGAAGAGAACTGTATTTGGAAACAATGTTAATAACCTTGGGAAAGCTCTAGAAAGCATCATTAAGGGATGATTGACAAACATCTAGAAAGTGGGAGAAAACAGAATAAAACCACTTGGGAACCACTCGCAGAGTCTTTGCAGT
Organism: Sminthopsis crassicaudata; assembly: GCF_048593235.1. Taxonomy (NCBI): domain Eukaryota; kingdom Metazoa; phylum Chordata; class Mammalia; order Dasyuromorphia; family Dasyuridae; genus Sminthopsis; species Sminthopsis crassicaudata. Next base: position 317,276,622 of record NC_133620.1, on the reverse strand, counting down.
AGAAATTATACATGGAGGTAAAGTATGTATGTATACTTTGGTATACAGCAGAAATTTCTACATCAGAGACCCAGTTGAAATTATGTGATGAGAATTAGTTTACTAGATTCTCAGAGTTCTAGCAAATGCCTCTTTTAAGGAGAAGAGAGTAGATAAAAGGAAGCAACAGGGAAGTAGAGAACTGGTTCCACTCTCCACACCAACCAATAGCCCCTTACTTACTTGCAAGAGCCTGGCTAAATAGAGTTTGCTGAAGAGCTTCAATTGCTGGAAAGTGAAGGCCACTAATGGGCCGCAGGATAAGCACTGAGCCTTTTGATACCTGCTGGTGAACAAGAAGAAACGTCAAGAGGTGAGGGGAATGGGAAAAGATAAGAGTCCCAGATTCTTTTTGTTCTGATAAGCACATCAAGTATGTTCACCCCATCAAGGAAAAAAATAAGAAAACAAAAAGCAAGTAAACACCAACAAAAGAGGTGAAAATACTATGTTGTGATCCACACTCAGTCTCCATCTGGATGCAGATGGCTCTCTCCTTCATAAGTGTATTGGAATTGGCCTGAATGATTTCTTTGTTGCCAAGTCCTTCATAGTTGATTGCCATATAATTTTGCTGTTGCTGTGTACCATGATCTCCTGGTTCTTTTCACTCAGCATCAGTTCATGTAAGTCTCTCCAAGCCTCTCTGAAATTTTCCTGCTGATCATTTCTTCGAGAACAATAAAGTTCTATAACATTCATATATCATAATTTATTCAGTCATTCTCCAACTGATGGGCATCCACTCAGTTTCCAGTAGAGACACACAGTTTGATAGTCTTTTGGACATAGTTCCAAATTGCTCTTCAGAATAATTGGATCAGTTCACAACTCCACCAACAATATATTAGTGTTCCAGTTTTCTCACATCCTCTTCACTATTTACTATTATCTTTTCTTATCATCTTAGTCAATCTGACAGATGTGTAGTGGGTATCTCAGAGTAGTCTTAATTTGCATTTCTCTGATCAATAGTAATTTAGAGCATTTTTTCATATGAGTAAAAACGGTTTTAATTTCTTCATTTGAAAATTGTCTGTTCATATCCCTTGACCATTTATCAGATGGAGAATGGTTTGTATTTTATAAATATGAGTCATCTCTCTATATATTTTAGAAAGGAGGCTTTTATCAAAACCCTTGAAGATAAAGTTTTTCCCAGTTTATTCCTTCCTTCCTTCCTCCCTTTCTTTCTTCCTTCCCTCCCTTTTTTCCTTCCTTCTTTCCTGTTTGAGTCTTCTTGTATAAAATGACTAATATGAAAATATTTTACATGATTGCACATTTTAGAATGTATATCAGATTGCTTACCATCTCAGGGAAGGGGGAGAGAAGGGAAGAAGAAATAGAATTTGGAACTCAAACCTTTAAAAATCTTAAAAAATTATTTTTATATGTAATTGGAAGAAAGAAAAGGGTGATTCTTTAGTTCCAATACTGAATCATGACTTACTTTGGTGGGGCCATAGCCAAGTCCATTTCTCACTCTGCCTCCATTTTCTTTCTTTCTTTCTTTCTTTGTTTCTTTCTTTCTTTGTTTCTTTCTTTCTTTGTTTCTTTCTTTCTTTGTTTCTTTCTTTCTTTCTTTCTTTCTTTCTTTCTTTCTTTCTTTCTTTCTTTCTTTCTTTCTTTCTTTCTTTCTTTCTTTCTTTCTTTCTTTCTTTCTTTCTTTTTAAAGCTTTTTATTTACAAAGCATATGCATGGGTAATTTTTCCAACATTGACCCTTGTAAAATCTTTTATTCCAAATTTTTCCCTCCTTCCTCCCACCCTCCCCTACATGGCAAGTAGACTAATACATGTAAAACATGTTGAAATATATGTTAAATCCAATATATGTATATATTTATATAGTTATCTTGCTGCAAATGATCAGATCACGAAGGAAGAAAAAGAAAAACTGAGAAAGCAAACAAAATGCAAGCAAATAACAACAGAGAGAGTGAGAATGCTATGTTGTGTTCCACACTCTGTTCCCATGGTTCTCTGTCTCTCTTCATCACTGAACAGGTGGAACTGGTTTGAATCGTGTCAGTGGTGAAGAGAACTACATATAACAGATGATTTGGAACCTGCTCATTTATTTAAAAAATTTTTTTTACTTTATTTTTCTTGAGGGTTTCTTTTTTGTGGGGGGATTATCTATGTTTTCTTTCACAATGTAAATTTTATAGAAATGTTTTGCTTTACTTCACATGTACCATCTTAATAAGGGGTGGGGTGGGAAGGAAGGGAGAAAATCCAGAATTAAGATTTTAAAAAATTTTAAAGCAAAATGTTCAGAAAATAGTTTTAAATGTAAGTGGGGGAAAATTAAAATGTTAAATTTAAAAAAAATACACTTTAAAAAAAGTGCCTCACAAGAAGTGGGTAGCAAAAACAATAAACTGGGAAAACATAAGTTTCTGCCTTAATTTTTTCATTGTTTTAAAGGGTGAGGAAGATAGGATAGCAGAAACTAGTTAGTTATTATTTGGGGGCTTTAATTGGATAGATGGCAAAGAATTTGGAGAGCTTTTTCCCAGTTACTAAAATGAGAAGTTTTAGAAATAATGTATTGAGTATTTTTACTAAGCAGAAATTTGGAAACTCTCCAGTATAAATAATTTAGTGTGTTTAGTGTGACAACTATGATCATACTCCAGGGATAAAAAGAGGGAATTTCTCTGGTCATGAAGTGACTGTCCATCACTATCTTTTGTTAAATCACCACATAGTTGAACCTCGTGAGAGGCTTGGTATACTTTTGGGATAAAAATTTACTATTTGACAAAAAATGTTGGGAAAACTGGAAATTAGTATGACAGAAACTAGGCATTGACCCACACCTAACACCATACACCAAGATAAGGTCAAAATGGGTTCATGATCTAGACATAAAGAATGATATTATAAACAAATTAGAAAAATATAGGATAGTTTACCTCTTAGACTTGTGGAGGAGGGAGGAATTTGTGACCAAAGATGAACTAGAGATCATTATTAATCACAAAATATATAATTTTGATTACATTAAGTTAAAAAGTTTTTGCATAAACAAAACTAATGCAGAGAAGATTAGAAGGGAAGCAATAAACTAGGAAAACATTTTTACATTCAAAGGTTCTGATAAAGGCTTCATTTCTAAAATATATAAAGAATTGACTCAAATTTAGAAATCAAGCGATTCTCCTATCGATAAATGGTCAAAGGATATGAACAGGCAATTTTCAGATAAAGAAATTGAAACTATTTATACTCATATAAAAAGGAGTTCCAAATCACTATTGATCAGAGAAATGCAAATTAAGACAACTCTGAGATACCACTACACACCTCTCAGATTGGCTAAGATGACAGGAAAAGATAATGACCAGTGTCATTGGTGGGAAAACTGGTAGAACTGTGAGTAAATCCAACCATTCTGAAGAACAATTTGGAACTATGCCCAAAAAGTTATCAAACTGTGCATACCCTTTGACCCAGCAGTGTTACTACTGAGCTTATATCCCAAAGAGATCTTAAAGGAGGGAAAGGGACCCACATGTGCAAAAATGTTTGTGGCAGCCCTTTTCATAGTGGCAAGAAACTGGAAACTGAGTGGATGTCCATCAATTGGAGAGAGACTGAATAAATTATGGTATATGAATGTTATGGAATATTATTGTTCTGTAAGAAACAACCAAAGTATGATTTCAGAGAGGCCTGGGGAGATTACATGAACTGATGCTAAATGAAAAGAACCAGGAGATCATTATACACGGAAATAAGAAGACTACAATGATCAATTCTGATGGACGTGGCTCTCTTTAACAATGAGATGATTCAAACTAATTCCAGTTGTTCCGTGATGAAGAGAGCTATCTACACCCAGAGAGAGAACTATGGGAACTGAGAGTGGACCACAATATAGCATTTTCACTTTTTCTGTTATTGTTTGCTTGCATTTTTGTTTTCCTTCTCAGGTTTTTTTCTTCCTAGAACTGATTTTTCTTGTGCAGCAAGATAACTATATAAATATGTATACATATATTGGATTTAATATATATTTTAACATATTTCACATATATTGGACTACCTACTATCTAGGGGAAGAGGAGGGGGAAGAAAAATTTGGAACAGAAGGTTTTTCAATGGTCAGTGTTGAATGATACCCATGCATATGTTTTGTAAATAAAAAGCTATAATAAAATAAATTAAAAAAAAAAGAGCAAGTCACTTCATCTTTCAATGCCCCAAGCTTACATTTTATATTACAGATGAGTTACTTTACCTGTATCAGTGAAAGCAGTTTCCCTACAAAGCATTTCTCAAAAATTACTGATCCAAACCTCATACCTCTTTTAATTTCCCTACTCACAAAATAATGACAGCTAGGTGACAGAATGACAGAATGCTAGTCTCGGAGCCAAGAAGATCAGTGTTCAAATCCTATTTCATATACTTATTAGCTACATGATCCTGGGCAGTCATTTAATGGCTCTGTAATTTCTTTATCTGTAAAATGGGAATGATAATGATAATGATAGCACTTACTTTGAGGAGCTGTGGTGAGGATCAAATGAGATAATATTTATAAAACACTTTTACAAACTGTAAGGTAATTAGTTGTTATCAAGAATGGCACTAATATACAGGATTTTCATATGGAATTGATTAGAATTTTAAATTAAATTTCTTAAAAGGACATTACTGAGGTAGAAGCAAATATATAAGCAATAGGGTAGGAATGAAATATTACCAAAATCTGCAAAAGGATTATCCCTGAGTTTTATTACTCCTTCCTTGAGAGAAAACTGCATTGGTTCTACTGTATTTTTAAATTTGTTAATGACCATTTTCTAGCCAGTTCTCAATAAAATTCTAACATTAGGCATGTCACTATCCAGATTTGCTGTGTTAACTTGGGGAAAAATCAACTACAAGTGTACACAATATTTAACTACAACAAGTATACATTTGGAATAGAATCACTTAATTTTAAAATTAGGGTTTCAGACCCACAAAATAGAGATTGAATACTGGATTTAGAAAGCATAATCTGTAATGGCTTTTCTGGGTCTGCATCTAGATATATAAAAGCATTTCAACAATGCGTAATAAAAATCTCCATTCATAATTTTGAAAATACACCTAAAAGAAAAATCATTAAAATGAAAAAATAAAATTTAAAATTGTATATGGATCCAAAATATTTATGTGTAGCAATTTCTCAGTATGTAAGCAAACTTAATTTCTCTTATTTCCTCCAAAATTTCCTTCAATGCTTATTTATCCTAGAAGAGTTTTATAATTCAGGTCTCCAAAACCATTGTTTGGGTATGTTGTGGCAAATCTCAAATTTTAAAGTGTTCCATGGACAAATTAGTTGAAATACTCTGAGCTGAAAGCAGATAGATAATTAACATGGCTTAACATTAAGTCCATCCCTTCCTATCCAAAGCCAATCCTTTTTGTGTATTTTCTCATGTCTACTATGGTGATGAAGTCCAACAGTACCAAGAATCACCACCACCATAAGAGGTTAAGATAGTACCATAGTGAGCATATTTTCTTTTAAATAGTTGTTTTACTGCTTCAACAATAATGATTATGATGACACTAAAAATAATGAACAAACTTGGATTTAGGGAAGAGATGAGAAAATTCATTTCTTTCTCTTTTTTTGCAAAGGTTGGGGGACTATATAGAATGCATATACTGTCAGACTTGGTCGATATGTTCATTTTGTTATACTTTTCCCCCCTCTTTATTCTTTGTCAAAAGGGATGGCTTCCTGCCTAGGTAGGGTGGGGAGGAATATATTTGGAAATGAAAGAAACATAAAAACAAACAATTTTAATTAAATAAAAAAAAAAGTAGTTTAGATACTAGCTTTGTAATTGCCATTTCCTTGTTTGTAAAATGGGAATAGCATCTCTTCATACAGTTGTGAGGGACAAATGAGGTAACATAACAGCATTTTGCAAACCTTATTAGATATATATGTGTGTGTACAAAACATATATGTGTAACATATTATATAAGTTTTATGTAAAGCATATATATAAAAGTACATGTATGTATATATAGCTTTATATGTATGAATAAATATGTATATAATTGAAATAAACAGATTGATTCTTGTGCCTTTTTTATTGATTCTATTTGCATTTAATTGATTTTGTACTGTAACTGCCTAAGTTATGCTTCTTAATTTAGAGCCTATGAATTTAGTTTATGTACTCATGAACTTAGTTTAGATACTCAGCTGTCCTGTAAGTTTAGAAATCCAGTTTTCCTGTTAATCACTGTTCTATTCTCGTTTCGAGGAAATCTATTATCCTTAAAGGATATAGATAGACAATAGGGACTCTGGTCTAGAATTTTTATACCATTAAAATATCCTTCAAGAAGTTTGGTTTGCTATCTCTGTCCTTGCCAATGGAACTGAACTCAAATGACAAACTTTTCTTAGTCATAAGAGGGGAAAACAAAGTTGTTTCTAGTCCTCATTCCCAATTTCTGTCTAATCATATTTTCTTTCATCTATGATGATCTTCCTATTTTTGATACTCCTCAAAACTATAATAGAGAAATATAAACTATAATATAAAAGACTTTCATTGCAGGGGAAGGGGATATTCTTTTTATTGGTAAATTTATGCTTTACTAATTGTGCTTAGAACTTTGTGTCTTAGTCTTCCTTAATTTTAACTGATACACACACACACACATATATACAGAGAGAGAATATATGTGTATAACTATTATTTTTTAAATGTTACCAATATAGATAGTCTAATTCCTTTCAAGGTTGACAATTTTTCTTGAGGACAAGTCACAATCTATTTTGCTTAATTTTAGAGATTCAGATTTAACAAAAATCTACAAAGGCAAAGTTTTGTGTCCATAAATTTGCTTCATTGATGGCTTGCCTTCCCTATCATCAACACTTATTATAATTATTTATTAATGGAATTACTGCATTTTATTAATATCTAAGGTAATTGAAGGTAGAAAAGAGAAGATTAGGAGGGAAATTTATCCTACTTAATTAAGGTCATTACCTGAATCTGGGGTCTGGCTACATGGTAAAGTAGAATCATTCCAGATACCAGGGTTCCAGCCAAGATGCCATATTGCACTTCCCAAAAACAGAGTAAGAAAGTTATACACAATGGTACCATATCCAGTCCTGGAAAAGAGAAATAGAAAGGTCAGCTGAGTAGATTCTGGACCAATATTAATGCTGAACTCACTTGGTTTTAGTCTGCCCCATGCCTAACACCTGAATTAGATAGGATAACAGTTCTTTTTGATCCTGGATCTAATCCATTCCCTTACCATATACCAAAATGCCACTGTTGTCTCTGACATTAAAAGAACGAATTCATCCCCACTCCAAATGCTTACCAAAGATTTTTTGAATCTTTTTGAAAGTCTTTTTGAAAGATTTTTTGAAAGTCAATTATGATTGAAATAATCATAAGAAATGACAAATAGGAAGAATTCAGCAAAGTGTGGGAAGAATTATGTATTGACATGGAGCAAAGTAAGAACCATCATGAAAACAACTTCTACAGTTTCAGTTCAGTCTCATCCTAATTTTTGTGATTCTGTGGACCATACTATTCATGGGGTTTTCCTGGGAAAGATACTGGAGTCGTTTGTCATTTTCTTCTCTAGTGAATTGAGGCAAACAGAATTGTGACTTGTCCAGAGTCACACAGCTAGTAAGTATCGAAAGCTAAACTTGAACTCCTATCCCAACTCTGGGTCCAATTCTCTATCCATTGCTTCATCTAGCTGCCTCATCCACAGGGACTACAACAATATAAAAGGAAAAGAACAACAACAACAAAAACAAACGCTGAATTAATACTGTGTAAAGCTCCAGAAAAGATGCGATAAAATGTATTTCCCTCGTTTCTTTTCAGAGGAGATACATGGTTTCTATATACTTTACATATATTGTCAGGCCAGGGTGATATATTGGTTGGATTTGCCAAACTACTTTTAAAAAATCATTTTCTATTCTTTAAAGGCTTTAAGGGTTGTTTTTGCTTAATAATATATATATATTTAATTACATGTACATATATTTTTCAACATTTATCTTTGTAAAATTCTGAGTGCCAAATTTTTCTCTCTTCCTCTCTTCCTTCCATTCCCAAGGCTACAGGCAGTCCAATATAAGATATAATGTACAATTGTATCAAGCATATTTCCACATAAGTCATGTTGTGAAAGAAGACTCAGAATAAAAGGGAAAAACTAATAGAAAGAAAAAAAAAAGTGAAAATACTATCCTCTCAACGTCATTCAGGCTCCATAATTCTTTCTCTGGATATGATCAGCTTTTTCTATCACAAATCCCTTGGGAATTGTCTTAGACTATTGCATTGATGAGAGGAGTTAAGTCTCATATTTGATTGTTGTACAATGCTACTATTACTGTGTACAATGTTCTGATTCTGTTCACTTCATTTAGCATCAGTTCATGGAAATCTTTCCAGGTTTTTCTGAAATCTGTCTACTTGTCATTTGTTACAAAACATTAGTATTTCATTACATTCATAAACTAGAAATTGTTCAGCCACTCTCCAATTCTTGGGCATCCTCTCAATTTCCAATTCTTTGCCACTACAAAAAGAGCTATAAATATTTTTGTGCATGGAGTCTTTTTCCCATTTTATGATCTCTTTGGGATATAAACCTAGTAGTGATTTTACTGGATCAGAGAGTATGCAGCTTTATAGCCTTTTAGGTACAGTTTCAAATTCTCTCCAGAATGGTTAGATCAGTTCACAATTCCAGCAACAATTGATTAATATTCCAATTTTCCCATATCTTCTCCAATGTTTATCATTTTCCTTTTCTGTCATATTAGCTAATTTGATAGGTGGGAAGTGTATCCCAGAGCTGTTTTAACTTACATTTCCTTTATTAATAGTGATTTATAGCATGTTTTTATATTACTATAAATAGTTTTAATTTTTTCATCTGGACACTGCATGTTAAGTATTTTGACCACTTATCAATTGGGAAATGACTCGTATTTTTGCAAAATTGACTTATAAATTTTAGAAATTAGGTCTTTATCAGAAAAACGGGCTATACAAATTGTTTCCCAGCTTTCTGCTTTCCTTCTAAACTTGTCTATATTGTTTTTTAATGTAATAAGAGTATCCATTTTGTATTTCATAATATTCTTTATCTCTTGTTTGGCCATAAGTTTTTCCTTTCTCCACAGATCTGGCAGGTAAACTATTCCTTGCTCTGTTCATTTGTTTATGGTATTACCTTTTATGTCTAAATCATGTATCCATTTTGATCTTATCTTCATATAAGGTGTGAGATGTTGGTCAGTGTCTAGTTTGGGCCATACTATTTTCCAGTTTTCCTAGAAATTTTTTTTTTCAAATAGTGAGCTCTACTACTGTGTTTTGTGTAGCTGATGTATTCCACCGATCCACCACTTTCTTAGGGCTAAAGAGTTTTGATTATTGCCACTTTATAATACAGTTTTAGATCTGGTATAGCTAGGCCTTCCTCCTTTTCATCTTTTCCTTTAATTTCTTTATATTCTTGACCTTTTATTTGTTCTGGATTTTGATTTTCTTTATTTTGTAAAATAATTTCAGTAATAAGTAGATTAATTTAGGTAGAATTGCATTTTTAATATATTACTTCAGACTGCCCATGAACAATTGATAATTTTCCAGTTATTTAGATCTGACTTTATTTATGTGAAAAGTGTTTTGTATTGTGTTCATATAGTCCTTGGGTTTGTCTTGGCAGGTAGACTCCCAAATATTTTATATTGTCTAGTTTTTTTTTTTTTTTAATTAAAGCTTTTTAAAAAAAATAAATGCATATTCAAAACATATGCATAGGTAATTTTTAATAGTCATCTTTTGCAAAACTTTGTGCTCCAAATTTTTCCCTCCCTTCCCCCCACCCTCCTCTAGATGGCAAGTAATCCAACATATGTTAAGCATGTGCAATTGTTCTGTACATATTTCTGCAATTGTGCTGCACGAGAAAAATCAGTCCAAAAAGGAAAAAAATTAGAAAAAAAACAAAATGCAAACAACAACAAAAAGAGTGAAAGTACTATATTGTAATTCACACTCAATTCTGAGAGTCCCCTCTCTGGGTGCAGATGGCTCTCCTCATGATAAGACCATTGGAACTAGTCTGAATTATCTCATTGTTTAAAAAAAAAAAAAAAAGCCAAGTCCATTAGAATTGATTACTGTATAATCTTGCTAATGCCATGTACAATGATCTTCTGGTTCTGCTCACTTCACCTTCACTTAGCATTAGTTCATGTGAGTCCTCTCCAGGCCTCTCTGAAATCATCCTACTAATCATTTCTTATGACATAGTATTCTATAACATTCATATACCATAACTTCTTCAGCCATTCCCAATCCTGTTTCTTGCCACTACAAAAAGAACTGCCACAAACATGTTTGCACATGTGAGTCTTTTTCCCTATTTTATGATCTCTTTGAGTTTCTTTCAGTTAAAGACACTATTGGATCAAAGGGTATGCACAGTTTGATAGCCCTTTGGGTATACAATGGCTGGATCAATTCACAATTCTACCAACGATGCATTAGTGCCTCAGTTTTCCCACATCCTTTCCAATAGTTATCATTATCTTTTCCTGTCATCTTAGCCAATCTGAGAAGTGTGAAGTGATATTACTCCAATTTTCTCTTCATTAGTGAAAAGTTCTCCCCTTTCATTTTTGATATTATTTGATTTTCTTTTTTTCTAATCAAATTAACTAAAGGTATATCTATTTTGTTGGCTTTTTCATAAAACCAACTCTTAGTTTTGTTTATTAATTCAATAGTTTTCTTATTTTCAATTTTATTAATCTCCCCTTTTATATTCAGAATTTCAAAATTTGTATTTAATTGGATGTTTTTAATTTGTTATTTTTTCTAGCTTTTTTAGTTGCATGTCCAATTCATTGATCTTCTCTTTCTCTATTTTATGCAAGCAAGCATCTAGAGATATAAAATTTATTCTAAGAACTGCTTTATCTACATCCCAGAAATATTGGTATGTGGTCTCATTACTATCATCCTCTTGGATGAAATTATCAGTTGTTTCTTTGATCTGCTGTTTCACCCATTCATTCTTTAGGATTAGATTATTAATTTCCAATTAATTTTTTGGTTTATTTTCTCCTGGGCTTTTATTACATGTAATTTTTATTGCATCATGATTTGAAAAAAAATGCATTTACTATTTCTGCATTTTATTTTAAAGTTTTTATACCCTAATACATAGTTGATTTATGTATAGGTTCTATGTGCTATTGAGAAAAAAAAAAGTACATTCCTTTCTGTCTCTATTCAATTTTCTCCAAAGGTCTATCTTACTTAATTTTTCTGGAATTCTATTTACCTCCTTAACTTTTTTTAAATTTATTTTGTGGTTTGATTTACCTAGTTCTGAGAGAGTAAGATTGAGATCTCCTACTAGTATAGTTTTGCTGTCTGATTTTTCTTGCAGTTCTCTTAACTTCTCCTCTAGGAATTTGGATACTATACCACTTGATGCATATATATTTATTATTGATATTCATCATCTATGGTACTCTTAACAAGACATAGTTTCCTTCCTTATCTCTTTTAATTAGATCTATTTTTGCTTGCTTAATCTGAGATCAGAAGCACTATTCCTGCTTTTTTTTACTTCAGCTAAAGCATACTAGATTCTGCTCTAGCCTTTTACCTTTACTTTGTATGATTATTCTGCTTTAAATGTGTTTCTTATAAACAATATCTTGTAAGATTTTGGCTTTTAATCCAGTCTGCTAATTGCTTCCATTTTATGGGAGAGTTCATTCCATTCACATTCACAGTTAAAATTACTATCTCTGTATTTCCTGCCACCTTGTTTCCCCCAAGTTATATATTTTCTCTTTTCTTTCCCCCTTTCTCTCCTCCCCAGGATTTTGCTTCTGACCATCACCTCCCTCAAACATTCCTCCCCCTGATGAGAGTAAGATTCACACAATTCTCATACCCTTTTTTTGCCCTCAATTGTAATAAGTTTTTTTTGCTGCTTCATAAAATGTAATGTACCCTATTTTAACTCCATTTTTCTCTTCTCCCAGTAGAATCCTCTTTCTACTCCTAATTTCTTTTTTTAATATCATCACAATAGAATCAAATTATACCTGCACCCTTTAAGTATATTCAAAACAGAGATACAGACCTTAAGAGTTAAATGTATCATCTTCCCATATAGAAATTTAAACTTTTTAACTTTTAGAAGAAAGTTGTTTTTTTCTTTTCCTTTTTATCTTTTTGTGCTTTTTCTGTATTTGATGATCAAATTTTCAGTTCAGTTCTGGTCTTTTCATCAGAAATACATGAAAATCGCCTGTTTGATAGAATATCTATTTTTCTCCCTGAAGTTAATGCTTAATTTTGCTGGATAGTTGATTCTTTGTTGCAATGAAAGTTCCTTTGCCTTTTGGAATATCAGGCCCTTTTGTAATGTTCTGGTTAGCTTTCTGGAGGTCCTCCAAATGGGCCTTGGTTTCAGCAGAATAATCAGCACAAGAATAGTCAGGAATAAAGTCCAAAGTCTTTATTATCTCTTTCACAGTCTGTCTCCTTCGCCTGGGTCTGGGCTAGTTTTCTGGGGAATCTTCAGATGGGCCTCGGTCTTCTTAGTGAAGGAATGCAGGAGGCAGGAGAGCCACCAGAATGGTGGGAGATGGCATGTCTCTCTTCCAGTCCTTGGTGGCTCTTATATACCCTATTGTTATTGCATCATTACAGCATACTGATTATGTGTGCACTTGGAGAACCATTACATCACCATGCTAAGTACTAAGTATATATGTAAACTAGATAACTATTGTGTTAACACCTTGTTTCAAGTATACTTCTCCAGAGTTCTGGCTTTCTACATCCTTTTATCCTTTAAAGTGAAAGCTGCTAGATCCTGAGTAATCCTGATTATGGATTATTTGATATTTGAATTGTTTCTTTCTGGTTGCTTGCAATATTTTCTCCTTGATCTGATAATTCTAAAATTTAGCTATGATATTCTTGGAGTTTTTCATTTGGGGGTCTCTTTTACAAAGTGATTAGTGAATTCTTTCAGTGGCTATTTTACCCTTTGGTTCTAGAATATCAGAGCAATTTTCCTTGATTATTTCCTGGAAGATTATGTCTACACTCCTTTTTTTCATCATGTTTTCAGGTTTCACAATTCTTAGATTGTCTCTCACAGATCTATTTTCCAGGTCAGTTGTTTTTCCAATGAGGTAGTTTAATTTTCTTTGATTTTTTTTTTTCATTTTGGGGGGGGATTTTGTTTCACGATTCTTTTAGTCTCATCGAGTCATTCACTTACATTTGTTCAATTCTAATTTTTAGTGAATTATTTTCTTCAGCTAGTTTTCAAAAAATCTCTTTTTGCATTTGGCTTATTGAACTTTTAAATGAAGTGTTTTGTTCATTGAATTTTTTTTCCATTTCACAAATTTTGTTTTTCAATGAGTTGGTTTTGTTTAATTCTGTTTTGTAAAAAGTTATATGCTTTTTTCTGTTTTGTCAAATCTATTTTGTAAGAAGTTATATAATTTTTCCATTTCATAAATCTATTTTTAAAGGAGTTTTCTTTAGATAATTTCTCTGTTTCCTTTTCCAAACTACCTTACAAAGTTCTCATTTCCTTTCCCCATTTTTTTTTCTAACTCTCTTTTAAGATCCTTTTTGAATTCTTCCAAGAGAGCCTTGTGAGATGATCTTTGGGGCTTCATCGGGAGACTATTTGCCTCTAGTGTTCCCAGGGTTTGAAATCTGTTTTCTGTTTCCATAAAAGCTATCTATGGTCAAATTTCTTTTTGCTTTTTTCCTCAGTTTTTAAAGGTCGAGGTCTTTTCTTAGGCAAAGGGAGATTGTCCCAAGCTTTCTCTATAGACAACAGCAGCTTTATACTGCCTTGGACTGGTACTGCTGACTTTCTTCCACTGCTGGCTGGGCATGGCCAAATTCTGCATTATTCTGGAGTTATCACTATTTGTCTTATACATTTGTGTTGGATGTCTCACAACTAATCTGCTGATCCACTAACTTCTGAAGCAGGACAGAATAGTCAGCACCGCTGTATTTTGGCTAAGATCCTCCTGTTAAATTCCCTGATTCCTGTCACATCACCCTACATCCCTACACTGTGCCTGTGCTCAGCCACCTTCTCCTCCCCCCTCACCAATTGAAACAGATCTTTTTTTTTTTTGGCTAGGCAATTGGGGTTAAGTGACTTGCCCAGGATCACACAGTGAGGAAGCGTTAAGTGTCTGAGACCAGATTTGACTTCAGGTCCTCCTGACTTCAGGGCTGATGCTCTATCTTTTTTGAAGTTTTTCCAACATATCATTTGTTGGAAATTAGTTTCACTCCAAATATTTGTGGGTTCTGTCACTCCAAAACCAATTCAGAGGCTTGATCTTGTATTGATCTGAGCAAGAAGAGCTCAGATAAAGACCTGTACTCTCTGCCATCTTGGTTCTGTCCCCTTATCTAGTTATTTCAAGTGAAATTTCTTTCTTTGCTGCTAGGCTTTATTGGCAATATATAGAAATGCTGGTGATTTTTATGTGGGTTTATTTTATATGCTGCACTTTTGTTAAAGTTATTGTTTCAAGTAGTTTTTTAATTGATTCTCTATAATTCTCTAAAGGGTACCATCATATCTGCAAAGATGTTTGTTTTCTCATTGCCTATTCTAATTCTTTCAATTTCTTTTTTTTTTCTCTTGCTGTCAAGCTAACAATTATAATACAATATTGAACAACAGTGGTGATAATGGGCATCCTTGTTTCACCCTTAATCTCAATGGAAATGCTCCTAACTTATCCCCATTATATAAAATCCTTGCTGGTTATTGTAGATAGATACTCCTTATCATTTTAAGAAAAACTCCACTTATCCCTATTCTCTCTAGCATTTTTAATAGGAATGAGTGCTGAATTTTGTCAAAAACTTTTTCTGTATCTATTGAGAGTATCATGTAATTTCAGTTAGTTTTCTTATTGACATGATTAATTGAACTAATCCTGCATTCCTGGTATAAATTCCATCTGGTCATAGGGTATTTCTGGTGATAAATTAGTATAATTTCTTTCAAAATTTTTGCATCAATATTCATTAAATAAATTGGTCTATAATTTTCTTTTTTCTGTTTTGGCTCTTTCTGATTTAGGTATCAGCACCATACATGTGCCATTAAAAGAATTTGGTAGGTCTCTTTTTTCTATTTTTCAAAATAGTTTATATAGTATTGGAATAAATTGTTCTTTAAAGATTTGGCAGAATTCATTTATGAATCCATGCATCCCTGAGATTTTTTTCTTTGGAAGGTAATTGACAGCTTGTTCAATTTCTTTTTCAAAAATAGGATTAAGTATTTTATTTCCTTTCCTGTTAATCTGGGCCATTTACATTTTTGTAAATATTCATCCATTTCATTTGAGATTTTCAGATTTATTGGCATACAATTAAGCAAAATAGTTCCTAATTATTGCTCTAATTTCTACATTACTGGTGATGAATTTTCCTTTTTTCATTTTTTGATACTGGTGATATGATGATCTTTTTCTGACCAAATTAACCAAAGGTTTGCCTTTTTTTTCCCATAAAACTAGTTCTTGGTTTTATTTGTTCAATAATTTTCTTATTTTCAATTTTATTAATCTCTCCTTGATGTTCAGAATTTCTAATTTGGTATTTAATTTGGAATTTTAAATTTGTTTTTTCCTAGATGTTTTATTGCATGTCCAATTCACTGATCTTCTTTCTCTACTTTTATTCATGTCATGTAAGCAGTTAGAAATATAAAATTTCCCCTAAGAACAGTTTTGCCAGCATTCCATAAGTTTTAACATGTTGCATTGTTATCTTGTTGTTATCATGTTATACTGTTGTTCTCTTTGATGAAATTACTGATTGTTTCTATGATTTGTTGTTTAGCTTTAGTTCCCAATTAATTTTAAATCTATCTTCCATAACCTTTTATTAAATGTATTTTTATTGTATCATAATTTGAAAAGGATACATTTCATTTTTTTACCTTTTTGCTTTTGATTGTGAGTATAATTAGTACATTTTTATGTACTAATATATGGTCAATTTTTGGATTAGTGTCATGTGACTACTGAGAAAAAGGTATATTCTTTTCTGTTCCTATTTAGTTTTTTCCAGAGCCTATCATATCTCGCTTTTCTGAAATTCTATTAACCTTCTTAATTATTTCATGATTATTTTGTGGTTAGATTTATCTAGTTTTACCTCTTATGCTTAAAGTAAAATTAGAACCATTTTTGCTTTTGCTTCATCTGAGATTAGGATTGCTAACTTTACCTTTTTTTTTTTTTTTTTTACTTCAACAGAAGCGTAATATATTGTGCTCCAATCTTTTACTTTTACTGTGTATCTCTCTGATTAAAATGTGTTTTTTGTAAACAACAGATTGTAAGATTCTGGTTTTTAATACACTCTGCTATTCAGTTCTGTTTTATGGGAGTGTTATTATTACTAAACTATGTTATTTTTCACCATCCTATTTTCCCATTTATACTTTTCTTTCTCCTTTCATCCTGTCTCTCCTTATCAGTGTTTTACTTCTGACCTGTACCTTCCTCAATCTGTCCCTTTTATCAGTCCCATCTTTTCTTTCCCTTTTCCCTTCCTAATTCTGCTCTCCTTTCTATCAGCCCAGCTTTCTTTTTTTTTTTCTCCTTTCCCCTCCTACTTCCCTATAGAGTAAGATAGATCTTCACCATCCAATTGAGTGTATAAACTATTCCCTTTCTGAGTAAAATCCAATGAGGTTCAAACAATGCTCACTCCTTTCCCTCTACTGTAAAAGTTCTTTTGTGCCTCTTCATATGATATAATTTACCCTATTCTGCTTCCCCCTTTCCTCTTTTCCAAGTAGAAGGGAAACTTTCTAACCAGTTAAGATCTCAATCATCTAACCATCAGTCCTTCTTCTTTACATACTCTGAATACAATTAAAGATGCACATGTAGAACATCCTTTCTCTAGAGAAAGACATTTCAAATACTATTGAAACAGTAGGAATCAGCTTGAAAGGAAACTAAGAGCTTTGGATCTCACCTTCTGCTCCCTTAAGATAGAGAACTAAAAGGGGAAAATAAAAATGGAAGGGAAGAAGCATTTTCCTAGCCGCTTGGATTTTTGGTTAGGGAAAGGTGTATTTATCAGTGGGCTTGCTTCTCATGTTAGTCATTCCGACCTCCCACAGTGGAATCTGGACATATACAAAATCATTCTCTGTATTTGCCATTTAGCTGTCTATGAGTCTTCTTGACTTCTATTACAGATTAGTTCAAAGCCTCTTTGAGCCAATGTAATGTCCTGGTATTTCTTCCAGGTCCTAAAGTCCATATTGTTTCTTGAGGTACTAGAATCTACTTCCTATTACTTAGCTGGCATTTAAATTCCTTGCCTCATGAGGTCTTCAGCATCATCTCAGTCCCACCAATGAAATAGTTTGTTACAAGGGTTGACTCACAGGGTTGAGAAGCAGGGAGTATATACAAGAATGAAAATGAAATAAAAACATAATATAATTTAAAGTTTTAGGTTTAACAAGGTTTTGTAAAGGTGAATGTTGAAAACTATTTTTAATGTATTTGGAAAAATAAAATACAATTAAAAATTAAAAAAAAATTAAAAATGGAGAATTACGAACAAAAAGAGTTGGTCAAATAGGAAAGGAGTTTTAAGAATTCACTGAATGAAATAATTCCTTAATCTGGAGAGACTTACATGAACTGATGCTAAATAAAGAGAGTAGAACTAAGAGATCATTGTACATAGCAAGATGATTCAGGACAGTTCTAAAGATCTTGTGATAGAGAGAGCCATCTGCACCCAGACAGAGGGCTGTGGGTACTGAATGTGGATCACAACATAGTATTTTCACTTTTTTGTTGCTGTTTGCTTGGATTTTGTTTTCTTTCTCATTTTTTTCTTTTTTGTTCTGCTTTTTCTTGTGCAGCATAATTGTGGAAATATATATAGAAGAATTGAATATGTTTAACATGTATTGGATTGCTTGCCATCTAGGGGATGAAATGGGGAAGAGAGGGAGAAAAACTAGGAACATAGAGTTTTGAGAGGGTGAATGTTGAAAACTGTCTATGCATGTGTTTTGAAAATGAAAAAGCTTTTAAAATAAATTAAAATATTCCATAAAAATAAAAAATAAATTATAATTAGATAAAATAAGATAAAAATTTTTGTTTAGTCACTGCTTGTTTTCTAGATCATAAAGGAGTTTCTTTTCTCTAAGTTATAATGAAATTGAAATATCTCCCATTCTAATCCTCTTCTCTTCTTGGCTTCCCAAGAGTAATTCTTTAAAAGTAAAAAAAATAAAATTATAATATAAAATAAATTTTTTATTTAGTCACTGCTTGTTTCCCATGTCATAAGAGAGATTTCCTTTTTTTATAACTTGTAATGAAACTGAAATATTTCTAATCCTCTTCTTTTCCCTTGTCCCAGGCTTGGGACATTGGGGCATTGCTCTGTTAAAAATTCTAAAAATTCCAATGAACACAAACACAGACACAGATAGACATATGACAGATACACACACATATACAAGAAATTGGTAGAAAGATGCTAAAAATGTTCTTTTTTAATCTTCCTCATTGTTCTGAATCTGTTGTTTTATATCCACCTTTAGGCAAAAATGTAAACTAATGTATAGCTAGAATCAAAATGTCATTCCTGTAGAGTTAAAAATACTGCTTAGGAGATTGAGAGATTGATATTGGCATTTAGTGAGTTTAACTCTGGTACATGCTGCCTTCTCCTAGTACTGAGGAAAAGCTTCATGATAAGTTTTACTAGAACATCCTCTCTCAGGTGACTCAAGAACAAACTTTGACACAGTTCTGGTATTAAGGATGATGCTTCAATATAATGTAACCAATTCTTATGAAATTATCAAGTTCTCTTTTGGCAAGTTTTTTCATTTTGTTTCCTAAATTGCTTTCTGCTCCCCTGCCCATGGCCCCTTTTTTAGAAATCATGGTTTCTTAAATATGATTTTCCATTATTTCTAAACCAAAGAAATTTCATACTCCATTTATGACAAAGGAATTATGAAATGACTTTGTCATTTTGCTTTTCATAATAAAATGCTGAAAAAATATATATCTCTTGCCTTTTCAAAAAAAAAAAAAGAAATTGGTAGAAGTAGATAAAGTTATCTTACAGGGAAACGAGTATGCATAAAGGTAAAGGAGGAATCTGGTAGTAGCAAAGATAAAGGTCATACCAGAGAAACCAGTGAACTCATCTGACCATTTTCCATAAATGGAAAAATGAGAAAAGTATGGAGAAAACACAGTAAGGAAGCAAGTTTGAGCTCCAACTAAAAAACAAAACCAAAAAAAAAAACACTACCCAGTGATCTGAGGAAGTGAAGGAGGGGAAGGTGTCTACAAGTTACTTCCAGCTCTAATAATCAGGGACCCAAGCCAGATTCCTAACACTGGTCTGTCACAACAAAAGCAGGACAGAACCAGTTGCCATGGATTATTGTGCCTTCATTCTCTTGTTGTGAAGCTGTGAAATGTTCCAATCATTTTGGAAAGCATTTTGGATTAAAGACAGTGAAAGAACCTCCACATACAAAGATATTTATAGTAATTTTTTGCTTGCAGTTCTTTGCTATAACATAAAGTGGATGCCCATCAATTAGGGAATGGCTGAACAAATCATAGTAAATGAATGTGATGGAATATTATAGAAATATGTGAAATGAGATAAGGAATGGATTCAGGTATACCTTAGAAGATTTATATAAGCTGATGCAGAGTGAAGTTATGAATAATGACTACAACACTGAAGGAAAATAACAGTGAAATTCTCAAAATGTATAATCAGCACAAGGTTCAGTCATGGCTCCAGATGACCAATAGTGAGTCATGTTTTCCCCACCTTGGCAGAGAGATGATAACATAGACATACAAAGGAAAACATTTTTTCCAGACATAACTATTATGTGAATTGGTTATAAAGGGAGAATTTGCTTTTGCTTTTCTCAAGTCTCAGTGTGCAACCTGAGTTCATTACTTCTCCATTAGGTAATGGGTAGAATGATTCATAGATTCTTTAGTCATCGTAGTCATCAGAGTTCTTTTTTGGAGGGGGGGATAATTGGGGTTAATTGCCTTGCCCAAGATTATATAGCTACTAAGTTGAACTTATCCTGACTTCAGGTCCAGCGCTCTATTCAATATCCTACCTAGCTGCCCCCTGATTAGAGTTCTTTCAAAGTCTTTCAAAGTTGTTTGTCTGTCTATACAATGTTGTTATTATATAAATTATTCTCTTGGTACTTCTCACTTCACCCTGGATCATTCTTATATGTAAGTTTTCCTAGGTTTCTCTGAACCATCCCTTTTGTCATTACCTACAGCACAATAATATTCCATTATATTCATTTACTATAAATTATTTAACTGTTTCCCAAGTGAGTCTCAACATAGTTTCTAGTTCTTTGCTGCTACACAATAGCTGCTATGATTTTTAAACATGTGAAATTTTTTTCTGTTGGCTCTTTGGCTAAAAGGCAGAGCAGGAGAGGGATGGAAGGAATAGAGGAGAATACATGAAAGGCTACATGTTACAGAATTAGTTTAGTAATCCATTGGGAATTATTCATGCTCATAAGCTCTCCTTTTATCATTTAAGTATTGGACTTGATCATGCAAAACCCTTCTCGATACAAATTCCCTGCTTACATTAGCCTCTTGGTGTCCCTCTGGAACCATGAACCATCAGACTCCCATCCTGATGTAGTGCAAAATCCAGTGTATTCCTGAGCCCCATACCTGTAGCTCATTTGGCAAAGAGAGTACAAATACTTACTTTTCACATGCCAGACCTTCCAGAAGATTTTAGCATCAAATAGAGGGGCAACAGCCATGATAATGACAGCTGCCAGAGCAGCCTTGGGAATATAGTAGAAAAGCGGAGTCAAGTAGGCGAGAGATAATATTACCAGGACTCCTAGGGAGGCAAGAGAGGGAAAATAAAAGATTGAATGACAACCATGAAATACAGAAGACAAAATACACATGATTCCAAGTCAACACATGAAGATTCCAGAGGCTCAGATTCAGAATCCAGAATTTCAGTGTTGGAAAGGATCTCTGGAGCCAATTATTCTAATCCACATACAGCAAAGGAATTTCTACTATAATGTACCTGAAAAAGGGTTAGCCAGCTCAGAACCAAACACTGTGTTTCAAATGAAGTATGACAATGGAATAATACAATGTACCCCTTCTTTCTCTCTTAATATAGCCCATGATCATATTAGTTTTTCTGGCTAACTCATAATAATCTTGAAGTCCACCAAAATCTTCAGAATTTCTTCAGAACAATTAAGCTCTAACCATAATTTCTCCGTCTAATTATGAAACTGACATTTTTGTACTCCAAGTGCAAGAGTTTGTTATCCTGATCAAAGCTAATTTTTACAAAGTTTTCTCTATTACTCTTCTGATTATTATTTTAGTATCATCTGCAAACACATTATGGTACTTTACCATTTATGCTTTTATCCAAGTCACTGATTAATATGTTAAGCAGTATAGGGACAAACACAAAACTCTTTAGATAACTGATTGAAAAATTTCCAGCCATATTAATATTAAACCAGTAATAGTTACTTTCTGAGTTCTGCCACTTCTGTTTCTTCTTTTACCTCAAAAAATGAACTTGGGATTTTAAAACAGATAAATTTTACTTCCCAAGTATCATTACCCACAATGATTGAATGGAATTCTTGACTAAAATCCGGCAATGGAAGATTAAACATTTTCCCCCACAAGAAAGAGATCAGATAGAGTGGTAGGACAGCATCAATATCAAGAGGATATACATCTTCATATTAAGTTACAAACCCTTGGTGAGGCGAGAAGCCATGGTAGCTAATATAACAGTAATCTTTCAACTAATCAGCAAAATAATCAGTAAGTTCTTAACTTGCCTTGCTGATAGTTTTTTACCTCTTAGGAAGCAGGAGGAATAATGAGAGAAAATGCTATTCTGGACCCACTATTGGGTGAATAAAGTAGAAGTAAAAGGACCATGTCGCCTTGGAGTACACAATAACAAAGAAAAGGAATGCTAGGTATATTCAAGGAACTTTAGGAAATCAGACTGCACAGAATTTAAATAAAGAGATAGAATCCTTTGGCCTGAGAATCTGAAAGAGATCAGTAAAAAGGATCATAAAAAGTTTTCAGAAATGAAATTTTGATGATAAAATTTTAAGTGATATCAACAATATGTATCTAAGAGAGGCTGATGTGACT
This sequence comes from Sminthopsis crassicaudata, assembly GCF_048593235.1. Lineage (NCBI taxonomy): Eukaryota > Metazoa > Chordata > Mammalia > Dasyuromorphia > Dasyuridae > Sminthopsis > Sminthopsis crassicaudata. Next base: position 317,254,211 of record NC_133620.1, on the reverse strand, counting down.
TCAAAGAAATCTCTGCGATCATGTCAGATTTTAAAATAATAACAGATATAAAGTACTTTAAGATTTACAAAATTCTTTATATTTATTATCTCATTTAATTTTCACAACAACTCTATAAGCTAGTAAATATCAATGGTAAGATTTGGACCCAGGTCTCTATTAAGCTGGGGCAGTTAGGTACTACAGTGGAGTAGAAACTGGGGCTGGAGTCAGGAACACTCATCTTCATGAGATCAAATCTGTGCTCAGACAAGTCACTTAACCCTTTTTGCCTCAGTTTCCTCCTCTGAAAAATGAGTTAGAGAAAGAAATGGCAAACCACTCCAATATCTTTGCCAAGAAACCCCAAAGAGGTCATGAAGAGTTGGACAAAACTGAAATGACTTAACTCTACTGACTCCAAGACCAACAAACATTCTACTACTATCTCACATTAAAAAAAAATTGTACAATTCTATAAACATTTATTATATACAAAAGATAGAAGCAAGAGTACAAAACTAAAGTGGCTTCCTATAAAATAGTATCAGGAAGACTAATATTGAGAATAGGCTATGGCTATCAAATACACTAAAGAACACAAAAAAATCTTTTTGGTCAGTTGAGGGCCAAAAAAAGGAGCTAGGATCACCACTTGATAGCTAGGGTAATTCTACTAGGTAACAGAAAAAAGGTAGAAGTACTCAATTTCAATTTTGCTTGTGTTGTCTATTAAAAGGAGAATTTTAATGCTATAAAATAATCAGCACAATGGAGAAACCAAAAAGGCTTAGAAACTACCTTATCTATCAAATAAATACTTGATCTTTTTGCCAAGTGAATATATACAGAGCACCTACCTTTGTGAGGATCAAATAAGTTAATAATTGTAAAGTGCTTGACACTTTACAATCCTGGCACACAGTAAATGCTAGGTAAATATATAACAATTAGTTGAATACATATAGAAGGGTGTGAAAGGCAGTTAACTACCAGGGTCCCCATCAGGAAGAGTAGTTTAGGATCCTCCATTTTTCTCCCCCCCCAAAAAAAGACTTGATTGGTTCTAGGGGATGAAGTTCCAGTTAACTGACACTTCCAGACTGCCAAAGGACTTAAAAATGGCCAACCCAAGAGAGAAGTCAGACATCTTTAGACTTAAGAAAATTCTCATAGCCTTAAGGGTCACCACTCTCTGTCCTATAGTCCAAATGATTTTCTGTATGGAGCTGAGGGAATCCATATCTACCTGAGCCAAATGTATGTCCTTGCTTGATATCTATAAGTATTTCATGAGTGTAACCACAAAAAAAAAAGTTACAAAATTACAGGCAACAAACATAGCCCCAAAGGAGAAAGTAGGCTGTCAGTGAATGTGGAACACTGCATGTATTTTTAGAGAATTTAGATATATTGATCAACTTTTCTGATTTTTTCTTTATTTTTCTTTTTCTTAAAAAAAAAAAGTCTATAATATGAGATGGCTCTCTGGGAAAGAGAAATACAGGAAAAAAATATAGTAAATATAAAAACAAATGTTACTAATAACATTTATTTTAAAAAATAAATTATAAAAATATTCTAAGTGCTTCATTTTGTTCCAATCTTGATTTTGAACTACCAAAAGTCAGGCTTAGCCTACAACAAAAGCATTTCTTGGAGATGCTTGGAAAAAGCTTCTGCCATAGGATTTCCTTACCTGTCACTAGTCCTCCTGCTGGAGTACATACCCCTGTCTGGGCATTCACTGCTGTCCTAGAAGACAATTCAAATGCTTAATTACTACAGAATGCTGGAGGAAGAAGGATGCTTGGAGATGGAACTCTAATCACTTAATGCCCATTGAGTTGAGCTGAGCTAAGTGGTCATTTATTTATTTATTTGTTTTTGCTAAGACAATTGGGGTTAAGTGACTTCCCCAGGGTCACACAGCTAGGAAGTGTTAAGTGTCTGAGGCCAGATATGAATTCAGGTCCTCCTGACTTCCAGGTCACTTGAACTACACCACTTAGCTGTCCCCTGCTAAATATTTATTTTTAAAGAGAAAGATTGTTTTAGTGGCCAAAGATCAAGAGGCAAAGAAAAAAGCTGGAATCAGAACTCTGGAAAAAGCACTATTAAGATATTATTATTTGTCATAGTGTGCTAAGCACTAAGAAAATGCATACAAAAGCAAGAGAGTATTTGACCTAAAAAAGTCTCCTATATCAACAGATATAGGATAGAATGAGGAGAATGGGAGACAGTCTAAGGAATTCTAGGAGTAGAGAGAAGATGAAAAGATTTAGTGGAATATAATACAGAACCTTTGACCCTTAGAATAACTCTATTAGGTTATCAACATGAGCAGAATTTAAAATGGGATCCTAGAGGAGCAGTAGGTGGATTTATCAGTGTGGAGGGCTCAGTTCTAGGCAAGAAAGTAAAGAAGGAAAGAAGCTTGAAAAACCAGCCTCTCTAGTGTATGAATTAAATTTAAAGAATCTAACAAATATTTGCTACGTGTTATGAACCAAAGGAGATACAAGGATATATTTATTTTATTAAAAATAAAGCAGCAATGTAAGATTTGAGTAATAGTATATGATGATAGGAATGATGTGCCAAAAAGTAATGCAAGATTAATTGGCAAAAGGAGTATCCAGAAAATGAAGGTGAGAGGAATTTATAAGTTGGAGAGATTGCTGTGGGGTGGAAAGTTTAGGGAGGCTTTCTAAAGAAGCTGGGATTTAAGATGATCTTGGAAGAGTGGACAACATTTAGATATCCAAGAAAAACTAAAAGAGGAAAGGATAGAGGACGGGATCCCAGAGAAAGAGAGTACACAAAAGCATAGCCCTTTGCCATACAACTATGGCTACATTTTTGTCCTTGCCATGTATCATCTCTGAAAATATTAAAAGATCTTGTCCAGGGACTGGGAGGGTCTCAGTGACAAGACTTCTACCTGATTTAAGAGTTGGGAGGTAATTTGACAGATGGGATTGTCTACCTTCAGGCTGTGGGATCCTCTGTTTGGGTGGAGGCTGTAGGACCATCAGAGACCAGAGGAAAAGTAAGGATCTGATTACTCACCGTCCAAAGCTGCCAGTGACGGGGTAGGAAGAAACAAAGGAACCCAGTAAATTGGTGATACCTAAAAGAACAAAAGGGAAGAATTTGGTTAGTGAGAGTAAGGTAGAGGTGGAGCAGGGAAGTAACTGTGACTGATCAGGGAGGTTGGGGCCAGTATACGGAGGCAATGGATTCAAGGAAACTCTAATATTAGGATTTCCTATTAGTTCCTTTAAGGAAAAGACAACCTACTTACTATCTGTGTCAGTTCCATGACAACTTTGACCAAAACTCACCCGATAAAATTGTAATATAGTTTTATTATATATGTGTAACTTAAAAAAAATTACTTCTCTCTGTGCCTAAAATGTAATGCTACAAAGGTGTATGTAACCAATACAAATTATTTTGAAAATGAGCTTCATCTTCCAGTCTCACATGATTTCCTTTGTATCCAAGGACACATAATTATAGATGTCTGGCCTACAGATTCAGATTATCATTAAATAAACTCTGTGTTGTCCAGTGGAAGAAATAAAAAGATTAAATAAAAGACCTGGAAAAGACCCAAGAGGCTATATAATCCAAACCTCTTCTTTAACATATACGAAAATTAAGGCTTAGATATATTCAGTGTCTTGTCCATGTTTTTTGGGGGGAGGCAATTGGGATTAAGTGATTTTCTCAGGGTCACACAGCTAGATTTGAACTCAGGTTCTTCTGACTCCAAGTCTAACACTATTCATTCTACTCATTCTATTCTAGTCTATTCATGTCTCTTGGATAGCTAAAAAAGGAATAATCACACTTAACACAGTTAACAACTACTCACTGTCAAGACCACTTTAAAATTAATTTAAAAATCCTTGAGAATAAAGATTCACAAATAGTTCCTGTCCAAGTATTAAGAATATATCACCTAGAATGGAGTTTTTCTCCATGCAAAAAACCCCAACCTATGAAAATCTATAATTTGAGCCTTATTAGTCATAAACTCTAATCTACTGTGATATTCAGATCTGACTTTCAATAATCCCAACTTGGCCCAACCTAGGATCCAGATTTCAACCTACAAACCCCTAACAGCTACCACAGTCATACATACAATGGAATCCTTTTCTGTTCTGATTAGAAGAAAGCTCAACATGTATAGAAGGCCAGAACTCTGGAGAAGTATACTTGAAACAAGGTGTTAACTCAAAGAAATTGATGAGACAATGGTTATCTAGTTCACATATATACTTAGTACTTAGCATGGTGATGTAACAGTTCTCTAGTTCACACATATTCAGTATGCTGTAATGATGTAATTGTAATAGGGTACATAAGAACTGGGGACAGGGATTCAGACCAAAGTCAGACTAGCAGACTACTGGAGGAGACTGGGTTAGACTATGACAAACACAGATTGTATAAGAGACAATAAAAATTTTAGACTTTATTCCTGACTATTGTTGTGGTAATTATTCTGCTGAGACCAAGGCCTGTCCAAAGGACCTCCAGAAAACTAACCTGAAAATTATAAACATGAACATTGCTAGAAAAAATGTCTCAGGTAAATCAGCCCCAAATTCTGCATTTCCATAAGACTTCTCTGACCAAGAAGTAAGCCAAGATTGAGTAATGTGAAAGTCACAGTGAGGTATACTAAGGAATGACTCCAGCTTTGATTTCCTAGGAAGACATTGCTAAAGCCTATGTGTGAGAGAATTAATGATGAAGACTTGAATCCACACAGACTGACTGTGTCAGTTCAAAACTAGTATGCTGTGCAGGAGCCGGGGTGCAACAGCTTCGGCATGCCAGGTGCTGGGAGCTCCCTCCTGCAGCAGCTCTGAGGGATGGGGGCGGGCTTCCTCTTAGCCCAGCATTTTCTTGGGACAGAAAATGATCAGTGCAAGCTCCACGTGGATATCCAGAAATTCTTTGGGGTTGTTCCAAATGGAAAGAAACTTGTTAATGAGACAGTAAAAAAGAATGAAAATACAAAGACAGTTGAAGGAACATCAAAATCAAAAAAAGGAATAAAGGAAATCAAAGTGAAAACTTCTTCCAAAGAAGATGATGTAAAAAGAAAGTATGCCAACAAGAAAAAGACAGTCATTTATGATTCAGACTCAGAGCCAAAAGAGCCAGTACAGGTAAAAAATGCTGAAAACCAGTCAGAGAAATTGCCAATGTCTTCTAAACCTCAGAAAATTCTAAAACAGGATCTGTTACCTATGTTTCAGAAACAGATGAAGAAGATGAATTTATTTATAAGAAGACATTTCTTAAACCAAAAGAAAATGGAATATCATCAAGTAGTCATATTGGAATATCAAATGGGAAGAAAGCTATTGGGAAAAAACTCAAATTAAGAACAAACTTTTGTCACCAATAAAACTTATACTTACATCAGTGCTTGATTACTTTGGAACTGGAAGTGTTCAAAGATCAGAAAAGAAACTAGTTGCAAATAAAAGAAGAGAGCCTTCACAAAATACAAATGATTCCAGATTAACTGATGAAGCTATCATTGAGCAACTACAAATTGAAGTGAATTTAGAGCTTGAGAGACAACTGCATGAGGATGAAGAATTTGCCTGCACTTTGGCAAATGGATGTGACCCATTATAAATCTTTTGGCCGTTTGTCTTTTGTCCATGTTGTAGTAGACACCTTTTCAGAATTTACTTTTGCAATACCAGCAGCAAAAGAGACAGCCCAAATGATCACTGAATTCCTTATACAAGGTTTTGCAATCATGGATGTGCCACAAGCAATAAAAACAGACAATGGACCTGCATATACTTCTAAATATTTTGCACACTTTTGCACCCAGTATCAGATTTTACACACCACTGGCATACCTTTTAACCCTCAAGGTCAGGCAATAGTAGAGAAGAGAAACACAGACATTAAGACACTCCTCCAGAAACAAAAGAAAAGGTAACCCTAGAGAATTTCTAAATTTAGCTCTCTATACCATTCATTTTTAAATTTTTGCTAAAGATGCATTAGATCCAGAAGACAGATTTTATAACCCACCAGAAGGGCAGTGTCCAGTGCAAGCAGCTCTACTATCTTTAGATAATCGCCAAGTGATATGAAGAGATCCAGAAAGTGATGAATGGAAGGGACCAGATAGGTTAACTGCTTGGGGGAGAGGGTTTGCTTGATAGGTGCCAATGAGCCGTGGATTTGCCTTGCCCATTGGAGAGAGACAGAAACATAGAAAAACCTTGAAACAAAGGAGAAGATCTAAGAGCATGGCTGATAAGACTATTACAGAACTTCAAAACCCACAGGAATCATTGGATTCCCTGAGATGAAAAATTGTTGATAAGACTGTTCCAAAACTTCAAAACCAACAAGAATCACTGGATTCCCTGAGACATGATAAGACTAATACAAGACTTCAAAATATGCAGGAATCATGGATTCCCTGAGATGATAAGACTGATGAAGGACTTCAAAATCTTCAGGAATCATTGACTTCGCTAATACAAGACGAGACTATTGCAGAACTTCAAAACTTTCAAGAATTACTTTCCTGCTACATGAAGTAATGGACAATAGATTGGTTTTGAACTATTTCTAGGACTTATAAACATGTATAATTCCTCATGTTGATTCATGTTATTTGTTACATCACTACTTGCCTGTGTTATATTGCTATGTGCTTGTGTAATATGGATTTATGTATACCTGTTTCAAGTGAGATCCTTCAGAAACCTGCTAGTCTGATTTAATTCCCCATTTTCCTTTGGTGTTTTCATCTCCCTTCCTGAGACATCAGGGAGGGTGTGATCAACTCCTTTTTGGGGTTCTCACCTCTCTGAGAAGTCAGGGAGAGCATGACCACCTATGTTCTAAAACAAAAGAAAGCTGTAGATGTGGGCCAGAACGCTTGTACTTGAAACAAGGATTCTTACAAGGTACTAACTCAGTGGAATTGATAAGACAATGATTATTTAGTTTAGCATGGTGATTAATAGTTCTCTAGTTCAGTACATATACTTAGTACTTAATATAGTTCCACAAGATTCACACCTATGATAATTAGAATAGAGCATATAAAGCTAGGACAAACTCAGCCAGAGACATTCCATCTTCAGTCAGGCTCCTGATGGCTCTCCTGAGGAACCAGAAGGCTCAGAAACAGACTTGGAGAAGACAAGAGGACTGGAGGCAGGCACTCAAGCTCTCAAAGCCAAAGAGAGACATTCATTCCATCTTCATCAGCCTCATGGTGGCTGGCCTGTCCTCCTGCTCCCTTCACTGAGACCAAAGTCCATTTGAAGGGCCTCAAGAAAGCTAATCAGGCCCCAGGCAAGGAGACAATAAAGAATTTGGACTTTGGACTTTAACACCTGGCTATTCTAGTGGCTACTCAACTGAAATGAAAGCTGGTCTCAAGACCTCCAGAAAACTAACAAAGAACACTACTGTTATCAGCCAATCAATTAAATGAGTCAGTGCATATTAAAAAAACAATTTAATCAGCTCATTTGCCTCTGACTCTTAACTGCCTGTTTAAAGACAATTGAACAATGAACAGTGTTCATTCTCTTTGTTTTAGCAGGCCAGCTTTTCCTTTGATAACAAGGAGTTCCAATTAGTACTTTTGGCATTTGTAGTGCTAATTTCTTCCACAATGACCTCAATAATCCCAATGGATCAAAGGTAACTTTCTTTGTGTTCCAAAAAGGGAGTCTTCCATATATTTGAATCAAAGTTTTTGCCACTGTGGAAACAACCAAAACCAATGTTTTCAATCAGTCCATTATTTAGTCCTTAGCTTTCCTCCATTAAAAAAAAAAAAAAAAAGGAATTTAAGGTGTTCTTCATTTAAAGAATTAATTTAACTAGGAGGTATTGTAAAGATCAAACCAAACAACAGCAACAAGCAAGAAAAACAGATCAAAAAAAAAAAAAAATCCCACCCTTGCTCACAAGCGAAATATTATGGCCTAAGCCTAAAACTGACCAAGTTCATAAGGTTCAAGGTTTTCCCATGTTTAAAATGTACTTGAAACTCATTAAGTCATAAACATCTAAGTAAAAATATGTTAATATTATAATCTTTCCCTAGGCAGCTAGGAGGTGCAGTGAGTTCAAATTCAAACTCTAATACTCAGCTAGTGTGATAATGGGCAAGGAACTTAACATCTACCTTCCAGGGTTATTGTGAAAATCAAATAAGATAGTGTATAAATACTTAACACAGTGCTTGCACATAGCAAGCATTTAAAAAATGCATGTCACCTTCCTGGGTTATATATAGACCTCATTCTTGATACAACCTAAATTAGAAGATTCTTTAACTCAATAATTCAACAAGTCCATCTCTGGAACTTTGTGACTAGGGTCTTACCAATGGCCAGTAGCTCTTGGTTGGAATCAATGTGATAATTGTTTTGAGATGCTAAAGAAAAGAGAGAGAGAGAAAAAAAGTTATTAATGTGAATGAATTCTTGGGTGTCCCTTTCACCAAAGTGTCCAAGTAAAAGGCTGAAGAATAGGCAAGGGCATGATAAAGACATATCCCAGAGAGAGGCTTGAATATAGAAACATGCCAAGAAAAGGACATTTTTAGCAAACAAGTCTTACCAAAGGTTTTGGCAATAGTGATACTTTCCAACATGGCCATTAAGGGCACCACAGCCAACCCAGCACCCATATCCTGGGAGAAAAGAAGGAAAATGTGAATATTCTCACCAACTTGGCTTTACAGACCCACATCTTTACAGTTTAGTAGATCCACTGCTTTTTAATATTCCATGAGGCAGGGCTGATGCAAGTAGCTGAATAAGGATTACCCTTTAAAGAAGAGTTCTAATTATATAAGAGTTCTATTATCTAAAGACAATAGAAGAGGAAATACATTTTAATCTACAGCATAATAAATCTAAGATAAAGATAAAATGAAGGATTTTCTATTACTGAGAATTGTGAGATTCTGGAATAAACAAAGCCTAGGGCAAAGGAATTGAGACTTTGATTTGAGATGCCAAAATATAAAGAATGCAAAAATTTAAAAATGACTTTTTTGTTTTTAGTGGTTTAGCATCAACTGAACTAAGTATCAATTTGGCAAGAATAATTAGTTAAAATATGAAGCTAACAGATGGCACAGTTTATTAAACAGAATTTATTAACACCCAAGTGTAAAAACCTATAATAATTTATTCTTCCTGCTTGACTGAGTTTGATTTAATTGCTTTTATATTATTTTTCATATTAAGAATTACAAAAATGATTTGAGAATGAATTTCTTTTCTTTTTCTCATGTGCCAAAATTGAAGAATTCTGAAAGAATAACTGAAGAGCAATGTAAAATCTTTTTTCTCTGAAGGTTTTTTAAAAAGCAATATCCCTTTGCTATCTTTCTACTTAGAGGGAAAAGAACCATTTCACCAGATTCTTTTTTAGCCTGTAATTTTTCCTCTATCTCCACTTTCTTGCTAACAATTCTGAAATTCCAGCTGAGAATTGGACCTCATCACCAAACAACAGCATTGGGACCTCTATGGTATTCTTGCATCCATAGAAATCATTGTAGCCTGGGATGGTCATAAATTCTACTCACCTGTACCATTTGGTTAAAAGGCACAGTCCCATTGGGGGTGGCCAGAGAGAAAGGAGGAAGCTGGAAGGGAGGAAGACCTTCTGCTGTTTTCCCAGTCAGAAGGAATGGCTGAGATCCCATCACCTGGAAGGAGTAGGTGATCAAGCCAGCAAATAGTATCACTAAAGCATTGCGGGCTAGAACAGAAGGGAAATATCAGCAGTTAAAACTTTACTCTAGAAAAAAGAGAACTAGCATACAAGTAGAAAACAAAGTCAATTTTGTTTTCCCTATGTAACTTTGTTTCCAAAGCTTATTGATACTTTTCCATAACAAATACAAGGATATACAATATATACATGTGTGCTGTGTTCATGTACATATCAAAAACCTTTGTATGTTACACTCATGCATGAAACTGATACAGTGGGAAAAGTAATGAGTTAATAGCTAGGAGACATGAATTCTAGTTTCAGCTCTACTACTTTTAAGTTGTATGACTTGATTTTCTTCTTTGCTTCAGTTTCCTTATCTGAATAATAAATGGGGTAGACTAGACAATTGCTAAGGTCCCTTTCAGCTGTAACACTGTAGGATGCTAAATTATGAAAATAGAAAATACTTGGAAATTCCTAACTTTTTCTAACTCCACTAAGTGTTTAAATATTTTTGCAAAAATATCAGAAACTTAGGATGCTACAAGGCTATAATTAGAACACTGTACACAGTAACAGTAAGATTATGTGATGATCAACTGTGATAGTTAGTTCATCTCAACAATGTGATGATTAAAGAAAATTCCAATAGACTTGGAATAGAAAATGCTCTCGGCATCCAAAGACAGAACTATAGAGACTGAATATAGGTAGAAGCATAATATTTTCACCTTTTTATTTTCTTTTTTTTCTCATGATTTTTTTCCCTTTTGGTCTGATTTTTCTTGTACAACAAGATAAATATGAAGACACATTTAAAAATATTGTACATGCAAAGAATTAGAAATGGCTGGTACATGAAGGCAATGGAATATTATTGTTCTATTAAAAATGATGAACAAGCTGATTTTAGAAAGGCCTGGATTTACATGAACTGATGCTGAAACAAACAGAACCAGGAATACATTGTACATAACAACTGCAAGAATGTGCAATGATCAACTATGAAAGACTTGGTTCTTCTTAGTGGTTCAGTGATTCCAGCAATCCCAATAGACTTTAGACAGTAAATACCACTTGCATCCAGAAAAAGAACTAAGAAGACTGAATGTAAATCAACACAAGCTATGTTCACTTTTTTTTTTAATTAAACATATGCATGGGTAATTTATCAACACTGACTCTTGCAAAACTTTGTTTTACAATTTTCTTCGCCTTCCCTCCAACCTCTCTCCTAGATGACAACCAATCAAATATATGTTAAACATGGTAAAAATATATTTATACAATTATCTTGCTGCACAAGGTCATACAGTCCTATGTGATACTTGTGTCAATTATCTAAGATCAGATTTGAACTCACATGCTCCTGACTCTATGCCAATGCACTGTGCCATTTAACTGTCGTCTCTCATCATTTGTAATAAAAAAAATAGGATTCCATCACAATCATATAGCTCAAATTATTTAATCTTCCCTCAATTGATGAGCATCCCCTCAACATCAAATTCTTTGCCACCACAAAAAAAAAAACCTGCTATAAACATTTTTGTACATATAAGTCCTCTCCTTTTGTCTTTTATTTTTTTTAGGGGGAGGATAGAAACTAGTAGTAATATCACTACTTGTTCTCTTGTCATTCCACTCCATAGTTGCTCAAGTTTGCAATGTCTCTTAGTTTATTCCCTCTGCTTTCAGACTAAGTCTACAAATCCACTGTGGGTGAGATTCCCAAATACCAATAGTTCCTTTTACTCTTAAATATCCTTAAATATTTACTCTGCAGTTACTGTCTCTTTTTCAGTGTTGCTGTTTTTTCAGCAAAAAGCATAGACTCTAAACCAGGGTTCTTCAAATGTTTCTGATCACACATCCCATCAGAAAAAAACTTCTTAAATACAGATTGCCAATGTGTGTATATATTTTTAATGTAAATATGACTCTGTGAATAATTATGGCTGTTACAAACTATGAAAAGAATAGAAGTTTTTAAAAATCAAGATGAAATAGTATGTCTAAAGGATATTTGATTATAATTTAGTAATATAATATATACAACTTAATTATAGTATTTTTAATAGTATTGTTTTTACAAATACATGTAAAGATAGTTTTCATCATTCATTTTTGTAAAATTTTGTGTTCCAAAGTTTTTTTTCTTCTCTCCCTTACCTTTCCTTCCCCAACACAGCAAATAATCTGATATAGGCTATACATGTACAATATTTTTTTCCCTTTTTTAAAATTTATATTTAACACACATTGCTTTATGAATCATATTGGGAGAGAAAAATCAGAGTAAAAGGAAAAAAACTATGAGAGATTAAAAAAAAACAATAAAAAAGTGAACATAACAGCAACAAGATTATACGTTGATCAATTCTGATGGACATAGCTCTTTTCAACAATCTGCTCAAATTGTGTAACATTAAAAAAATCTCTATATCAGAATAGCTGTAAAAATGAAAATAATAATTATGTCAAGTACTTCGCAGGATTGTTATGAGAAAAGAGTTTATAAATGATATAGTGCTCTAGAAATAGTTATTTCTAGGGCACTAACCAGGAAAAAAAATCCTCAATAATAGAATTTACTGTCTATTTCATCAGAAGAGCCACGGCAGAATGGAGCCAAAAGTTACCTCTTTCGTGGAGAAAATATATAATAGTTAATTTCCCTTATTGTTGTTGCTATTCAGTCATGTCTGACTCTTAGTGACCTCATTTGGAGTTTTCTTGGCAAAGATACAGAAGTGATTTGCCATTTTCTTCATCATTTTACAGATGAGGAAATGGAGTCCAACAGGGTTAAATGGCCAGATTTGATCTTGCACTCTAGCCACTATCACCTAACTGCCCAGAATTGCCCTCAATACACTTTCCTAAGTTCCTTACTACTTCTAAGTTTAGTTCCACTTTTTTGGCAAGTCCATATAAGATGATGGTTCTAGGATGTAAGTGAAAACTGAACCTTTTTTTTCCCCATTTGTTTTTCCCTATAGTCAAGTCTGTCACTCCATCCTCCAGGCACTAGCTTACCTGTTGCAATGGCCCAGACTATCAGGCGGCTGAGCCGGACACAAGGCGGCACCTGCTGATGGAGGGGTGGCACCTGCTCCCTCATCATCTTCAGCAGCAGCAGGAGCACTATACAGACCAGCCCTAAGACAGCATCTCCTACCCTGTGGGCAGAGAATCAAACTGTGAGGGCAGTGTGGGAAACCATGTTTAGAGCAAATATCCTATCTGTCTGTCTTTCTCCTTCTCTAAAGCTTGTAATTCTCTGTAGTTGGAACACAATTCTAATTTTTATTAACTCTTGCTTCCCTAACTTCCTTCATAACCTTTTCCAAAGTGAAACAGAGGTACAGTGAAAACACTGGAATGAGTGTCCAGAGTCCTGTGCCTCAACTAATCCATTTGGAAAGTGAAGAGGTTAGACTGGAAGTGATTCCTGTCTAACTCTAGTTCTGTTATCCTCTGTGTTTCTTTTGGGGATTAAGAAACTTCCCTCTTTTCCTCCCTCCCCAACAGACTGCAAATAAAAAGACAGGAGACCAGTGGCTTACCTGGTCTGTCCAATTCTGAGGAAAGTGTAATACACCTGAAGGAAAAACTGCTGAGGAATGTCCTGCAGACCCAAGAGGTTCTGTGAAAAGCCCAATGTTTTACAAATCAACAAAAATAATTTTAAAAAATAAAATGTTAATAAATTAATATTTATTGAATATTTACCACAAGTACAATAATACAAGTATATTAATGATTATAAATATGTATAAATATAAGCATAATATGATTAATAAAATATATAAATATGAAATACCTATTCTAACTAAATATAAGATCATTTCAAGGGTAAGGGACTAGCAGCTAGGGAAATAAAGGACTTAATAAGGACTCACTATTGAGCTAAATTTTGAAGGACATTTGGGATCCTAAGGGATAAGGAAATAGTATATCCATGTAAAGGATACACAGATGGAAGGTAGAAATGTCATTTCTAGGAAACAGCACAGATAGGTCAGTTTGGATGTATTGTAGAGTCTGTGAAGGTGAGTAGTAAGCAATAATGCTGAAAAGGTAGGAGAAAGTCAGGTACTTTAAGGGGTTTAATTGCCAAGTAAAGGAGTATTTGCATTTTTTATCAAAGCTCTACACTAAGGAGGGTAGGGATTAACAGAACAATAATGCATTCTTTCATTCCCTTCTCCTCCCACCATGATTCTTCCTTCCCCAGTATACCCAGTATACTCCCTCTCCCCTCCCCACCTCACACAAACAGAGCAGCACCTTCTGTGGAATTCTACAGAAAAAGGAGAAGACTGGAGAAAGGATTGAGGGGCAAGGTAATAGCACAAGCAGAGGGACCTCAGCTAGGTGTTGTTTGGCTTCTTATCAACTGACCGGAAATCTCCAAGATAAATTAGAAAACAAAGTGGCAAACTGGCCAAAACAAAAACCCAATTTTATTAAACATGATGTCCTGCAGAACCTCAGGACTGGAAGGGACCTTAAGAAGTCAGCTCATTCTTCTCTCTCTCTTCAGAACCCCTGGAAATTACCCAGTCAAATAAAATCTTTCTTGCTCCTATGAATTCCAAAAATAGTCTCTCAACTTCCTTCACATGAAGTGGTCTTTCTCAACATTTATTGCAAGTTGTTTTTAAATTTTTTTTTTCTTAATTTCAGTTAAAAACAAAAACAAAAAAACTGAGAGGGTTTTTAGGCTTCTCCCAAGTACCATTCTGAGATGAGGGAAAATGGCTCTAGGTCAAAAGTGTTCAACCTGTACCTCCCTATGTCTATTCTGTAAGACTAAGGTTGGTGAGAATCATTCTCTTTCCCCCCTTCCATCCCCCCTTAGCTATGTCCTTATTTATTGAGGTCAAGTGAAACAATGATTGTAAAATGCTTTGAGTTCCTAAGGGAAAAGATTGCTCTATCTGGGCATGTTACAGTTAATGGATTTGGGGATATACTGCCCCCTCAGACACCTGGGCATAGAGACCAGCTAACAATGGGTAGCAGCACTATGAAGGAAGAGAAGGCTCTTACCTTGATCTGGCCAAACCCAATGGTGATGGAAGCAGCAGATGTGAAACCTTTAATAACAGGGAGGGAAATGAAATCCAACAGGAACCCTGGCCAACACAAAAGAAAATCTTTGTGACACATTCTTAAATTAAGCAGTTTCTGGTTCCCAGGAGATATCAGAAAGTGGAGGTGTGACAAGTGACACACTGAAAATAATGGAATTATGAATAGAGGCTTGGAATGAATACAGAAAAGTTTGGAGAGACTTACATGAACTGATGCTGAATGAAATGAGCTGAACCAGGAGATCATTATCATTCAACAATGATATTGTATGAGGATGTATTCTAATGGAAGTGGATATCTTCAACCAAGAGAAGATCTAATTCAGTTCTACCTGATCAATGATGGACAGAATCAATTACACCCAGAGAAGGAACACTGGGAAATGAATGTGGACTACTTGCATTTTTGTTTTTCTTCCTAGGTTATTTTTACCTTCTGAATCCAATTTTTCTTATGCAACAAGAGAACTGTACGGATCTGCACACATATATTATATCTAAGATATACTTTAACATGTTTAACATGTAGGAGACTGCCTGCCATTTAAGGGAAGGGATGGAGGGAGGAAAGGGAAAAGTTGGAACTGAAGTGAGTGCAAGGGACAATGTTGTAAAAAAATCACCCAGCAATATGTTTTGTCAATAAAAAGCTACAATTAAAAAAAAAAAAAAGAAAAAAGGAAAAAAAGAAAATATGGAATTACCCTGATTGTTTATTCTTTTTCAGAAAAGGGAGAAAGAAATGATTATAGCTAGCATCTATGTTATTATAATAAATGCAAGCTACAAAGTGCATCAAAATTTACAAAGTGCTTTACAAATATTTCTTCATTCTTTCCTCAAACAACCCTAAAGTAAATGTTATCATCTCCATTTTGCAGATACAGAATATGAATCAGACAGGGATTAAATAACCTGTCCAGGATCAAATAGCTTGCAAATAAAAATGCAACATCCAGTCCAGTGACCTAGCTTGGGAGAGGCTGTTCCATTCTTTTGGAAAATATAGAATAAAGAAGGCAGAAGCTGGGATAGGGAGTCTTCCCAAATGGATCCAGAAAGAACTAAAAGGAAGTTCTAGATGTCTTACCCAAGTGCAGGATCCCCATGGCTAACTGGATACAGCCAGAGAGGAAAGCTAGGAGCACAGCATAGGCAGGCTGGTGTAAGGCGTAGAAGGAAACCAGTAAAGACATGATGGCTGTAGGGCCCAGCGTCACATCCCGGGAGGTGCCCAGGAAAAAATACACAAAACATCCCATAAAGGAGGAGTAGAGACCATACTGCTTGGAGAAACAGAGACAGGGTTATAAGAAGGATAAGGAAGTCACTGAATTATGTGTTTGTCTAACTACATATAGAGAGAGAGGTCTTAGGCTTGTGATTTCATTGGTATAGGGATCTCCAACATGAGGAGATGCTCTTTACCAGTACAGGTTAGCACATTCTTTACTATCCATGGTCTTAAAAGAATAGTCTGGGGTAATTAGTAGGAAGTTAAAATAGTAATTATCAAGTTAATTAGCTAGACTAAATTAGTAATAGTAGGACAATTGGTAAGAAGTTATACCCAAAGTCATATAGTATTTATCAGAGGTGGGATTTGAATCTCTAAGGCTACCTCTTTATATTCATTTTTAAATAGATTGTTATCCAGATAGCTAATTTCATATCTCTTTATAGTTATACCTAGCTTTATAGTTTTACATTGTTTTACGTATAATTATAAAGATCAATACATAACATGTTGTCTATAACATATGTTATAGTTGTATATACATACATATACATATGCATGTACACTATAATTACTTATGTTAGAGACTCTTAACCTGGGATCTGTGAATTTAAAAAAAATTTCCATAACTAGATTTTAATATAATTGGTTTCCTTTGCAATTCCATGAGTTTTGTTTTATGCATTTAAAAGCATTTTATATATATTTATATATATGTAAAAGGGATTCATAAGCTTCACTAGACTGTCAAAATGATTCACGAACCACAAGCAAGACATTTGTATAAGTATTTAATTATATATGTATATATTCCATATATGCACATGTATTGTTTTTACATGCATATACAAAAATAGATGGGTATCATATAACTATGTGCATGTATATGTGTGTACATGTATTCATGATATTGTATTTATGCAAATATATTTACATGTCTACAATTACTTCTTTGTATTTCTGCTCCTGTTACTGGATAAATATGAATTAAAGGTCACAACAGAAATGGGTTGTGGATAAAGGGTGCCATAGTACTGGATGGAATGGATTACTATGGCCTGAACTCAGATATCTTACCTGGACAGGCAAGCCAGCCACTTCAGCATAGGCCAGAGCCTGAGGTACAACAGTCAGCCCCACAGTGAATCCAGCAATGCTGTCTAGTTGTAACCACTTCAGAGAGTAGTGGGGAAGCCATCCCAGTACAGGAAGCTTCTTCCGAACTATTCCTAGGGAACAGCACCAGGCTCTCTCTGTCATGCTGAAGTCTGTTGATCTGACCTATGTTCTGCAGACAGTAGACATCCCTGTATAAAACAGAAAAATGGTCAGAGAAACTGGAGCTGAAGAAACTTCCAATGGGGATCTTTATTACAAATGATCCTGAAATTCGGGAAGGCCTGTTATCCCTGCTACCTTCCTCTAGCTCCTCTGCCATCCAAATATTCAGGGGAAAACAAAAAAATCTCTCTGGCTAAAAACAATAAGCCTCCTGGAAATCATGAGCCTTTAGAGAATTAGCGTAAAAATTACATGTGATAAAGGTCCATTAATAAATAGATCAAAAATTAATTGGAAACAAAATAATATAATTTTAAAGAATGAGTGGATCAAATAACAAATCATGGAAACAATAATTTCATTCAAGAGAATTACAATAATGAGACAACATACCAAAACTTATGGGATGCAGCTAAAGCAGTTTTTAAGGGAAATTTTTTTATTTCTAGATGCTTATAGGAATAAAATAGAGAAAGAAGAGATCAATGAATTGGGCATGCAACTAAAAAAAATCTAGAAAAAGAATATACCCCCCTAATTAAATACCAAATTAGAAATTCTGAAAATCAAAGGAGAGATTAATAAAATTGAAAATAGGAAAACTATTGAACTAATAAATAAAACTGAGGTGGTTTTATTAAAAAATAATAAAATAGAAAAACCTTTGGTTAATTTGATTAGAAAAAGGAAAGAAAAAATCAAACTATCAGTATAAAAATGAAAAGAGAATGCTTACCATCAATAAAGAGCAAAATTAAAGTAAAAATTAGGAGTTATTTTGCCCAAATGTATACCAATTAATCTGACAATCTTAAGTAAAATGGATTTACAGAAATCTAGATTGCCCAGATTAACAGAAGAGGAAATAAAATACTTAAATAGTCCCATTTTAGAAAAAGCATTAGTGTCCTATGGGTAAATGAGTTACATCAACTTAGATGGCAGTAGTAATTTATACACACACACACATACAAGTATACATATATATGCACACATACATATACACCCATTTATGTATATATATAAATATATCTATATCTATATCTATATCTATATATCTATATATAGATATATAGATATATATCTATATGGGGGCCTGACAAATATCACTTGCATTTTTCCAGACTAAAGGGGTTGGGGTAGGGACAAAGGCTGACAAGAAAGCAAAAGTTATGAAGTAAGCAAACCTATCTTGATCTGCATTATCAATTTTTTCTTTCTTTCACCGGTGTTTCCCCATTCAACATGATACAGTGGATACAACAGTGGAAGACCTGAATTAGGAAGACCTGAGTTCAAATCCCATCTCAGATAATTACGGGTTATGTGACCCTGGCTAAGTAATTTTCACCTCCCAGTGCCTCAATTTCCTCATTTATAAAATGAGGGGTTGATCTCAGTGACATCTTTCCTTTAAATCACCCATTCCTACCTCACAAAAGGTAAGTACTAAAAGAAGAAAACTGGAGACTTGAGTCCCTAGTCATTCTCCCTAATCCCCTGATATCTTGCAAATAAGGTTTGCCTTTGGAAAGTCATCCTGCCTCCCCATTGAATCACCTCCCATATACTTTAGCTTTCTGACCGATTTCCCCTAGTACTACACACCCATTAATATGACACTGGGGGATCAGAATCATAGTTTTTGAGCCGAAAGGAATCTTAAAGGCCAATTAGTCAAACATCCTAGTTTACAAATGAGGCCCAAAGCCACAGAGGTAGTAAATGGCTGGTGTGCCAAGATTTGATCCTGAATAATGTGATTCCAAATCTAGGGCCCTCTCTTATAACAAGCTTTAGCTTTGGTCTCAGGAGGAAAGCCATTCACCTCCATTCAAAAAAAAAGAGACCAAACCTTTCCACCTAAATTTGGCTTGTATAAAATCTGAGAAGGGTTTTAATATTATTTTTTCAGGGCAGATATACATTAATATATCCATCCATCAAAACATCCATTCATACATACATATATTTTTCTTTGTTGGACCTGTGATTTCACAGATATAAGGAACTTCTAGGTAGGAAGATCCCTCCACAAAGGCAGAACACCAAACAGTTCCTGGAACTCAAAGAGGTTAAGTGCTTTGTTCAAGGTCACAGGGTCAGTCTGTGTGAGAGTTGGGAGTAAACCCAGTTTTCTGACTGGTCAGGTCTTCAACCACGTACTATACTACTTTTTATATACGGCCCTGTGACATATATATGTATGTCTATATAAATGGATGGCAGGTAGATAGAGTCATAGTGCTTAGACTACCAGGCTTAGAGGCAGGAAGATTCATTTTCTGGCCTCAGATGCTTACTAGCTATGTAAGCCACAGCTTACATATGGACAGGTCACTTAGCTTTGTTTCAGTTTCCTTATCTGTAAAATGGCAAAGCATTCTGGTTATCTGTGCCAATAAAATCCAAATGGGGCCATTTCATGTATGAAATGATTGTTTGGATATGTGTGAGGATGGATGGGAGGGTGGATGAATGAATATATGGATGGATAGATGGCTATCACAGGTGTGAATACATGTATAGTAGGTATGTCCAGACACATCCTGTTTCCAAAAATTTGGCATTTTTTGTTGTATTTGTTTATATTTTTAAAGGTATAGGGACTGGACCTATGATTTTACTAATATGCCAGACTCCTAGATGGGGAAATTTATACTACCAAAGCCCTTGGCATGTCCTCTGCAGTCTCAGAGAGATGGAATGTTAAGTAATCTGCCAAGGTGTCACTCAGGCTGTATGAGTCTTGAATCCAGATCTTCCTGGATCCAAAGCCTGTGTTTTTTATGTTTTTCCATACCATGCTGCTTCTTTTGAAAGTTAAGTTTACTTATTTTTTTTAATGTTAAGTTTACTTACATTAGTTTGATAAATACAAATTATATCTTTCATGACTGAGAGTTAAATAAACATTTACCTTAAAAAAATTAAATTCCCTGGATGTATGCCCTAATGAAATGTGTTTGCATAAATACACACATGTTGTTGTTTTTCCTTCATTCTCAAAAATAAAGATATCAGGAAGGTGATGCCATGACTTGCAAGTGAATCGGATTTAATTGAGGGAGGGCTGTGCAAGGTCACCTGCCTCACTGTCCCTTCCAGAGTATTGTGGTCCAGTAGCCAGACACAGATCAAGATGACTTAGGATGACCCCGAATGATTAAGCCTAGGTAGCCAGGGCAGCTGGATGAAAGTGAATAGAGAGCATCCACACAGGAGGACCTGACTTCAGATATTAACACTTTTTAGCTCCGTGACCCTAGGCAAGTCACTTAACCCCAATTGCCTCAGGGAAAAAAAAAAAAAAAACCTAGATAGCAATTGAGACAAAGAACCACCTCTAACACCAAGTTAAAAAAAAAAAATAGTAAATAAACAAATCTGAGAGGGGAAGATGTTGGAGGTTTCTGGCCAAAACAGAACTGATTGCTACTTACCTTCACTGAATTATTCTGGACGGAACAAAGACCAATTGGGGCTTGGCAAGTGATGTTGGCCAATCAATGAGAATTAAAGTGCTTTAGGCTTAAGGCGCCATCCTTTACAAAGAAATCTAGCCAGTAAAGCCCAAGATACCTTAAACGGTTCAGCGATCAAAAAAAAAAGTGTATATAGACCTATATCGTGATGTATATATGAAGTATATCTACAACTACTGTTGTAATGCACAATTACAATGTATACTACTGTTGTACAATATACAACTACTGTACAGTAATGAAAATTTAGTGCTGCAGTCAATATTTGAATTAACATGGTAAATCCATCAGTGGACTTTGCACTCATACCAAGCTTCTTGCCTGGAGTCCCAACCCAAGCATGGGGAGAATTTCCTTCCACTCCGGCTCAGGGGCCCTCAGGGGCCCGTACTCTTGAGCAGCTCAGGAAGATACACTTCACTTTTTAGAGTTACTAGAACAACTAATAATATTAACATAGCACCTGAGAATTTGCCGCACATTATCCCACATGATCCTGAAACCAAATCCTACAAGATATTAGTATCTTATTTTACACAGGGGTCCAGGAGATTAGTGCCCACGATCACACTGCTAATTACTATCAGACCGAATACCAATCCATAACTTTCTGTCTCCATGTCCACAGGTGGGGGGAAGGAAGCTTTTGAGAATGGATTCTACTTGGCCCTCCGGGTGATTTCCCTTGCATTACCAGAACCCAGGTCCTCAAACTATTTCAGTTCTGTCCCCACTTCTCTGCCAAGTCTCTTGTGCCCCCTCCCCAGGATCGGGGACTGCCAAGGTAAGGGACTCACCTTGCGCCCCCGACCCGGACCGTCTCAATCCTCCGAGGATTCGAGCTCTGGGGAACAGAAGGGGGGGGGGGGCGAAGGGGGAAGGAAGGGACAAAGAAGTGCTAGTACCGGACTGTACGCCTTTGGCCCTGCTCATGTGATCTCGGGAGGAGGAGGAGCTGGGCCAGGAGACAAAACTCACTCCCATCGCCCCAGGCTACTACGAAGTGGAGTACTGGGAGAGGAGCTGGAGCTGCCTAGGTGGCCCCTGGGCCGCATCGTCATGCCCAGGTCCCAGCTTTCCTGCTGCGTCTCGCTCTTAGCTCTCGGGGTGTGCCTGGGGCTGCGACAAAACCACCGGAACGTATTGCTTATCTTGGGTAAGTAGCAGTGTGGCAGAAGACAGATCCTGCCTCAGTGCGAACCTGGCCTCGCCAGGGATGCTTTGGGCATCTCTTTGGGCAGGGGCAGGGCACGCCTTCTTCCCGGGGGTCACCTCCGGTACCGGGCCGCAGCGCAACCCCGGAAGCGTGCAATCCAAGCAGCTACGCCGGGGCCGGACCCGACTCCCCGGTAATCGCCTAGTCCAAGACCCCTCCCCTTCCCTCTACGCTCACACCACGACGCCCCTCCCTGCTAGCGCAAAGATCCTTAATGACAGCTTGGAATGCGGCGGTACCACACTCCATTTCCTTCACATCTGGGGCCTCCCACTTAGAACCAGGTGGCTGCTTCCCCTCCCCCATCTCCTCTCACTTTCTTCCGCGCTATTCCAGGGCACTTTTGAGCTTCAATAACACGGTCCTCAGGCCCTGCGCTGTGGCACGAAATCTCCCTCTGGCCCCCTCCCCTCTTCTCACCCTTTTCTCCCCCTCCCCACTTTCTCTCCTATCGGATGTCTTCACCCTCTCATACCCACAGTAAGTGGCTTTCTGGCTGTAACCCCGCTCCAGCTCCCACGCGGTTCAAGGTGAAGAGTTACTTTGAACTCATCCTCCAGCCCCACTCATTCTACCCCATCTGAAACCTCTAGGTTGATACTTAAGGGGGAGCTTTTGCCTTCTTACATTCTTCTCCCTTCACCTGGGTTCTGATAGTAGAACAGTGATATGGAGATCACTGAGTTGAGTGAGAGATCTGTTCAAACGTGCACACACACACACACACACCCCTCCCTCTCCACTGAAAATCTGAAATTCTACCCAGGATCAGTTTTTTTTTTTCTTTTTTTTTTTTTTTTCTGAGACTTCCTGTTTTGGTGGTTAGGGCTCTGCCCTTGTGATAGATGAAACCACAAAACAGCTTATTTCTGGGTCTGGCCCTTTGCCAGTCAGTCCTCATTCTTACTGTAAAATCAGTGTTAGAAGTACTTATTTCTAGGCCTCCTAGCAGACTTTTCAGTTCATTGGTAAACAAACAGCTCTTCACTTCCCCACAATCCACCTCCTTAGTCTTTTCAACAATGGCTCTTATAAACCACTAATGGTATCTATGTCCCAGATCCCCGCAGTGATCACATGCTTCTCAGAACCTGGGGGGAGTGGAAGACACAAACCATCAATTAAACCGTCACAACTTGGGATAGACACATTCCCTCCTCTCTCATTTTCACCATGGATAGGAAGGCCATCTGTAAACAAAAACTCATAGCCATTCTTTCAGAAATCCTAGAATAGACCGTGCTGTTTACAGCACACCCCATTCACTCCCATCCCAGATTCAGCAATCCCATTAGGGTAAATATGATATTTATTCATTTATTTAACCCTTTAAGCTTTACAAAGGATTTTCCTTAGAGTACTCTTGTGAGATAGGAAATGCAAGAATCACCTCCATTTTGCATTTGAAGAAACCCAAAACTCAAAAAGATTGTGTCTTGTTCAAAGAACAGCAGCTAGTAGTAAATAGCAGTGTTGGGACTCATTAAATAGATGTATAGATGACAAAGGGATTGAGATTTAATAGCTAATGGGTTCAACATTTAGCAACAAGGCCATAATAATAATAATAATAAACCAAATATTCATTTGGTTTATTAATACATAATATTGATTTATATCTAATATATAACATAACAATATAATAATTAGTATTAAATTATATAAGAAATAAGATATTTAATAAAATTGTTGAAATTATTGTAACTGACATTTGTGAATCATTTTTTAAAGTTTGTCTTGTTTTTTACATATATTATTTGAGCCTTCCAACAGCTTTGTGAGATATTGTATTAATTTATTTTACAGATGAGGAAACCAAGACTGAGAGAGATTAAATGGCCTGTCAAAACTAATACAATTAATTAAATAAGTGGTGTTAATGGGATTAGAACCCAATTTTCCTGGTTTCTAGTCTACTATGCTATCTATTGGATATCTATTGTTCCTGGGAGTGCTCTTCTGATTTCTAGCCTCCATTCAGAGTCCCTCCATTGCACAGAATCTCCCCATACCTGAATGTGAGTTTCTCCTCCACTACCCTCCACTGCATATAAAAGCCTTAGTCTCAGCTTTATTTAGAATTCCTCCACCAAACTTGGCCAGGCAGGTACAATTCACTAGGATACCAAAAGCCAAATACCCTAAATTCTACAGTGAATCCTCCTGCATGGCTTTATTACTCTCAAATCCCTCAGCTTACAGTAACTTCCCTGTTTCCCCTCCCATTGGCAGCGGATGATGGAGGCTTTGAGAGTGGTACATACAACAACACAGCAATCTCCACTCCACACCTGGATGCCTTGGCACAAAGGAGCCTGATCTTCCATAACGCCTTCACCTCAGTCAGTAGCTGCTCCCCAAGTCGTGCTAGCCTGCTGACTGGCTTGCCACAGGTAAACAAATACCCATGTTGAGGGTTGGAGAGGGGAATAATAGGATGGTTAGGAAGTCTAAGGAAGAATTCCTTGAGTAGGAGAGGCCATTCTTCTCATTTTCACCAAAACCTCCCCCCACTAATAGTATAGTCTAATAGGGCCATGCTAAGTCTAGGAATCTCCCTGAGCCTTTCATCTTCCACATGTATCCTTCATCAGAACTGCTTCATTGTAAGCCACTTTTTTTATAATTGTGAACAAAAAAATGTCAAATTCCATGCGGAAAAGTTTTATGTCTTGGTCATTTCCATCTGGGGAGGCAGGATTAAAGAGGTTTATTAATAACATTGCTTCCATGCTAATAAATGGAAGTCTTTTGGACCAGGACAGAAGAGATCAGAGGGGATGAGAGGAAGGAGAAGTATAAAGATAGAGCCTTCATATGCACTGGCAAGCTAAGTTCTGAATTGGTTAAGTAGGAAGAAAGATGTTATACTTCATGTGAGTGATGGGGACAGCCTGGTTGAGAGTCTTGGCTCATGGTAGCTTTCCTTACAGCATCAGAATGGGATGTATGGCTTACACCAGAATGACCATCATTTCAATTCCTTTGACAAGGTGAAAAGTCTGCCTCTGCTTCTCAACCAGGCTAAAGTCCGCACAGGTTAGGAGCTTGGGTGGGAATGGGGGGAAAAGTGGGTACTTTTCCCATAATTCTTGAGATTCCTCCTATTTCCCAGAAGGAGAAACTGTGGACCAAGGGAATTAAAGCATTATCCAAGGCCACACAGAGAATTGATTCTACCTCCAGTTACCATAGTCCAGCTCTATGTTTATGTTTGAACTTATGACTTGAATGGTTTACAGAACTCCTAGGGAAGAAATTCCCTTTGGCAAGGTAAATTAGCACCTGTTTTTTCAGCTTATGATCTTGAAGAGTTATCTGGGACCCTGAGAAATTTATTGACTTATCATAGGATGACACAACCAGTATGCCTCAGAGGTTTGCCTTGACTTTCAAGCTGTCTCTTCTGTCTACTACACTAATCTGCCTGCCAAAGAAAACAGAGAACCATAGAATTTCACTTTTGGAATCAACCTTAATAGATATTTAGGCCTAATCATATTTAAATAGGAACTCCTTTATAAAATTCTCCATGAGTGATCATTTAGTTTCCATTTGAAGACCTCTAGGTATAGAGATCCTGCTTCTGATTCAGAATGTAATCTGGAAAGGAATGAGACATGGGAGACATAGGTGCCCTCCTTAAATGGCCTGGAAGGATCCAGTAAGTCAGTTCTAGTGTACATCTGGAGAGGAATGAGTATGGCCTCTGAGTTCCTTCCTAACTCTCAGGTGGGTGAATTCCAGGACTTGATCAAGCCTCAGAAAAGATTTCTAGGTAATGATAGAGGAGGTCCAGAGTATGGACTGGAGAGAAATGAATATGGTTTCTGAGGTCCTTTTTAGCTTTCAAATCTATAATCTAACAATATCTTTGACCTTGACCTCATATTATATGATTTCCTGGCCCCTTACTGTCTTGATCACCCTCCTATGGGTTGTTGTTCAGTCACGTCTGATTCTTCGTGACTCCATTTGGGGTATTTTGGGCAAAGATACGGAAATGGTTTGCTATTTCCTTCTCCAATCCATTTTACAGATGAGGAACTGATGCAAACAGGATTAAGTGACTTGCTCAAGAGCACACAACTAATAAATGTCTGAGGCTAGATTTTAACTCGGGAAGATGAGTTTTCCTGATTCCCAGTCTGGACTTGTATTCACTGTGCCACCTTAATGACCTTCCTCTGAATGCCCTCCTGCTTATTAATAGTCTATCTAAAATGTGGTACCCAAAATTGAACTCATTTTTCTAGATATAGTACAAACAGGGCAAAATGCAGGAGAACTTCATTTATGATCTTAACATATCTGAAATCACATTAGGTTTTTGGCAGACAGTCTCCAATGCCTCAGATTGCTGTTCCCTCTGTCCATGGAGAAAACAATACATATGGCACTGTAGCAGTACTTAGACGGCAACAAGCGTAATGGAAAAGAAAGATCATATGGATTATGGGATCATAGATCTAGAGTTGGAAAGGATCTGAGAAATGATCCCAGAAATGAATAAAAAAATACAACTTCCTCACTTTTTAGATAAAGAAACTGAGGCACTCCAGGCTCTCCCTTTTTTTTTTTTTTTTTTGTGCTCTTTCTCCTATCAGCTTGTTGGGCTATCCTTTCTAGGTATCATTGGAAAGAAGCATGTTGGACCAGAACCAGTGTATCCATTTGACTTTGCCTACACAGAAGAAAATGGCTCCATTCTCCAGGTGGGGAGAAACATCACCCGCATAAAGCTTCTGGTCCGAAAATTCCTCGAGACCCAGGACAACAGGTGGGAGCCTTTGTTCCTCCACTCTCAGTCCCCAGACTTTTAGGCCTTCCAGGGCTTAATACCACAGTTTGTCACTTCAGAACTTTCATTGAGATTAATTCTTATATTACTATATTATATTATATATTTATATTACTAGATTACCTCTGCTTGGAGTTTGGAGGATGGAGAGGAGGTGTGTGCAAGCCTACACTGTGTTGTCATGACCAAGTGCCAATGTTTAGGCATTTCTTTGTATATGGAAAGTTTCTATTCCTAATCTATGTCCATTCAATGATTTTGGATCCTTTAAAGTCCATCTCAAATACTCCCTCTTCCCAAAAGTTTTTCATGATTTCCCGCAGTAGGTAACACTTTGGTCCCTTAATTTGATATGGAACTTTGCTTTGTTACTCATTAACCAATAAGCATTTATTTCTGTTTTCCTCCCTCCTCTCTTCATCCAGTGTTTAGCATAATGCCTGGCACATAGTAAGCACTTACTAAATGCTTGTTGACTTGATTAATGTATTTATTATATATTGTTGTGTAATAAACATATTAGTATATTGTCTGAATTCCTTCCTGGACTTCATACAATTAATCAATAAGTAAAAGAAAAATTTATCTAAATTTTAAAACTTCCCCAGCACTTGGCACAACAACTCGTACCAGCAGCATGATAATGGTGGAAATATGTGTAGAAGAATTGCACATGTTTAACATATTGGATTACTTGCTGTCAAGGGAAGGGGGTGGGAAGAAGGGAAAGAAAGAAAGTTTGGAACACAAGGTTTTGCAAAGATGAATGTTGAAAATTATCTATGTATATTTTTTAAAAAATAAAAAGCTTTAATCAAAAAAAAAGGAGAAAAAAAGAAAGAAAAACAATAACACATATATTAAATGTTAAGTATTATATTGGATTATATAAGGACCCAGTTTAAAATTGGGGCAAAGGAGGACCCTAGCACTGGAGAAAATCAAGAATGTTGAGTAGAGAGGCATCAACAATGCTATCTATGAACAGGACCCAAACTGACACAATAGAACCATTTAGGTTAATAGGCAGATGGAAAGAACTCTGAGTAGCCTGTGAAGAATCTTGTCCTAACTGTAGTTTTGATTCATTCCTTCTACTTCTCAGGCCTTTCTTCCTCTATGTTGCTTTCCACGATCCTCACCGATGTGGGCATTCTCAGCCAATGTATGGACCCTTCTGTGAAAAGTTTGGCAATGGAGAGAGTGGGATGGGGTGGATCCCTGACTGGGTGCCCCAAACTTATGCCCCAGAGGATGTAAAGGTAATATAGGTGCTCCTCTATTTTAACTCCTTTTACCTGTAGGAATTCCACTGGATTCATTCCTCTTTGTGAGTCTGCAGCTCCAAATACATGTTGTGAAGCTCACAAGAACAGGAATTTGGACCCAATGGCCAAGTTGACTCTTGCCTCCTGGGTCTATACTGCTATTGATGATAGTAAAAGAAATAAAGAAATGGGACAGTTTATTCATATAACACAATAAACTTTTCAGACCAATATGCATAAAGAATAAACTATAAAATCATGGGATTTCAGAATTGGAAGGAACTTTACAGGTAATCTAGTTCAACCCATATTTGAATATGAATCCCCCATAACATTCTGATTAGTCTAGATTCTCTAGAAAAGTTCAGTTGTCTCTGTCCTCCTGCTTGAAGCAGCCTTTAAACTTTAGTCTATATTCCTTCCAATCCTCCCCATTATGTCTATGATCTTTTACCTACTTGTTGTTTTTAGGTCCCTTACTTCATCCCGGACACTCCAGCAGCCCGAGCTGACTTGGCTGCTCAGTACACCACCATTGGCCGAATGGACCAAGGTATGGGGAGGAACAGGACCTGGGAGCCTAACCTGGATCTCTGCTTTGTTTCAGGCAGGGAGAAGTTACCCCCAAAATCATCTAGGTCCAGACATTCCCTACCAGTGCAACTGTAGCCTAGCTCAGAAAGAGAGTCAGTGACCATCATGGATTGAATTCTCCATCTGTAGAGACCTCTGTAGTAGGTCCTGCCAGAGCAGGATCCAGAAAGAAAAAAATAATAAATAAAATACAAAACAAAACGTGATTGCCTGTCCTAGGAAGTTTCCATTCTCATGGTGATTTAAGAACCAAAACTCTGACTAAGATGAGGTGACTCCAGCTTTTCCCTAGGATGGGAAATTTTAAAATAGGTCAGAGTGCTTGTATTCTTTTAAGGAGCATGAGAGATGGTTAAAAGCTGAGGATTCCTTAGCTGAGGGGTAAAAAAAAAAAAAAAAAGGGAAGAGACCTTAACAGGTGGAAACTGAAAGTTGGTTTAGCCTAGGAAAAGAATAGGAAATCTGGCAAGTTGGTCTCTTTAATATGAACTGGATGAAACATCAGGAAATGTTTAATGAATTCTTTCAATGGCTATTTTAACCTTCTGATTCTATGACATCAGGGCAGTTCTCTTTGATGATTTCCTGAAAAATAGTGTCTAGGCTTTTTCTTTTTCATCATAATTTTCAGAGTCCAATAATCCTTAGATTATCTCTCCTAGATTTGTTTTCCAGGTCAGTTCTTTTCCCAAGTAGGTATTTTATATTTTTTCTATTTTTTTTTCATTTTTTTTTGTTTTGTTTGACTGATTCTTGATATCTCATTGAATCATTCATTTTCATTTGTTTGATTCTTATTTTTAATGAATTATTTTCTTCATTTTTTTTTACTTTTTTTTTTGTATTTGTCCAATTGAATTTTTAAATGAGTTGTTTTATTCTATGGAATTTTTTTCCATTTCACAAATTCTGTTTTCCTGAGAGTTATTTACCTTTCCCGTTTCACAAATTTTGCTTTTCAGGGAGTTGTTTTCTTTTCCCATTTTGTCAAATCTATCTTTTAATGAGTTATATGCCTTTTCCAAATCCTTTTGCAAAGTTTCCTTTCCTTTCCCCATTTTTCTTTGAGCTCTCTTTTAAGATCCTTTTTAATTTCTTCTAGTAGAGCCTTGTGTGATTGGGCTTCATCTGGAGATGATCTACGTTTCTTCTCCTCAGGATTTGAAATGTGTTCTTTTCTTTTACCATAGAAACTATCTATGGTCAGAGTTCTCTTTGCCTTTTTTTTTTTTTGCTGAGGCAGTTGGGGTTAAGTGACATGCCCAAGGTCATACAGCTAGGAACTGTTAAGTATCTGAGGCCAGATTTGAACTCATGTCCTCCTGACTTCAGGGCTAGTGCTTTATCCACTGCACCACCTAGCTGCTCCTCTCTTTGCCTTTTTAATCTTTTTTTTTTTTTTTTTTTTTTTTTTAAGTTAGGATCTGCTTTTAGGGCAAGGAAGGTTTTCCAAGCTTCCTCTATAAGCTGAAGAGGCTACAATGAGTCCATACTGATTCACTCTGGGTGCTAGGCAGGTGTGGCCAGATCCCCCCCAGACTCCAGCACTTCGGGGTTCACTATTTACCTTTTGTGTTTATGTTGGATGTTTTATAACTTCTCTGTTGATCTACTGGTGTGCAGACAGGGCAGAGTAGCCAACACTGTTGTAGATTTCTCCTCCTGTATTCTCTGCTGGGCAGAGTCTGCACTGCCCCATGGAGTCTGTATCCCACTTCGGGTCTGCACTGCCTGTGCTGGCCTCCATGCTTAACGTGCTTGTTCCTGGCCACATCCCTCCATGCCCAACTGAAGCAGACCTTTTCTGTAGATTTTCAAAATTATCTTGTGTTGGTAATTTGCTGCACCCCCAATATTTGTGGATTCTGAAACAGTCCAGGACTAATTCAGAAGCCAGATTTGGTAATTAGCTGAGGGTTGTGAGAGAAGATTTGAAAGAAGCTTGTGTCCTCTCTGCCATCTTGGCTCCACTCCCCCCAAAAAATTGTTGGTGGACTTGGGGAGAGAGGATTATATTCTGCAAGTTACTTGTTGCCTGTTTCCTTCATTCTTGATTTTCCCTACAGGGATTGGACTGGTGCTGGAAGAACTGAATGCAGCTGGATTCTTGAATGATACCTTGGTGATCTTCACTTCAGATAATGGTATCCCTTTCCCTAGTGGCAGGACCAACCTATACTGGTCAGGCATAGCAGAGCCTATGTTGGTGTCTTCTCCAGAGCATCGAAAACGTTGGGGCCAGATCAGCAAGGCTTATGTCAGTCTCTTGGGTAAGACTACATTTGACTTCTCTCCATCTACTTCCTTGTTGCAAAGGAATCCAAAGTCATACACTCATCTTTGCATAGACCTTGAGATGCCTTTTAATTTTATAATAATTGAGAAAACTGGGACCGATCAAAAAGTTTTACATTACATCATGATGGAGAAAGGAAAATAAAACTGTACTTGCCTGATTTCCTTTTAAGCAGAAAAGGGTCAGTCCCTGTCTCTTCTCAGTGCTTCTGGCTAATAGATATTCTTCTCATCAGTCAAGCAAGAAATGCTTATTAAGAACCATCTATGAACCAAGCAATGTGTTCAGAGAAAAGAACTCCTCTCTGTGACTTCTTGGCTCACACCCACCTGTCACTCAAGAGATTTTTTTTTTTTAAGTCTGAAGAAAAAGTGACATTACAAGTGGACAAAGAGACAAGCTATAGCATGGAGTTCTGGATAAGACATAAGGAATAGCTTCCTTACAGTGAGCATCAGGGTGGGTTCTGAGAAACTAGAACCTCTTTATTTGGAAACATGTCTCAAATCTTACATTTTCTTTTCTATTATAGTTTTTTTTATTCAATAAGTATTTTATTTTTACAATTACATATAAAGAGTTTACAATTACATATAAAGTCTGAAGAAAAAATGACATTACAAGTGGACAAAGAGACAAGCTATAGCATGGAGCTCTGGATAAGACATAAGGAATAGCTTCCTTACAGTGAGCACCAGGGTGGGTTCTGAGAAACTAGAACCTCTTTATTTGGAAACATGTATCAAATCCTACATTTTCTTTTCTATTATAGTTTTTTTAAATTCAATAAGTATTTTATTTTTACAATTACATATAAAGAGTTTTCAACATTCATTTTTGTAAGATATTGAGTTCCATATTTTTTCTTCCTCCCTCGTTCCTTCTTTCTTCCCCAAGACAGCAAGCAATCTGATATAGGTTATCTGGTAGAATTTTAATTCAATGTTACATGAAGGTAGAGGGTTGTTCTTGGTAACTTCTGAGGTCTTACTAGACTGAATTCATAGGATCGTAGTTTAAAATTGGAACAGCTCTAAAAGGTAATATAATATACTCGTAATATAATATACCCCTTTATTATAGAGATGAGGAAATTGAGACCTGGAAGAGTTAAGAATCTTATTTAAGCAATTCCAATAGACTTGGGATAAAAAAAATTTTTTATCAGTTGGAGACTGAATGTGGATTGAAAAAAAGTATTTTCACCTTTTTTAACTTTTTCTTTTTTGTGGTTTTCTTTTTTTATCTGATTGGTCTTGCACAACATGATAAATATGGAAATATGTTTTAAAGGATTGCACATATATATATAAACCTATATCAGATTACTTGCTTTCTTGGGGAGGGAGGAGGTAAGGGAAGGAGAAGAAAAATTTGTAACACAAATATTGAAAATTATCTTTACCTGTATTTGGAAAAATAAGATACTATTGAGAAAAAAAAAATCTTATCTAAGGCCCTACAGTCAGTAAATAGTAGTAGATATTCAAACCCAGGTCTTTTGATTTTAAATCTAATGCCTGGACATTATTGCCTCTAGTTCCTTTCCAGAGATTGCATTGGTTTCAGAAGATCTGAATTGTAGTCTCTACTTTGTGACCTCAGAGAAAGTCATTTTACTTCTTTTCCTCATCATTAAATTGGAGAGGGGGAGAAGTTGTTAAAAAAAAAAATTGACACATTTCAGAATTTGTGAAGTTCTTTTCAGGCATCGACTCATTGGATTCTCAGAAGAGAAATATAGGAAACTGAGTAAGGTTATGACACTTGTCCTGGATAATATATCTAATAAGTGACTAAGGAGCATGATTATAATGTAGGTTTTTTCTGACTCCAAACTTTGCATTCTGTTGTTATTCTTCTGTAATCTACTTATTGGGGTTGTTGTGAGAATCAATCCTAATGTATATAACATGCCTTATAACCATGAAAGTTTGTACAAATGTCAACTAATATCATTATCATTTTTAAGATCTCGTGCCTACCATCTTGGATTGGTTCTCCATACCATACCCCAGCTATAGCATCTTTGGTACCAAGGAAGTCCACCTTACTGGTCGCTCTCTCTTGCCTGCACTACTGTCAGAACCACCCTGGACCACAGTCTTCAGTAGCCAGAGTCACCATGAAATCACAATGTACTACCCCATGCGCTCTGTTCTCCATCAGAATTTCCATCTAGTGCACAACCTCAACTTCAAGATGCCCTTCCCAATTGATCAGGATTTCTACGTTTCCCCCACCTTCCAGGACCTGCTTAATCGCACCAGGTCTGGTCAGCATACAAATTGGTATAAGGACCTCCACCATTATTATTACAGAGATCAATGGGAACTCTATGACAGGAAACAAGACCCTTGGGAGACCCAGAACTTAGCCACTGACCCCAACTATATGGAGGTGCTAGAAGTGCTGAAGTCCCAGCTGACCAAGTGGCAGTGGGAGACAAATGACCCCTGGGTGTGTGCTCCAGATGGTGTCTTGGAAGAGAAGCTCTCTCCGCAATGTCAGCCTCTCCATAACGAACTATGAGCCTTTGCATGGAGAAAAACACTTCTCTAAACACGGCTTGCTTTGGTGATAATTGAGTGGGACCAAGGGAGAGCATCTTTTTATCCTAAATCCTCATTCCTGCTAAATGAGGCTAAACCTCATTCCTGGATCTCTGATTGGGCATTATTGTATGGTCAGGTAAGCAAGGAGCAAGCCTCATTCTCTGCACTAACCATCTGGGTATCACCACAGGAATATGGTTTGAACACCACTGCCAATGTGCCTAACTTGTTGTGGGTAAGGATGAGTATGTTAAGTGAGGCCTTAATAGGCAGAAGAATTACTAAAAGCCTTTGTGAAAGTCAGATTGTAGGTCAAAATGTCCAGTTTTTTTTCCCTGTGGTTCTTGCTCTAAAAGTTTGGAAGATCTTATGACTCCAGAGCCTCTTATAATTTGAGGAAATCTAGAAATTTTTTTAAAAATAGAAATCAAAGCTCTATTATACCCATTTACAGGCTTCAGGATGAGGGAATATGAGAGGAATCAGGTCTTTGCATCTGCCTGTTGAGATGATTCATAAAACTTTCTCAGGGTAAGAAGAAAATGTATTAATTTCGATAAACATTCTCAGCTAGAGACATCTTGAGTTTCTATGGTCAGTTGTGTGAGCATGAACTTGATAGCATTTCCTGCATTTTTCCCCATTGTCAAATTCATCACCCTTAGCAGACATTCCTTTTAGTTTCCCTCTGTTTACCTGTTTAATACTATTGTCTTTCTGGCAGAGGCATTCATTTTAATTCAGCAAGCATGTATTAAACTCCTTCTATATGTAAAACATGGTACTAGGTGATAGAGACATGTCTTTTGTGTTCCAGGCAAGACTGTTGTGCTTTTCTATAAAATCAACTAGTTGAATGAGAAGATCTCTTTGGTTCCTTCTATATGTAGCATTCACTGATGTAGGGGGGAAGTCATGACAAGATTACACAGTTTTTATTAAGCTTTTTTTCTTATTATATCCTTTGAGTATCTCCCCATCTCCATTCAGTAGATGTATGTTGAACAGTGGAGACATAGGCCTATCTGTTTGGAAATGGTGGTTCCAAGAGATCTTCCTCACAATCCTACTCATCATCTCTGCCAAACTCTGGCATCACATTTTGCTTTTAACATCATTGGTTCATTCTGCTACAGATTCCACTATATAGAATCATTGTAGATTTAGAGCTAAAAGAGAATCCAGATCATCTAAACTGATTTTAGAAATTTGGAAACTGAGACCTAGACAAGTTAAATAAGGTGTCTAAGATCACATGAGTAGTAAATAATTTTAGAACTGAGATTTGATTTAGAGTCAGAAAACTTGGTTTCAAAGCCTTCTACTACATTATTCTGGCTTTCTTGGTAATAAGTTGGAGGCTTCCCCATTCCCTTTTAAGATGAAAAGAGTTCTCTTCCCTTATGCCTATGAGATCAAGTGGAAGCAAAATCAATTCAGAAAATTGGAAAAATTTTTGGAATATAAGGTGGGGAACAGAACCTGTGCCAAATTATAAACAGTTCTGAAAGCTCTGAGAGCCTAAGCCAACATGGTCTTGAGGTTAACTTGAAGGAAGGACTCTACTTGAATCTAAATTTTAGAAGAACCTCAGGTTAAGAATTGGGAAGAGAAGAACTAAACTAACAACTATCAGCTGATCATAGGATCATACAGTTAAGAGCTGGAAGGGGATTTAGAGATCATGGAGTCCAGGCCCTATATTTTAAATGGGAAAAAAAAAAAAAAAAAACACCATGGGAGCCAGAAAAATATAGTGACTTGTTTAATGTCATTGACAATAAATGGCACCAAGATTCAGATTCTCTTGATAGTATTCTTTCTGCTAGCCCACAATGGTACAAAGAAAGTCAAGCCAGCTAACAGAAAATGGACAGTTCCAAGTATTTAGGATTTTCTGCTCCCAGAGTACTGGTCTTCAGGTATTCCCAAACCAGGTATCATAGATCCAGGCCTAGGAACCATTTCAAATACTCTTTCCATCATATGGAAATCATATTTACAATTAAATATTTTTTTGTGTAACTAGAATTACATTTCTTTACCATTGTGTGCCCTCATTATAGGCAGGCACAATGATTTCCTTGGCAGATACCAGAACAACTGACTTCCCACCTCAACCAAGCATTTAGTATGTTGAAAAGAAAGAAAATAAAAGCATATTTTCTTCTAACCAGTTTGACCAAGACCAGATATTATAGAAACATCTTTACAGAAATGTCTCAGAATCCTTCCTCTGAGAAGAGCTAATCCAATTCCACTTGATCAATGATGGACAGAATCAGCTACACCCAGAAAAGGAACACTGGGAAATGAGTATAAACTGTGAGCATTTTTTTGTTTGTTTGTTTTTTGTTTTTCATCCCAGATTATTTTTACCTTCCTAATACAATTCTTCCTTTGCAACAACAACAACAACAACAACAAAATTCAGTTCTGCACATATATATTGTACCTAGAATATACTATAAGATATTTAATATGTATGGGAATGCCTGCCATCTAGGGGGAGGGGATGGAGGGAAGGAGGGGAAAAACTTGGAACAAAAGGGAGTACAAGGGATAATGTTTTTTTTTTTTGTTTTGTTTTTTTTTAATTTTTTTTATTATATATATATATATATATTTTATAATATTATAAGGGATAATGTTTAAAAAAAGAATTACCTATGCATATGTACTGTCAAAAAAATGTTATAATTATAAAATTAATAAAAAAAAAAGAATCCTTCCTCTGAGAAAAGAAGTTGGAGGAGTGACATACAATGAAGGATATCTGCTCTATGAAAAGGCACAATGCATCATGTAGATAGATGTCTTGATGACAGTATTAGTAAAGTTACTATATATGTTAGTTTGCACAAAGGTAAAATAAATTAGTTTGCATTGATTATGCAATTGTCCACCAAAGGCAGAAAAGAGGTATCTCCATTTGTTTCTCCTTCCTTACACTATAGGCAAAACAGAATCCTGATTTGAAAATAAATTAAAGTCTGAAAAAACTTGCAAAAAATATTTATTGGAGGGCAAAATGTGAAGGGTTCTGCTGCCATCTCTCATTCTCAGAAAGGGGAAAGGAGCCCATGAAGGGGGAGACTATCTAAGGCTTCGTTCTATCCATACAAATTTCTTCTGCTCGTCAGCTATAGCTAAGCGAGCACAGTTGACAAGGGAGTCCACATCACTCCAACAATCAGGTACTAGGCTAGTATATAAACAAGGGACCTTCTCCAGTTCAGCCTCCTCACACTTGGCTGTTTCCAGGATTTGTTCTTCTGTAGTTCCAAGACGCTGCAGGGCCTTTCTGTTTTAATGAAATAGAGAGTAGGATGAATCCAGGTAAAGCCATGAAGAAACCCCTGGAACACTAAATGTGGGGCTTTGTCCCCCCTACCAAATGTGAGGGAAAGGAAGAGGAATGAAAGATGTATCCTCTTCTCCACCACCTGCATATTTAGAATAATTTTATGTAAGTGATATGTCAGTTTCTATAATATGGGTATCATCTCACCACTCATTTTGAGCACTCCCAAATCTAAAGCTCTTAATAGATCAAGCTGGGATATTCTTCCTAAAGTATTTTGGCTTAATGAACTAGTATTCTGAGATACCAGGCAAAGTATTTAAGGACAAAGGTCATTATGCCTCTGGGCCCCCAGGAAAAAGTACAAACACAACTGACAGGGATATTACTCGTTACACTGTGTGCTCTGTAAAGAAAGGGTCCTTCATATAATGAAGTGTTGTACCACAGTTCCCTTCTAATTGTCCTGCCTCAGTTTTTCTTAAATTATTCTGTCTCAGTTCCTAATTGTTCTGCCTCAATCCCCGGTTGCAACACTATCCTTCCCTCCTGATCATTACAACTGATATAATTTAGGGCTGGCTATGCTAAGATTATATACTATAAATGTTTAATCCAGATAAGGAGAAAGACCTTAGACATCATGACCCCAGACCTTCCCTACTTATCAGAATGTTTGGTGCCTCCCCCCATTCTGTCATTGTTCTTTTTGATCCCAATTTATCAGAATATCTGATGCCTCCTCACACCAGAACTGGATTGATAGTCTGTTCCTCCTTTTAGTGCTCTGACTCCGCCCCTGCCTCAATCTACCCTGGTAGCTTGGAGCTACGTGTATATATATTTCATGGGAACCTCACATTCCCTGGATATGGATTTGATGGATGGTTTGAGACAGCACCTGGGGGCAACATGCCCCCACCACAATCTCTCCCTCTCAAATAAAACATTAAAAACTCTCTAATCCCTATCTTGCCTCAGTTTTCCCGGCATTACAGAAGGTTATTTTGTTTTAAAATTTAATAGTTTTTAATTAGAGTCTAATTTGTGTCAAGCATTGTGCTAAAGACTTTATAAATATAAATAAGTCTTCATCTGATTCCTCACAACAACCCTGGAAGATAAATGTTATTATGATCTTCATTTTACAGCTGAGGAAACTGAGGCACAAACTAATGACTTGCCCAAAATCACACAGAAAGGGTTTGGGCTAGGATTTGAACTCAAGCTTCCTGACTCCTGGCCTAATGCTGTTTCTACTATACCATCTAATTGCTTCGATGAAACTATGGAACACAAATTTATCTGAGGATGAATTTGGGACCCAGATGACTTCTCCAGTGGAATTTTAGGAGAGGGATTAAGTTTATTGTTTTAAAATTGAGACAGGAAATCTCCATTAACCCCTCCCCTCCTCCATATCATGAACTAAGATAAAAGTTTCTAAAATTTACTTTTTTCTTGTATTAAGTTAGTTTGGAGTACCCATGTTAATCAGAAATAGGGATGGGGATAGGAATGGAGCTATGATTTCATTGATAGAGGGAAGTCATAAGTTGTAATGCTATGGCTAGCTCTCTGAAGGTCCTCCAAATGAGCCTTGGTTTTAGCAGAATAATACCAGAAGAATAGTCAGGAATAAAGTCCAAAGTCTTTATTATCTCCTTCACAGTCTGTCTCCTTTGCCTGGGGCTGGGCTAGCTTTCTGGGGACCTTTAGATGGGCCTTGGTCTCACTGGAGAAGTAAAGGAGAACAGGCCAGCCACCATGAGGGTCTCTATCTTGACTCTTTTCGAGTCTTTCTTTAGATCTAACTTGGACTTCGTAAATACTCTATTACAATTAAATCCATTCATCATACTGAGCCAATCATATCACTAGGGAACCATTATTTGTGGTAAGATTAAATCAATCAAACTGAACTAGAGAACTATTAATCACCATGCTAAACTAGGTAACCATTGTCTTATCAATTCCACTGAGTTAACACCTTGTTGTAAGACTCCTTGCCTCAAGTATATTTCTCCAGAGTTCTGGCCCATTACAATAAGTAAGTTAACTTTCTCAAAATCTGCATCTTAGAGTCTTAGAAAGTTGCCTAGAGACATGAAAGAGAGACTAAATAACTTGTCCAGAGTCACACAGCTGGTATATGTTAGAAGGGAGATTTGAAATGGGATCTGAAGCCAGCTTTTTATCCATATGGACAAATTTAGTGAAAACAGTGACCAAGATATCTCTTTGGTAAGGAGATGACAGAACTAATATAGATTCCTCTTTTACAGTTGTGATCTACAGCTAGGAAAGTTTCTTAAGGATCTTCAATCATTCTTCCCTCTATTTTCAAGATGAAGAAAGTGAGACCCACACAAATTAAGCAACTTGGCCATGATCACATAGGTTGCAAATGATGGAGCTGAGATCTGAACAGTTTCCTTTTTGCACTTTTAATTAATACAACATTTATTGTTCTGTCCCTGGTTCAAAGGTTAAAATGACCTTTCATATAATATTGTAATACATTGTCTAAAGAAAAGCAGAAAAAACATCTTTGTCTTTTAATTGATTGTGCTGCTTTAAATCTGCTTGTCAACCATTATTTCAGTGGACAGGACATGCCTTTTTTTTTTTTTTAGGACATGCCTTTGTAATATCATGTCTATGTAATTTTCATTGGTAGAATTGTAATACATAATCACAAAATAGGAATTTTGGGATCTATATGACTGATTATAGCATTAACAGGAAGCATTTTATATATTTTATATAGACTTTGCTTCATTTAATCTCTTGTGAATTCAATCTTCTAACCTAAAATCTAGGATCCTTTGTCTTATACTACACTGCCTTCTACCTAGGACAAGTAGCATGAAATATGTCCTGAAAATCCAATTTTTAAGACACTTCAGTTGGAGAGCAGGAAGAAAGACAACACAAAGGGACTCATAGTGAGAGAAAGCCCAGGACACGGAAAACCATAAGATTGCTACTGGGCAGGTCGCCATATAGGCAGAGGGAGCAAGAGAAAGAGAAGAAGAACTCAGCTGGACAGAAGGCATGCCAACTGCTCCCTTCTTATATGAACTAATTTTTCTCATTAATTAGGTGCTAAATTTAGTTGTCTTTACAAAGCTAAAAGTAAAAATGCAATCAGTACCCTCTAAATTTCAATGCTTTGTGACAAAGTCCTGATATCCTGCCCTAATTATGATGCTAGGCAGAATGCCTTCTTGAAAGAACTGTTCCTTCAAATGGGGAAAGAATCTGTAGTGTGTATGTGTGTGTGTGTGTGCGCGCGCGTGTGTGTGTGTGTGTGTGTGTGTGTGTGTGTGTGTGTGAAGAGGAAGCAAAAGAAATGTGAATTCTTGTATGTTTCTCTAGTCATCATTGGAATATATGCTATGGAAAGTCCAGTTCTAGATGAAGTTATTAACCCTCCCATGCCCAGAGGTGTGTACATACTTGAGTTTCTTGGCATTCTTCTCAGTGACAGGGATGTGGACAATGATAGGAAAGATCTCAGTCCTGTGCAGGGTTTGCACACAGTTCAGATTAATGTCCAAGAGACAGTGCATATTCTGTAGAAAATGAGGAGAAGGCTATTGGCATTAAGGGTGGGAAAGGGAGGAGGGGTGAATGATTGGAACTCTTCAAGACCATCCTAGACTCCTTAAAGACTGAAATTATATTTTTGTATTTCCAGAACCTCACATAGGGTTTTGCCCATTTGGAAAAATATAATTAAACTCCAAATGGAAAGATGCTGTCACCTATTCAAAGATATCATCTGTAGGGATTTCACTTGGCTACTGATGCACCAGTTTTATTGTGAAATTAGTTCGAGAATAGTTAAGCTTTTCTACATAGTTAGGTTTGGAAAAGTCTTAAACTCAACCCTCTCGGGGTAGCTTGCAAAGACCTTTTTGCACTGACTTATCCAGAGTTGCCTTTCTATTCTCCCACCTGCCTTATTGAATAGAACTCTACCTTGTGCATCAAGGACTCCACTGCTTGGTAGGTTACATAACTGTGGTGGCTGGGGTCCTCCTTCTTATGGATTATGTCTCCACTCTGCCTTCGAACTTCATACTCTTCTTGACTTAGATATTCTAAGGAGGCAAAAAGGAATGGGAAGGACAGGGCCATATAAATGTAGGAAGTTTGTTCAAAAAGGGGCCACATTAGGAGGCACATAAAAATGTAAGTAAACCAAGGAGTACATGGGAACCTTCCCAGAAGGGAGAATATCCCAATAAAGTTATGGCTCTAAGAGAAAATATCATACACATGGTTTCAGTTGAGCCTTAAGTAATCTAGAGTGATGGGGACTTTGTTTCAGGTTCTGCTCCATCTTTACCTTGTGACCCTCTTCTGGACCACTCCTAGGTTACTACTCCAATTACTCTGTTTAATGCCTCTCCTTAACCTTATCTATTGCCTAACTCTCACTCCAACTCCTGTGAGGGTATTAGGGAAATTCTCTGAAGAAAAAACCATATCACCTTAACTGAACCACTCCTATAGATACAAAAATTTCTTTTTGTGACTGAGTTTAGCCCCCCAGAGAGGAGTCTACACACAGAAAGCTCCCCAGTCTACAGAGATTTTTCTCCCCATATGCTACTTTTATAAATTGGACTCTTTTCCAAGAAAGAAAATAGCCTGGGGCTTGATACCACAGAGCTATGAATGCTAAATTATCTACACAAATAGAGAATAGTTGAAGCACAAATAATCTTAAATAACAATACAAGAATAATTTTCATTTGACTTTTAAATGAATTTGAGCCAGACAGGAAGAATGGGGCATAATTGTAGAGTTATTCCAATCATTATGCTTTGTTTATGTTGAGTCTGCTCTTCAGGTCATTGCTTTAGCTTGGAGAACTTTTTGAACTTGTCATTCAGTGTGTTAGCTATCCCTTCCAGCTTTGCAGTTAGGTCTTCAGTCAGGAAGATACCTGTTTCTGAGTTCAAATGCAGCTTCAGATACTAGTTGCCTGACCTGGGTAAGTTACTTAACCCTGTTTGTCTCAGTTTCCTCATCTGTAAAATGAGATTAAGAAGGAGATGGCAAACCACTCCAAAATCTCTGCTGAGAAAACACCTGAATGATGTGGCAAAGAGTTAGAAACCTCTGAAAGGACTGACTTTGTACCATCTGCAAACCTGATAAGCAGCCATGCTTTTATCCAAGTTATTGATAAAAATGTTAAACCCCTAAGGCACTTCAATGGATAATTCCAGTCAAGTTAACATAGAACCCTTAACAACTAACTTTGATCTATTATTTTAACAATCCGTTCAAAAAGGAAATAAATTTAGTCTATTCTATTCTTGACCCAAAATTAAATGGGCATTTTAGTATGACATGGCATACCCTTAGTTACATACAACTAGAATTCTCTTGCTCCCATACTCCAATTGACATCATTTAAACATAACATTTCCAGTGAACAGTTGAAAGTGTTGGCCCTCTCTACCTCAGCAGCATGGTGATGCTGGCAATGTGGCAGCTTTTGCAGGAGTTTCATCTAGCAGAGCCTGCTCGTGAGTCCCTAAGCTACTTTTTTTCTTTTTTGATATTTGTTCTTTGTTTCCTATGGCAATGGCTGAATCTTATATTGTGTGTAGATCCAGGCATGGTTTTTTCCAGGAATGGAAAAAAAAAAGCATGTCATTTATTTGCAGAATCCATTCTATATATTCTACATCTTAGATTTCCTGGGTTGGGGAAAAAATGCACCAGGAGTTAAGTCCATGAAACAAGTTTTATTTTTATTGAATTTTCATTTTGTTTTGACTTCCATTGTGTAGAAACTCCAATAGCTAGTTGGAAAATGATTGGTTGAGTGGGGAACAAAAGCTGGTCCTAGTAGCAGAAAGATCAGAGTTCAAATTCTGTCTCTGATATATATAAGCTGTGTGACCATGTGCAAATAAGTCACTGTGAAATCAGAGAACTTGGTTCTACTCTTTAAAAAAAATAATCAATCAAT
Source organism: Sminthopsis crassicaudata (assembly GCF_048593235.1). Taxonomy (NCBI): domain Eukaryota; kingdom Metazoa; phylum Chordata; class Mammalia; order Dasyuromorphia; family Dasyuridae; genus Sminthopsis; species Sminthopsis crassicaudata. Next base: position 317,211,332 of record NC_133620.1, on the reverse strand, counting down.
TAACTAATTTTAATACACATTGCTTTATGAATCCTGTTGGGAGAGATAAATCAGAACAAAGAAGAAAAATCATGGGAAAAAGAAAAAAACAAACAAAAAGAATTGAAATAGTATTTGTTGATTTACATTTAATCTCCATAGTTCTATTTTTGGATGCAAATGGTATTTTCTATCCAAAATGTATTGGGATTGCCTTGGATCACTGAGCCACTAAGAAGAACCAAGTCTTTCATCACACATTCACACATTTCATCACACATTCTTGATGTTATTGTGTATACTGTATTCTTGGTTCTGCTTGTTTCACTCAGTATTTGTGTAAATCTTTCTAGGTCTTTCTAAAATCAGCTTGTTCATCATTTTTTATGGAACATTAATACTCCATTACCTTCATATACCATAACTTATTCAGCCATTCCCCAAATGATGAGCATCTACTCATTTTCCGATTCTTTGCTATTTGGTTCTACTCTTGATTGGGATGCTTTCTACCTGTTGGTGTTGAGCAAGTTCTCTCTGGAACTTAGTTTCCTCATTTGTAAAAGGAATATATTGGATTAGATGGCCTTTGAGGTCCTTTCCAGACTTAAAATTCTAAATCCAGGCATGTTTTTATCTTCACTGTCAAGCATTGTAGGAGAATATTTTGATGTATAATCAAACTTTTAAAAATTAGTTTTGATATCATCAGTCTATTAGTTTGATTTGTATCATTAAACTCAAAAAGGACTTTTGAAATTCCAGTCTAAGTGTATTTTTCTTCCTTTCAAAATCTTTCCAAAAGCAATGTTATTTTTGCTATCTGTTTCTTTATTAAGTAACACTTCTAAGGTAAGTTTCAATACCTCCAGACTCTTTGGCTTTTCCTTTTTTGGTTTTAAGTAATTACATTTCCTCCTACATTTTCACCTAGTTCTTTGAATCAGGAATAAAGGATAAAGTTTTTCTTGTAATTTTTATCAACATCTTTGGTTTTTGTACAATATTATAGTTTCTTCTGGTATCTTTATCCCAGAGACCCATACCATATAACAAATAGCATTTTTATTAGGATAAAATTATAAAGAAAAAAAGGGGGAAAAAGCAATATAACTAATCAAGACATAAATCTGAAAGTATAAGTAAACTGTTAACACTTGTGAGCCTCCCATCTTTACAAAGGACAGGATAGGAATGTTTTCCCATATGTCTTTCAAAATCTGTTTATTCTTTATAATTTCACAATATTCACTTTGGATTTGTGGGTATACATGTCTATACATGTGCATGTGTGTGATAGTATGTGTGGTGGTTCTTTCAATTTACATTGTGATAGTTATTATGGATACTGTTTTCATTTGCTTTTTTCCTTCTACATTAATTCATGTGGATCTTCCCTTGCTTTTCTGTATTCATCACACTCATAATTTTTTATAGCACAGTAATTAATATTTCAGTATAATCATGTACCATTCTTTGTTTAGCCATTTCCCTATTGAGAGGCATTTACTTTGTTTCCAATTCCTTACTAAAAAGTACTGAAATAAATATTTGCTATATTTTCATGTGAAATTTCTTCTTATCAGTGGCCTCCTTGGGGTATCTGACTAGTATTAGATCTCTGACTCAAACATTATGGATATTTTATTTGCATCATTCTTAACTGAAGGATATTTGCTGACAGAGAATATAATGTCTCATTTGCTTTTGATGTAGTATTGGTGCTTAGCAAAACCATTCATATCTTCAGTCTATTTTTTGCACCCTTGTCACGTGTCTACTTTAGTGGTCAGAAAAATCTACACTGAAGCATTGTTAATATTTATAATCCATTTCAACATATTTTTCCTTTTTGGAATCCTAAAACAGGAAGACCCACTCACTTTGCTGTCCTCTATGTCAAACTTATCACTACAAGCTGATTATGAGTATGGATAGCATAGAATTCTGTGCTTTTCCATCTATTTCTTAAATTCATAGGCCCACTTGCAGCACAGTGAACTGGTATGCTAACCCAGTCAGTGGCACTGCCTGAGCCAGTGGAATAGCTGATATTCCAGAGTTTCAGCCAAGCTTTCAATGCTACTAAAATGGTTTTAGGATACATAAAATCTTCATAGAACATCACCCTGGCTTCTTTCATACCTTTTCCCTACCAATCACTTATCAGGAAAGAATTGAATTAATTTCCACTTCTTGGTTCTCCATCTACCACCAGCACTCAGCAACCTCTCCTCCTTTGAGGTTCATAATATTCATATTTATCACCCAATTCAAATCCTAGTAGTTATCTGATCTGAATCTAATCTAGTGGTTATTCTCCTATCTTTCTTAAGGAATCCATTTCTTGGCTCACAATCTTCCTCCTCTCCCCTCACATCCATATTGGGAGACTTTAGAAAACATGTCAAATACTTTTATCTGGTTCCCACCTTCAGTTTCTCAGTCTGTTCATTTTGCATGTCACACTCCTCCACTCCCACCTCACCTACATACAAAGACGGTGACTTTGCCGTTATTCACAAATGTTCTACTTCCATGATCAAGAATTCTGAAATTCTTTTATCTGATCAGGCTCCCATCATTCCTGCACTCCCTATTCCTTACTTCTCTCAAAACTGTTTTTTTTTTTTGTCCTCACTATGTCCTCCAATCCCTAAATCTTTCAGTACTTTCCCAAGTCTGCCTAGACATGCATTCATTAGCCCCTCATAATATACATTTTCTTCACATTAGAGAGGTACTGAAGTAACAGAAGCCTGAATCCCAGGAAATTATGTTTTCATTGTCCTGTTGTTTGGCTAACAAGGCAGATGCTAAGAAGGAGGAACGTACCTGTTGGGCATTTCTCAAAGTCCTTGAGGAGGCTCAGCTTCTCACTCAGAATCTTCCCAATCACCATAGGCACAAAAAGCACAGGCCGAGGTCTGATTGGTTTGTAGGGTCTTACCCGTGTATAAGGAACTAGTGTAAAACAGCTCTCTGCCCAAAAACATACCATGGATGAATCTGTGTAGGGAAAAAGTAGTGTGTAAAACTGGGCCACCAAGATTACATCATCTCTCTCTGAAACTTTTCTCATCGTATTCCTTTTTTCCAGTTTCTTTAGTTATCTATTATTCTTCAGTTTTTCATGTTTCCTTTTTATAACACAGAGCTGGCCACAAGGGAATGTTGCTTCCATAGTAAAATTTACCTCTGGGAATGACCCTTACTTAACCAGGAGCTACCCTCCCTGGGACTCCCTTTACCATTGATGAACCCTGGCATACCTTCCAACTTGCTGGGCTCAGTCTGGCTCCCATCAGAGGAGGAACACAATGGGTTGACCTTGCTCTTGTCCATGCTTACTATGCGTACTAATTTCTGTTGTCCCCCAAATGACTGCAAAAGCAGTAAATGGGAGAGAAAGAAAAGGAAGAGATGGAGATTAAAATTCCAGAGGGTATGTTGAGGGACTCCAAAGTCTTGTGTCCAGCAAACCTTCCAGGAGAGTAAAAGCCAATGTTGGTGCCACTGTGTAGATGATCCATATTGCCTCCCTCCCCATCCTACAGGTCACTTGTAAGTCTCTACACTTGTATCACGGGGTGGATATGAGGACTGAAAAACCAGGGGCTACAGGGAAAGAGCTTAAAAAAGGGATGGAAAGAGAGAAGCTCTCAGCTTGGTGGCCTCTAATCCAATCCAATAGATAATTATCAAGTGCCTTCTAGGAACAAGGCATTGTATTAGGTGATAGTGATGCAAAAATAAAATAAAAAATATTCCTTGTCCTCAAAGAATTTATGTATAGAATTGGAGGAGTTGGGAATGAGAAAAACCCAAAGAAATAAAAAATAGAGTGGAGGAATAGAATGGTAAACTGAGGGCAAACATAACCAGGATATGATCACTTAAACATTATGTTATATGCAGATGCACAGAGTTGAGCCAGTAAATAAGGCCTGTGTATCTATGCAGGTAATCACAGTCAAGATTACTGGTCTCTGGATTAGCAGACCAACCCCAGAACTCTGGAAACAGAAAATAACATCTATGAAAAGATACAGAAGGGCAGGGTGTGGAAGTTTGGGTAAACCTTCACTTAGGATGGCAATTTATCCCTTTCACAAAAAGCCATGCTACAGAAAGCTCCAAGCTCCACTTTAGGAAGCCCCTTAAAGAGAAAGTATTGTGACTCAGATTTTTGTATCCATACGCTAGTACCCCATTTTAGAGGAGATCAGGAGAACAAATGAGTCAGGAGAAAACAACTACAGGACAAGAAGAAAGAGTCCCAAAGGAAGGTCAGGCTTTGTGTCACAAATCCCTACTTATGGATTTTTGTGGTGACCTGGGAATAGGGACAGCTAAAATTAGTATAAATGTTCCTGTTCCTGCAGCTTTCCCCACCTTGCGGGAGACTGTGCTCTGCTGAGTCATGTCCTGGATGAGGGTGATGAGTTTCTGCTGAGCCCTGCCACAAAAACAGAAAACAGTGAAATGGTGACTCAGTCGTCAGGAACTCTGGTGTTGGTGAAATCACACTCAATGGGGAACTGTAAAAAGAAGCTGTTGAGGGAAAAAGACTGGGACCCAGGAGGATGGGGTTTGTCCAGTTTACTCTAGAATATAGTGTGATATAGCACACCTCTGTGTGTCAGGAGTTACATTCCATGGAGCAAGGATCATGCCATGGATCATATGTAGGAACTCTCCTGGCAGTTAAATGATGGGCAATTCCCTTATTGTTCATTAAGTAAGAAAAACTATGGACTCAGTAAGTACTATTTGATTTTCTTTCTGGAAGGATAAGAGCAGAGCTTGGATCCTATCCCTGACCCTACCCCTTAAGCATGGCAACTACTCCCAGGTGGCAACTAGATCAAGGGTACATCTAAGTGAGTTTGAACCTGAGTCTCTCAGTAGCCTAGTAAGTTAAAAAAGTTGGAGCTACTGGGTCCCTCAATCAGAGTTAGCAAGTGAATATTCTACAACTCTTGTGCTTTTTGGAGATTAGTCCAATATCTGGGCAGGGTTTACATAACACAAGAACCTGGATAGAATTGTTTAGACAGCACAGAATTAAGGTGAAATTTAAAACAACTATTTAGTAATCATGAAAATTGCTTTGTGTCTAGTTTTCCTCAGGATTTTAAAGAGCCAGACACAATGAAACAAAAGAATCTGACTCTGCAATAGGCAGGATCTGCCCAAGGGCTGGGATCTTCAACCTCTCCCTCTCCACCTTGGACTCATTTGCCTTTAATTGGCTCTACATGATCCTTTTCTGGAGCCCCAGGAAACATTATTCAAAGCTTAAGTTCAACTCTTGTCTTGGGCTTCCCCAAAGTGGGGAGGAGAAAGGTACTAAGTATACAATATATATCAAGTTATAGGACAGCTATTTATTTCCTCTACACAAAAGAAGTGCTTACTACACACAACCCAGACAGGATACACTGTTATTTAAAAAAAAAAAAATTAGAGAGGTAGTAACAATATAAGAATTACTGCTAGTATCTCTAGGGAAGTTACTTAAAAGTATCAAGATGTGAAACAATTTGCGAGATGGCTAAAAACATTATTTCAGATTTCACAGTGGCTTTTTGACCTAAACTGTGTCCTCTTAATCTTTGGGGTAGGGTGGACCTGGGTTAGAGAAAAGCCTAAAATCTCAATTCCTCCCCTATCTTAGGGGAAACTCCCATGGGGAGCTCCACCTACAATTCAATTGGAGATCTTGGTCTAGGGCATAATCACCATCCTTTATTGAATTGAAAATTAGCCCTTAATCTCCCTAACCTCAAACCTCAGAAGACTAATAAAAGATGACTCTTAACCCCAAACCTTTGCTAAAAATCTTAATAGGATTTGGCCCACTGAGAAGTTGTTTCTTTGATAAAATTCTACCTTTGCTAAATTACTTTTGAAAGAACCAGCTGAGTTGTTTCTCAGTGTAATAAACTCTTTTTTTTTTTTTTTTTTTTTTTTTTTTGCCACAAACCTCACCTGCATTTGGGACTGTGAATTCTTTCACAAAAAGCCTGCAATATAGGTTTGGGTAATCTCTCACCCTCATTTCTCACACCTCAACATTTTCACTATCTGAATAATTCCTTACAGGTCTGTCATCTAGCAAACCAAGTATTGGACCCATCCTCTTGCTGGTGTTTTCCAAAAGCACTGGAGTATAGAATACTTACTTGCTGCCACACTTCTTTTTTCTTTTTTCCCCTGAGGCTGGGGTTAAGTGACTTGCCCAGGGTCACACAGCTAGGAAGTGTTAAGTGTCTGAGATCAAATTTGAACTCTGGTCCTCCTGAATGCAGGGCTGGTGCTCTATCCACTGCGCCAGCTAGCTGCCCCTTGCCACACTTCTAATTGAGTGACCCAAGAGCTCCAACTTCTTGAATTCACTAGGCTTTCTCCAATGCTAGAAATATCCATCTCAGAATCACTATTTGGTTATTTATTTCAGTTTGGGAAAGAAACTTAAAGCAAAAAAGGCAGCCAAAGGTTCTTGTTCTGTTATGCCACAGTTTCCTTTAATTATTTTACCTCAGTTTTCCTGAATTATTCTGCCTCAATCTTCCAGATAGCAACCCCCTTTCCTGACCATTAGAACTTAGATAATTAGGGCTGGGAGAACTGGCTACTCTAGCATTCCAAAGAGTCATAAAATGCAAATGGGGGGTTTATCTCCTATCTCAAACTCAGTGGCTCCTAGTCTTCCCCACTTATCAGAATTTATGATCTTTCCTTACCCCCAGCTTTTCAGAACTGAATTTATGGTCTGTTCCTGGAAGTTCCTGCTCACCAGTGCTTACCCCCACCCCTGCTTTTGTTCCCCTGATTGCTGGAGTTCTATAAAACTCTGAAATTACTTACTCATTGCCGGATACTTTGAGATAATAGTCCTATTCAGCAGCTGGATCCTGTTTTCCCCCCAGCCCAATCTCTCTCTCTAAATAAAATATTAAAAACTCTCTAATGTCTATCTTGCCTCAGTTTTTCCCACATTACAATTCAAGCTCATTTAGTTGAAGCATTGTTCTAGGTTGCTGTATTTCAGGATTTGGGAATGGGGAGAAGGGATGGCTCCAGCATTGTTTATAGCCCTCCAGAGAAAGGCTCAAATAGTACTGATTCACTCAGCAGTTTGAAAGAAAAAAAAAAAAAAAAGGAATGGGGTAAGGATCATGCCTTATTAAAGCTCCACTGAGTCAGTGGATCTTCTTAGTGGAATTGTTCATCATCTTAAAGTGCCAATCTTTTTAAACCACCCATTTTACTTGAAATTGTTAATGGAGCTTTTGCACCTAACCTATTGGAAAAACCCCTACAAGCCCACCTTCATTCATGTTCCATGTATTGCAATCTTTGCTGTAAATGTATCCAGATAGTATCTAAAATCCCATGGTCTACTGCTTCAGAATATTGCTGTTTCTTGTTCTAGAACAGATACATGGCACTGTAATGTTTGACCTTTTGCTTAAGCATGCTTAAACATAGTAATCTAGAGTAATTTAAATTAGAAATGCATTCTCAACAGAATAATTGTATTCATCCTTGATTCTATGATAGATCTTAGACAGATAGATAGAGATAGAGATATACAAACTTATATCTGCCCTGACCTTGTGGAACTACAGATATAGTGGCCTACAAAACATGCACAAATAATTAAGTGTTCTAACCCTTTGTGGTAATTCATCATTCATTTCCTTGTGGCTTGGAGTTAGCTAGACCATGACAGAAAAGGGAAACCTTCTAATATCCTAAAGGGACCTTGATTTGTTTTCTGGGTACCATAGCATATTCTGGACAAAGTTATACAATATTAAGCCCAGAAAACATTCTTCAGGGATGTACCATACTTATGCAATACCTCTGAGACTATCAACAATATCCTGAGCTGGTATTTAGCATGTAGTAGACACCCAACCAATTTTTGTTGAATGAATGAATAACATATTCATTTGGCATAGGCAACTCACTGTGAGTAGTTGGGGATGGTACCATGATCTGTGTCCTTCATGCTGTACAAATTGACTCGATGGGCATGCCAACAACTTTGGCCTTGGTACATGGTGTCAGTGACATGCAGAATGTCATTACACTGCACCTGTAGCTCTCCATCTGCCTTTCTGTCCATGGCCAAGTTGACCCGGATATAGAACGAGTCCCCTGAGGTGGTCACTCTATTCTCTATGTCCTGGACCAATTTCTTGTAACCTGTCAATAATGGGAAGGGGAGAAAGAACAATGAAAATGTGAAAAGGTAGTGACTAGTAGCCTGGAGGCTAGAGATGTTAGGGCAGCATATTTTAGAATAGCTAACAGTCAAAAGAAAAAGACAGTTATGGTTGTTTTTCTTTTAAGCTCAAAGAGAACCAAAATGGCATCACTACATTGGGATGAAGGTACAGTGTGTCTGACTGTAGCTGATCAGACCAAGATGAGCTCTACCACAGGTCAGGCACAAATAGCCCATGAGAACATTTGGAATGTAGATATCTCTAAATTTGAGCATCTTCTATGATATTAATATGAATTATAGTTTTGGAACTGGAAGAAAACATAGACCCCATGTAGTTCAAACCCTCCATTTTGCAGATGGCAAAAGTGAAGTTCAAGAAATTAAATGACTTACCCAGTCACACATTTATTTAAATCAAAGTCCTCTTATTCTAGAATTAGTATCCTTTCTAAAATTCATTAATATTGGAATTGGTAGAAGGATTTCTACTGAAATGGATAGATACATGACATATTGGACAATGAGCCTGGAGCCAGGAAGTAATGAGTTCAAATCTGGCCTCAGACAGGTACTAGCTGTGTAACCCTGGACAAGTCACTTAACCCTGTAAAAATGGTAAACCACTCTAGTATCTTCTCCAAGAAAATTCCAAAAAAGGTCATAAAGAGTCAGACATGACTGAAAAAGTATAAAAACAAAAACAATGATTTCTATCTATTTTATTTGCCTATAGAGGCTAAAGCTGGTCCTGCTCTATCCTGACTAGAGGTGAGGGAGTAATGAGTTTGCAATGACCAAAGGAACAGAATCTTGTGAAGGTAAAGGAAGATAAAGGGTAGGGAAGAGAAGTATGGTAAATCTTTGAGAGGGAAATAAAGGATGGAAAGGAATCTGTACCTTCCATGTTGATCTTCACAGATAGGCAGCAGAACCCATTCACCCTTTTGAGAAGTCCTACTGCCTGCTCCAGGGTTGTATCCTCCAGAATAGCCTTGAATGTGATTTCCTTTGAATCATAATCCACCTATGAATAAAGCCAGCAATACTTCACCTGAGATAACAGTTCAGATCTGTCAGAGAATATAGTCAATGCAATTCAGCAAATACTTATATACCTATTATGCATGAATTTTATTCTCTAGCGGCCCTTTGACATTGGCTCCCACCAACTTACTGATTCTGGAGTGTCTAAAAGACAATGGTCTATTAAGAAAAGGTACCCTCTCTGTTCACATGATCCAACCATAGTAGAACTCATACATAAACCATACTTTTGTTATGTTTTTCATAAGTTAAGACATATTATAGATCTAAGACTTCTGACTACATTCATTCTTGAGTCTCTAACATAAACATGTTCATGAGAACAATGTAGAGCTCAGATGGTATTTTCCTTTATTTTCCAGAGTCAAACAATTAGGTTCTTACTTGAAGCTAATATTAAGGCAATTTTAACATCCTTAAACATGATCTGTTAATTTAATTTAAATATTTGAATACAAATATAAAATATCATGCAGTGAAAATACTGGAGAGATTGCTGAAATGTAGTCAAATTTACATTGCTTGGTTCTCTTATGTATGGTACCTTATAGAGGAATACACACTGTAGAATGCATAGTGCTGCTTTATTTGAGACATGGTATCTATCAATTTTTATTCATTTTTTCCATTAAGATATCTTGCTCCTATCTATGTTTAGCCCAATGTGAAACCCCACCAAATCTGTAGATCTGGCTATTGCTAACATTAGGACAAGAGAGAATTAAAACTGCCATTATACAGGATATGTCCAGAGTGCAATAATTTATTTTAAATTTGAGTAATTTCAAATCATACAAACAAAACTGAACAGCAATACTTGGTTTGAATCCTCTCTTCTGTATACTCAATTCCACAATATCCAAATACCCAAACCTCGGGGGAAGGAAATAAATATACATGGATTGGAATCATGGTGCTCTTTGTTCCTGAATAGAATGGTCCCACAAAAAAAAAAAAAAAGAAAAAAAAAAAAAAGAAAAAAAAAAGAAAGAAAGAAAGAAAAGAAAAGAAAAGAAAAGAAAAGAAAAGAAATATAGCATAACATAAGAGCATCAGATGCTCTTTTCTTTTTTTTTTAATATTTTTTAATTTTATAATTATAATTTTTTTGACAGTACATATGCATGGTAATTTTTTTTACAACATTATCCCTTGCACTCACTTCTGTTCCGATTTTTCCCTTCCTTCCCTCCACCCCTTCCCCTAGATGGCAGGCAGTCTTATACATGTTGGATATGTTATAGTATATCCAAGATACAATATATGTGTGCAGAACCGAATTTCTTGTTGCACAAGAAGAATTGGATTCAGAAGGTAAAAATAACCTGGGGAAAAAAAAAAAACAAAAATGCAAACAGTTTACACTCATTTCCCAGTGTTCCTTCTCTGGGTGTAGCTGATTCTGTCCATCATTGATCAATTGGAACTGAATTAGATCTTCTCTTTGTCAAAGATATCCACTTCCATCAGAATACATCCTCATACAGTATTGTTGTTGAAGTGTATAATGATCTCCTGTTCTGCTCATTTCACTCAGCATCAGTTCATGCTACCTCTCTATATTCATCCTCCTGGTCATTTCTTACAGAACAATAATATTCCATAACATTCATATACCACTATTTACCCAACCATTCTCCAATTGATGGGCATCCATTCATTTTCCAGTTTCTAGCCACTACAAAAAGGGCTGCCACAAACATTTTGGCACATACAGGCCCCTTTCCCTTCTTTAGTATTTCTTTGGGATATAAGCCCAGTAGTAGCACTGCTGGATCAAAGGGTATGCACAGTTTGATAATTTTTTGGGCATAATTCCAGATTGCTCTCCATAATGGCCGGATTCTTTCACAACTCCACCAACAATGCATCAGTGTCCCAGTTTTCCCACATCCCCTCCAACATTCATCATTATTTGTTCCTGTCATCTTAGCCAATCTGACAGGTGTGTAGTGGTATCTCAGAGTTGTCTTAATTTGCATTTCTCTGATCAATAGTGATTTGGAACACTTTCATATGAGTGGAAATAGTTTCAATTTCATCATCTGAAAATTGTCTGTTCATATCCTTTGACCATTTATCAATTGGAGAATGGCTTGATTTCTTATAAATTAGAGACAGTTCTCTATATATTTTGGAGATGAGGCCTTTATTAGATGCTCTTTTCAATAACATTACTGCTGCTGACTTTGTGACTCAAAGTCATCATCATTCAAACTCATTGGCATTCCAAACTCAGAAATTCAAGTAGTTCACAATAAAACCCATACACTACAGTTTTCAAGGGAATAAACAAGCATGTCCAGAAAAAGATGCTAAAGAACAATAGATCTCTGGAACCATATTACTCTGTCACCCAAAGGTCACATTAGACCCATATTAAGCTTTTCTTCTCAGATAACCAATTCTTTGTTTCATTATAATGGACCATCCTTTAACAAACTCCAATCCAGAGATCTTTGCTTTTATCTACTACTTGCAAAGTAGGAGTAAAGATGATATGCTTCTTAGGACCCCTGAAAATAGGTACTATCTTCTCACCCCATAATTCAACAACTGTCCCAAGTCAATGGTTATAGTAATAAGAGAAGAATAAAATAGAAGTGATAAATACAAAATTGATTTCATTTGAAATTTTAGTATGAAGGACCAAGATTAGCAGCAGTGTATCTTGTTCCCTTTGAAAAAATCTTTGCTCTTATAATCTAGTCCAATGCATCATTTTAATCTTAAAATTAGACAAGAGATAACTTTCTGCTTAACTGCTTCAGCATAAAATCATTCTTCTGTAGGGAACAGAATCTAAATTTTTCACCTTCACTTGCCAAGCTATCTTTCATCAAATCTCTCAGATTTAAAGGGTCCAGCAGAAGAAGAAACAAAAATGGAATTAAGTAATAATCTATGCAGGCAGCAAGGAAGCTCAATGGATAAGGAGGACTTGAGTTCAACTCTAGCTTCAGACAGCTATTGTTTGTGTGACTCTGGGCAAGTCACTTAACTCTGTTTCAATTTCCTTATCTATCAAAATGAGCAAAGGAAATGGCTCTTTGTCTTTGACCCCAATAGGATCAAGAAGAGCTAGACAAAGCTAAAAGTTAAACAACAAAAATAATTTATATACAGATTTCTTTAAACACAAATTTTATGATTCAATTATAACTTTTCCTTTAGTGAGTTATAAGTCTGTGTATAGTAAAGAAAGAGAGATAAGCGCGTGCATGCGCACGCGCACACACACAGAGAAAAGAGGAAGAGCCTAAAGTTTAGAAAATGCCCACAACTTCTAAATCAGCAACCACTTGGGGGACATCTTGAGGCTTTATATAAGAAATAAGCATGTACAATGGCAGAGAAGAGGAGCCATGTTAAGGAGTATAGGAGTGAAGCTAAGCACAGAACAATGTGAATAGATAACACAGATTTTCTATTGTACTACAATGAGGGATGCCCTATGGAGTTTTCAATAAAAACCAGATCCATACAGAACCATCACAGAGAGACCTAAGGAAGAAGAGCATGAATATCAGAGGAGACATTAAACTGATCTTGGGACTCAGGAAGACAGCTCATGAGACAGAGGAAAGAACCCTTCTATTTGCTTTGTTAAGGGTTTCTGTTCCTTATTGTCTCTTAAGTAAACTTATATCTTATGTTTAAGTTCCTAATTTACTCAATTCCTGCAGACTTGAGAGGATTTTTTTCAGAGAAAGATTCTTATGTTCCCAGGAGAGACACAAGTGAAGATGAAATGATCCATAGAGATTATTATTCAAAAGAGGCTCCCAAGATTGAATCTGATCCATATACCAGAGGGTAGGACCTTATTTTAGTGTTATACACATTGTGTACTTTCTATATAAATCTCTATATATGTCCATATGCCTATCTATTTAGATAGCTATATAGGCAAATAGATAGGACAAATACAAAATAAAATAGACAAACATTATTTAATGTATTGGGTTATCTATAGTACTATTTCTTCTCTATATATTAGAGCAAAGCTTCTTAAATTGTATTTTGAACCAAATATGGGGTCATATAAATGAATCTGGGGGTCATGAAATCAAGATTGATTAGCAGTAAATGTTAGATTTGTTATATATCTGGATCACATAAAATCTTCTTGGGAGAAAAGACATCACAAGAGGAAAAAGCCCTGCATTAGAGAGTCAAATTATTCACACAGTCAGGGACCAGATGGTAAACATACATACCATCATGATCTGGGTTCCAGAACGCAAAGCCATCTCATCTGCTGTAGAGCCTGGAGTGACACGGTGAATAAAGATGCCTGTATGGTTTCCACCAATGATGCTGATTTGATCCAAGAAGGAGTCCCCCTGGAAGGTCAGTGCTGTTACCTGACTCAATATTCTTAGGGCAGGACGTCGACGCACTAGAACATTGCTGAATGAAAAAAAGTATTTTTCTTCTTTGGTACAATCCCTTCCTAGATGCAAATCAAATTGTTCTCTTTAGGACCCTCTGGGCTTTAGAATTCTGCAATATCTTCCTCCAGTAAAACATTAGGTAACTTGAAGTACAATCATGTCCCTAACCCCATCTTGAAAAACACATCTTTTTTCTTGCCCTGCTAGATAGAGTATACAATCAGGAGTTCTTCCCTTTATCCTGACTCCTCAACTTCATGACAATAAAAGGGTCCTTGATACTCACCTTTCTGGGGGGAAGGAACTTGGGGAAAATGTTTTCTGCATACTTTCTGTTCCAGGAAAACCTAAATATAGGTAAGAAAAACCTTAAAATATAGAACAATATGTAAATATATAAAATATAGAACAAATAAGTAAAGACTAAACCAGGCCAAGATGAAACCTGAAAAAAGATCATAGGATTATATAACTAGACCTGGAAGGAATACCAGAGCTCAAAACAAATACTCTACCATTACAACCTTCTTTTCTCTCTTCTATATGTTTACCCAACTTGCCTTCTATCACAGGATGCCAAACCACTAGGATCAATTTCTGATGGCTTAGAATAATTGTTAATTCATATCACCCTGGAAAAATACAAATGGTACAGGTCCTTCCCCCACCTTCTTAAGCCACTGGACAATGTGGTCAGGAAGCCCAGAGAAATGAGTTCTAATTCCAGGCATAGCATTAATTAGCTTTGTTACTTTGATAAATCACTTAGCCTATTTAAACCTTTATTTCCTCTTCTGTAAAATGGGCTTGATCTTGTTTAAGGAACCCTCTAGCTTTAAAGTTTAGTGATGTATGGTTTTCTTACAAGCCTTCTAGTGTCCTTAAAAATCCAGTTTCTCTGGGCAACGGAGTTCACCAATTTGATGGTGCACTAGCACCACCTCGTGGCCATAAAGCTGAATCCCTTATAGGCAGATACTGGGGAAGAATTCCAGAAACTCCTCACTAAGTCACAGCAGATGTACCTTGGTGTGATTAGTACCAATGGTATTCTGGAAATGTTTAGCAAAGGACCACAAAAATTATAAGACTGGTCGAAAGCCCTTATTTTGAAAATGAGGAAACTTGAGATCCAGAGACTGTGATTTATTCAAGGAAATATAAGTGGCCAAGTGATTTGAACTCATGTCTGCTGCTGCTAAGTTCTACCTTTCAGGGTAAGTTTTCAAGCCTCTTAATGATAATATGCAAAACAATCATATAAATGTAAACAATTATTATTATGTTTTGGTTAAAAGTCCTGGGGCAGCTAGGTGGCGCAGTGGATAGAGCACCAGTCCTGAATTCAGGAGGACCGGAGTTCAAATGTGGTCTCAGACACTTAACA
Organism: Sminthopsis crassicaudata; assembly: GCF_048593235.1. Taxonomy (NCBI): domain Eukaryota; kingdom Metazoa; phylum Chordata; class Mammalia; order Dasyuromorphia; family Dasyuridae; genus Sminthopsis; species Sminthopsis crassicaudata. The sequence continues at coordinate 317,196,280 of NC_133620.1, read as the reverse complement.
CTTCCTAGCTGTGTGACCCTGGGCAAGTCACTTAACCCCAGCCTCAGAGAAAAAAAAAAGAGTCCCAAATTTCCTACGTCCTTCTGAGGACTTAAGTCCTCAAGCTTTCCCAGAATCCAAGAGAAAACATCAGTGGCATAGATTGTTAGAGCTAGAATACATAAATATTACATATATATATATATATATATATATATATATACCTATTTATATATTTTTATATAAAATATATTTATATATAAATATTAATATATTTTTATATATTATATAAAATATATAAATATTAATATATTTTTATATATTATATAAAATATATAAATATTATATATATATATATAAATCTTAAAAATCATGTAACCAAACCTTTCATTTTATAGAAGAGGAAATGGGAAGTAACTCGCTGAAGTCATATGGTTAGTAATCTGTAGGGCTAGGATTTAAATCAAGGTTGTCTGAATCCAATTTATTTCAGAAAGATAGAGAAAATAGAATTTGTTATATATATATATGTATATATATGTATACACTCACACACATACAGATCTCTCAGCCTGCTAGTGAAGCCCCCCCCAAAAAAAAGAAAGAAAAGAAAGAAAGAAAGGAAGGAAGAAAGAAGGGAAGGAAGGAAGAAAGAGAAAGAAAGAAAGAAAGAAAGAAAGAAAGAAAGAAAGAAAGAAAGAAAGAAAGAAAGAAAGAAAGAAAGAAAGTCACTATCTGTGTAACTTTGTGCAAATCACATAGTCTCTCTCCAGTTCCTTCATCTAATTGAACTAGAACAGAGCTTTTCCACTCATAATCCCTTTTCAACTAAGAAATCTTTTGTGACCCTGGATTTATAGGTATATAAAATAGATGTACAAATCAAACATTTACTGATAATAAAATCATAATTTCATGATCCCTACATACAGTTACAAGACCTCATATCAGATCCAAACCACAGATTAAGAAGTTGGAGAAAAGAGGACACCTTGAGTAGCTTCTAGGTTGAAATCTTTACTTCTATGATATAACTTAAACTATTCTAGGTTAGAGATACGGAGGGTAGCCACAAGGACCATGTCCCTGAAAGTCCTTTTTCATTACTTTCTTAATCTAAAATTGACATTATGGGAAATTGCTCAATTAACTGGGATTGATTTTTCAATAATGGTTGTACCTACCTCCCATATCTACCATCTCATAGTCCAGTTCTATGTCATCTATTTTCTCTTCTGAAGAGATGCCAAAATTTCTATCAACAAACCCCTGGGAGCTTCTATAGAGAAAAAGAAAGAGGAATCTCAAAACTTTTCTCCCCAACCCAAAAAGAATTATTATTATCATTATCATCATTATTATTATCATCTATTTAGCATGAAAAAAATTTAAAATATAGAGATCTAATAGAAATAGTCAAAATCATATGCTAAAATAACATCCCTGTCACTCTGTCTTCTACTATTTTTGTCCCAAAGATACTTTCAGTGAATCTACATGAGTTATGTCTCAATAGTTTGATTTAGTTATTTTTAAAAAGTCAATATTTTATCTACCTTATAACAGTCCAAAGAATATTAACTATAAAAGAATAATAGAATATCAGTGACTTGTTCCAGGACTATTTCTAGTGGAAGTTCATTTATTAAAAGATTAAAAGAATGGATTTATGTTATTAACATTTATATAATATTTTATTTATAAAATATTTTATATACAACAGGCCTGTGAGGTTGGTAATCTCCCTCTATACATTTCCCTGTGTTCTATCATACCTACCACCTGCTATTACCAATCTAAAGAAGACATGACTATTTTCTTCTCTTCATCTTCCTGGAAACACCAGTTCTTTCTTCTATCCAGAGATTCTCTTTATCCTCCTACCTTACAGAAATGGGGTCTTCCAGGAAGTCTTCGGTGATTCGCTTGTGGAGTGATTGCTTGCAAGGAGGCACAGGGCTACTAGAACAGAAGCTGCCCATCTGCTCCTGGTTTGAGATGGCACTCAGATTTGGCCAGTGCTACCAGGTGAGTAAGGCAGAGGATAAAGATCAATGGATTCTCTGAACATGTCAAGGAATATTTAACCTTCCTATTGCACATACACTCAGGTTATACTCATATATCAAATTACATTGATGGTCACATTTGTATTCATCCATGATCAAGTAACAACTGTATTGGAAATCAAACCTTGAATTTGTGGATGTCTCATGTATTCTGAATTCTGCATATTTTTATATAGAAACATGCATGCACTAAGAACTATATACACATGAATTTATTTTTTCCTAACCTAAATCTCTGCCTTTCCTTTATCCTCCTCTCCCTCTAGTCCAAAGCGATGTAGAACAATGGCTAAAGGACAATTCTTTGGAAGAATACTAACTTTAGTAGCACTTTCATGAGCCTCCCAACTCAACCTTTCTGTACAGTCATTGCTCTATGATAGGGCCTCATGGCAATGCTTTGCCTAACCCCATCTCTCAAAATTCCTGGATGCCATTATAACCTAACAGAGCTGGACTATCAAAGAAAGCAATTATTTATCAGTGACACAGGAGGGAAAATTATTAATGGCTTGAGGTCCTATAAACTTCCTAGAAGCCTATCAGGTGCTTGCCTAAATAGGTGAAAATTGTCCTATGTTGTTCACTAATGAAATCAGGACTGAATGGGCTTTTAATGCCTTCATATTAGAAGCAAACTCAGTTTCTGAGAAGGCAGGCAAGTGAGGAAAGATCTAGTACCTCTGTGGAGCTTAGAAGGCTGAAGTCATTGTCTTCCTGAGGATTAATGGCATGCATTCTTATGAGCTTCTGTTTTCCCAATTTTGAAGGTTCCATAACATTCTCTTTGATCTGCCAAAATATGGATTAGACAAGTTCATTGGTTTCAAGAAGATGTTTATCTTGTATGTTCTTGTAATTCTAGCCAAACTACCCCAAACTATTCTCCTCTCACCACCTTCCTGGAAATACCAGTTCTTTCTTCTTATACCTAGAGAGTCCTTCTTAGACTTTAGAGACCATCTAGTCCAGCCATCACATTTTACAATCAAGGAAACTGAGGCTCAGGACTATTAAGGAATTTATCTAAGGTTGTACAGATAAGTGCAAGAGGCTTAGAGATGACCAGGGACAACAAAAAGTAACTGGATTGTTAGATTTTAATTCCTTTGGGAAGGAATGAGGAAGAATCAAAATCTTAACTTTTTTTCTAACCTAGCTCTTTTATATCATGTGATAAACTGGTTACACATGTTATTCCAGATACAGATTAAATTTTTCATCTGTATGTGATTTACATATAATTCACATGGTGTTTATTGAAGGTAAAAATGCAGAGCTATAGTTTAGATTGGAAAAATTACACATATTTCAAGCTTCAGATTTGGCTCTTCCTCATTCCCATGTTTCCTAATCCATGATGAGCAGAGTAACTTCCCTTCCTCTTAGGACTCCAACCTTCTTCCTATTTCTCACTACAGTCAACTCTTCTCTTACCTCACTCATTGGTTCTGCCTGCACCTTTTGAAGTTGTTTCCGAAGTTCACAGACCTCATCTGTTAGCTCAAACACTTTTCTTCGAAGGGAATCTTTTTCTGTCAAGCTGTGAGAAATGTCCATCTGGGCCAGATCTCTTGCACTGTATGCCTGTGGAAGCCCAATAGATCATGAACTACCCAGAAGCAATAACCTTCTGTCCCTGAGGCAGGGATAGAAAAGACAGCTTAAGCTTGAAACAACTCCACAGGAATTAATGGCATTATAAAAGCCAAGGTATTCAGATTTCTTTTTAATTAATTTATACCATCATTTGTATTTGGGATTCAAGAACTTTTAACTCTAAGATTGGAAGATAAAACAACTCAATGCTACTTAACTTCAGATTCAACCAAATCACTTAAAATATGGAACAGATTCTCAACAAAATATTAAGGTATAAAGAAGAGTAGAGAAATCAGGATATAATAGTGGGAAAAGGAGCAAAAAAGATCCTGTTCCTTCTTGAAGGAAACTCTGTTCTATATCTCCTTTGAGATTGGTTTACTTGATCAGTTTCTCCAAATCAGAAGCAAGCCAAGATTCGAGGGGCAAGTTTTAGAACAAAAGTAGGTAGTCTCCCTACCTCAAAGTCCCCCAGGAAGAAAAGTAGTAAGCCAACCAATTTTTTCTTGTAACCCACTTCCAGGTTCTAGAAATGAAACCTGAGCATAAGACTGATGAATTCAAAGAAAAGCATTTTCTTTCATTCCCAGGAGATACCTGGTCTCGTTCCTTCTGAAGCTCCACTACTTGGCTTTGTAGGGCATTCATCTTCTCCTTGTAGATTTCAAAGTCCACCTTAATTTTTTGGAACTGAAAAAGGGTCTGCTCTTTTTCTTCCAAGTACTGAGCCAGGATAAGAAAACAAATAAGTTATTGACATCAGTAGTGGGTCTGGGTTGGGGACAGAAAAGATTAAGTAAAAGTGAAATTTTATACAGCATTACTATTCAATTTTTTAAATGCCAGAGTTGCTAATGGCTTCTCCTTTGCTTACACATTTACATTGCTTAGTTTCTTTATATATTTTCATCATGTTTATTTAATGTCTCAAAATATAGAACTTTTCTTGCCTTTCCCCAACAAACTTCCCAGCTTTTTTCTTCTCAGGAAGGAAGTGTCTCTTCCTTGTTAAGGTCACTGAATTAATTTAAGCAAACTCAACCCACAAAAACTTGGTAGACCTCTACCTAGATACAAATAGCTTGATTCCCAGTAAGTCCATCTTCCAAAATTGCCAAGGTGGACAGATTTTCTGAGAGAGCAAAGGTAGTGGAAGATAGAATGTCAGTTACCTGCTTACGTTGTTTCTCAGCAGTGACAGCTCTTTCCCTCAAGGAGTGGATGCGATCCACCAGTTCCTGCTTACTATCCAGTGCTTCATCCAAGTTCTGTTCCAAGATGTCCTTCTCTGCCTGGGACATTGAAAGGTCAGTTTGAGTTACTTCAACCTAGTAACCCAACTTTGCCCAAAGCCTATCTCTCTAGGAGCAGGGAATATTACAACAGCAAAGTCCTAAGAATGTCATTCTTTCATTCAGAACAGAAAAATAAATGTTATATAAATTAGCATAAACTTACAGCCCCAAATGTAAAAAAGAAATAAGGTATATGAAGGGAGTGTGTGTGTGTGTGTGTGTGTGTGTGTGTGTGTGTGTGTGTGTGTGTGTGTGAAAGGAGGGAAGAGAGGGAGGGTTGCTATAGTGAATAGAATGCTGTACTTGACCTGAGTTCAAATCTCACTTCTTATATTTTACAAGCTATGTGACATGTAAAGGTCACTTAATCTTTCTGAGCCTTTATTGACTCTCTAAGATTATAAATTTGGCTATAAATATATGTATAATAGGCAGGTATGTGCTACAATGAATAGAGCATGAGGACTGGAGTCAGAAAGACCTGAACTCAAATCTGGTCTTAGACAGGTATTATGTATGACTCTGGACAAGTCATTTAATTCTGTCTGCCTCAGTTTTCCATAAAATGAGCTGAGGAAGGAAATGACAAACCATTCTTTCCTAAGAAAATCCCAAATGGGGTCACAAAAAGTTGAATATGGCTGAAAACAACTGAATAACAACTTCAGAAAGCTTCATTGATTAGACCTGGAAGGGACTTTAGAGACCATCTAGTCCAGCCATCACATTTTACAATCAAGGAAACTGAGGCTCAGAACTATTAAGGAATTTATCTAAGGTTGTACAGATAATAAGTGCAAGAGTTAAGATTCTAGTCTAATTCTTCTGACTTCAGAGCCAGAGCTCTTTCTAGTGTATTTGAGTTTCATCTTGTGAAAGTTATACATAGTTTGCAATTTCCTCAGAAGAGCAAATTCCCAAACCAGTAAAATGTAAGCTCTACACACATACACACACACACACACACACACACACAGAGAGAGAGAGAGAGAGAGAGAGAGAGAGAGAGAGAGAGAGAGAGAGAGAGAGAGAGAGCTAACAAATACTTTGGGTTTAATTTTATATAGTCCAAGGGAGACAGAACAAGAACAGAATGTTGGAATATATTGAACCCAATATTCTCATGTTATCAAGTAAAGAATAGTAATTCTAACTTTCTCTATCATTTGTGATATGGGGACCCTACATAAAATGTTCCCATATGCCAAGAGTTTCATACCCTAACATGTTTCATACTCTAGGCTGCCCATGACAATATTTAACCAACCCTGGTGGTTGGATTCTACTCACCAGGCTGAAGGTCAGACACTTAAGCTTCTCATTCTCCTCCTTGAGCCGACTGACCTCTCCTTCTTGGAGTTCCAAGTCATTGCTGATTTTCAGAACTCTCTCTCTAGACTCACGCTCACAGGAGGACGTCATCTGAACACGCTGCAGCTCCTGCTTCATTAGATACAACTGTCCAAGATGAAGAAGTATAGAGATTCAAACCTTGGTCTCTACAATAGAATGCACTAGTCATAGATAACTACATGGTAAGCTCTAGAGTCCTTACCACTCACCTTAGGGGGAAAAAAAACAGTTTTTCAACTAGACTAGAAGTACTTTGTATTGTTTATTCTTCTTTAATAATGATTGTTATAAAATTCAGGAGTGTTTATTCTTCTTCAATAATGATAGTTATAAAATTCAAGAGTGTTCCCATCACAGATATCTCAAAATCTTTTTAGGAGTGTTAACTAATGGATAGTTTCAATCCTCTATGAAAAGGGCAGGGTATTATTTGTTTTGTTTTATAATGAAGCATAAAAATAATGCAAGTAGACATGAGACCACTGTTAACACAATCCATGAAGAGCATGCCAATTCATTCTATTCATCTACCCCCTGATTACCAACCTTCAGTATTACAATAAATTATGTCAGACACCACTTAATGGCCCCCATCTCAAGAAATTATTTTAAAGGGGATCAGAATAATATATTAACTTGAAAGCCACTTCTGATTATAGGATGTTGTTCAGTTATTCAATTGTGCCTGACTCTTTGTGACCTCCCATGGACTATACTGTCCATGGAATTTTCTTGGCAAAGATACTAAAGTAAATTGCAATTTCTTTTTTCCAGTGGATTATGGCAAATAGAGATTAAGTGACTTTCTCAGGATCACATAACTAGTAAGTATCTGAGGATGGATTTGAATTCATAATTTGAAATGATAATACATTGCCTATTTTATTTTTTTATTAAAGCTTTTTATTTACAAAACATATGGATAGGTAATTTTTCCAACATTGACCCTTGCAAAACTTTTGTTCCAAATTTTCCCCTCTTTCCCCCCACCCCCTCCCCTAGCTGGCAGGTAATCCAATACTTATTAAATATATCAAAATACATGTTAAATCTAATATATGTATACATATTTATGCAGTTATCTTGTTACACAAGAAAAATCAGATCATGAAGGAAAAAAAAAAAGAAAAACTGAGAAAGAAAACAAAAATGCAAGCAAATAACAACAGAGAGAGTGAGAATGCTATCTTGTATTCCACACTGTTCCCATGGTTCTCTCTCTGGGTGTAGATGGCTCTCTTCATCACTGCACAAGTAGAACTGGTTTGAATCTCATTGTTGAAGAGAGCCATGTCTATCAAAATTGATCATCATATAGTCTTGCTGTTGCTGTGTATAATAATCTCCTGGTTCTGATCATTTCACTTAGCATCAGTTCATGTAGGTCTCTCTAAGCCTCTCTAAAATCATCCTGCTGGTCGTTTCTTACAGAACAATAATATTCCATAACATATGCCATAATTTATCCAGCCATTCTCCAACTGATGGCCTTTCATTCAGTTTCTAGTTTCTTGCCACTACACAGAGAGCTGCCACAAACATTCTTGCACATACTTTCCCTTCCTTAAGATCTCTTTGGGATACAATCCCTGTAGAAACACTGCTGGATCAAAGGGTATGCACAATTTGACAACTTTTTGAACATAGTTCCAAATTGCTCTCCAGAATGGTTGGATTCACTCACAGTTCCAACAACAATGTATCAGTGTCCCAGTTTTCTCACATCCCCTCCAACATTGGTCATTATCTTTTCCTGTCATCTTAGCCAATATGACAAGTGTGTAGTGGTATCTCAGAGTTGTCTTAATTTGCATTTATCTGATCAAGAGTGATTTGGAGTACCTTTTCATGTGCCTAAAAATAATTTCATTTTCTTCATCTGAAAATTTTCTGTTCATATCCTTTAACCATTTATCAATTGGAGAATTGTTTGAACTATTATAAGTTTGAGTCAATTCTCTCTATATTTTAGAAATGAGGGATCCTTTGGATGTAAAAATGTTTTTCTAGTTTATTGCTTCCCTTCTAATCTTGTTTGCATTAGTTTTGTTTATGCAAAAACCTTTTTAGTTTAATATAATCAAAATTACTTTGTGATCAATAATGATCTCTAATTCTTCTTTGGTCACAAATTCCTTTCTCCCCCACAAATCTGAGAGGTAAACTATCCTATGTTCTCCTAATTTATTTATAATATCATTCTTTATGTCTAGATCACAAATCCATTTTGACCCGATCTTGGAATACAGTGTTAAGTGTGGGTCTATGCCTATTTTCTGCCATACTCATTTCTAATTTTCTCAACATACACTGCCTATTTTATTCAAACCTGGAAATAAGTACCAGTCACATATAATTTATAGTGAATGTTTAATCAAATGGAAATTTGCATCATCTAATTTGTAGACATTAGCCTGGTGTACTGACATTTGCATTAAGATAAAATTAAAGTAACTTCTCAGAAAACTGAGAAGATTTCTGCTATGTTAAGCTTCCAGAAAGTGAGATTAGGGATATATATATATATATATCCTGGGCATCTGCCCTCATCAGGAAAGTGGAAGGATTGAATAAGATTGTTAAGAAGCAGATTATTAAATTGGTGTTAGAGACTAAATTACCTTGGACCAAATGTTTTCCTGTTGCTTTGTTAAAGAATTAGAACTGTTCCTAGAAGTGATGTGGGTCTTTCCCCTTATGAGGTGCTGTTTGGTTTACTTTTATTTGGAAGGAAAAAGGGAAAGACCCTCTTTTGAAAGAAAGGATAAGTTTTTAAGGAATTATATACTGGCAGTGTCCTCATCTCTTTTAGCCCTTAAGAAGCAATGATTGGCTCAGACAATACCTTTGGAGTTTGCAGTTCCAGCATTTAAGTAGCTAATAGGTAAAGTGTGTTATGGGGTCAATATTTAGTCACTGTGTAGATTAGAACTCACTAGCTAATGGGAGAAAAGGTCAAAGAGTGGGGCTTCTGGTCCATAAATCTTGTGTTTTGCAGTTTGTGCTTTGCCCAGGACATCTTGTCTGTTAAAAGTTGCTCTTTCTCGTGAGATCTTAATAAATCCCCTTTTGCTTTTTCTTTCTTTGAGAGTCTCTCATTCAATGAGAGTTTTAATGGTCACCACTGCCCCACACCCGTGTCTAGTATTTAACTTTCTGGGCTACGCTGACAACTTATGCCTAGGGTAAAAGATCTGTCACCCTTAGTTCCTAAATCCAAGAAGATGGGATTGTGAGTATACCAGTGACTGATAGAAATTCCAGAAGAGAGAACAACATTATGTAAAAAAAAAACCAACAAACCACAAAATAAGAGCTGTTGTCCCTCCTCACCTCCTCTTGCAGACTCCTGCAGCGGGTGATGGCCAGGTCCTTGTCTTGCAGAGCACTGGTATAACGCATAGACAAGTTATACATCTCATCCTTCAGCTTCAGCACCTGATGGAACTGAGTGCTGACTTCCCTCTTCATGCGGTTATGCTCCGCTTCCTTGTCCCTTAGGTTTTTATTCTGGGCTCCCAGTTTATGCAGATGTTCTTTTAGCTTATAACAATGCTGCTGCAGTGCCTGGCTTCTCAGCTTCTCCTGGGACAGCTCCTGCTGGAGGGTGTTGATAGCCCCAGCTAGGCATTCAGTCAGCTTGGAAGTATCAATGAGGCCTAAGAGGAAAGTCACTGAGTGGGTTGGAGTCCTCCTTCTAGGACTTTGGGATCCCCATGTGATTCCCTCCATGCTCTGCCCCTGCTATTTTCTTCTTCAAGCTAATCTCTGGCTGAAACCCTACATAAATCCAGGGCTTCAGCACAAGCATTCAATTCCCTTTATCCCCTCTGATCTTCCACCTGTTCCCGACCACTTTCTATGTCTATTGTTATTCTTGCTTATCTCATGGGATCACTGGACAGTGTTTAGAGCTAGAGCAGAGCACTAGGTCATTCTGCTATCTTCTCGTGTGTGATGCCTTCTTTCCTGGGAAACCTCTATGCTATCAAGCCCAACCCCCAGAAGAGGGAGAGGTCCTCTAGGATATTCCCATAGGTATCCATGGTAACTTCTTCTTATCTTTTTTTTTTTTTTTTTTTTTTTTTTTTGCTGTGGCTCCCAAGGAGATAAGAATGGACACTTCTAGTGTCTCCTCCCCTCAACTTTCTACAAGGGAAACTTTAATTACAGCCAGGAGGGGAAGGAGAAAGTTGGGGCAAGAGGCAGGGTTTACTCTCCTCAGTGAGAAGGGGTTCTAAGGTAGAATTGTATATTTATATTCTCCTAAATATTATTAGTCTAAGGGATACAATTTTTAGATTCAAGCTAAACTGATTGTTATTTTTTATTAGGAGAAGAAAGGATTAAAGTTCTATATCCAAGGGCTTTGAAACTCAAGTTACACATGATACTGCTTTCCCTGGTTCTCCTCTTGTCAATCTGACCATTTTTCTGCCTCCTTTGCTGGCTATTCATCCATGTCATATCTACTAATCATGGGTGTCCCTAAAACACTCCTCTGCACTCTATTCTCTTTTCTCTCTCTTCTCTCATTTGGTAACCTTAGCAGCTCCCATGGGCACAATTACCATCTCTTTTAGATGATTCCTAGTTTTATATATCTAGTCCTAATCTCTCTCCTAAGTTCCATTCCCATAAAACCAACTGCCTATTGAACATTTCAAACTGAATGTCCACCAAGCATCTTAAACACATACTCAAAATAGAATTAATTATCTTTCCTTCCCCCTTTCCAACTTTCCTATTATTGTTGAGGGCACCATCAACCTCATAATCACCTATACTCACAAACTCTGTCATTCGTCCTCAACTTCTCACTCTCACTCATCTCATATATCCAGTCTATTGATAAATCTTGTTTTTACTTTCACAACATCTCCTATATGTGTCCTTCTTCCTTCATTCATGGGACCCCAATCCTAGTTCAGACCTTATTGACTCTTTCTTGGCCTATTCAATAACCTATTAATTGTCCTCCCTGTCTCAAGTTTCTCTCCACTGCAGTGCATCCTCCACTCATTTACCGAAGTGATTTTCCAAAAGCATACGCCTATTCATGTCATCTCCTCTCCTCAACAAACACCAGTAACCCCTTGTTACCTCCAGAATCAAATATAAGGACCTCTAGCATTTAAAGCTCTTCATTACCTTGTCTCTTCCTATGTGTTCTTATTACTTCTCTCCATTCTAAAATCCAATGACATACTAACTCTTGTTATGTTTACCTTCACAATATCTCTCATATGTGTTCTTTTTTCTGTATTTACAGGCAGGAAGGGAACAAGTATTTATCAGATGTCTATTAAGTATCAAACACTACTATTAATGTACTAAGGACTTTACAGATATTATCTCATTTGATTTTCACAACCCTGGGAAGTAGATACTCTTGTTATCCCTATTTCAGAGTTAAGAAAACTGAGAAAGAGTGCAGTTAAATGATTTTCCCAGGGTCACCCAGTTAGCAAGAGTACAAAAGTCAAATTTGAATCTAGTTTCCTGATCTTAGACTCAGCATCTACCCTCATTAGAATATGAACTCTCTTAGTGAATTAATGGAATAGGTTAGGTTCACAAAACACAATAGTCAATGACTATAGTAATTTAGTGTTTGATAAACCTAAAGACATCGGCTTCTTGGATAAGAACTCATTATTTGACAAAAATTGCTGGGAAAATTGGAAAATAATATGGCAGAAATTAGGCATTGATCAACATCTAACACTTATATCAAGATAAGATTGAAATGGTTTTATGATTTAAATATAAAGAGTGATACTATAAGCAAATTAGGAGAACAAGGGATAGTCTATCTCTCAGACCTGTGGAAAAGAAAGGAATTTATGGCCAAAGAAGAATTAGAGAACATTAGGAAATGTAAAATGGATAATTGTGATTATATTAAATTAAAAAGGTTTTGTACAGACAAAACCAATGCAAACAAGATTAGAAGGGAAACAGAAAGCTGGGGGGGGGGAAGAGAATGTATACCCAGTGTTTCTGATAAAGGCTTAATTTCTAAAATTAATAGAGAATTGACTCAAATTTATAAGAATACAAGCCACTCTCCAATTGATAAATGGTCAATGCATATGAACAGACAATTTTCAGATGAAGAAATTAAAGCTCTTTCTAGAATATGAAAAAAATGCTCTAAATCATTATTGATTAAAGAAATGCAAATTAAGATCACTCTGAGGTGATCTTCACACCTCTCAGGTTGGCTAAGATGATAATGATAAATGTTGGAAGAGATGTGGAAAAATTAGAACACTAATACATTATTGCTAGAGTTGTGAACTGATCCAGACATTCTGGAGAGCAATTTGGAACTAAAGATTCTCAAAGGGGTATCAAACTATAATAGTTTGATGTGACCCTTTGATACAGCAGAGTCTCTACAATATCTATGTCCCAAAGAGATCATAAAAAAGAGAAAAGGGGACTTCTGGGCCAAGATGGCGGAGAGGAGACACATAGCTGCTTGAGCTCCGCATTTTCTCTCAGAATTTACTTCATGACAAGCCTTGGAATTAATGCTTGACCAGAAAAGAAACCCACCAATAATCACCAACAGAAGACATCCTTGAAATTTGCTAGAAAAGGTCTGTGTTTGCTTGGGGGAGGGGACGAACAGACTGGGAGCAGGCTGAGGGCAAGCAGCCAAAGCAAGGCAGGCAGCTCACATAGCTCAGACCTGAGGGGGAAGAGGTTCTATCTCTTCCATTTCTGCAAAACGATCTTTACCCCAGTGTGGATATTCTGCTGGGCAGAAAGCCAGGAACAGCAGAGAAGGTGTAAACACTGGAGGTAAAGAAAAAAACCCCAGAAAGCTAGTGTCTCTGGGGATCCGGCCACCCCCACCCCCACCCGGAGTGACTCAGTGTGTTTTTAGAGCCTCAGAGTGCAGATGCAGTGAGCAGCCATCACTGTCCTATTAGTGCCTAGCTGCTGTCTCCCACAGTCTGTAGAATAAGCCCAGTAACACCATCCAGCCCCATCCCCCCCCAAACAGACCAATTGTTTCTCTTGTCAATTTGTTTTCTTTGATTCCCACTCTGACAAAATGAACAAAAAATTTAAAAGGGCTCTAACCATTGACAGCTTCTGTATGAATAGAGAGCAGACTTAAAACCCTGAGGAGACTAAAAGCAGACTGTCTGCAGAGGAATGCCCTAAGAGGGATATGATCTGCTCCTCAATACACAAAACTCTCATAGAGGAAATCAAAAAGGCTCTCACAAGAGAGCTAGAAGAGAAATGGGAAAAGGAAAGGGAAGCTTGGCAAGAGAGTCTGGAGAAGTCATCCAGAATGGATAAAGAGATCAAATCATTGAGAAATAAAATTAGTGAGTTGGAAAAAGAAAACAGCTCTCAAAAAATAAAACTGATGAAATGGACAAAAATTCCATAGAAGATAAAAACTCAATTCGACAATTACAAAAAGATACAAAAAAAGTGAGTGAAGAAAATACATCATTGAAAATTAGAATTGAACAAGTAGAAATGAATGACTCAAGGAGAAACCAAGAAGTAGTCAAGCAAAACCAGAAAAACGAAACAATTGAAAAGAATGTCAAGTACTTTATTGGAAAGACAACAGACCTGCAAAACAGATCCAGGAGAGACAATTTGAGAATAATCAGACTCCCTGAAAAATGTGAGGAAAAAAAGATCCTGGACACTATTTTCCAGGAAATTATCAAAGAGAATTGCCCAGATATTTTAGAAACAGAGGGTAAAATAGACATTGAAAAAATTCATCAATTACCTACTGAAAGGGACCCTAAAATCAAAATGCCAAAAAATATAGTGGCCAAGTTCAAGAACCATCAGACAAAGGAAAAAATATTGGAAGCTGCTAGAAAAAAGCAATTCAGACATGGAGGAGCCACAATAAAGATAACCCAGGATCTAGCAGCATCCACATTAAAGGAATGAAGGGCCTGGAATATGATATTCCGAAAGGCTAAGGAACTTGTTATGCAGCCAAGAATAACTTACTCAGCAAAAATGAGCATCCTTTTCCAGGGATGAAGATGGACATTTAACAAAATAAATGAATTCCATCTATTCTTGATAAAAAAACAAAACAAAACAAAACAAAACAAAACAAAAAACAGATCTACACAAAATGTTTGATCTTCAAATACAGAACTCAAGAGATTTCTAAAAAGGTAAAAAGAAATCTTGAGAACTATATTTCTGCCATAAAGATATGTAAAGAACACATGTATAATTTGTCCTAGAAACCAGAGGTGGAAAGGAAATTATATCATAAAAAAGGGTAAAGTGGTGGTACTACATCTCATGAAGAGAGAAAGAAAGGAGGGGGATGAGCATAGTGTGTATCAATACATCTTCGATTTGTGGTGAAATTTCTTCATTGAAAAGTGGGAGGGAAAAAGTAAGCTAAGGGGAAGGGAATACAGAAATTATGAGGAAAAGGGGTAAAATAGGAATAAGAACTTTAAGGTGGGGGAGGGATACTAAAAAGGGAGGGCTGTGAAAAGCAAGTGGTGCTCACAAGTGTAATACTGGGGAGGAGGGTAAGAGGGAAGGAAAGGAGAAAAGCATAAGCAGAGGTTAACAGGATGGCAAGCAATATAGAATTAGTCATTCTAACCATAAATGTGAATGGGGTAAACTTCCCCATACAGAGGAAGCAGTTAGCATACTGGATTAAAAGCCAGAATCCTACTATATGTTGTTTACAGGAAACACACCTGAAACAGGGTGATACATTCAGAATAAAAGTAAAAGGGTGGAGCAGAAACTACTATGCCTCAGGTGAAGCCAAAAAAGCAGGGGTAGCCATCCTCATCTCAGATCAAGCAAAAACAAAAATTGATCTAAATAAAAGAGATAAGGAAGGGCATTATATCTTGCTAAAGGGTAGCATAGGTAATGAAGCAGTATCAATAAACATATACACAGCATCTAAATTCTTAAAAGAGAAATTAAGAAATAGACAGCAAAACTATAATAGTGAGAGATCTCAACCTTGCACTCTCAGAATTAGATAAATCAAACCACAAAATAAATAAGAAAGAAGTCAAAGAAGTAAAAAGAATACTAGAAAAGTTTGATAGGATAGATCTTTGGTGAAAGCTAAATGGAGACAGAAAGGAGTACACTTTGATCATATACCAGGACATAAAAACCTCAAAATAAATGAAGTAAGGCAGAAATAGTAAATGCATCCTTTTCAGACCACAATGCAATGAAAATTACATTCAATAAAAAGCCAGGGGAAAATA
This sequence comes from Sminthopsis crassicaudata, assembly GCF_048593235.1. Taxonomy (NCBI): domain Eukaryota; kingdom Metazoa; phylum Chordata; class Mammalia; order Dasyuromorphia; family Dasyuridae; genus Sminthopsis; species Sminthopsis crassicaudata. Next base: position 317,180,719 of record NC_133620.1, on the reverse strand, counting down.
GACTAAAAAAATAATTGGAAACTAAATAATCTCATACTAAAGAATGATTGGGTGAAACAGCAAATCATAGACATAATTAATAACTTCACCCAAGAAAATGACAATAATGAGACATCATACCAAAATGTGTGGGATATAGCCAAAGCAGTAATAAGGGGAAGTTTTATATCTCTAGAAGCCTACTTGCATAAAATAGAGAAAGAGAAGGTCAATGAATTGGGCTTACAACTAAAAATGCTAGAAAAGGAAAAAATTAAAAACCCCCAGACAAACATGAAACTTGAAATTCTAAAAATAAAAGGTGAGATTAATAAAATTGAAAGTAAAAAAACTATTGAATTAATTAATAAAACTAAGAGTTGGTTCTATGAAAAAACCAACAAAATAGACAAACCCTTAGTAAATCTGATTTAAAAAAGGAAAGAGGAAAAGCAAATTGTTAGTCTTAAAAATGAAATGGGAGAACTCACCACTAAAGAAGAGGAAATTAGAACAATAGTTAGGAGCTACTTTGCCCAACTTTATGTCAATAAATTTGATAACTTAAATGAAATGGAAGAATACCTTCAAAAATATAGCTTGCCCAGTTTAACAGAGGTAGAAGTAAATAGTCTAAATAGTCCCTAGGAAAAAAATCCCCAGGACCAGATGGATTTACATGTTAATTCTACCAGACATTTAAAGAACAACTAACTCCAATGCTATATAAACTATTTGAAAAAATAGGGATTGAAGGAGTCCTACCAAATTCCTTTTATGACACAGACATGGTACTGATACCTAAAAAAAACAGAGAAAGAAAATTATAGACCAATCTCCCTAATGAATATTAATGCTAATATCTTAAATAAAATATTAGCAAAAAGACTACAGGATAATACACTATGACCAAGTGGGATTTATACCAGGAATGCAGGGCAGGTTCAATATTAGGAAAACTATTAGCATAATTGACTATATCAATAACCAAATTAACAAAAACCATATGATCATTTCAATAGATGCAGAAAAAGCATTTGATAAAATACAACATCCATTCCTACTAAAAACACTTGAGAGTATAGGAATAAATGGACTATTCCTTAAAATAATAAGGAGCATATATTTAAAACCATCAATAAACATCATATGTAATGGCAATAAACTGGAACCTTTCCCAGTAAGATCAGGATGAAACAAGGTTGCCCACTATCACCATTACTATTCAATATTGTACTAGAAACTCTAGCCTCAGCAATAAGAGCTGAGAAAGAGATTCAAGGAATTAGAGTAAGTAATGAGGAAATCAAACTATTACTCTTTGCAGATGATATGATGGTATACTTAGAGAACTTCAAAGACTCTGCTAAAAAGCTATTAGAAATAATTCAGGGGCAGCTAGGTGGCACAGTGGATAGAGCACCAGCCTTGAATTCAGGAGGACCCAAGTTCAAATCTAGTCTTAGACACTTAACACTTCCTAGCTGTGTGACCCTGGGCAAGTCACTTAACCCCAGCCTCAGGGGAAAAACAAAACAAAACAAAACAAAAAACAAACAAACAAACAAAAAAACTAAAAACAAGAAATAATTCAGAACTTTAGCAAAGTTGCAGGATACAAAATAAATCCACAAAAATCCTCAACATTTTCATACATTACCAACACAATCCAATAGCAAGAGATACAAAGAGAAATTCCATTCAAAATAACTGTCGATAGTATAAAATATTTGGGAATATATCTATCAAAGGAAAGTCAGGAATTATATGAGCAAAATTATGAAACACTTGCCACAAAAATAAAGTCAGATTTAAATAGTTGGAAAGACATTAAGTGTTCTTGGATAGGCCGAGTGAATATAATCAAGATGACAATACTCCCTAAACTAATCCATTTATTTAGTGCTATACCAATCAGACTCCCAAGAAACTGTTTTAATGACCTAGAAAAAATAACAACAAAATTCATATGGAAGAACAAAAGATTGAGAATTTCAAGGGAAGTAATGAAAAAAAAATCAAATGAAGGTGGCCTAGCTGTACCTGATCTAGAACTATATTGTAAAGTAGCAGTCACCAAAACCATTTGGTATTGGCTAAGAAATAGACTAGTTGATCAGTGGAATAGGTTAGGTTCACAGTACAAGATAGTGAATAAAAATAATAATCTAGTGTTTGACAAATCCAAAGATCCCAACTTTTGGGATAAGAATTCATTATTTGACAAAAACTTCTGGGAAAACTGGAAATTAGTATGGCAGAAACTAGGCATGGACCCACATTTAACACCACATACTAAGATTAGATCAAAATGGGTCCAAGATTTAGGCATAAAGAACGAAATCATAAATAAATTGGAGGAACATGGGATGGTTTACCTCTCAGACTTGTGGAGGAGGAAGGAATTTGTGACCAAAGGAGAACTAGAAATCATTATTCATCACAAAATAGAAAATTTTGATTACATCAAATTAAAAAGCTTTTGTACAAACAAAACTAATGCAAACAAGATTAGAAGGGAAGTAACAAATTGGAAAAAACATTTTTGCAGTTAAAGGTTCTGATAAAGGCCCTCATCTCCAAAATATACAGAGAATTGACTCTAATTTATAAGAAATCAAGCCATTCTCCCAATTGATATGAACAGACTATTTTCAGATGATGAAATTGAAACTATTTCCACTCATATGAAAGAGTGTTCCAAATCACTATTGATCAGAGAAATGCAAATTAAGACAACTCTGAGATACCACTACACACCTGTCAGATTGGCTAAGATGACAGGAACAAATAATGATGAATGTTGGAGGGGATGTGGGAAAACTGGGACACTGATGCATTGTTGGTGGAGTTGTGAACGAATCCAACCATTCTGGAGAGCAATCTGGAATTATGCCCAAAAAGTTATCAAACTGTGCATTCCTTTTGATCCAGCAGTGCTACTTCTGGGCTTAGATCCCAAGCAAATACTAAAGAAGGGAAAGGGACCTATATGTGCCAAAATATTGTGGCAGCCCTTTTTGTTGTGGCTAGAAACTGGAAAATGAATGGATGCCGATCAATTGGAGAATGTTTGGGTTAATTATGGTATGTGAATGTTATGGAATATTATTGCTCTGTAAGAAATGACCAACAGGATGAATACAGAGAGGCTTGGTGAGACTTACATCAACTGATGCTGAGTGAAATGAGCAGAACTAGGGGATCATTATACACTTCAACAACAATACTATATGAGGATGTATTCTGGTAGAAGTAGATATCTTCAACATAGAGAAGAGCTAATCCAATTCCAATTGATCAATGATGTACAGAATTGGCTACACCCAGAGAAGCAACACTGGGAAATGAGTGTAAACTGTTAGCATTTTTTTGTTTTTCTCCCCAGGTTATTTTTACCTTCCAAATCCAATTCTTCCTTTGTAACAACAACAACAAAATTCGGTTCTACACACACACACACACACACACACACACACACACACACACACACACACATATATATATATATTGTACCTAGGATATACTATAACATATTTAATATGTATGGGAGTGCCTGCTGTCTAGGGGAGGGGGTGGAGGGAAGGAGGGGAAAAATTCAGAACAGAAGGGAGTACAAGGGATAATGTTGCAAAAAATTACCTATGCATATGTACTGTCAAAAAATGTTATAATTATAAAATTAATAAAAAAAAAAAAAAGAGAGAAGGACCCACGTATCAAAAATGAAGGCAGGTTTTCACCTTGTTTTATAATTCCTAGTGCTTAATTCTGTGCCTAGTCCTTAGTACAGATATATAGTAAGGCTTAATAAATGCTTATTTACTGATTGACTGATGGAAAGCATACTAGTTATTTGATATCTGAGCTCTTAACTAAAAGTACCCTTTTCATCAAATATTTCTTACAAGGAATTATTCAAGAGAAACAGCATAAAATATGAAAGAAAGAAAATAAGATTAAAAATATTTGCTGCAAAGAGAGTAAAAGATAACAGATGGAAAACCTGAATGCAGTGTTGATATCCTGAAGTGATGTTAAGAGAACTGGAGTGAACTTGTAAAGAAACAGAAAAGTCATTAAAGATGGAGCAAGTTTAAATAGATTGTGATCAACATAATTGAAGACCATTTCATTGTCATCTCAGATCCTATGGTAGACAAGAATATGGGCAAGCTCAAATAGAGGGATCTTTTCTATCTTTTTTTATTTCTTGGAGTGGCTTAATTTTGAAACCCATCTCCATTTCAAGATAGTAGGAGTAGACATGCACTTCCTTCTGTCTAGGTCTACCTCAATCTCATGCCATTTTCAAGATTTCCCCACAGAAAGGAGCAAAGCTTTTGTTCTCTCCTTGAAAGAAATAAATTATTTTGTTCTACTTCCAAGACCAGCTGCAAGAAGTTTATAATCCTGCCTGACAGCCCATCATTTTTCTTTTACATTTATAAACACAAGTAGGAAATGGTTTGTAATCAGAATCTACTTGGCCAATAGAGGATATTGTCAAAGAAAACTGTCAGTCAGCAGATAACTCCTCCTCCTATTGAACAATAACAATAAAGCTTTCTTCATAGTCTCTAAATTTTGAGAACTGAGGGATTTTTTTCCATGATGTATATAGTTCATTATCTGGGATAGAGTGGATAAAACACAGGCTATGAGATGTCATGAACTCAGCACTTGTCTGATCAGTAACTAGATTCCCCTCTTTCCTTCTTTCTTTCTTTTTCTTTCTTTCTTTCCTTTCTTCTTTCTTTCCTTTTTCCTTTTTCCTTCTTCCTTTTTTCCTTTTTCCTTCTTCCCTTCTTTCCTTTTTCCTTTCTTCCTTTTTTTTCCTTTTTTTCTTTCTTTCCTTTTTCCTTTCTTCCTTTTTTTTCTTTCCTTCTTTCTTTCTTTCTTTTTTTCTTTCTTTCTTTCTTTTTTTCTTTCTTTCTTTCTTTCTTTCTTTCTTTCTTTCTTTCTTTCTTTCTTTCTTTCTTTCTTTCTTTCTTTCTTTCTTTCTTTCTTTCTTTCTTTCTTTCTTTCTTTCTTTCTTTCTTTCTTTCTTTCTTTCTTTCTTTCTTTCTTTCTTTCTTTCTTTCTTTCTTTCTTTCTTTCTTTCTTTCTTTCTTTCTTTCTTTCTTCTTTCTTTCTTTCTTTCTTGTAAAAATTTTTATTCCTGATTCTATCTGGGGCTGTTTCTATTTTGGCTGGGTCCCAGAGTCAGAATTCTCTTCTGTTGTGTTTTGTGCCAGCTGAATCCTTTCTAAAACCCTGCTTTTGTCTCCTGTCTGGGCAGGTTCCTTGCAGTGGAATATGGGAGGGAGAATCTTTTTTTTTTTTTTTTAATCACTTACACTCAAAACAATGTGCCAGGTTTAGAAGTATAGATTGCTTTTGTGCAAGACACGACCTATGTTCTCTGCCTATTCTAGGACAAGTGTATATGTCTCTTTAAGGGGATCTGCTAAAGGGTTTGACATTTCTATAATCTCAATCCTAGGACCAGCCATTAGACACCAAGGCTACCTGTTGGGAAATCATCATAGTCTTCTATTAATGATTCAGAAGGTCTAAGTCCTGCAGATCATTATATTCCTCTGAATCACTTTACTCTCTTTTCCTGAGATGTTTTTTATGAGTCGTCCATGGGAACTCTGATTCCTACATTCTCCCAGCTTTTGTAGGGGTAGAGGCTGAGCCTCTCCTTACCAATGTGGGTGGTGAACTACAAATTGGACCACTCTAACTTCCACCTTAGCAAGAACCTTCTAAAGGCAGAGGCTCACCTTTGTAACTATCAACCATGAGCTATGCTGTAAGTTGGGGGTGAGAGAGTGGGGGAAATATCTTTTAAATAAGCCTTTTCCTGTTTGCTCCTGAATCTGTGATGAGAACAAGTCTTAATTTAAGTAAGTTAAGTTTCCTCTAAGGAATCTCCACTATCTTTGGGATTCATTATTTTCTCAAGACTTGAAAGTTTTAATGGTCAAGTGATATGATAGGTATAACCTCCTACTAGGTAATTTCCCTGAAGGAGTAAACATTTGATCTTAACATTTTATAAAAGGGGGGCAGCTAGGTGGCGCAGTGGATAGAGCACCAGCCCTGAATTCAGGAGGACCCAAGTTCAAATCTGGTCTCAGACACTTAACACATCCTAACTGTGTGACCCTGGGCAAGTCACTTAACCCCAGCCTCAGAAAAAAGAAAAAAAAGGAAACATAAATGCTTCAACCCACAATATAAATTAAAAGAAAAATGGAAAGCTCTCTTTGAATGGCACACAAAGTCTTCCAGTGGCATATATATATATATATATATATATATATATATATATATATATATTTTTTTTTTTTTTTTTTTTTAATATACATATTTTTTTCCAGTTTCATTTCTGTAGATTGTGGGTTAAGTGATTTATCCAGGATCTCACACAACTAGTAAGTCTCAAGTGTCTGAGACTGAATTTGAGCTTGGGTCCCCTTCACTTCAAGTGTCAATACTCTATCCACCTTACCACCACCTATCCCTCCTTTGTTTTTAAATGTATAAATGTCAGCATATTTTTCATTTTTCTTGCTTTTATCTATTAAAAAAAAAAACCAAGATTGTCACATGGATAGAACTCTGAACCTCAAGTCAGGAAGATCTAAATTCAAATCCTGCCTTAGACATTTGCTAGCTATATGATTGGGGCAAACCACTTAATATCTGTCTGTCTCTGTTTCCTCTTCTGAAAAATGAGTATAACAAGCTTTTTCTCAAAGAATTGTTGAAAGGATGACATAACATTTGTAAGTCAGTTTGCAAACCTTTAAACCTTGTTATATAAATGTCTGTTTCCACATGGCAGAATTGATTCAGTCAGGAAAACAAATAGTTACATTAAATTTAGTTTGAGCAAGTTTTATAATGAAAAATAACTTTAGTAGGAAGCTTTTATGATTCTAAACTGTCTAGTATTTGAGTTCAATTTTGAAAAATTTAATCTATTCATTTCATTTTGATATGGCTGGTCAAAGTAAAAAAAAAAAAAAAAAAAAAAAGATAGTGAGAAATAAACAGGGAGAAAACCTCTCTCTCATTCCTAAGATTTATTGAATTGAAAATAAGATGAGCCAAATTCACAGCTTCACAAGAAGAAAAAACCAACATATATAAACTTTGGAATATAAATTTGAAAACTACAATGAGAACAAAAATGAGTTTTTCTGATTTTATTACAAATTGCTACTGGTATCATTAATTGGGAATTTTAAAATTTAAATATTCACAGCTAGCTTGGTAAGGGCTGAGTTTTAGAAATAAAAGGGTATTTTATTATTCACTTTTTATGGTTTCACTGTCCCTCAAATATTTATTAGTAGAAGCTTCTTAAATTTTTTTCTCTACTCTGTTACATATCTAATCATTCCATTTAAGTTACATTTTAAAAATGTATAGTCCAACTTGAAACTTTCTTCTGTTTTCAGATATGCAAAAATCCTATCTTTTTTGCAACCATGATTGTACTGGGAATTTTTCTTTGAGTTAATATATTCCAGTACCTCAATGTTAATAAAAATTTTAACATTTAAGCTGAATCTCATAAATGTTAGTGATGTCAAGCAGAAAAAAAGCCAATATTCATCCATTTTGGGAAATGATTGTCTAATATTTTCATATGCATGACATGTACTTCTAAAATTATTTTGGCTTTAGCATCCAGAAATAATAAAAACACAAGAGGTTTTGGGAAATCAGAAATCTTATTTTTTCTCTAAAGAAAAGTCTTTTAAAAAACCTTAAGAAATCTTCATGCATCTTTAACCAAAAAGCAAACTGAATTCATGAACGACCCTATGTTCTTATGGAAATTCATGATCCTTTAAATATGGCTATTAGAAAATTGGTTATGTATTCTGAAATTTTAGATTAACAAAGGCTATCTGAATCTTTTCAGTTCCTACATCTAGAAGTGGAAGTAAAGAAAGAGTGGCCTCTTTGGACCAAACTAATTTCATTTTAGAGTTAGCTTCCATTTCAATATAAATTTAACAATAATGACTGCTCTTAGTTTGGGTTTTATTTTCCTTCCTTTTTAATTTTAAATCCTTTTACAAGGACAGGAACTATTTCTTATTGATAAATTTTCAGAGTATGAACAGGCAAGTTTCTGAGGAAAATATCTAACATCAATAGCCATGTGAAAAATGTCCCAAATCACTACAGATTAAAGAAATACAAATTAAAACAACTGGCAGGTTCTGTATCATAGTCATCACATTTGCAAAATTGACAAATAGGGAAAATAACAAATGTTGGAAGAGCTACAGGAAAACAGGCATATTATTATACTGTTGATGGAACTATTAATTGGTAGACAGTACAATTGGAACTAAGCCCCAAAAGCCATTAATACATACTGTTTAACCCAGAAATGTTACTGCTAGATCTATCCTCCAATTGAGATCAAGGGAAGAGGAAAAGGATACATATGTACAAAAACATTTATAATAGCTCTTTTTATGGTGGCAAAGAACTGGAAACTAAAAAAGATCCTGCAGAATGGTTAAACAAATGACAGTGTATGAATATGATAGGATATTATTATAATGTAAAAAAGAAGACAACAGATTTAGAAAAAACTTGGAAAGATCTGTATGAAGTAATACAGGGTAAGTTAAGCTGAATCATGAACACAATGTAGATGATGACTACAACTTTATGAAGGTGAAAGACTTTAGAACTCTGAGGCAATGAATGATGAATCCCTAGGTCAGATAATTACCTCTTGGGAGAAAAATGATTGAAAATCAGCACAATGCCAATGCATGTATCTGTTTTCCATGACTATTTTTATTTGTTACTAGGAATGGCTTTGGAGAGTTGAGGAAAAATAAGACATGAGTAGGAGGCATGTAGTTGGGGAGTAAAGATAGAGATATGGGAGAGAAATGAAGACAAGAAAGAAAAAAAAATCAAAGAATCATTTAAAAAAAACCTCTAGAAGAGAACAGGAGAAAATTCAGAAGGAAATTCAGGTGAGCAACATAGTGTTGAATATATTGTGTTAAATTGGACATATCATTTTTTTTTCAAAAAGGTGTACATAACAGAAATTTATGATATCATTTATATATAATACTCTTTGCTGTTCTTTATATATAGAAACTCATATTTGTTGATGTTTACAAAATTCATAATGAATATTAAATTTTAAAAAGAACAATAAATAAGCTATTTTCTGGTTTTTGCTAAACCCTATTATTTTCCATGTTAGTCTTGCAACTTCATCCAAGTGTTGTTAATCGCTATACTTATTTGTGCTTTTGACTTTTTGTTTTTTCCTTATTCTACAAGTCTCCAATGTCCTCCAGACAGAGGTGTCAGATTGTCTTATGACATGATGTAGGGATACATATCTGAGATACATGAGAAGAGGGCTTTCTGCCATCTCAAGGCTATCAACAACATTCAGTTATTTCCTTAACTCCTGTTCCAAAGACTCTATATGCTATAATTAGAGAGTTATCAAAGATGGATGTCACTGAGTAAAGTACTAACATTTCAAATAGGAAATATGGAGGCTCAAAGAGAGAGATCCCATTTCCCTTTCCATTGACATGAAGGACTCTTCCCTGAAATTAGCCTCCATTTCAGTAAAAAAAAAAAAAGAGCAGACATTTCTCTGTACTTGAGTTTGTCTTTATTCCAACCCACTTGAATGTCAGTGACAGAAAATAAGAAAACAAAAGTAGTTCCTCTGATACTTGCTCTTGAGACCAACAACAAATTAGCAAATCTTTGCTCTCTCCTTAAAAGAAGCAAACAAATTCTGCTTACAATACCAGTTATAAATATTTTATAATATTTCTTTTCTAATAACTAACTTTTCTATTTTATTCATTCTTTATTTGGTTATCTATAATAAATATGCATATATATGTATATAAAATGTATATTATAATATACATATATGTGTGCATATGTATATATATATACATTTTTGTATATACATATATACATAAATACTAGTAGAAAGAGGCTTATATATTGGTTGCCAATAAATTGGTGCTTATCCCCACCATGGCTTATAATAAAAATAATAAAGCTTCTTTATCTAATATGCAACCTAAACTTAGTGAATTGTGAGAGATTTACTAAATGACTCAGAAGCAAGAGCTGAGCTTCTCCTTTTCTTTCTAGTTCCCCTGCACAGCATGAGTGTATAAAGAATAATGTTGACTGACTTAATATATTACTATATAAATTCACTATAAATATTTCTCCCCATGCTCTTTTGTTAGGATGGTTTGCCAGATAGTTATTTCCCCTTACTTCCAGAATACTGAAAATAGAAGGGGAAAAACAGAATGATTGCAGGTTCAGATTCCTTGATTTAAAGAAAAGCAAAACCTGCAAACAGTGGAAATAATGATAACCTAGCATTTATATAGAGACTCAAGGTATATAAAATAAATATATTTACATTCGTTCCTCACAACAACCTGGGGAGAGAGATAATATTTTTCCCCATTTAAAAAATAAGACAAATTCAAAATAAGGAGTGACTTATCCAGGATTTACAGATAGGATTTGAGGCTGAATTTGAGGTCTTCCTGACTCCCAAGCCCATCACACTATTTGCTCTGCCACCTAGAAGCCTCTCAGCTTTCAATTTGGAGTCAGACGTGTTTCAATGCTAGGTCTGCAACTTACCAGCCAGGTGGCAAGACACAACTCCTCTGGGTCTCAGTTTCCTCATATGTAAAGAAGATGATTTCTGAGATTCCTTCCAGGTCGAAATTTGTAATCCTATCTATGAACCTTAGCTTGGTTCACTGACAGAATAGGACTTCCCCGAAGGGTATTTTGCCATTGTCATACTTAGGAGAAGAAGGTGTGACTTGTTTCTAAACCATTCCTAGGAAGTTCCTTTCAATTTCCTGAAAAAAGCCCCAGATCTTACCACGGAAACTATCAGAGTCAACAGAGGGTTCCTGTCCAGTGACCAAGGTATAAATGTCTGGATTATGAAATTTCAGGCTCTCCAGAAAGGCAATGGCCCCAGTTTTACCTCGAGTCTTCAACACATCCAGCAAATATCCTATGAAATAGAAGTATCATTTTATAGACATGAGTCAGTCTCCCTGCAGAATGAATAAGATAGAAAACCTAATTTTTAATGGAGGTGCAAGAAATGGGTCTTGAGGTGAAATCTAGGGGTCCTTAGAAGGGGATCATATTATCCCCTTATTATTCCTATATAAGGGAGGGGTAGGATTTGATTTGCCCTCCCCAGATTGTTGATGTAACCACAGAAAGTAAGGGCAGAAAGGATTCTTCCTATGGATATATATATCTGTGAAAGAGTGCATCCCAGGTTTATCAAGGCAATGTTTCATAGCTAATATTTTTGTAGCTATACTTTTCTTACTATACTTACTTATACTTAATTATTTATACTTTCATACTTGCTTTACTTACATTTACAATACTTATATTTTCATATTTGTGTAACATAATTATACTTATACTTTCATACTTGAGTTATTTATGCTTAACTACTTATATTTACTGTACTTATACTTTCATACTTGCTTTACTTATAGTTAATATACTTATACTTTTATACTTATTTAACTTATATTTATTGTATTTTTATTTACATATTTGCTTTACTTATACTTACAAAACTATCTTAGCAAACACTTGGGTTCTGAATTGTGTCAATCATATGTTTGGTCTCCATGCCAACAGCAGAGTGTCATTCTTAATCTCCAATAACTATTTTGAAATTCCTCAAGGAATAATCCTAAAATTTGAGCATTATAATTTTAAATGCTGAAAGGTCCCAAAAGTCTTATACTTTACCTCTACCCCTTTATGTTATAAATGAGGAAACTGAAACTGGGAGAGATAATGTGATGTTCCCAAACCTATAAAGATAATATGTAACAGATCTGGGATTCAAACTCAGGGCCTCTAATTCAAAGTCAAAACCTTTTTTCTCTATGTTGCACTGGGCACTACCTTTTCCTCCAAACCCCATTTTTTTAACTGTTAAAAAAGCTCTTTGACTCCCTAACCTACTAGAGTTGAACTTTCAGTCTAGATTAAATAGGCTTGCAAAATTTTTTCACTTGCTTTGCCATTTTATGATCTTCATTTCAAACTCTAAAGAGTCCATGCAATCATCTGCAGATGATTCTCAGTATCAGGCCTGGATTTAATCATGTAGATTCCTTTATGTAATCAATCTTATTCAGCATATGTCTGAACTTTCTGAAAAATTATGCTAACAAACATGAAACTATATGTTAAATAATGCCTACAGATGCATCTTCAGATTTTAAGGGAAGAAAATATGGTAATATTCATGTTATGCACACATGAGGCCATATCAGAAAGACCATAGACATTCTATTTCCAAGATGCCTAAATGCACCTTCCAAAAACAAATAATATTGACTTCTTAACATATTATCTGCTTACGCCACTGACCCAGGTATACAGAGAATTCTCTAGGCATAGCTGAAATATTTTGAAGGAATTTGGGCATTTGCCTAAAATACTACACTTTTTCAGGAGATGGAATTCAAAGTAAAGTGAGCACTCGCTTTGTTTTTGTTCTTAACCCCCTGGAATCTAAAGCAAAATATGTTACCTATTCCTAGAAGTCATGTCCTCAGAAGTCTCATACTCAAAATTCCCTTCCCTTCCCCACCATCATCTCCATATGGGGTCTGGGATGATAAGAATTCCAGACTGATTTGAATTGTAGAGGCCAATGCTAAGCACACAAAAGACACAGTAAATACTTGTGGGCTTGACCTGACTTGGGAGAAGGATCTTAGACTCTCACCAACTCTCATAGCATTGTTAGTGAACTTGGGACTGTGCAGAACTTCTTCCTCATCCAACTGATCCAGCACCTTGGCCTGTCGTAGGTAGGGAGTTAGCCGACTAGGACAGACATTGCGGACAATCTTGTATCGATGGTTCTCCATTATCTCCCACAGGTTCTCCTCATCCAGGGTTGTCAGCTCACAGTCTTTGGGGCACAGGTCTGCCATTGCTGGAAGCTTAAAAAAATGGAAAAGGGAGAAGTAAAAATAGGAGATTTGGTATCAACAAGACATTAAGGAAGCAGAAGGTGATTATACAATTAGAGTCTACACTATTCAAATTCTTTTACATTTTTGAAATAGAAAAGGAAAAGACTGATGCAGAAACCAGGGGTTATAGTTGCAAAATCAAGAACCATCTATGGCATTTATACTTTCTGTACTAGGCACTAGGGATACAGACAAAAAAAAAAAAACGTTCCAGCTTTCAAGGAGCTTACTTTTATTAAAGGAAACAATATATACATGAATAATTGCAGACAAAAAAAATACAAAGTAAATCAAAGTTAATATTGTTAGGGAAGGGAATGAGGAAAGGCCATAGATAGCATGAATCATTGGAGTGAGGTTTGAAAGGAAGCTAGGGATTCTAGGAAGCAAAGGTGAGGGGAGAGGGCAGTCCAAGTATTGTGAAAAGGAATAGAGATAGGAATTGGAATATCATTTTTGGAATAAGAAATATTCTTTGGTTTGTACCCAATAAGGAGGACTATGTAATAAAAGTGGATTTCTATGTTCACCTCTGTGTCACTAATCTTGATGAAGATGGTGAGATTTCATATTGTTTTTATGAAGGTCTTTTTCTCTTTGTAGGACAAGAAGAAATGGGCTAAAGTCCAATTGAATGACTAAGGGAGAGAGGTTTTTAAATTTCCTTTTCTGGATGTCTTTTATTCCTTTTTTTTTTTAATTGAAAAAAAAACCACTTGCATCCAATGCAATGCAACTTTGTTCTTTTTAAATTTCATATTCTGAATGTCTTTTTTGTTATTTAATTAATCAGTTAATTCAATGCAATTTTATTGTTTTTTTATAATTTAATATACAAAGGGACTTTTGAAGTTTTTGACAGAGAAGACCACAGCAGTTTCATTTCATGAATGGCAGTATAATTAAAGCTAAAATAACCTTTCCTACAATATGTCTTTAAATAAAGCAAGAAAGATAAATGACAAGTTTTTCTAATAGCCAAGAATATATATATACACACACTCTCTTGGACTTTTTAGTCCAAATCTGTGTAACCCAAACAACATGTATGTGGGGAGTGGGGATGCGGGGGATGGTCAAATGTGTATATTCTATAGTATAGAAGTTCTTAATCTATTCATTGCATTTTTTCCTAATTGTTAAACTACTGGAGCAATACAGTTTAGAGCACTGTAACATCCCAAGATAGCTTTATTTAATTGCTACTTAGAAATGGAAAGAATATATGGCTTCCTTTAAGTCCCAGCTGAAGTCCCACCTTCAGCCTTCATCTATTCTCCTTAATCTCTTTGCCTTTTACCTGAGACGACCCCTAATTTATTCTATATATATATATATATATATATATATATATATATATATATATATATATATATATATATATATATATATATATATATATATATATATATATATATATTATTTGTACATAGTTGTTTGCATGTGGTCTCTAACATGTGAGTGCCTTAAGAACAGAGATTTGTCTTTAGCCTTTCTTTGTATTCTCTTGCACTCAGCACTTAGCCCTAACGGGGACACAGTAGGTGCTTAAATAAATATTGTGTAACTGATACTTATTTAGCTTGAAAAGGACTGAAATGTTATAGATAATGTACTGAGAGGAATATGGCTCTTCAGAATTGATTTTCTGAGTTCCAGAATAAATGTGCTCTCCACTCCCTTTTATTTTCTGAAGATGATTTGCAGGTGATCAATGGACTAATTGACACTTTATGGATTTCTAAATTACAAAGATTAAATCTTCTTGGGTCTTGGGTTTTCTATTGTCAAAACTTAATTTGTTTCCTTGTAGTCTCTCCATTTGACCAGAAGAGGGCATTTTAAACAACTCTATATTGTTCAAGAAGCAGGTGTGGGCTTTTTGTTCTTGTTCTGGAAAAGGACCATCAGGAAGGTGACACCATGACACGCAAGTGTATTGCATTTAAGTGGCAGTGGAGTATGCAAAGTCACCAGCCTCACTATCTTCCCTCCTCTCCCCCCCCCCCCAACCAGAGTCATCTATCTATATTCAGTGGCAAGATATAGATCAGGACTTCCAAAAAATGTAAATTTTGGTCGCTGAAGCAAGCAGGTATGATTGGTGCAGAATTACAGTCATAACACAATGTTCAATATGCTCCTTTAGTAATTTATTCTTCTTGAAAGTAAAAAAAAATTATTTAAAACATAATATAAAAATATAAAATGTGTACTATATCACAGGCTTGTTTTGTATGTAAATGCATAGAATATATGCTTATGCAATTTTGTTTTTCTTTTTCTTTCTCTTTCTCATTCACAGAATTACCTTTTTTTTCTAATAACCATTTAGCCAATAGAGGATCAGTTTTCAGATTATTTAGTTGCAGTTTTTCCTTTTTTACCCTTTTCTGTTCCCTTCCTAAGTTTCTTCTTAAAAGGTTTAGGTAGGAGAATAAAGATTAATTCTTGATACCTTATGTGATATTACAAAGTGCTAGATCTCTATTGGAAATGCACTCAGACAAGTTCTTTATTATTTGGAACTAAGCAGCCAGCTTTCATTCCTTCTATTAAACACTTTGTTCAGAAGTTAATCTATTACATTTTCAAAAATTACTGCAACTTTGCCAGCCTCCAGTTGTTGTAGAGATTTTATTTTGGTTTGGGTTTCATTTTGCCTTTTTTCATCTCACTTAATACAATAAAAAATTAACCAAAAAAAAAACAACTTTGTTCAGGTATCATACCTCAGCTATTTTTTTTTGACATTCACCAGCAAATGGGTTATACAAAATTTCTAGCTTATAGTGGGAAATGACAACTTTTCTCATACTCATTAAGTCATGGCTTAGTGATATATTTAGAGGACCTCAAGATATATTTTTCATTTGTACTCAAACTATAAGCCTTTCTGCCAGGTTTTACTTTCCATTTTTAGCTACATTATCTGTGTGATTTCCTGAGCCTTTTACTTTTGCATATGTTTTTCTATGCATATGTTTGCATATAACTTTCTGAGTTATAGTTTCCTTCACATTTTCAATAGTATTCAGCTTTTCATGGTTTCCTCATTTTGCTGAAGTAGGCCTCAAAGAGGAAGTAACAAAAGAGTACAAAGTAGCTGAGGTGCATGAGTGAGGAGCAGATGATGTTCTGAGCATGAGAATGGCATTAGTCTTCCTGCAGTAAATGACCAAATAATAATTATTAACAATAATAATAATAATAGTTGGCATTTATATAATACTTTTAGTTTTATAATACTTTGTCCTTAAAACAATCCTTGGAGATGATGGTATTATTATCCCCATTTTATGGAGGAGGAAATTGAAGCAAAGAAAGGTTAAATGATTTGCCCAGAGTTATTATACAGCTGGTGTCTGAGGAGAGATTTGAACTCAGTTCTTTCTGATAGCAGCTCCAGTGTTCTAATGTACTGTGCAGTTAATCAATCTTTAACTATTTACCTATCACCATCTGAGTCATAGGGAATAAGATGATGAACATGGCAACTTCCACAAAATCCTGAAGTCTGTTACTTGCAAGGCATAGTAGAAGCATTCTACTGCATATACTTTATTGTTCAGTCATGAATTAATCTCTGGTCACTATGATCTTATTTTTCTTAGAAAAGTACCAACAGAAGAGAAACACAGTAATATGTTAACACAGGAAGATAATTTCCTGTTTCCTAAGAATAATAAATATATCTTCTAGTTTGGA
The DNA here is from genome assembly GCF_048593235.1 of Sminthopsis crassicaudata. NCBI lineage: Eukaryota > Metazoa > Chordata > Mammalia > Dasyuromorphia > Dasyuridae > Sminthopsis > Sminthopsis crassicaudata. The sequence goes on along the minus strand of NC_133620.1, from coordinate 317,163,947 downwards.
TGCTTTGCTTAGCACAAGTTCATAAAGACAAAATTGAGTGACAGACCCATTGTAAAAATTCTGATCACAAACTGACTTACCAAAATAAGCACCAGTGCAAGGCACATTGAATATACTGAAAACCAAAATGCTCAGAGACCAGAGCACAAGTGGCTTCCTCAGTTCAAACTTTGCTTGTTTGTTCATTAGGGGCCAACCAGTGAATATAAAGTCATTCTCTATAGCCAAAAACAAGGATGATTTCTCCTAATTCTCTTAAATCCACAGGATGTCTTTTTCTTGAATTGCTTTTCAAATTTACATTCTTGAAAAGTCAACACTGATGTATTCATTGGAATTACTTTTATGAATCCCTGTATATTTAACATAAAAAATTGTAAAAAGCAGTTGTTTTTTTATCCTTTATGGTGCTCTCTCTGGTCCTTCCCCATGTTGAGTCTTTCTCCCTGTTCCATCTCCTTCCCTAAATTCATACCTTTTAAAATGGACTGGTCATTGATCTATCCTGAGGCAAGAGGTCTTTATGACTTTCCTTTAAATAGAGAGTTTATTTTCTTTAAACCTTATATTCTTTAAAGCCTCTTAAATATTTAAAAATTGTTTAATTGTGTAAGGGCATAAAAATGTAATCAATCTTTAAATAGCTATAGACACATGATCTACTATGTGTTATCTCCAATAAGCTTCTAATATCATTTTTATGTCACCTTTATTACTTTCTTTTTTCAGAGAATACAAATGAAAATAGTGCAACAAGTTTTTAATCGAAGATTCAAAATTTAAAATAATTATACAATTATGTCATGGTAATAATCAATTTAGGCCATTTTAGTGAGTTGCCTTGTACTTTAAATATAAAAAAAGTAAAATCATTATTGTCTTGGTCTAAAATGAAATCATTTAAAAATTAGTTTTAAAAATGTAGAATTTAAAATAATTTATATTCTCAGACAAGCTAATTTTAGAGCAAGAGGAAAGCTATGCCTCAGAAACTAGAGTACTAGGCTAAGAGTCAGGAAGACTCAAGTTCAAATCTAGCCACAGACTCTTCCTAATTGTATAATCCTAGACAAGTCACAACATTTCCAATTACCTGACAAAATGCATCCACTGGAGAAGGAAATGGCAAACTGCTCCTGTTATCTTTGCCAAGAAATCTCCTAGTGGAGTCACAAAGGGTCAGATATAAATAAAGAACAAAAAATTTATAGCAATGAAAGACTTCCATGAACTGATGCTGAGTGAAGTAAGCAGAACCAAGAGAACAAGGTACACAGTAACAGCAAAATTATGTGATGATCAACTACATTCGAGGTAGCTTTTCTCAGCAAATACATTGCTCTAAGACAATTCCAGCAGGGATGAAAAATGTCATTTTTATCCAGAAAGAAAGAGAACTGTAGAGATTGAATACAAATCAAAGCATATTGTTTTCACTTATTTTTTATTTGTTTGCTTTTTATTTCTTGTGGCTTTCACTTTTGTTCTGATTTTTTTTCTTTCACAACATGACTAATATAGATATATGTTTAAAGTGATTGTAATGTATAACATATCAGATTACTTACTGTCTTGGGGAGGAGAGAGTAAGGGAGAGAGGGAGAAAATAAAATTTGGAACTCAAAATCTTATTAAAATAAATGTTGAAAGCTAAAAAAAAAATTTATACCAAAAAGTAGGTCTACAAATCTATAAGCTACGGCTATGCACCAGGAACTGTGCTAAGAAAGCCAAAAACAATTACTTCTCTCAATGAGTTTACAATCTATTGGAGACAACAAGCAATTAACTATGTTCAAACTATATATGTATGTGTATATAATATATACTTAAATTTATGTGTGTGCATAAATTTATGTGTGTGTGTGTATAAATATATATACACCAAGAGATATGACCATATATACATATATAAGGTAGGATTTTTGCTCAGTCTTGAAGCAAGGTAGCAGAGTGGGAGAAGATTTCAAGCATGAGGAACAATCAGCAAAAATACGCAGAATTGAGAAAAGTTCCTTGTTCAAGAAACAGCAAGGAGGTCAATGACATTTTATCATAGAATACATGAAGAGGAATAAGATTGGAAAGGTAGAAAGGGGTGGCTTTTATTTTATTAATTTTAATTATTTATTTATTTATTTATTTTACAATAATAGCATTTTTTATTATAGCTTTTTATTTACAAAACATAAGCATGGGTAATTTTTTCAATATTGACCCTTGCAAAATTTTCTGTTCCAAATTTTCTCCCGCCCCAGATGACAGGTAGTCCAATACATTAAATATGTTAAAATATATGTTATATCCAATAGGTATATATATATATGTGTGTGTGTGTATATATATATATATGTACATATTTATACAGTTATGTTGCTGCACAAGAAAAATCGGATCTACAATGACAGATAGAATCAGCTACACCCAGAGAAGGAACACTGGGAAATTAGTATAAACTGTTTGTATTTTTGTTTTTCTTCCCAGGTTATTTTTACCTTCTGAATCCAATTCTTCCTATGCAACAAGAAATTCAGTTCTGCACACATATATTGTATCTAAGATATACTATAACATATTCAACATGTATAAGACTGCCTGCCATCTAGGGGAAGGGGTGGACGGAAGGAAGGGAAAAATTGGAACAGAAGTGAGCACAAGGGATAATGTTGTAAAAAAAATTACCCATGCATATGTACTGTCAAAAAAAAAGTTATAATTACTAAATTAAAAAATAAATTAAAAGGTTAAAAAAGAAAGAAAGAAAAAGAAAAAAGAAAAATCAGATCTAGAAAGAAAAGAAAACCTGAGAAGGAAAACAAAAATGCAAGCAAACAATAACAGAAAGAGTGAAAATGCTATGTTGTGGTCCACACTCAGTTTCTATAGTCTTCTCTCTGAGTGTGGATGGCTCTCTTCATTACTGAACACTTGGAACTGGTTTGAATCATCTCATTATTGAAGAGATCCATGTCCATCAAAATTGATCATTGTATAGTCTTGTTGCCGTGTATAATGATCTGGTTCTGCTCATTTCACTTTGTATCAATTCATGTAAGTCTCTCCAGGCCTCTCTGAAATCATCCTATTGGTCATTTCTTACAGAACAATAATATTCCATAATATTCATATACCACAATTTATTCAGCCACTCTCCAATCGATGGACATCTACTCAGTTTCCAGTTTCTAGCCACTACAAAAAGGGCTGCCACAAACATTTTTGCATATGTGGATCCCTTTCCCTCCTTTAAGATCTCTTTGGGATATAAGCCCAATAGAAACACTGTTGGGTCAAAGGGCATGCACAGTTTGATAACTTTTTGAGCATAGTTCCAAATTGCTCTCCAGAATAGTTGGATCTGTTCGTATTTCCACCAATAATGTATCAGTGTCCCAATTTTCCCACATCCTCTCTAACATTTGTCATTATCTTTTCCTGTCATCTTAGCCAATCTGATATGTGTGTAGTGGTATCTCAGAGTTGTCTTAATGTGCATTTCTCTGATCAAGAGTGATTTGAAGCACCTTTTTACTTGACTAAAAATAGCTTAATTTCTGTTGAAATTATCTGTTCATATCCTTTGACCATTTATCAGTTGGAGAATGACTTGATTTCTTATAAATTTGAGTCAGTTCTCTATATATTTTGGAAATGATGCCTTTATCAGAACCTTTGAATGTAAAAATGTTTTCCCAGTTTATTGCTTCCCTTCTAATATAAGAATCTGCATTAATTTTGTTTGTACAAAACCTTTTTAACTTAACATAATCAAAATTATCTATTTTGTGATCAATAATGATCTCTAGTTCTTCTTTGGTCACAAATGCCTTCCTTCTCCACAGATCTAAGAAGTAAACTATCCCATGTTTTTCTAATTTGTTTATAATATCATTCTTTACTTCTAGATCATGAACCCATTTTGATCTTATCTTGGTATACAGTGTTAGCTGTGGGTCCATGCGTAGTTTCTGCCTAGTTTCCAATTTTCCCAGCAGTTTTTGTCAAATAGTGAATTATTATCCCCAAATCTGGGGTCTTTGGGTTTGTCAAAAAATAGATTGCTATATTATTGATTATTTTTTCCTGTGAACCTAACCTATTCCACTGATCAACTATATACTAGCCAGTACCAAATGATTTTGATGATCAGTGTTTTATAATATATTTTTAGATCTGGTATAGCTAGGCTACATTAATTTGTTTTGTTTGGTTTTTTTTTCATTATTTTGAAAGAGGTGTCTTTTAAAGCGAAACAGAGGATTCTTATATTTGATCCTGGAGGTAAAAGGGAGCCTATAGAATTTATTGAATAGGAAAATTACATGGTCAGATTTATACTTTAGGAAGATTACTCTAATATCTGAGTGGAGGATGGAGTGTAGTGAGGAGAGATTTGAGGCAAGAAGACCAATTTGAAATAATCTAAGCATGAGGGGATAAGGGCTTCTAGCAGGATGGTGTAAGTGTTGGATTAAAAAAGAGGTTTATTCATGAGAGTTGTTAAGGAAAAAGAAAAAAAGACTTGGCAATTATTTGGATATGAGAGGGAGAAGATGAGAACGTTATCTAACTTGAATACTTGGGAAACTGAGAGAACAGTGATGTCCTCAACAGTAAGAGGAACATTAAGAAGAGAGGAGCTTTTTTTTATAAAACAGTCAGTAGCACCTATTTAAAACCATAAGCAAGCATCATATGTAATGGGAATAAAGTGGAAGCATTCCCAATAAGATCAAGGGTGAAAGAAGGTTGACCATTATCACCATTACTGTTCAATATTTTATTAGAAATGCTAGCTTTGTCTGAATACAATTCTTCCTTTGCAACAACAACAACAAAGTTCGGTTCTGCACATATATATTGTACCTAGGATATACTATAAGATATTTAATATGTATGGGAATGTCTGCCATCTAGGGGAGGGGGTGGAGGGAAGGAGGGGAAAAACTTGGAACAGAAGGGAGTACAAGGGATAATGTTTTTTTAAAAATTACCTATGCATATGCACTGTCAAAAAAATGTTATAATTATAAAAATTAACAAAAAAAAATTTAAAAAAAGAAATGCTAGCTTTGGCAATAAGAGAAGAAAAAGAGCTTAAAGGAATTAAAGTAGGTAATGATGCAACCAAATTATCACTCTTTGCAGATGATATGATGGTATACTTAGAGAATCCTTGAGAATCAATTAAAAAACTATTTGAAATAATCCACAATTTTAGCAAAGTCACAGGATACAAAATAAATCCATATAAATCACCAGCATTCTTATACATCACTAACAAAATCCAATAGCAAGAGATACAAAGAGAAATCCCATTTAAAATAACTGTCGAAAGGATAAAATATTTGGGAATCTATCTGCCAATGGAGGGTCAGGAACTATATGAGTAAAACTACAAAACACTTTCCATGCAAATAAAGTCAAATCTAAATAACTGGAAAAATATCAAGTGTTCTTTAATAGATTTAGAGAATATAATAAGATGACAATACTACAGCTAAACTAATCTATTTATTTAGTGCTATACCAATGAAACACCCAAGAAACTATTTTACTGAACTAAAAAAAACAAAATTTATCTGGAAGAACAAAAGGTCAAGAATTTCAAAGATATTAATGAAGAGAAAAGCAAATGAAGATGGCTTAGCTGTATCAGATCTAGAACTATATTATGAACCAGCAGTCATCAAAACCATTTGGTACTGGCTAAGAAATAAAGAAATTGAACAGTGGAATAGGTTAGGTTCACAGGAAAAAATAATCAATGACTATAGCAATCTAATATTTGACAAACCCAAAGACCCCAGCTTTTAGGATAAGAATTCACTACTTGACAAAAACTGCTAGGAAAATTGAATACTAGTATGGCAGAAACTAGAGACAAGCCTACATCTAACATCATATACCAAGAGAAGGTTGAAATGGGTTCATGATCTAGCTATAAAGAATGATATTATAAACAAATTAGAAGCACATAGGATAGTTTACTTCTCATATTTATGGAATAGGAAAGAATTTGTGACAAAAGAACATTATTGATCATTATTGATCACAAAATAGATAACTTTGATTATATTAAGTTAAAAAGTTTTGTACAAACAAGATTAGACAAGATTAGAAGGGAAGCAATAAACTGGGAAAACATTTTTACATCCAAAGGTTCTGATAAAGGCCTCATTTCTAAAATATATAGAGAATTGACTCAAATTTATAATAGTTCAAGCCATTCTCCAATTGATAAATGATTAAAGAAAATGAACAGACAATTTTCAGATGAAGAAAATTTTTTATTAATTTTATAATTATAAAATTTTTGACAGTATATATGCATGAGTAATTTTTTTATAACATTATCCCTTGTATTCATTTTTTCAAATTTTCCCCTCCCTCCCTCTACTCCCTCCCCTAGATGACAGGCAATCCCATACATTTTACATGTGTTACAGTATAACCTAGATACAATATATGTGTGTAAATACCATTTTCTTGTTGCATGTTAAATATTAGATTCTGAAGGTATAAGTAACCTGGGTAGATAGACAGTAGTGCTAATATTTTACATTCAATTCCCAGTGTTCCTTCTCTGGGTGTAGTTGTTTCTGTCCATCATTGATCAACTGGAAGTGAGTTGGATCTTCTTTAGATCGAAGATTTCCACTTCCATCAGAATATATCTTCATACAGTATCGTTGTTGAAGTGTATAATGATCTTCTGGTTCTGTTCATTTCACTCAGCATCAATTCATGTAAGTCTCTCTGAATTCATCCTGCTGGTCATTTCTTACAGAGCAATAATATTTCATAACATTCATATACCATAATTTACCCAATCCTTCTCCAATTGATGGACATCCATTCATCTTCCAGTTTCTAGCCACTACGAAAAGAGCTGCTACAAACATTTTGGCACATACAGGTCCCTTTCCCCTCTTTAGTATTTCTTTGGGATATAAGCCCAATAGTAGCACTTCAGATGAAGAAATTGAAACTATTTCCACTCATATGAAAGAGTGTTCCAAATCACTCTTGATCAGAGAAATGCACATTAAGACAACTCTGAGATACCACCACACACCTCTCAGATTGGCTAAGACACAGGAAAAGACAATGACAAATGTTGGAGGGGATGTGAGAAAACTGGGATACGGATACATTGTTGGTAGAACTGTAAACAGATCCAACCATTCTGGAAAGCAATTTGGAACTATGCTCAAAAAGTTATCAAACCATGCATCCCCTTTGATCCAGCAGTATTTCTACTGGATTACATATGCATGGGTAATTTGCAAGGGTCAATGTTGAAAAAATTACCCATGCATATGTTTTGTAAATAAAAAGCTTTAATAAATTTTTTAAAAAAAGAAACATAACCAGAGAAAAAGAGAAATAGAGACAGAAATAGAATGGATAAAATTATCTTTTAACCTTAGGCTTATTTCTTTCTTAAAGATTATGATAAATCTTATTCTGATTGTTTGAGATTATGCTTTATTATAACATATGAAGTGATATTAAAAAAGAGAGGAAGGCTAAGATCAAAAGTTGTAAGTTCAGTTTGGGATATGTTGGGAAATCTAGTTTGAAACAAGCAATGGGCAGCTAGAAATATGAGACTAAATGTTAGAGAAATTAGGAATAAGTTAATATATCTAAGAATTATCTAAATAGAGATGGCAATCAAATCCATGGAATATGATGAGATCACTAAGAGAATTTAAAGTATATTAAATTTTAAAACTGCACCAAGATTCTTGAGACACTCTGAATAAAGAGAGCCCAAGGAGCCCAAGAAAGGCCTTTGGGAGACACCCATTGTTCAGTTGGCTCTACCCTGTTGAAGATTTAGCAAAGAAGACAGAAGAGACTCTCAGGCAGAAGAACCAGAATAGTGTTCAGAAAAACTGGAAAGAAGAGAGAATCAATGAGAAGAGAGTATCAAGAGCATCAAAGGCTGCATAGAAGTCAAGGATGAGATTGAAAAAAAAGTTCCTTAGTTTCGGCAATTTAGAAATCATTAGTAACTTTGGACAGAATAAAAGCAAAATTGAAGAATGATCTTTAAAAATTAGATCTATTGCCAAAATAGATGTTAGTTTTTACATTTTTTCTAAAGATGTTTTCACTAGTTTGCCATTCACTTCTGCAGCCTAAGCTTTTTCTTTCATTACTATTCAAGTCTTCATATAAGTTGCTACTTTTTGTTTTTTGGGAATAGCACACAGAACACTAGACTAAAACTTAGATTGTTGATGGAGTCCCTCCCTGTTAGGTTCTTACTAAGTGTTAATGAGATAATGAGATATTAGGTCCTTACTAAATGCTAAGTCGGTACTTGACAATTCTCTAGTTCTGGCCTTTCCTGGGGTAACTTTTCTGACACCTCCTACTTAAAACCCCAAAGGTCAGAAGGATCGTGAGGCCCCCGCTTTCACAGTCTGTATAGTTGTTTCTGGACCAGTCTTGAGGCTGCTCTCTGCAGGAAGGGAAGTCGGCTCTCTACAGGAAGAAGAATCTGTCCAAGAGATTTGAGTTGACACAGAAAATCTCTTCCCAGAGAACTATCGGCAGCTTCTGGAGACAACAGCACATTACAAATTGGCACCCAACTTGGGGTGAAAAAGAGAAAGACCTCAAAACAAAGGAGAAAATCTAAGAAACATCTGACACTGAAAGAGCATGGCTAATAAGAAGACTGTTAAAGAACTTTAAAAACCAGCAGGAATCATTGGATTTGGAGCCAATGGGGCGAAGCTACCATCTGTGGGATTATGACTAAATGCCTCTAAGTCAGAATTCTCCCTAAGCATGACTATACCGCAGCGCTGAGGAGCCTCAGTGGGCCACGGATAGTTGGGCCTCCAGGCCCCCTTCCCTCACTCCAGCAGGGGAGCCTCGGGGGTCGGGGCCCAGTGCGGAGGGCCATTGGCGCCGGGGGATGGAGAGCTGCCATGAAGGGGGGCCACCTCTCACCCGGAGTGCAGCACATGTTCGTGGGGCACCTGGTGCTAAATCATTTGTAGACGACCTGCTAGTACTGACTTAGCACTTAGTAAGAACCTAATATCTCATTATCTCATAAACATTTAGTAAGAACCTAACACCTCCCAAAAAAGATTCGCATAATAATTGTAAGAAAATCACCCAAAGTTCCCATAAAATCTTTAAGATAGGCATATTTTGCCACTTTTTAAGAAAAGGATAACTAAACAAGTTAAAATAGACATAGCTAAAATATATACTGTATTGGAGTCACTATGAATGGATTAAATATATTCAGGACCCTGTTTAAATCATTGATTTTTATACTTACCTAGAATATAAGGCAGAATCAGTTGTCTCATCTATAAAATGGGAATAAGGATTATGTATACCTTCCAGGAATATTGTGAAGAGGAAATGAGATAACACTTGTAAAGCACTTAGTACCTAGCATAGAATAAGCACTGCATAAATGTTAACTATTATTATTACTTATCCATTTCAGCAGGGTCTTAGCACAGATTCTCCGGAAAAAAAAGAAAATTCTTTAATAGCAATTAGTTCCCAGCCTCTTAATGAGAATGAAAATATTTCAATAAATGCAAATTATTACATAAACAAGCTTGTTCCATTACATCAAAGTTCCATTACAAAAATTAGTATCAAAGACAGAAAACCATTAAACCTGGACCTTCTAGCTTATAAGAAATCTTATTTAAGGTTTCTAGTTCCTCTTTTGGAATACGAGTTTAGCAGCTAGGTGACGCAGTGGATAGAGCACCAGCCCTGAATTCAGGAGGACCGAGTTCAAATTTGATCTCAGACACTTAATAATTCCTAGCTGTGTGACCCTGGGCAAGTCACTTAACCCCAGCAAAAAAAAAAAAAAAAGGAATATGAGTTTCTGTAAAGTAGAATCTAAGATACTTAATAAACTTCATATGAACTTAGTCTTTCATTTAGAAAATGTGATAAAAATATGACATTTACAATAATAAAAACGCTCCTAATGGAGTTGTTAATATGACTTGTGCAAATTCATAAGCAGCAAAATTGGCCAACTCACCCATTCCTGTTGTTACTCCTGTCCATCAAAACCATTCTTTAAGAAATGCATGGCCATCTTGACCTGCTTTCATTAACCTTTTCAGGCTACCTGCAAGAGACCCTTCTTTCTAAAAATAAAGTTTCTGCTAATAATTAATTCCATGACCTTGCTTCATCTCATTAACTACCAATGTTTTTATGTGAGTCATATTGATACTAGAAGAGATAAACTCCTGGTGCTAGAAGCAAGATGGCACAATCTCCAATTTTGAGATTTCTATTCCCACACAGGTTGCTGTCCCCTCTTCCTTAAGCTCCACCTTTTACACATCACCTTGGAATGGGTGCCAACCATCTCAATTCCATTCACTTTCAATAGAGTCTCCCCCCCTTATCCAGAGGGTTCTTCTTTACTACAAAGAATAATAAATAAAGAAAAAAAGTTCAGCAATACTAATCAAGGTAGCAACTAGGTTTGACATGCCAAATTCCACACCCAGAGTGTTCTGCTTCTACAAAGGAAAGAGGGAGGTGAACTTTTGTAAGTCTTTTGCAGAGTTTGGTAATTATAATTATACTCTTCTGAAATTTTTGATCATGTTCCATTTCCTAGTACCATTCCAGATGCTTCCCTTCACTAATCAGTTAATATGTACTCAGTGAGTATGCACTGTTTTTAAAAAAATAATTCAACATTTCCCCAGGAATGTTAACATGTTCAAAAATGAATAATAGTTCATTTGAAAAATAAAAAGAAATTACCATCAGTGCTTTGCCTTGTTTTTGTTTTATTTTTTAAGATTTATAAACAAATATCAAGAAATTATTATTTCAATATATAAAGAATAGAAAAAGAGATTTTATATGAAATTGAGTCTTTATCACATACAGTATGATTTTTATATAACACAATAGTATCAATATTGTCCTGTCTGTATCCTGTTTTGAATTTCCTTTTTTCTTCTGTCTATTCTTTGATGCTCTTTTCTTTTTCTTTTTGCATTACTACCACTCCCCACTTTCTTGTCTTAAATGTTCACCACCATCATAATCTTTAAAAGCCCTTAGTTATAAGAAATAAGTATAGCCAACCAAAACAAGTTCATGAATTAGCCATATATGAAAATATATCCCATTCTACATTTCTAGTCCATCACTTTTCTGCAAAGAGGTGAGATACATGCTTTCTCATTAATCTTCTGGAGTCAAGATTGGTCACTGCATTGAGCTAAATCTTAAGTCTTATAGTCATTATGGGAAATATTTTCTTGGTTCTGTTCACTTCAGTTTGAATCAGTTCATATGAGTTCATACAAAATTCCCTGAATTTCTCCATTTCATCACAATATTCCATTATATTAAAATGCCATAATTTATTCATCCATTCCTCAGATGATAGGCATCAACTTTGTTTCCAGTGCTGCTATAATTATTGTTATTATTTTTACAAATGATCCTTTCCCGTTGTCTTTGGTGATTATGTGCCTAGTAATTTTATTTCTAGGTCAGATGGCATATAGAATTTAGTAATTTTGGAGGTAAAGTTTCAAAATGCAGAATAACTAGATCAGCAACTCTGATGGACTTGGCTCTTTTCAACAATGTGGTGATTCACTAATTCCAATAGACTTGTGAAGGAGAAAGCTATCTGAATCCAGAAAGAGTACTATGGGAATTAAATGTGGTTCACAACATAATATTTTTACTTTTTTTGCTTTTTTCCTTTCTAATTTTTTTTTCTTTTTGATATGATTTTTTTTCTTGTGAAGCATGATAAATGTGGAAATATGTTTTTTTAAAATTGCCTATGTTTAATCTATATTGGATTACTTGCTGTCTAGGGGAAGGAGTGGGAGGAAAGGGAGGGAGAAAAATTTGGAACACCAAGTTTTGCAAGGATGAATATTGAAAACTATTTTTGCATATCTTTTGAAAATAAAAAATTTCATTAAAAAATAACTAGATTAGTTCATAGTTCTAATAATTTCCTCCTATTGCCCCTCCAAAAGTTGTAATTTTTCTCTTTTGTCATTTTTGCCAATAGTATGGATATGAAGAAAACTCTAAGTTGTTTTTTAAGTTACATTCTCTTATAATTAATAATTTAGAATGTTGTTTCATGTGATTCTGATGGCTTGGATTTCTTGCTTTTTGAGATTGTGTTCTCAAAGCAGTTTTCTAAAGAAGAAATGCAAGCTATCAATAATCATATGAAACAATGCTCCAAATCATTAAATTTAGAGAAATGTGAAATAAAGCAATTCTGAAGTTCCACATCACACCTTGGCAAAAAGGAAAATGACAAATATTCGAAGGGCTCCAGGTAAACAAATATATTAATAAATTGTTGGATCTGTGAATTAGTATAGTCACTCTGAAAAACAATTTTGGAATTAAGTCTAAACTGTTCATACTCTTTAGCCCAGTGATAGCATTACTAATTATAAAAAGATCATGAAAGGAAAAAGACCCATATGTACAAAAATATTTATAGCATATGTAACAAAAATATGCACTAGTAAACAACTCAGATTTAAGAGGATATCCATCAAGTGGAGAATAGATAAGCAAATAATGGTATATGAATATAATAGAATATTATTGCACCATAAGAAGTGAGGAAGTTTTTGAGAAACTTGAGATTTATATTAATTGATGCAGTTTTAAAAAAGCAAAATCATAAAAATAAATTTTATGATAATAATAGTGTAAAGACAAAGCAATTTTGAAAAAATTGAAGAATTCTAATCAGCACAGTGACCAACCCTGATTCCAGAAGATCAATGACATCCTACTGACTTCCTCACAGAGTCCTGGTGATGGACTTAGGGTATAGAATGAAATATATAGTTTTTTTTAAAGACATAGTCAATGTGGGAATTTGTTTTGCTTGACTATATTTGTTACAAAAGTTTTATTGATTCCCCCTAAAGGATGGAAGTAAGAGAAAGAGAAAGTTGCTTTTGTTCATTGAAAAAAATATTTAATTTTTAAAGAGAGAATTGCCCTTTCATATCCTGTAATCATTTATTTATTGGGGAATAGCTTCTGCTTTCATATATCTAGATCAAATATTTAGGCATCTTGGAAATGAGATGTTTTCAGAGAAATTTGCTGTAAAGAATTTTCCTCCTGGTTAATTATTTCTTCTAATTGTAATTATTGATTTCATTAGTGGAAAACTTTTTTCAATTTTACATATTCAAAATTGTTCATTTTATCTTTCATGGTCACCTCTATCTTTTATTCGGTCAAGAATTCTCCCCAATCCTACCATTTTTAGATGTAAAAGGTATTTCCTTTCCTTCTCTAATTTATTTTTAAAGTAATCCTTTATATTTAGGCCACATATTCCTTTGAAGATGTAAAATGTTATTTAAATATAATTTCAGTCAGTCTACTGTCTAGGTTTCCTGGAAGTTTTTCTCATATAAGGCATTCTTTTTTTTTCTTTCTATTTTTTAAATATTTTAATAGTTTTTATTTACCAGATGTATGCATAGGTAATTTTACAACATTGACAATTGCCAAACCTTTTATTCTAATTTTTCCCCTTCTTTCCCCCACCCCCCCAGATGGCAGATTGACCAATACATGTTAAATATGTTAGAGTCGTATAAGGCATTCTAAACTTATTTGTTTGTGTTTTGGGATTTATGCTGTTAAGTCTAATTGCTTCTGGGTCATGTGTACCAAACTTGTTTCACTCAATATTTCATCAATATTTTCTCTAATGAATAGTGTGGATGATTACAGCTTTATGGAATAATTAATAATTTAATAATAGTTTAAGACCAGATGCAGCTAATCCCTTTTCCTGTATACTTTTTCATTAATTTCCTTGAGATTCTTGACCTTTTGTTCCTTTAGTTGAATTTTTTCATTATTTTGTACAGTTGCATAAAATAGTTTGGTGTTGCACTCATTCTGTAAATTTAAAAAGCATTATTATTGTTTATTACATTAGCATAGCTCAATCATTAGCAAATAATATATCTCTAATTATTAAGGTCTTTCTTGATTTTTATAGATTGTTTTATAATTTTGTTGTTGCTCAGTCATTTCAGTTATGTCATATTCTTTGTGACCCCATTTGGGATATTCTTGGCAAAGATATTAGAATAGTTTGCCATTTCTTTCTTCAATTCATTTTATAGATGAAAAACTGAGGTAGACAGGGTTAAGTAACTTGCCCAAGGTCTCACAGCTAATCAGTGTTCAAGGCCAAATTTGAACTTATGAAGATAAATCTTCCTGACTCAAGCCCAGTGCTCTCTATCCATTGTGTCACTTAGCTTCCCAATCAATTCCTATGTATATTTTAGCAAGTAGACTTCCAGATATTTTATAAATTCCATAATTATTTTGAATGAAATTCGTTTTTCCAATATACAAAAAACTGCTGGTTTTGTGGGTTAATTATATATCCTTCTACTTTGCTTAAGTTTTTTTAAAGTTAATTTTGAATTGAATCCCTAAAGTTCTCTAAGTTAAGTTACTTTTAAAAGTGATCATTTTGTTTCTTCTTTGCTTAAATTAATTGTATTCATTTTTTCTTCTCTTATTGCTAGAGTTAGTTCTAAAACAATGTTAAACATGGCAACAATGATTATCAATAAGAGCATTAATAGATGTTTTATCTCTGATCTTATTGGAAAGGCCTCTAGAATTTCTCTATTACATATATGCAAGTTCTTGATTTTATATAAATTTTATATAAAAATTAGCCATATTTAGGAAAATTCTAATTATTCCCCTGATTTAAAAATTTTAACGTAAGTAGGCATTGTATTTTGTCAAAAGCTTTTTCTGCATTTATTGATATAATTTTGTCATTTTCCCCCACAGTATTATAGGAGCATGAATATAGAACTACAAGGAACGTAGGAGACAATTTCATCTATTCCTCTCACTTCACAGATGAATCAATTAAGGTCAAGAGAAGTTAAGTATAGCAAGAGGATGGCCACTGAAAGTTCCATCCTTGGGGTATGTGCAATACACTTTGATGCTGTCATTTTTAGTGAAGTTTTGGTGAGCCTGCTTTGATAGCTGCATAATGAAGGGATCTCACCTTAGAGTAATTGCAGATATTTTGTATCTGTTTCCTGTTCATTGTTATACAGTGGGAAAAAAAAAAAAAAAAAAAAAACTTTTTAATTGGCTTCTGAGGAGGAACTGATTGTGTATGCAAAAGGCTATTTGTGGAATATTATGTGTGAGAGGTGATTAATATGTTGAGAATTTTATTTGAATGCTTTCCCCGCTTTATTATTCTTGCTACAAGGAATACAGGTTTGGGCAGTGGTAGCAACATTTTTTTTAAATGAAGGTAATGTGAAAACAAAATGTATCAATAAAGACTTTAAAAAAAATTTTTTTTAAAAAAGAAATAAATCAGATACATGTTCTGTATGTATCTTGTATGTATGTATATATTTATTTACATATATGCAGTCTTTCTCATTAGAATATATACTCTTGAAAGCAGGGACTATTTTTACTTTTCTTTGTATACCAAACTGTCAGCATTGTCTGACACTTAGTAAGTACTTATTTAAATGCTTGTTTAAAAATAAAAAGATCACAACAAGAAGAAAATTAAAATTCAGGATTCAGAGGGTTTAGATCTAATGGAGACCTTAGTCATCATCTACCAATCCTTATCATCAAAATAGGGAAACAGAGGCTAGGGAGGTCAAGTAATTTACCCATTGAATATGGGTTCAGATTCTTTGATTACAAAACTCTTTCCAACAATCCCTACAGAAGTAAATGCTACACCTTGTCACAACAATCAGCTTATTTTAAGCCCAGGTGTAAAATATCATGGTCCAAAGGTTCATATGATTTTCTCCTTTACAACTTTAAGAGGTTTATTTTTATTTTGGCAAAGAGTTATAAACTCAATCACAATGACTTCTAGCCTCTAGTTAGGAAAATTCCTAACATTTAGGGAAAGATTTAATTCTCTTCCTTAGTTAATGTTTATTTTTTATTTCTAGTTATCTCCAGGTTTCTTTGTAATTGAGTCAAAAGTCAGTTTGCTTGAAGCATGTTGGTAATGAATCAGCATATTATATTACAGTGTTTGTTTATAAACAGACACAGGGAGGGAAAATTGAGGAAAGAGTAGACCTTCTCTTGAGACTACTCTAATTTTTTGAGTTAATGTGTGCACTGGTAAAATCAGCCCTAATTTTCCTTAATATCTCCTTTTTTTTTTTTTTTTTTTTTTGCCACAATTAAGTGCTATCTTTTCTTTTTTCTTCCATTGATTGCTGACAAGTTCTTTACATCTCAGCTCTGTATGACCCTGACCTTTTTTTCTCTGCCCACCTTTTAGATCTTCTTTTTATATATATTCTTTAAGAACTCGTCAATTCTCTCACATGATGGCTTTGATTAAATCAAGGAAATATATTTCCCTGCTCAAAATTCCTACTATAAAGTTCCTTTTAAGTGTGATGGAATAATCAGTGGAGCCCCACTGTTGTGGAGCTATAAGTTAATGAGAATTAGGAGAGTGAGAATATAAGTAAGACATTAGAAATTAAGGAAGCTTTCTGCCAAAGCTATGGATTAGTATAAACTGATGGGTTGGAGTCTCAGTCTAAAATATCACACTTGGGAAGTCATTTCACTTATGTGAGAAGTATGTTGGTAAGAGAAATGATCACATGGGTAAGAAGTAACCTGCTAGCCTGGGTGACAAAGGAGTATAAGGGAAGTTTGGTTTGGATCTAGAGTAAAAATAGGATGGAATTAGGAAAATTATTTCTCCTTGCAAATAGCCTGACAGAAAATAACTTAAGCCAGAAAGAGGCTAGACATGACTATAGATAGAGGAACCCAGAACCAAGGAATGTCTAAAACTAATTTTTCACACACACAAAAAAAATAAAAACAAAAAAACCCCTAAAATCTGTGATTACATTTTCTCTACATGCTTATTTGCCGAATAATTTTGCAATATCATTACATGGATAATTAGTAATCACACTTTATTACTGTTACAAACAAAATAAAAACTGAAGGGTCTGTGTTTCAGAATTCAAAATCCTAGTAAAAAAAAACAACAAGACTCAAAGTGTTATCAATTGAACAAGATATTTAAAACATTCTGTTGAAGCCACTTGAGTAAGTCAATACTCAATTCAATATTAGAACTCTGAGAACACCTGAAAGAATTTTTGATCATTTGTTAGGACTAAACCTTGCATCCTTCTCTAAATACACCTATAACTCAGAAGTAGCAACCAAGAGCCCCAGATCTATTTCATTGATTTCTGCAAAAGCAAAACTATTTACATGGACAAATCAGTTTGAATTTTCTCACTTAAATTATTTATTCATTTCTTCCTTTCCTAGAATGTCCACCCAGTGCATTAAAACTTCAATAATTTATTTTATTTTACTTCATAAGAATGGGTCCATAGACCCTAATAGACTAGTAAAGAAGTTCATGACAAAAAAAATTCAGAATTCTTAAAGACTTTAAATTATAGAGAATAGAGAATAAAATATAGAGAATAACTATTTAAATATAACTGATTTCCTTTGCAATCTTTAGTAACTTATTTTACTTCATAAGAATGGGTCTATAGACTCCAGTAGACTAGTGAAGAGGTTCATGACAAAAAAAGATTCAGAATTCTTAAGGACTTAAAATTATAGAGAATTGTTTTATATGATAATGAAATTACAGTTGGGGATTTAAAAACAAAACCAAAAACAATAATTTCCCTTTTCTCTGTTTTCTCTCCTAGGAATAATGGAAAAAATCTAGATTTTCTATTATTAAAAGATGTTATAGTGGAAAGCTCACTAGATTTGGAGGCAGATTTTAGCTCAAAACAACTTTCACTTTTATTAATTGTATGACTATGGGAAGTCATTTTATATCATAGCCTGAGTTCCCTCCATTTTACAATACAAAACATATGCTTTGAAAACCTCATGGCATTATATAAATATGAATTATTATTGTCAGGCTTTGGGAAAGATTACTTAAGGAGATTGTATTATCTCCAAAGAGCTTGAAGAATAAAAAAAATGACCATCAGAAATTGAGCTGTATTAAGTTCCTCCTCTTCCATTTAATTGCCATGTATGACTGTGGACAAATCACTTAATCTATCAGAGCCTCAATTTCATCTGTAAAATAGAGACTCAAATATGGAAGGGAGAAAAATTTATTATTTTACCCCTTCCTCCCTGTTCTGTTGATGTAGCCACAGTATGTAATCACAGATAATAGGGCTTTAATGTACATCTCATTATGACTGCGTAAGAAGGGAGTTACACTGGATAATTATTAACCACATGCCCAGGTGACCTTAAAAAATGAAGTCTGGTCAATCTAAGTCATAGTTGCAGATAGAGATGGTGAAGCAGAAGCCAGAAGTCATGGAAGAATCCAATTCTTCCCTCTTGGGGTTAAGAGGGAGGAATGCATTTTTTTCCTAGCTTACATCTAATAGGACAGCCATTGACTCCAAGGGAGATATTTCATACAGCAGTTGGAGAATCAGTTAAAAAGACACACCCTCCAGACAGAAAAAGAATGGCAATCACTCTAGGCAGAAAATAGCTTCAAGGACAGCGACCTTGGCAGCAAAGAAAAGAGCCACCTGTGGACTCAAGAAAGACACAGCCTGAGTGATTTGAGGGTTGTTTTTTTGTTTTTGTTTTTTTTTAGGATTCTGTAAAGAAAGAACATTGTGATCCTGACATTATGGAGTTATCAGGTGCTTTGGCCACTTGGGTTCCTCTCTCATTTTCACTGTACTCTAATTTTGTGCCTACTGTTGCAATGGAGACTGTATATGGAAGAGTCATTTGTTATATACGATGTCTCCAATTTTATCTACTAGCTGACTGCTCTTGGGAAGCAGACTAGTTGGCAGATAATGTGCTATATAGGTATATCCTTTGAATCTCAAGATAGTAACCACCCACTAAGTAGTGGAAAAAAGAAAGGAATGTTAGAAGTTCATGTACTCTAGATATAGGGGCATCTTTATGTTACTGTGGATAGAACACTAGGCCTGGATTCAGAAAGATCTGACTTCAAATTCAACCTCAGATGCTTACTACCTGTGTGATTCTGAGCAAGTCACTTAATTGCCATTTGCCTCAGTTTCCTCATCTGTAAAATGGGTATAATAAGAGCATCTACCTCTCAGGATCACTATGAGTAACAAATAATTTTTGCAAAACACTAAAGCATAGTATCTGACTAATAGTAAGAGTTATGTAAACGTTAATGATTATTGCTTAGCTTAGAGAATTTGAATGAGTAAAGCATCTTGAAAGCTCTAACGTTTATAATTGTGAACTGTCCTTGCTGCTACTCCTACTGTTGTTGCTATTATTGAGTTTCAGCCTTGCCTAATTCAGAAAAATGTATTACATAACTTTACAAGGTTCAAGGATCCTATTAGCGTAAGGTATTTTTAAACAATTCAAAGTAAAAGAACTAAAATAGTGGATTTTACTATACAGTACAGGCTAATCTTAGAATCGTAGAATATTAGAGTTGTATGACCTTATATGTGGTTGGAACAATATTTCCCAGGACCTTTAAATGTATCATATGCTACCTTTCTTAAAACCCTATCCAAAGGTAGGTTTGTTTTTCTTTAAAGGATATTAAAACCATGCATCAATCTGTTGTGCTGACTTTTTTCCCTCTATAAAAAATACTATTTGTTATATGGGATGATTCTTTGGAAGAAGAAGGAAAAAGGTTAATTGGATACTATGGTGATAAACAGAAAATAATAACAAAAACTTACTTTAAAAAAAAAAAGGAAGACAAGTTCAAATTTGATTTTTGATAACTGATACAGCTTGCATGACCCTGGACAAGTCATTCAACCCTGATTGCCTTGTTAAAAAGAAAGAAAAGAAGAGAAAAGTAATGAAACCCTCCTCAAGATTTACTTGGTCCAGGGCACTAAGATTAGAGTTTTTAAAAAGGCTTCTGGGTCACCCAAAGGCATAAAAGAAGATAGTCATAAGGATAGTGTCCTTCACATTTACCAGAATGTATCCTTCTATTAAGATCAGTTTTTGTATGGAGACAAGAGAGATTACTGGAGCCAGTACTATATTCTTGATGAGTATTCTTCCATGCTATTGCTCAGAAAATCTTCTTTTATTAACTTCTAAATGAGCTAACAGTATCTTATTTCATTTCAATCTAGAAGGGTTTTTTTCCTTAAAATACACAAAAAGAAAGAAAAGGAAAGCCAAAAGGAAACAAAGACAATCAGGACAGCTTTGAAAGTTACATGTCAAAGTTATTATATACTGTTAGGATTACTAGGTGAGAACTCAGGTTGTCTGGACAATTACAAGGTGAGAACTCAGGTTGACTTGACAGTTCTCTGGCTCAGACCTGTAAAGGGAGTTTACATCAAAGGAAAAGGTATACTTAAGAAAAATGTATGGCTTCATGGCAGTCTCCTTTCTCTGTTCTACTTCATAAATGACAAAGACTCATTTTATTTGGTGTTTCTTTAAGTTCAGAAAAGAAAAGCAGACTGTTTCCTGTAATTCTTGAGCTAATAAAGATCTTGCCTATTGTGGCTCCAGGCTCTCATCCAATTCTGTTATATGTTTCCCAATTCCTTGACCTATCCCTTAGAGAACTGCTTGACATTACTCATCTAATCCCCCTCACCTTGTCCAGACTGAACCCCTCAAAGCCCTTACCTGAACTTAACAATTCTCTCTCCTCCTTCTTAGTATCTAACATTTATATTCTTCTCTCTGTGAACTGCACCTTGACTTAGATTGAGGACACTTTGTCATACTTCTTCCCTAACAAGTTTATCTACAAGAAGCAATCAAATTGTGCATCTATTATATTATGCTGATACCTATATTAATACTAATAATTAATGTTGCCTTTCATATGATGTTGATAATATGACTTTTGTTTTCAACTTTTGTTTCATCATCTCTACTGGTCTAATATCATCATACTAATTAATTATGGTGATTTTGGTGACACAGGAAAGATAAGTAGAAGTAAATATGGCAAATAAGTAATTCATAGCACCTTCCACCTCCCTTTGGAATATACTGATCTACTAAACAAATATTTTTGTTTGAAAAGCACTGCATCAGAAAAAGCAGTGTTATTTGTTATGAGGCAACACAAATATAACCCCAACTCAGTAAACTCCAGTGGCTCACTATTACTTCCAGAATCAAACATAAAGTCTTCTATTGACATTAAAGTTCTTCATAATGTCTTCTTCCTATGTTTCTACTCTTATTCTTTCTTTCCTTCTCCATATCTAGCATTTAAACTGATCTGTTTCATATAGGACACTCCTTTCCCTCTCTTAGTACCTTGGTGCTTGTTATTCCCCAGACCTGGAATAAACATCCTCCTCACTTCCACCTGTTAAATTTCCTTGCTTTCATGAAGAATGAGGTCAAATCCTACCTTCTTCAAAGGTTTTTCCATTTACCCCAGCTACTAGTATCTTCCCCTCTGAGATTCCTACTACTCTGTTTATATGTTGTATATATCTAATTGTTTACATGTTGTTTTCCCCATTAGAACATGAGCTCCTTGAGGAAAAAGATCTATTTTTGTGTTCAGTGCTTGACACAATGTCTGACATAGAGTAAGAACTTAATATATGCTTCTTGTGACTGACTTATGTAACTTTGGGCAAGTCACAGTCTTTCTGACCCTCAATTTCCTCGCCTATCACATGACACTTGGACAAAATGATATCTAAGTGCGCTGGCAGTTTTAAAGTCTATAATGCTATTTAGGAGAAAAGGGAAGTAAATTGTCTGGAAAACATTTCCTCTTTTCTGACCCCATGTAGTTTGTTCAAGGGTCCTGACCCTGGGAGACACTCACCTGACAGAAGTTCAGATTGGTCAAAGGAGCAGCTCCTCGTAGAGGGATGCAGTAGTATGATGTCCCTTCTGCTAGAACAGCAAGAGTCTGCTCTATCCCCAATGAGGGGATAGAAGCAGCTTTGTAACTGGGGCTGTTGACTTCTTTCCCAACAGGATTTTCTCTAAGTCTCAAAGTCCAGTAGCCACAGAACTTTAAGGTATAAGGAAAAAAAACCTAACCAGGAAATAAATTGAAAAATCTTTGGACTTGGGGCAGCTAGGTGGTGCAGCAGATAGTG
This sequence comes from Sminthopsis crassicaudata, assembly GCF_048593235.1. NCBI lineage: Eukaryota > Metazoa > Chordata > Mammalia > Dasyuromorphia > Dasyuridae > Sminthopsis > Sminthopsis crassicaudata. The sequence goes on along the minus strand of NC_133620.1, from coordinate 317,141,745 downwards.
CACCAGCCCTGAAGTCAGGAAGATTTCAGTTCAAATCTGTCTAGCTATGTGACCCTGGGCAAGTCACTTAACTTTAATTACCTCCGAAAAAAAAAGAAAAAGAAAGATAGGAAGGAAGGAAGGAAGGAAGGAAGGAAGGAAGGAAGGAAGGAAGGAAGGAAGGAAGGAAGGAAGGAAGGAAGGAAGGAAGGAAGGAAGAAAGAAAGAAAGAAAGAAAGAAAGAAAGAAAGAAAGAAAGAAAGAAAGAAAGAAAGAAAGAAAGAAAGAAAGAAAGAAAGAAAGAAAGAAAGAAAGAAAGAAAGAAAGAAAGAAAGAAAGAAAGAAAGAAAGAAAGAAAGAAAGAAAGAAAGAAAGAAAGAAAGAAAGAAAGAAAGGAAAGAAAGAAAGGAAGGAAGAAGGAAGGAAGAAAGGAAGAAAGGAAGAAAGAAAGGAAGAAAGAAAGGAAGAAAGAAAGGAAGAAAGGAAGAAAGAAAGGAAGAAAGAAAGGAAGAAAGGAAGAAAGAAAGAAAGAAAGAAAGAAAGAAAGAAAGAAAGAAAGAAAGAAAGAAAGAAAGAAAGAAAGAAAGAAAGAAAGAAAGAAAGAAAGAAAGAAAGAAAGAAAGAAAGAAAGAAAGAAAGAAAGAAAGAAAGAAAGAAAGAGAAGAAAGGAAGGAAGAAAGGAAGGAAGGAAGGAAGAAAGGAAGGAAGAAAGGAAGAAAGAAAGGAAGAAAGGAAGAAAGAAAGAAAGAAAGAAAGAAAGAAAGAAAGAAAGAAAGAAAGAAAGAAAGAAAGAAAGAAAGAAAGAAAGAAAGAAAGAGAAAGAAAGAAAGAAAGAAAAAGAAAAATCTTTGGACTCAATGCAATTTTCTTGCATGTCATAACTAAGAATATCAGATGAATTTTAAAATTTTTTCAGTTGCTAGAGCACTGGCCTTGGAGTCAAGAGGACCTGGATTCAAGTCTGGCGTCAGACACTTAACTTGTCCTAACTGTGTGACCTTGGGTAAATCACTTAACCACAACAGCAATAAACAAAACAAACCCTTTTTTGGAAAAGCTGTGAATTATGGGATATAATTAACAATTGATTAACAATATTACAGTATCTTGGCATCACTTCTTTGAGTCTCAGATTCCCCATTAATAAAATTCTTCATCTAAAGATGACCTAATTTCCCATCCATCTTCTAAATCTATTTATATACAATAATTCACCTAAGGGATTTAACCACAAAGTCAGTAATATGTCACATTGAAGACACAAGATAACTTTCCAGTGCTTGATCTGACTGAATGAGAGAAGGAAGAAAAAAGAATAGGTTGGAAGATGTTAAGAGTTTTTGAAATGTGAAATTTATTTATGGCAAACTGTTTATATCAGGAGATTGCTGTCCAATGATTGATTCTCCTTGCATAAGTGGGAGGCAGGAAAATTTGAAAGGGTTACAATTCCTTTCTCATGGAAAATAGTATATGAAATTTGCTATGATCAGAAAATTCACAGCTAATTTGGGGTTGAGCCTCTCCACCCTTAGCTCAGTCCTCAGATAATAGATATACAAACCAGACAGAAATTTTATCAATATCTTTATATTATGAAAGTTATATTACAAATATATAATGGCTTCCTTGATGTTCTGATTTTCATCCTTCTTAGTTTCCTTTGTGGCAGCATTATACATATGGATATATTATATGTATTAAATATATATATATATATGTTATATTATATATATATTATATATATATATTATATATTAAATACACACAAACACACACACACATACACACACACACATACACACCTTTCTCTCTACAGGAGTAAGCCCCAAGGCCCTTTCTAGTCTTTTTCTCTTGGTCATCTTATCAGATATGAGTCTAATTATCATCTCTATATTTGAGATATCCAACTCTTAAATATCCAACAGACCCTCATCTCTCTCCTGAATTCTAGGCCCAAATATGTCTATCTGCTCAACATTTCTACCTGCATGTCCCATCTCAAACTCAGTATGTCCCAAACTGAACTCACTGCTTTTCTTTTTAAACTTTTCTTCCTAGCCATTCAGGCTTACAACCTCAATTACATTCTCACTTATTCCTCATGATGAATAAGTTGTAAGTTCTATCAATTTTGCTTACTCAAAAATATCGACATCTATTCCCTTTTCTCTGCTCACATAGCCACCATCCTAATTCATGTCCTCATCATCTCTTATTCAAGATTACTTCAGCAACCTCCTCATTAGCCTTCTTGAATCTAGTCTCTCTTCTCTTCAATCCATCCTTTATACTAGTAGTTGCCCAAGTTTTTTGATTTCTCACCCCATCAGGAAAAAAAATTCATGCAGGTACTTCTAGTTTACTTTTTATAAATTTAAGTGTATTTATTTATTTGTAAATTATACTTTGTATTCCTATAATAATTATAATTATAAACAAAAAAGTAAATTTTTAAAGTCAAGGATGAAATGTTTTGAATAATGTTCATTAGTAATACAATACATTTGGATATACTTTATGAGTTTTGAAAATCTTGGTTTAATACTTTGTGCAACATGGAAATTTGGAATTTTATTCCAAGTTCATGTTAGTTGCTTGATTTAATGACTATCATAGCCTAAGAGGATACCTGACCAAAAAATGTAGATCCACATGTAGACAGTGTAACTTTGTTAGCTAGACTTCTTCAATCACAATACTTACCCTTAAGTTCTTTAAACCTTTTAAGTACTTTCCCATGAGATAATCAGCAAATCTCTGTGTAGTACAAAAGCTGAATGTCTCTCCCTATCTCATTGAAACGTTTTGAAAAGATTCTATTATTGAAAGAACTTACTTTTTGTAAAATTAACCACAGTGAAAACATCCTGGAAGATTCTGTGCACTTCTAGCTTCAACTTCTCTATTGTAAAATAGTTTACTCCTATGAATGAAGTTGATTTATGGTGTTATCTCTGTAACATTATCCCAGAATCTTTTTATTCACTCAAAGTAACCACTCTATCAATGGCTGTATTTAAGCAATTTCCCCAGAAAACATTGCTTTTATTAAAGAAGTACTGTTTTTAAGTACAGATCTTTCCTTTGGAAACTTATAAAAACATTAATTGTCCCACTTTTCATTACTGAAGAAGAATCTAGATCACCTGTGAGATGAACCAATAGAAACATCTGAATGTCTAAATAAGTTGTGGTATATGAATGCATTGGAATGTTACTTTTCTATTAAAAAATTACAAATATGATGCACATCGAGAAGCATGGAAAGATTTATATGAACTGATGCAAAGTAAAGTAAAAAGAGCTAGGAAAATAATACACACAGTTATTGCAACAATTCAATTAAAATGAACAACCACAAAAATGAATGTTAAAAAGGTGAAATTTGTCCTCTAAGAGATAGAGAATGTTTCTGTTGGGTGAGTTTCTCAGCTGAATTGTTAGGGCTTGTTCTTCTCCACATCTCTGCTCTTATTTACTAGAAATAATTACCACTTTAACAATTCAGTCAATAAGCTTCCAGATGCCAGATATTATGCTAAGCTCTGGAAAGAGAAAGAAAAGAAAATTATGTTTCTTGATCTCAAGGAACTCAGTTCTAATGGGGATCAGACAACAAAAGTGTACATCCAAATTATATTCAATGTAAACAAAAGGTAAACTCAAAGGGAAGATATTGACTGCTGAGATGAAAAGGGAAAATATTTCAAACAGTTGGAGTCAATGAAAAAGTACACATGGAGAGTCATGTAAAAAGTAGCAAGACAAAGACTGAATTATAGAATAATAATGAGGAATAAAATATAAGAAGACTGAAAAGGTAGGAAAGGCTAAAATTGTGCATGGCTTTAAATGCCAAGCAAATGATTTTATATTTAATACTGGAAATAATAAAGGAGTTTATTGAGTAGTATGTTTGTGTGTGGATGGTGATTTGCTGAGACTTTTGTTTAGTAAAATCACTTTGGCAATTGAATGAATGATATATTATAATGGGGAGAGATTTTAGGCAGGGAGACCAATAAAATGCTATGATAATAGCCCAGGTTTGAGAAGATGCTATGGAAGTAAAACTCAGGGCATTATATAATAGAGATGTTATGAACATAGAAATGACAAGACATCAACATATTGGATATGTAGAATGAATGCCAGTCAAGTGTTGAATATGAAATTGAATTTGCAAGTCTGAATGACTGGAAGAATAATGATGCCCTTGATGGTAATAGGAAAGCTGAGAAATTGAAGGATTTAGTGGCTGGTGAGGAGAGGGGACAGAAAATAATTTCTTCTTTAGAAATTCTGGATATATAGGACATCTGATTCAAGATGTCCAAAAAGCAGTTGCTAATGTGAGACTGGAGATCAAGATAAAAACGAGCACTTGATATATAGGCAGGGAAACCATCTTCATAAAGACTATAATTGAATCTGAGGAAATTTGTGATATGCTGAAGAATGACTAGAGGAGAAAAGAGTAGAGCAGAGTAGAGCAGAGTATCTTGGAGAACACCAAGATAATTTTTATGATTTAATAAAGATCAAGCAAAGAAGACTAAAAAGGAATGGTCACACAGATAAGAAGAGAATGAAGATGGAGAAGTAAGGATAGAAAGTATTCTTGAAAAGCATATGAACAATGAGTCAGAGGTTGAAGAAATACCAAGAAGGATAAGAATTGAGAAAAGGGCACAATTTGTGTGAATTAAAAGGTCATTGGTACCTTATTAATATGGCTACCTAAACAATTTCAATTCTAGAAATCCTAACATCCATACCACACCAAATAATGATTAAGAAATCCAATGATAAACTATAGTAAGTGACATTTTTATATCAGAACGTCTTAAAAAGTTAGCTTGAAGTCCAGGGATAATAGGAATTTCTGACATCGATTGAGTGCAACTTGTAGATTGCAAAGCTCGGTAGATGGAAAGAGCAGGAATAGAGGGCTCCTAGGAGAAGGTCCCAATGTGAACACTAGCCACAAAAAATCAGTGAAGTGCTGCCCAGATCAATTGCCTCAATACTTAGATCAGGACAGCCAAGATCCAGCATTTCCAAGATCATGAATACACTGTCCAAGATGATAGAGCGAGCCTTGGAGATTCATTGCTTTCAAGAAAAAGTAAGATAAAAGGAAGACTAATCACCCCATCCAAAAGGGCAACAAGGGACAGAGCCCTGGCACAAAGTAAATAACAATGAATTGGTTTTCTAATATGATCTAATTAAGGGGCAATGATAGATATTATAGATTACAATGGGTAGAGATTTGAGGCAGGGAGACCAATAAAAATGCTATGACAGTAGCATTTTGCCTCCCAACTCCACTGCTCTCCCAATGATCCTGTTTCTTATCAAACCTATTTCTGTTAAGGGAGCTACCATCCTTCCCCTACATGCTTTTTCAGATTTCTACACATTACTCCACTCCATGCACACTGCTCACTAACAAATCTAGTCTTCCAAAAGTTCCTTACATAGCATTGCATTTGTCGACTTGATGCCTTTGTACTAGCAGTCCCTCCATGCCTGCAATGAATTCTTTAGATACCTCTACTTCTTAGAATTCCTTTTCCTTCAAGATGTAACTACACCATCCTTTTTATTTGTATGTCAGCTAACAGCACCACACACTTAATAAATGATTGTTGATTGATCAGTTTTTGAGACACAGTTCTAAACTATTCATTCCTTCCCTTCTCTGTAAACTCAAACTCATGAAATTGAATCAAATAATTATATTTAAAATGAATTCAATCAATCAGAAAAGGAAATAAATGTTGAAAGTCATGAAATTGAATCAAATAATTTTATTTGAAATTAATTCAATCAGAAAAGGAAATAAATGTTGCCCTCTGCTGGTAACGTGAGACTGAGGGAAACAGGAGTTAAGGGTTCATAGTTAATTCTTGTCCTGATATTTCATGAAGGGGAGGGACCAAAGCTTCTCACTTGCTAATATCCCTCTTAATACTGAGTTATAGTGTCACTAGTAGTAAAAAAAATAATAATAATAAATAACAATAATGACAATATTGACATTTATGTAATGCTTGAAAGATGTCAAAGAAATTTACAAACATTATCTCATTTAAGATACAAAACAAACCTATAAGTGACTACTATAGATATTATTATTACCATTTTATAGAGGAAGAAACAGAAACTCAGAGTGATAAAATGATTTGGCCATGATTATACAATTAAGTACACATTAAAATCAAAGGATATGAACAATTGTCAGATGATGAAATTAAAGTCATCTATAGTCATAATAAAAAATGCTCTAAATCACTATTGATTAGAAAAATGCAAATTAAAAGAACTCTTGAGTACCACTTCACACATCTCAGATTGGCTATGATGACAGGAAAAGATAGTGATAGATATTGGAGAGAATGTGGGAAAACTGGGACACTAATGCATTGGTGGTGGTGGTGTGAAGTGATCCAATCATTCTGGAGAACAATTTGGAACTATGCCCAAAGGACTATAAAACTATGCATATCCTTTGACCCAGAAGTACTATTGCTGGGTCTGTATCCTAAGGAAAACATAAAGGAAGGAAAAGAACCCACATGTGCTAAAATGTTTGTAACAGCTCTCTTTGTGGTAACAAAGAACCAGAAAATGAGTAGATATCCATTAGTTGGGAAATGGCTGAACAAGTTGTGGTATATGAAGATAATGGAATTTTATTGTTCTATAAAAAATGATGAACAAGCTGATTTTAGAAAGGCCTGGAAAGATGTATATATAGGACTGATGCTGAGAGAAGCAAGCAGAACCAGGAATACATTGTACACAATAACAGCAAGAATGTATGATGATCAACTATGAAAGACTTGTTCTTCTCAATGGTTCAGTAATTCAAAGCAATCCCAATAGTTTTTGAACAGAAAATACCAACTGCATACAGAAAAAGAAATATGGTGACTGAATGTAAATCAACACATGCTATGTTCACTTGTCTTTTTCTGTTTGTTTGGGTTTTTTTAATCTCTCTTATGGTTTTTTTCCTTTTGCTGATTTTTCTCTTCCAACGTAATTCATAAAACAATGTGTATAAAAAATAAATAAAATTTTTAAAAAGTAAACATCAAAGATAAGATTTGAACTGAAGTCTCTACAACTCTAAATCCAGAATTCTACCCACTATATCTCATTTAGGACTGAATGAGAATAAATTAGAAAGTAAAATCTTGATTCCTAGAAGTTCCTAGAGATGCCATAGCAATGCTCTTTTTTAAGGATATAGAGTGCGATGGTCGGGTCTAGCTCCTCTGAAGGGCTCAGAATAAGTCCTTGTCAGGATAAGGAAAAGTCCTCGCCCCACGTGTGGACGCCAATTGTAAAGTTCTTGAATTGTGAGGGTCTGGTCGTCTGCTCAATTATAATCCTTCTCTGGGAGGAGATCTGTAAAATCTTTTATTCTGTGCACAGGTTTCTTGGGAGCTCTGAATCTCCTCCAACTCTTGTCCTTTCTCAAATCAGACTGGTCTCCTTTCAGCCTGCCTGGTGTCAAGACTTTATCCCAGAGTCCATTCTCTCAGACCCAATGCTGCCCTTCTTTTATCCTCCTAGAGAATGGGCGTGGGATAAAGCAAGGGCTTCTGGGAAACATTACTTCAACCAATGAGCTTGCTCCTCCTAGAATTCCTAAGGTGTAAACTCCCTTTAAAGGCCCGAACCAAAGGTCTGAGTCAGAGAACTGTCAAGTCAACCTGAATTCTCACCTTGTCACTGTCCAGATAACCTGAGTTCTCACCTTGTCACTGTCCAGACAACCTGAATTCTCACCTGGTAATCCTAACAATAGAGGAAGAATTAGTTAAGATCAACTGGCAAGAAGAAGAACTTTTTTTTCATATAATGGATATTTTTTATTTTCAAAATAGCACTTCCTCTCATTTTATTTGCCTAATTCTCCTTCACAATTCTTGAGAGAGTCTTAGAGACTATTGTACTACAAAAGGGCAAGAATCTGGATATTGGGAGTTAAGAAGGAATGATGATGAGCTCTTTCTTCTATTCTTTTGATTCTGCTAGACCCTTTGCTTAGGAGACAACACCCACATTTTGGGATTACTTCAAATTTATTTTCTATCTTTCCTAATGGAACTAAAGGCCCCAGAGCTTTTTTAAAAGTATTTTTTTTTTTTAGTTTTCAAAGATTTTTTGTATACCTTGATTTTTATGACCTTTTGCTAACTTAAAAATTCAGGTAATGGGATCCTGGGTTGGAAATTCCTGAGGTGGCCTCAAGGGTTAGTCTCAGCACTAATTCGGAGGCTCTCTCTAGCCACTCTCTATTGTATTTTCTGAGCTTGAGTCCTGGAAACTCTAAACTGTTCAGCACAAATCCTTGAAGCTTCTGAAACCAGTGAGCACATTGTCCCCACATTACCCAGTACCAAGACAATTGCAGAAAGGAAAATCACTGGATAAAGCTATTCTAAATCACAATCTCAGATCCTGGGGCTATCCTGAGCTTTATAAAATCATCCTGGGGTTCACAGAACCATAGAGTTAGAACTGGAAATGATTTTAGAAGCCAACTAATCAAACATCTTATTTGACAAATGAGGAAATGGAATTTAAGAGAAGTAAAATGATCTACCCAAGATCATCTAAGTAGTAAATTGCTCCTGTAGAAGTAGCATTCAAATCCAGGTCTTCTGACTTCAAACCAAGCACTTTCCCCACTACACCATCGCGTAGGAGGGGGCAATCAAACAGCCAAAAAAATAATTCCTCCATGTAATCTATCTGTAATAAACTATAGATCTTGACATTTTTAGCAAGTAGGTCTAACACTTAGAAAAATCCCACAATACAGAAATTCATGGACTCCCTACAATGATATAGCATTCCCACTTTTCCTCCCCCAAAATTATTATACAAATTACTAAATCTCCCCAAGTCCTAACACACACATCCTAGAGGGTTCATTAGAATACTCCTTATTATCTAAAGTCATTTCAGACTCTCCTTTTATTGCCTTTACTGAACATTTCCTTTTTTCAAAGTCCACTCAATCAAACTTTTGTACCCAATGCACTATGGCAGTTTTAACATACTGATCACTACTCCAGTTTGTTGTTGGTCTTCTCTAAGAGTTCAGTATCTAGCTCTCTGTGCCCCACCTCCAATTCTTGTTTTCCTTATATAATACTAAGGGACTTTTAATATCCATTTAGGTGACCAATCAAAATCCTTGAACTCTCATTTCCTTCTTTAAATTGTATGCTCTACTCCTTTACTCCAACACAGCTACATGTAGGGATGATCACTCATTGGATTTCACCATCACTCATAAATATTCTGCTTCCCTCATTAGAAACACAGATATCCTTCTATGTGACTATATCTTCCTATCATTCTGCTTCTTCCTATATTTCATCCTCCTAAACCACTTTGCCCTCACAGAGATCTCTAATTTCTCCATTTCCTAGAACTTTTTCAAATCATTTACTCTTGCTCTGCTTTCCCTTTTCTCTCTCTCTAATGTCAACCTAATTGTTAGTCACTTCAACTCTATCCTGTCTTCTCTATTAAAATTCCTTGTCCCTCTGTCTTAGTGCATTTTTTCTTTTGCCAAATGTTAGACCTGGATAACTCCCACCAACTGCTTTCATGATGCCTACTCACAAACTGCTGAGTTGCAGAAGGAAGCTAGAAAAAGTCTTACAATTATATCGACTGGGTCCATTATAAATTCATGTCATTCAATTTCATCTGTACTGCATCAAGGCAGTCCTTTTATTTCTCCTTGATTCCCTCTTCCTATATAGAGTATTCCAAACTTTCTCTTCTCTTCTATGCTCCTGTTACCCCATTCCCATCATTTCTCCCCCCATCCCAGGTCTTACCTCTCACTTTACCGAGAAAATTGAGGCCATTTTATATGTACTTCTACTTCTTAATCTTGACATAATTATTAATTCTCCTCCAGTCCTCTAGTCTCTGAGAAAGAAGTGACTGTTCTCTCTGCCTAGGACAGCCTGACACTGTGTACATTTGGTCCTATCCTCTCCTGTCTTCCTCTCTCAAATATTCATCTATTCCATACAAGCCGATTCATTCTTTTTTTTGCCTTCTCAAATTTTCTCATCCTTAAAAAACCTTCAATCAGCTCTACTATCTCCTCAAGATATTGTCCTGTGCATAAAGAATGAGATAATAAATAGATTAGAGGAACAGAGAATAGTCTACCTCTCAGACCTGTGGAGGAGGAAGGAATTTATGACCAGAGGAGAACTAGAGATCATTATTGATCACAAAATAGAAGATTTTGATTACATCAAACTAAAAAGTTTCTGTACAAACAATACTAATGCAAACAAGATTAGAAGGGAAGTAACAAATTGGGAAAATATTTTTAAAGTTAAAGGTTCTGACAAAGGTCTCATTTCCAAAATATATAGAGAACTGACCCTAATTTATAAGAAACCAAACCATTCTCCAATTGTTAAATGGTCAAAGGATATGAACAGACAATTCTCAGATGATGAAATTGAAACTATATCCACTCATATGAAAGTGTGTTCCAAATCACTACTGATCAGAGAAATGCAAATTAAGACAACTCTGAGATACCACTACACACCTGTCAGATTGGTTAAGATGACAGAAACAAATAACAATGAATGTTGGAGGGGATGTAGGAAAACTGGGACACTGATACATTGTTGGTGGAGTTGTGAAAGAATCCAGCCATTCTGGAGAGCAATTTGGAACTATGCCCAAAAAGTTGTCAAACTGTGCATACCCTTTGACCCAGCAGTGCTGTTATTGGGATTATATCCCAAAGAAATACTAAAGAGTGGAAAGGGACCTGTATGTGCCAAAATGTTTGTGGCAGCTCTTTTTGTTGTAGCTAGAAACTGGAAGATGAATGGATGTCCATCAGTTGGAGAATGGTTGGGTAAATTGTGGTATATGAAGGTTATGGAATATTATTGCTCTGTAAGAAATGACCAGCAGGAGGAATACAGAGAGGCTTGGAGAGACTTAAATCAACTGTTGCTGAGTGAAATGAGCAGAACCAGAAGATCACTATACACTTCAACAACAATACTGTATGAGGATGTATTCTGATGGAAGTGGAAATCTTCAACATAAAGAAGATCCAACTCACTTCCAGTTGATCAATGATGGACAGAAACAACTACACCCAGAGAAGGAACACTGGGAAGGGAATGTAAATTGTTAGCACTACTGTCTATCTACCCATGTTACTTATACCTTCGGAAGCTAATAATTAATGTGCAACAAGAAAAAGGTATTTACACACATATATTGTATCTAGATTATATTGTAACACATGTAAAATGTATGGGATTACCTGCCATCGGGGGGAGGGAGTGGAGGGAGGGAGGGGATAATTTGGAAAAATGAATTAAAAAAAAAAAAAAGAAAAAGAAATACTAAAGAGCGGAAAGGGACCTGTATGTGCCAAAATGTTTGTGGCAGCTCTTTTTGTAGTGGCTAGAAACTGGAGGATGAATGGATGTCCATCAGTTGGAGAATGGTTGGGTAAATTATGGTATGTGAATGTTATGGAATATTATTGTTCTGTAAGAAATGACCAACAGGAGGAATACAGAGAGGCTTGGAGAGTGAAATCAACTGATGCTGAGTGAAATGAATAGAATCAGAAGATCGCTGTACACTTCAATACTGTATGAGGATGTATTCTGATGGAAGTGGAAATCTTCAACATAAAGAAGATCCAACTCACTTCCAGTTGATCAATGATGGACAGAAATAACTATACCCAGAGAAGGAACACTGGGAAGTGAATGTAAATTGTTAGTACTACTGTCTATCTACCCAGGTTACTTATACCTTCGGAATCTAATACTTAATGTGCAACAAGAAAATGGTATTTACACACATATATTGTATCTGGATTATATTGTAACACATTTAATATGTATGGGATTGTCTGTCATGGGGGGGAGGGAGTGGAGGAAGGGAGGGGATAATTTGGAAAAATGAATACAAGGGATAATATTATTTTTAAAAAATTACTCATGCATATATATGGTGGAAAAAAATTCTAAATAAAATTTAAAAAAAAAAAAAAAGATATTGTCCTGTGAATTGTCTCCCTTAGCCAAACTGAAAAAAACTAACTACACTGCCTGTACTTCTCTTCTCACTAACACTTCAACTCTTGCTTTTGGACTTTTGATCTTATCCTTCAACTGAAACTACTCTCTCCAAAGTTCTAGTGACTTCTTAATTGACATGTCTGATGGTATTTCTCAGTCTTCATACTTTTCAGTCTGTTGGTTTTGACACTGCTGACCATCCTCTCTTCTTCAATACTTTCTTTTCTCAATTTTCATGATACTCTTTTCTAATAGATCACCACTACTTGTCCAATTACCCTTTTTTTAAATTAAATTTTTTTATATAATTACTCTTAAATCTCCTCTGTTCAATATTATGTTCTCTACTTATAGATGTTCTCCAAGGTTCTGTCTTAAGTGTACTTCTCCTTCTATATTACTCCTTAGTAATTTTTTTCTCCTTGAGCTGGGAGTTCTGGAATTTGGCTAGAATATTCCTGGGAGTTTTCATTTTGGGATCTCTTATATAAGAACATTTTTCTTTGATGACTTCTCCAAAATTGTTTTTAATCATGGCTTTCAGGTAACTTAATAATTCTTCTTTTACCTCTCCTCCATCTATTTTCTAGATTAGTTGTTTTTCTGATAAGATTTTCACATTTTCTTCTTTTTTTCTTTAACTTGGTTTTATTATTTCTTGAAGTCTTATGGAGATATTAGCTTTCATTTGTTTTCCATATCTAATTTTTAAGGAATTATTTTCTCCAGTGAGGCTTTGTACCTCTTTTTCTATTTGGTTTATTCTGCTTTTTAAGGAGTTCTCTTCTACAATGAATTTCTGTGTCTCTTTTACCATTATATTATGTCTGTCTTTAAAGGTGATATTTTCTTCAGTATTTTTTGTGCTTCTTTACTAAGCTGTGAATTCTCTTTTCATATTTTTCTTGTATCTCATTTCTCTTCCCATTTTTAATTCTACCACTCTTAATTCTTTGAGTATTCAATATAGATATCCCCACAAAGGAGGCTAACTATAGATGGATACAAATATAATTTAAGGCAGAGAATCAAACTCCTAACTAAATGTTAGGAATTTTCCTATGTAAAGGCTTGAAGTGATTGAGAGTGCATTTCTAACTTTCAATCTGAAACAAACTTGTTAACACAGAGTAGGTAGTCATGGAAGTGCCATTATATCACTACTGGGCTTTAAAACAAGCTAATTATTATAGTGGTGTTGTAGATCTGATCATATCACTTCCCTACTCAATTATCCTCTTATCTGGATAGCTATTTTATCAATTCTCCAAGCCTGCCAGTTTGCTACAATTATAACACACCCCTTGTTTGACATTTCACCACTTCCTCCCACTTTTTCTATGACAAACTATTTTTAGGACCCTAGAAAAACTGTGATTTTCTGCCTGTAACCTCCACATTATAAGAAGATCCAGCCTCACTGTTCTTTCTCCACCTTCACCCCTCACTTCATCTTCTGACCTGAATCTCTGGTGACAACATTCCCAGCCCATCATACATTTCCATCCCAGTAATTCTGAAGCTGTTATGTAAAAAATCCATTCTCTGTCCCCCCTCATCCTCTGGCCTTGTTTCTATCTTTAATGCCCCATTCAATATCTAACAACTCCTTCTACTGTGCTCTCTAGAAGTCACTCCATAGATAACAAACTTGCTTTCTTCTTGTCCTTTTCCACTCCTTTCATCTTCTTGTACGCTCTGAGACCTGGATCTCTCTTGATGACAGAGCTTCCCTGACCAGTCTTTCTAGTACTAGTTGTACCTTCATTCATTTATTGACTCACTCACTAGAGGAATTTAAATAATCCTTTTTCTCCATTGCTTCTCCCTCTGCCATCATCATTCAGTAATCTCTCCTCCCTTGAGGTTCATCAATCCATATTTATCATCCAATCAAGATTTTCTGGTGACTGTATCTACAAAGAAACTCTCCTTCCTTCCTCAATGAGTTTAACACCTGGCTTATAGATTTTCTTTCCTTCTCAACTTCTATCCTCATATTAGAGAACTAGAGAACTTCAATTCCCTCAAATACCCTAACTTTCTGGTTTCTTATCTTACTCACTTTTAATGATTTTTTCCTCCACCCTACTTCAGCAACACATAGAGATGGTAACACTGGCTTTTGCCATCACCCATAAGTGTTCTATTTCCATGTTTATAAACTTTGAAATTCTTTTATATGATCATAATTTTTATTATTCCATTATTCCTTTTGGTTTGTGATCCTCCCCATTCTTCATCCTTACCATGACTTCCAATTCTTCTACCCTTCAGTTCTTTCTAAGGCCATGACCCTGGCCCTGTTTCCTTCCATTTCTTTCCCATCTTGACACCTTGGTGAAATAGTTAAACTATCTTCTCTGTACTCCTTTACCCCCTTATCCCATCAACAATCCTGCCTTGCCAAACCATTAGTTTTGGATTATTGCCAACATACCATACTTTTCATGTGCTGATGAACAAAACTAGAAAAAGTCATGAAACTGAGTTAACTGGGTCCACTAAATTTATTTTATCTCATTTCAACTGGGCCTTCCCTGCAACAAGGAAATCCTTTCCTATCTCTCAATAGATTAATTATCATCTCACTCACTAAAGAAGCTTTTTCATACCTTTTATTCCTCTTCTCAAACCTTCCATGGCAACACTTCCCTCACTCTCTCAAGTGAAAATTATGCATTATATTACACTAAATATATTGAAACCATTCACAAAAAACTCTTTTTTTCTTTTTTCTTCTTTTTTCCTCATCTTATATGACTCAGATATCTTTACCCACTATCTTTTCCCTATCTCACATGAAGAGATGGCCCTTCTTGCAAAAACAAACCCTTCTTTATTCCAATTACATTTCATCTTCACCATGCCTCTCATTAATCTTCAATCCCTTCTCTTTTACTGTTTACTTCCCTGATTTTACAAACATGCCCATACATTTTCCATCATCAGAAAACTCTTTCCTGTATTTGTTATCCTTGACTAATCTCCTGAAAAGACAGTCTACAATTGGTGCCTCCATCTCTTTTCCTCTCACCCAATTTTTAAGTCTTTGCTATCCAGCTTCTGACCTCATCATTCAACTTCAACTATTTTTTTTTTACAAATTAACCAATAACCTCTTATTTGCTAAATTGAATGGCCTTTTTAATCAGCAAATGAGAACTTACTAAGCACCTACCAGATACTTCAAACTAGATGTTCTGTAGAAAACTTAAACTCAATGTATCTAAAATGAACTCATTACCCTTCCCTTGAACTTTCCTCTTTTCTCCTTTTCTATTATTACTGCTAAGAACAATATTAATCTCATCATCAGCTAGGTTCACAATCTTGGTATCATTCTCACTATCACCACCACCCCATATCTAATATATTTCCCCAAATTGTCGATTCTACTTTGCAGTATCTCTCATATATGTCCAACTGTTTACTGTGACACCTCATCTTTCAATATGTTACAGTATCCTGGTCATTGGTCTTAAATCTTTCCCTTCTTCAGTCCATCTTGCATTCCCTAAAATATAAGTTACTTCATTGTTCAATAAATTCCAATTCCTCCCTATTATCTCCAGGATTAAATATAAAATCCTTTGTTTGGTTTTTAAAGTTTTCCATAAACTAGCTCCTTCCTACATGTCTTACACCTTACTCCCCTCATGGACTCTTCAATCCAATGACTCTGGCTTTCCTCTTACTAGACACTCCATCTCCCAATTCCAGATATTTTTACCTGGAGCAATGGAAGAAATTTTCTCCCTCCTTATCGCCACTTCATGGCTTTCCTGGTTTCCTTCAATTATCAATTAAAATCCCACCTTCTGCAAGAAGCCTTTTCCACAGTTTCAATGAAAACTGAGAAGATTTGTATAAATTATTGCATAGTGAGGTGACCAGAATCAGAAAAATAATTTATACAATAATATTATAAAGACAAACAAAACTTGGAAACTTTGATCAATAAAATAACAAACCACAATTCCAGAGGACTTGTGATGAAACATGCTTCTCACTTCCTCATAGAGAGCTGATAGACTCAGAATGAAGATTATATTTTTCTGGACATGGACAATGCAGGAATTTATTTTCTTTAACTTGTACATGTCTTAACAAAAGTTTTGTTTTTCCTGATTTCTCAATTGGGGTGAGACAAAAGGGATGGGAAGGAGAGAAGGTGATTTTTTTTTTATTTTAAGAAATTTTAATTAAAAAAAAGTTTTTCCTAGTCTCACTTAAAGTTGGTTTCTTCTCTCTGACAATTTGTCTTATATACATAATTCTTATACATCCTTTATACATTAGATTGTGGGCATCTTGGAGTGAAAGAGCTACTAGGTTGTTGTTTTTTTGTTTTTTCTTGGGTTTTTGTGGGGTTTTTTGGTGGTTTGTTTTTTGGTTTTTGGTTTTTGGTTTTTAACCCCAGTGCTTATCACAGTGCCTAGCTCATAGTGGATGCTTAATAAATACTTATTGGCTTGAATTGGATTTTGAAGCTCTCCCTTTTTTCCCTTTTCTGGAAGTTACTTAGAAACTATAAATTAATCAAATCAATCCACAAGAATTTATTATCTATTATATCACAGGTACTTCTATTTAGGGATATTAAGATAAAATCAAAGTCTCTGCACTTAGATTCTATTCATATAGAGATGGCACATACTCATATAATCTTGTACAAGACACAAAAAATCCAAGATAATATGATATTGGGTCAGAGAAAGCAATAATAGCTCAGAGGATCTTTTGAGTTGAGATTTGAAGGAAAGTGGGGATTTTAAGAGACAGATGAAAGGAGGATGTAGATGCCAAGCACAAGGAAAAACCTACAAAGGCATGGACAAATAACACAAAGGAAATTTGTTTTGTTGTTCATATCAGAGTATTTTTCACCCAACTCAAAGCTAAGACATTTTAAAAGATTAATTCACTCTGACCTGCCTCATAATAGTCTCTTAACAATCCCAACACCCAGAACCATACTGTTCTCTCTACTCACATACACATACAAACAAAATAGTATCGGATTAAAATGTTTTCTTCTTGCCTAGTACACAAAACAGTCAATCCTCCTGGAATTTCTCATCCTGTCCCTGAGAAACATTGCTCCATTATCTTTGCCATCATTCTCCTCTTAACCCCTACCATTCCCCCATAACCTTCAGATGCATTACCTGTTCTTAGAGGTACAGATTCTGGTCATTTGTTTTTCTCGTAGCACTGAAGAGATGAACATGAATGAAACCTGGGACAAGAGTGTTGCCCAGACAGCTATGGAAAAGCAGGTTTGACAGGCAAATCAGCTTTGCTTCCAGGGAAGCCAGGGCAGAGGCTCTCCTGATAGAACTCTAAAACACTTGTTGTTGTCTTGTCATTACATGGGCCATGGAAATTTGTTTGGGGGCTGTTAACTAAAGACAATCATATGAAGGGAAAAGTGAAGATGGCATACTGGTACCGGAACCTCTGAGACCCAACAAATTTCAGTTTGAAGCTGTCTTCCAGATGTTAATGATAATGGAATAAATTCTGAGATGCTTCTGAAGTCAAAATCAAAAATGGAAAGAATATGAACACTTCTGTTTGATCCAGTTAAAATAATTCAGGCAGTTAAGAGTTAAGTAGTATTGAATAAACATTGGTGTTTTCCTGCTGAGTCTAGAAGAGGAGATTTATATCAAGTTATCACTTCAAATTAAGACCAAGAATCATCAGAGAAAAAACTAAACTGATGGACCAAGAAATTAATCAAACAATTCTATATAATCCCAAATCTTTGGACTAACCAATAATTAATCTTCTTCAACTACTCTGGGCCTGAAGCCAGAATTTTGAATCAGAAAAGCAAGATAAAAAGGGTGAAATGAGTAAATCAGAGAAAATTGGTGCATCAGCAAAAAGCAAAGAAGCATGAGAACTAGAGGAACAGATGGTAAAGCTTAGAGTCAGCATACCTTGGGCCATTCAGGATATTATCCTACTCAAGGAATTATTTCTAAGGTTAAATAGAAGTGGAGTATTGAGGAAAAATAAAACAGAGATAACACATAATTAAGGAACTGAAGTCAATTTGAAGGAAAAAAGTCAAGATTCTCCACAAGTTTGGAGAAACTGGAAAAGACAATTTAAATGTTGGAAAAAAAAGTTGTACTGTCCTAAGTGAGGGAGAGCAGTGAAGGGTTTCTGTGATTATAGCTGCATAATAAAATCATATGCAAGTCAATTCAATTCAATAAACACTTGTTGAACAATTGTTGGGAGCCAGGGACTATGTAAAGCATTAGAAATACAAAAACAGAAACGAAGTAGTCCCTGGCCTCAAATGGGAGAAACATGTACACAGATAGATAGATAGATAGATAGATATCTAGAGACATTGAAATATGAATTCTAACATTAGTATATTGGAGATCTTTTAATAGTAATTCCAAGTGGGGATAATAAACCAAAAAAAGAAAAATGATCATTAGTGAGTCAGTCTCTTTAATTCAATTTTGGGTCATGAGTTGTGAATTATGTGAATGTGTGTGTGTGTGTGTGTATGTGAGAATAAATAAGTATATGTGCACATATTGTGTGTGTATATATATATATATATGTATATATTTCACTTGGGAGAAACATGTAGACGCACACAACATACATATGTATATAGTATATATTGGATCAAAGAGACTGACTCTCTTTCCCTCTTTGGAGGTTTCCACTTGGAATTACTACTAAAGGATCTCCAATATACTTATAATATAGTAGAATTCATATTTCAAAGTCTCTAGAAGTGAATAGCAAGTTTCCCAGATCCTGTACAAGCACTTAATGTAGTAAATGCAAATTGAGTTTGGGACAACCTTTATTTCATCTCACAAAAAAATTATAATAGTGGATATGTCTTGCCTTTTTCCTTTTTCCAGTGTGGTAAGTGAAAAATGACTGAGAAAACAAAAGTTTGAGTTTCCGAGCATTGTGATTTATTAGCAATACATGTCAATGCTCAACAAACCAGAACCAGACCTCTTCAGCTTAGGTCTGGGTCCAAATACAGGGGAAGAAAGATTTTTATATATTAAAACAATTAGATAAGCCAAATAATTAAAAGGAAACAATACAACATTAAGTAATCTGATTTCTAACTGGAGGAAAGATTAGGGACTTTCTAAATTGGGAATGAGAGAGCAAACAGGTATAATAAAATTGCCTTTTGATCTGAGCTGTAGCAAAGGGCTGTGTAGGCAGCCACAAGTTCCTCAGCTTTCAGCCCTCTCTCTTTGGCTTTCTTCCTTCATCTCCAACACGTTCTCTCTCTCTAACCACTATGGGACAGGCCATCTTCTTGACCAAGGACTTTCAGTGGCACCACTGCTGTTATCTCCAGTATTAGGATGACCAGCATCAAAACAGTCCAGCTAATATTGCAGATGCAGCATAGAAGTAAACAAATTGCTGCAGATAAGCAGTACAAAGACATAATAGATTGTATACTTCAAGTTCTAAATGAACAAGGGCTGCTTTCCTTCTGGTGGGGTAATAGCAAATGTCATCAGATATTTCCCTACCCAGGCTCTTAGCTTTGCCTTTAAGGATAATTATAAACAGGGGTTTTGGGGAGGAGTAGACAAGCACACATAATTTTGGAAGTATTTTGCTGGCAATATTGCTTCTGGTGGTACAGCTGGAGCCACTTCTCTCTGCTGTCTACCCCTTGGATTTTGTGAAAACCCTCTTGGCAGCTGATGTCGGGAAATCTGGCACTGGGAAAAAATTCAAAGGCCTGGAAGACTGCCTTATAAAAATCACCAAGTTCGATGAAATTTGTATCAAGGTTTTAAGGTCTCAGTGTGGAGTATCATTGTAGAGTATCATCTATAGAGCATATCTTTGAAATCTATGATACAACAAAAGGTATGATCCCAGATCCAAAAAACACTCATATTGTGATAAGTTGGATGATTACACAAACAGTGACTGTTGGGGCAGGTGTGGTTTATCCCTTTGATATAGTTATATGACAAATGATGATGCACTCTGGGTGCAAAGGAGCTGATACCATGTACTCTGGGACAATTTGGAAGAAGATTGCTAAATATGAGTGTGGCAAAGCTTTCTTCAAGAGTGCCTGGTCCGATGTTCTAAGAGCATGGGGTAGAGCTTTTGTGCTTGTACTGTATATGATAACTTGAAGAAAGTAATCTAAGCACACTTTAACTAAAAATGGAGCCAGTGAATATAGATCATGCAGAATATTTAATCATACTTATCATTTTGGACCATTGATCTTCAAGGAAGAAAGAAAAGAAAGAAGGAAGGAAGGAAGGAAGGAAGGAAGGAAGGAAGGAAGGAAGGAAGGAAGGAAGGAAGGAAGGAAGGAAGGAAGGAAGGAAGGAAGGAAGGAAGGAAGGAAGGAAAAAGAAAAAGAGAAGCCTCACTCTCCCCACATGTGTATATACAATTAAAAGAATGTGGAAACAATAACTAGTTAATCCATATGGGGCATTTTCAGATAAGACACATGGATTGCTTGAGATGCTTAAATGTTCTTAGAAAACTCCCTGCATCAATCTTTGGGTCGACTAGATTTCTGGTCAACATAATCTAGGTCCTAAGTAAAGGGTTTCTAAGCAATAGGTAGAGGTAGCCCATCTTCCCAACCATGCAGAGCTAGGTTCAAATAATACAATAAGGTTTTTTTCCAATTCCCACAATTGACAGAATTATAAGACAGAAAGGATGAAACCCATAAATCAATAGAAAGGGAACTGAGCTATTCCAGAAGTGAATCACAATATGGATTCAATGTGGCTCAACCATTTCCCAAAATTATCCACTTGCTATTCTAATCCTCTCAGTTTCCTCAATGGAAACTCAGAATATATTCTTAACTACTGATCTGAAAGACTGAGAAAGAGGTTTCTTAGAACAACATGGTTATTGAGGCATGTGTGACATGTAACAAGGACCTATTGATAAAGAATATGTAAGAAGGCTATAAAAATTGTTGCCATTCTCCATTTCTGGCCCATATTGAAGCCTTTTATTTAAAATTTAAAAAAATTTTTATTATCTTTTGATTTTGTCACCTTCATTAAACCTTCCTCCCCACTCACAGCATTATTCCCTGTTTTTTTAAAAATATAATTCCTTTATTTTTTATTACCAAAATTACCCCAAGTAATCTTTTCCCTTTCTTTCTAAAAAGGCTATGCCATATAACAAATAATTTTCAAGAAAAAAGAGGGAAAATTTAGCATAATTGATCAGTTCAATGAAAAAGTATGAAAATATATGCAATTTCCTACCACTTGTGAACTTCCCACCTCTGCAAAGGGGTGCTATAGAGGTATCTTCTCATAGCTTTCCTTTTGAGGTATGCTTTTTCAGAAAAAAATAATTCTGAAGTATTGACTTTTAATTTTTTATGTAGTTCTTTCCATTTACATTGTTTTAGTCATTAGGCACATTGCTCATTTGATTCTGTTTACATCATTCTGTATTACTTCCTGAAGATTTTTCTAAACTTTTTCTATATTTGTCATTTCTTAGAGCATAATAATATTCCATTACATTCATATACCACAATTTATTTAGTCCTTCTCTAGTTGATGGGGCTCTATGTAATTTTAATTCTTTGCTACAACAAAAAATAAATATTTTGGTGTATATGGATATTTTCTTCTTATCAATATTCTTCTTGGGGTATAAGCCTAGTAGAAGAAACTCTTGGTCAAAGAACATAAACATTGTAGTAATTTTATTTGTATAATTACAAATTGTTTCCCAAAATAGTTATATTGATCCACAACTTTACTAACAATATACTAGTGTGCCTCTCTTCCCACAATCCTGCCAATATTGACTATTCTCAACTTTTGACATCTATAGGATACCACATATAAGATTTGCATTTGTCTTAGGACCACTCCTCATTTAAAAAGAAAAAAAGAGAAAAAATGCAATTCAGCAAAACTAACCAATACATTAACCAAGTCTGATAGCATATGAAATATAAAATAGTGCCACCATCTTTGCAAAGATGAAAGGGAGAACTATTTTTTTATTAATTTATAATTATAACATTTTTTGACAGTACATATGCATAGATAATTTTTTTTACAACATTATCCCTTGTGTTCCCTTCTGTTCTGAATTTTTCCCCTCCTTCCCTCCACCCCCTCCCCTAGATGGCAGGCATTCCCATACATATTAAATATGTTATAGTATATCCTAGGTACAATATATATGTGCAGAACCAAATTTTGTTGTTGTTGTTGTCACAAAGGAAGAATTGTATTCGGAAGGTAAAAATAATGCTCACAGTTTACATTCATTTCCCAGTGTTCCTTTTCTGGGTGTAACTGATTCTGTCCATCATTGATCAATTGGAATTGGATTAGCTCTTCTCTGTGTTGAAGATATCCACTTCCATCAGAATACATCCTCATACAGTATCATTGTTGAAGTGTATAATGATCTTCTGGTTCTACTCATTTCACTCAGCATCAGTTCATGTAAGTCTCTCCAAACCTCTCTGTATTCCTCCTGTTGGTCATTTATTACAGAAAAATAATATTCCATAACATTAATATACCATAATTTACCCAACCATTCTCCAATTGATGGACATCCATTCATTTTCCAGTTTCTAGCCACAACAAAAAGGGCTGCCACAAACATTTTGACACATACAGGTCCCTTTCCCTTCTTTAGTATTTCCTTGGGATATAAGCTCAGTAGCAACACTGCTGGATCAAAGGGTATGCACATTTTAATAACTTTTTGGGCATAATTCCAGATTGCTCTCCAGAATGGTTGGATTCTTTCACAACTCCACCAACAATGCATCAGTGTCCCAGTTTTCCCACAGCCCCTCCAACATTCATCATTATTTGTTCCTGTCATCTTAGCCAATCTGACAGGTATGTAGTGGTATCTCAGAGTTGTCTTAATTTGCATTTCTCTGATCAATAGTGATTTGGAACACTCTTTCATATGAGTGGAAATAGTTTTAATTTCATCATCTGAGAATTGTCTGTTCATATGAGATCTATTTTTTTAAATTAAATTAAATTATTTTATTATAGCTTTTTATTTACAAAATATAAGCATGGATAATTTTTCAACATTGACTCTTGCAAAATCTTCTGTTCCAACTTTTCCCTTCCTTCCCCCCACCAGATTGCAGGTAGTCCCATGCATGTTAAATATGTTAAAGCATATGTATACATATTTATACAGTTATCTTGCTGCACAAGAAAAATCGGATCTAGAAAGAAAGTTAAAAAAAAACCTGAGGGAAAACAAAAATGCAAGCAAACAACAACAGAAAGAGTGGAAATGCTATGTTATGGTCCACACTCATTTCCCATAGTTCTCTCTCTGGGTGTGGATAACTCTCTTCATTACTGAATAGATGGAACTGATTTGAATCATCTCATTGTTGAAGAGTCATATCCATCAGAATTGATCAGCATATATTATTGTTATTGAAGTGTATAATGATCTCCTGGTCCTGCTTATTTCACTTAGCATCAATTCATGTAAGTCTCTCCAGGCCTCTCTGAAATCATCCTGCTGGTCATTTCTTACAGAACAATTATATTCCATAACATTCATATACCATAACTTATTCAGCCATTCTCCAGTTGATGGACATCCACTCAGTTTCCAGTTTCTAGCCACTATAAAAAGGGCTGCCACAAACATTTTTGCATATGTGGGTCCTTTTCCCTCCTTTAAGATCTCTTTGGGATATAATCCTACCGTGTTTCCCCGATAATAAGACCTATCCTGAAAATAAGACACCCACATACTCTTTAATATTCCGCTAAAATAAGCCCTCCCCCGAAAATAAGCCCTATCGAACTTACTATGAAAACGGTCATCATGGTGATCCCCTGCGCTATATGCTGCGTAGCGGTACCTTCAGTAAGCAGCGCCGCCCTCCCCTCCCGGGTGAAACGCACGTCGCGCTCCGAGCTGCATCCAATCAGAGCTGCAGCAGTGAGCGCGTCATCCTCTTCTTCCCTGGTGATTTGCTTGCTGGCGCTACTGAGAGCAGCGCCGCGGAGTAGAGCTGAGACAGGACCATCTAAAAACTCGGTAAGTTCAGTAAGCGATGGAGAATAAAATAAGCACTCAGGGGGCATGATGGAGGCTAAAAGGGGCATGATGGAGGCTAAAATGGGCATGATGGAGGATAAAAGGGGCATGATGGAGGCTAAAATGGGCATGATGGAGGATAAAAGGGGCATGATGGAGGATAAAATAAGCCCTCCCCTGAAAATAAGCCCTCTGGTGTTTTTTAGTCCCAAAAAAATAATAAGACAGTGTCTTATTATCGGGGAAACACGGTAGTAGAAACACTGCTGGGTCAAAGGGTATGCACAGTTTGATAACTTTTTGAGCATAGTTCCAAATTGCTCTCCAGAATGGCTGGATCAGTTCACAACTCTACCAACTGTGTATTAGTATCTCAGTTTTTCCACATCCCCTCCAACATTCATCATTATCTTTTCCTATCATCTTAGCCAATCTGACAGGTGTGTAGTGGTATCTCAGAGTTATCTTAATTTGCATTTCTTTGATCAATAATGATTTGGAGCACCTTTTCATATGACTAAAATAGTTTCAGTTTCTTCATCTGAAAATTGTCTGTTCTTATTCTTTGACTATCAATTGGAGAATGGCTTGATTTTTTTTATAAATTTGAATAAATTCTCTATATATTTTGGAAATGAGGCCTTTATCACCATCTTTGACTGTAAAAATGTTTTCCCAGTTTATTGCTTCCTTTCTAATCTTGTCTGCATTAGTTTTGTTTGTACAAAAACTTTTTAACTTAATATAATCAAAATTTTATATTTTGTGATCAATAATGATCTCTAGTTCTTCTTTGGTCACAAATTGAGATCCATTTTCTTATTGCCTTTTTTTAGAGCCTAGCTTGGTAATTATAATTACACAATACTCAGTTTCAGGGTTTCCTGAAAAGCAGCTGGGGTACTTTTTATTTGTATTGTTCTAGTTACTGTATTTTTCAGGTTATTTTTATTTCACTCTGAATCAGTTCATATGTCTTCCCTGTAATTTCCATATTTGCCATTTGTTACTGTAATATTCTATTACACTCAGGCTGCCATTCCCCAATTCATACAATTCTGTATCCAATTCTTTGTGAAGTTCCTCTTTCAGTGGAGATTTAAAGACATTACTCCAGCATTCAGATGGTGGACAGGGGAATGAGGAGGGAGAGGTTACAAAAGCAGGAATAGTCAAATCTGGCACTGATAGTTCCTTACTACACTGAACAATCTGGAATTAAGAAGGCAGTTAAGAGGCATAAGAAGCAAAAGCAGCAAAGTTGGAAAGGGACATTTCTCTAAATAAGGGGCCACACCTCTTGGTTAAAGGAAAGCTAAAGCTTGAAAGAATAAAGACAGTAAATGGGGAGGAACATAAGACAGGAAATGGCACTACCGGGTAAACACCTGTGATTAAACACCTCATTTAATATGAGTGATTGATGAGAAACAAAACCAGCAAAGTCAGGGCCACACCCAAGCCTGCTGAGGTTCTTAGGCTTTCATTGAACAATCATCTCTACCCTAGTCCTACTAGTCAAAATAGCTGTTGGCTACCTTCCAGAGGAGGAAGATGCTACTTAATATACTTCATCTTCAACAGCAGCAGCATCCCTTTTATTTATGCAGTGCTTTAGAGTTTATGAGTTTATATATGCCTAAAGATGAGAAGCTCATATACTAGAGGAGGGGAAATTCTCTGGACTATATTATGCTGAAAGCTGTGCTTAAGATCCATTTAATGACAACATCATCCAGTAGTAAGGATCATTTAGTTCAAAGTATTATGGAAAGCGAAGTCTGTACAGAGATGCATGCTTTTCACAATCTTATCAGGTTGTTAGTTTTTTTTACAGCAAATCTTACAGGTAGGCAGAGAAGTAGTATTATCCCTATTTATAACATATATGAGGACACTGTCCTCATACTACTTGATGCGAGGCAGAATGGACATCTTTTTTCCTCCCAACTCTTCTCCGAAGGTAACTGTTATTCCTCACAAAAGGGGAAGTAGGAGACTGGCACTAGAGGCTACCATTCTGCTTTCCTCAAGAGAAGAGATACCAGACTAGAAGTGTATCTATCAGCTCTCTTAAATATTGTATGTCTAGGGATATGATCAGCTTCAAGCTAACTTTTGATCATTTTGGGAGGGGAAGTATTCCCCCTAACACTATATCTAAGGTTTGATCCCTTCCCCACCAATATTAGTTCTAATAATGAACACATCCAGCAAATTTAAAAACCCATTTATCCAAATCATAACAAAACAGAAATCAGAGAAAGTATTTATATAAGACTAATTTTCAGACAATACAAAGCAGAGCAACTCTCCCACTGGGATTAAGCTAACTCCACTCAATCCCGGTATTTTAGCTCTTCCCTGAGGTCTCTAAAGTAGCAAACTAGGGATAAAGGCATGATGGATACTTATAACTCTGCTCATATCTTCTCATAGGTTTTTTACTTCAGCAACCTGAAGTGCAGTTGGTTTCTGCCCTTAGACAGAAGTTCTTAAAGCAACTTGACACTTGAAAAACTAGGTCATCTTCTGCCTCATTTCTTACTTAGCTTTCAGTTATTGAATGGGTATTGCCTCAAGTAAGCTGAGACTTGGGAAAGACCTTAACTTGAAAAGGCCACTCCCTGTTTCTGGGTTCATCTTCAATCCTTCCGACCTACTGGACTTGGATGACTGAAGGAGAAAGTGAGGTTGATGATTTTGCATAGCCTTGCCTTATTTAAATCCAATTCACTTAAAGAGATGAAGGCCCAGGACAGAGTGTTCCAAGATACCCATGCTTAGTAGGTGAAGAACTAGCAAAGGGAGCAGGAATAATCAGATAGATGGGAGGAGAACCAGAAAAGAACAGTGTCAAGAACACTCAGAGTGGAAGGAGTATCCAGGAGAAGAGTCTGATCTTGCAATCCTACTGTTGTTATCATTGTTCAATTATGTTCAACTCTTCCTGACCTCATTTGGGGATTTCCAGGTAAAGATACTGGGATGATTTGCCATTTCCTCCTCTAGCTCATTTTACAGATAAGGAACTTAGACAAACATGGATAAGAGACTTGCCCAGAGTCACATAGCTAGTAAATGTCTTAAATGTCTGACAATGGATTTGAACTCAGGAAAATATATATATATATTTTTTTATTTAGAATTTTTTTCCACAGTATATATGCATGAGTAATTTTTTTATAATATTATCCCTTGTATTCATTTTTCCAAATTATCCCCCCCTCCCTCCACTCCCTCCCCCTGATGACAGGCAATCCCATACATTTTACATGTGTTACAATAAAACCTAGATACAATATATGTGTGTAAATACCATTTTCTTGTTGCACATTAAGTATTAGATTCCGAAGGTATAAATAACCTGGGTAGATAGACAGTGGTGCTAACAATTTACATTCACTTCCCAGTGTTCCTTCTCTGGGTGTAGTTGTTTCTGTCCATCATTGATCAACTGGAAGTGAGTTGGATCTTCTTTATGTTGCAGATATCCACAGAAAGATATATTTTTGACTTCAAACCTTACACTGCAACACCTCATTGCCCCAAGAAAAGAATGTTAGATTCGTCAATGAAGTAATAATCATTAGTAACTTTAAATGATGCGGTTTCTTTGCAGAGAATGAATGAATGAATGCAGAGACTTTAGAAGTTGAGAGAAGATAAAGTAGAGGAACGAGTATAAAATGGCTTTCTTAAGGAGTTTTGCCAAGAAAATTTTTAGATCCTTGAGAATGGACTGTCTTTGGCTTTTTATGTATCCTTTTTATGTACTTAGCATAATGCCTGGAACAGAATAGGTGTGTAATAATGAATGAAAAGACAGAGGATGATGGCTAGCACGCATAATTGAATCAAGTGAGGATTAGATTTTTGTTTTGTTGGGTTTGGGGGTGATTTTTTAGGTTAAGAAGACATGGCTATGCTTCTAGGCAAAAAGAAAGAAGACAGCAGATAGGAAAAGATTGAAGAAAAGAAAAAAATAGAGATGATAGTGAGAATAATCTGGAGAAGATGGGAGGATATGGGATCAAAAATACACCTAGAGAAGTTGGCATTGGAAAGAAGGGCTACCTCTTCATGTAAGAGAGAGGTAAGGAATGAGATAGTAGGGAAAAACATCTAAATGATGAGAGGAGAAGATGGAGTTTCCAACCAATAATCTCAATTTTTTCAGTGAAGTATGAGGCAAGATCCTCAGTTGAGAAAGTTTAAGAGACGCTGTTGTGAAACTCTGGGATAAAGAGAAGTAAAAAAAAAAAAAAAAAAAAAAAAAAGACTGTGAAGCAGGTTCTGTAATGAGATAGGATTTTTTTTTTCTTTCTTTTTCCTGAGGCTGAGGTTAAGTGACTTGCCCAGAATCACACAGCTAGGAAGTGTTAAGTGTCTGAACTCGGGTCCTCCTGAATTCAGGGCTGGTGCTCTATCCACTGCGCCACCTAGCTGCCCCAATGAGATATAAAATTAAGGATTTTTAGGAGTGCCGTGTAGTAGAGGTAGGGCCCAGTTGAAATTAGATAACAAATTTTGACCCAGTTAGCATAGTTTCATTTTTTTTCCAGCTCTACTTAATAGAATGTGAAAAGAGATGTAGGTAGTAGGAGTATTTTAAGGCTGGGGTTTTGCAAAGTATATTTAATTTAGCATGAGAATATTGTACACTGTAACAGCAAGAGTATGTGATGATCAACTATAATAGCTCTTCTCAGCAACGTGGTGATCCAAGATGATCCCAATAGACTTGGGATGGAAAATGCCATCCACATTCAGAGAGAAAACTATGGAGACCGAATGTGGATATGATTTTCACCTTTTTGGTTATTTACTTTTTTTCTCTCCTGTTTTTTTTTTCCCCTTTTGTTCTAATATTTCTTTCACAACATGATTAATATGGAAATATGTTTAAAATGATTATACATTTATAGCCTAGATCAGATTTCTTGTCTTGAGAGGAAAGGGAAGGGAAAGAAGGAAAAATAATTTGGAACTCAAAATTTTATAAAAATGAATGTTGAAAACTATCTTTATATGTAATTGAAAAAACAAAATACTATTGAAGAAAAAAAGGGGAGGGGCAGCTAGATGATGCAGTAGCTAAGAGCAATAGCTCTGAAGTCAGAAGGACCCGAGTTCAAATCTAGTCTCAGACACTTAACACTTCCTGTGTGACTTTGGGCAAGTCACTTAACCCCCAATTGCCTCAGTGTGAGGGTGGAGGCACTCACACCTCCAGGAGTAGGGAGGAATGGATAATAAACATGTCTTTGATATGGCACTTAATAGAAGCTAAATATATGCTGAAATATTTTAGTGAGTTTGAGGTACCGCCATTTGTTTTAAGAAAAAAAAGTAAGAATTAAATTTTGCAAAGTTTTCAGGAGCAAATTACACTTATTTTTTCTCCTCAAGACTGATATCCTAGAATGGAAGAAAATGAAAATGATCCATTCATTTAAACAAACAAACCTATTATGTTCAAAGTACTATCCTTGGAATTACAAAAATAAAAACAAAAACATAAAATGATTTATAAATACTGGGATTACAAAGAAAAGAAACAAACTCAAGGAATTTACATTCCTCTAAGGGAACACAACACACATGGAAAAGTAAATACTAAGTTTGTATAGAATAAATTTAAGAAGATAATTAACAATAGTAATAATGTATAAGGAAAGACACTATTGAGTTATGCTTTGAAAAATTAAATATTCCCTATGTGCAAATAATAACAACTGTCCTAACTTGTTGGAAATAAAAGATAAAATGGTTACTATTCTAAAAAAATTTTTTTATAAAATTATTTTAACCATCTTTTAGTTTTAAATAAGTTGTGAATATTTTTCCAATTACATGTAAAGATAATTTTTGTCATTCATTTTTTTATAAGATTTTGAATTCCAACTTTTTCTCCTTTCCCTCCCACTTCCAAAATAGCAAATAGCAAGCAATCTTACATAGGTTATATAGACAAAAAAAAAAAAAAAAATGAAACTAGTATGCTTCAATCTGCATTCAGAACTCATAGTTCTTTCTCTGGATGCAGATACCATTTCATAAAATAAGTCTTTTGGAATTGTATCGCATCATTGTATTGCTAAGAAGAGCTAAGTTATTCATAATTGATTATCACACGAAGTTGCTGCCCTGTATATTCTTGGTTTTGCTCACTTTAATCATCGTTATTGTTTTAGTGTAATGAAGGAAAGCAGATAGTTTGAAAGTAATGCCACTGTAAAGAAAACAAAACAAACATGTTCAGTTTGTACTTTTGTAGCTATTTCTTCTTAACTCTTGTTTGAATCAGAGACTCCATGAAGTCCTCCCCATCCCAAGTCAGCTAACCCCAACCCTCATAAAGGGTCTCCTCTGACTCCCACCCCATTCCAAAAACCTTTCCTCTCTAAACCAGTTAACCCCCTCTTATCTCAGGTCAGGTTCCCACATAAGGGTGCTGGAAAAAAAGATGAAAACGAAGGGCAATCTGAGTAACATTCTGGTTGCAGAAATTTATTAGCTGTGTGATGGTATACAAGTTATCTCTGTTTTGCTTCCATCTTCTTATCTGTAAAGAAGAAAATAATAATAGTACCTACTTCCTAGGGTTGTTGTGAGGAAGTGATATGATGATTGTGACATCCACAATGTAGTATCTGATATATAGTAGACACAATATAAATGTTAACTATTGTGATTATTTCTTTAATTGAATGTGATTATTCCATACTTGATACCTCTAAAGTGGAGAATTAAGTATTGAGACAAAGATGTAAATTTTGAAAAAGTCATAGGATTAGATTGTTTTCTCTAAGAGCCATATACATACATACATACATACATATTATACATATGTACACACACACACACAGACATATATATATATATATACATCCAAATGTATCTAGGATGGGAATTTAGGCTTTGAGTATGTTTTAATTCTCAAAATTGTTTTAGTTCTCAAAATAGAATTAAGGATGTAAAACTGTACTAATAACTGTAAAGTAAGTGATTTTTCCTTTTTAAAATATATGATAATTTTAAAAAACAGGAAACTTCATGTTATAAATGAGACCCTCAAGAACTTTTTGCTGAAGGCAATGGGGTTAAGTGACACAGTTAGTGAGTGTTTCTCTTTCTGAAACTAGATTTGAACTTAGGTCTTCTTAATTCCAAGACTGGTGCTTTATCCACTGCACCACATAGCTGTTCCTCCCTTATAAAGTTTTTAAGCTTCTTAAATGAGGTGCAGAATTTATGTGGTACAGCAGGTGATACATAAAAACTGAAATTCTCTTAAGTTTCAGGATTAGAAATAAAAGATAAAATGGTTACTATTCTAAAAAAATTTTTGATAAAATTATTTTAACCATCTTTTAGTTTTAAATAAGTTGTGAATAATATTTTTCCAATTACATGTAAAGATAATTTTTGTCATTTATTTTTTATAAGATTTTGAATTCCAATAAGAGATGCTATTAAGTTGTATTATGTCTTGTTAGTAGCAGATTTGTATCAGAATTGTCCAGAAACCTTCACATGTGATTTGGAACCAAAGAAGCTGCGAGCCCTAGAACTGCTACTATGAGAAAGAGGCCTACTGCAGAGTGTCCAATTTATCCAGGGATTAGAGACATAAAATCTACTGATTAAATGGATTACTAGGATACAAACAGACTTGGTTTTAGTTTATTGATGATCGATATTGTATTTCTTTAGCCTTTTTATAGTGTTTAAGTTTTTGTGGTTACTTTGGTAACATGTAAATCACCTCAAAAATTAGTTCATTGTAATCTGTTGGTTACTAAATTGGTCTGTAATCTGTCTAGGTAATTTTAATTATGAATATATGAAAAAACTCCTGGATTTGACTTATAGATAAGTGATTCCTGGGGTGAGGGGGCTACTTATTCCCCTATGAATGAAAAAGGGGGATTGAGAGGACTGAAGGAATTAAGACAGTAAGTAGTTCATTGTGGGAACTGATTGAATCACCCTGATGCTATCTTGCAAATCAATTCTGGAGTTAGTTCAATTCCTTTTCTATTCAATTATTGGCCTATTCCAATTTCTGTCATATGAAGCTGAATTTATTCAATCATGGGAATTAGGAGAAAAATCTTATTGTATTGTTTGAACCTAGTTTTGTATGATTGGGAAGTTGGATTACTTCTGCCTGATGCTTAGAGACCTTTAATTAAAGTTCCAAAAGTTCAAGGTATCTGGTAAGTACCCACTAAAAGTCTGCAAGCCCCCACAAGGGGTTAACAATCAACCAGTAGATAAAAAAAATTTTTAACAAAGACATTTAAAGCAGCAGTTACAAAATATTCCTCCCCCGAACAGAGTATACTCTCCCACAAGTACTCTCTTGCACAATGTCTATTAGAAAAATTGGCGCCCCCTAAAAGAGTACAAAGATAATCAGGTCCATATGAACACGAGGACAAAGCGAGGCATTAGCGCCGGTCTGGGAGCTCGCTCTCTCTCCTTAGGAAAGCTCTCTAAGATCCAGCCCTCAGCCCCGTGTTTCAGCTGAGCAGGGGTCTGCCCCCCTCCCAAGGTAGCCTCTTGATTGTATGGCAGCTCGGGTCCCCAGCTTCAGCCTTCTCGGCTGTGACAAACGTTTGTCTGCGCTGTAAGCGCTCCCTCAGCTGGGCCTAGAACTGACCCACACTCTCCAACTCTAGGCCCGGGATGTCTTCCCAGGAGCACAGTGCGGTATGACCCCGAAGTCACAGGACAGCGAGAATCCTACGAGTGATCCTCCCCAAAGCAGAGCCAAACTACTTCCCCAACCTCCAGGCCTCGGAGCACGCAGTTATTAAGAAGCACGCCCAAGGGCTGAGGGGCGGGGCTTCTTCCCTTCCGGAAATAGAATTTCTTCTCCAACTCTCACATTCTCTCTCTGATATATAGGGGGCTTAACGAAGCTTTCTGGAGCCTGGAGGAGGCTGAGGCGAACCAGGCCCTGGGCCCGCCCTTGGCCCGCTCTCCGCCCACTCCAGCTCGGTCACGATCACGCGCCTGCGCGAGCAGTTCGTTGTTCCTCCTCCTACTTTTTCCGGCTTCCTCGGCAGTATGGCTGCCACAGCCACGATGGCTACTTCAGGTTCGGCGCGAAAGCGGCTGCTGAAGGAGGAAGACATGACCAAAGTGGAATTCGAGACCAGCGAAGAGGTGGACGTGACACCCACCTTCGACACGATGGGCTTGCGGGAGGACCTGCTGCGCGGCATATACGCCTACGGTGAGCAGTGCGCGGGGCTGGCGAGGCTGCAGGGTCCGAGCGGGGGGGGGGGGGAGGGGGGGAAGGAGGCAGGGGCCCGGCGGAGAAGGGCGGAGTGTGCTCTGAACTGGTGGGAGTGAGAGACGTGTCGGTTGAGGCCGGTGTCTGGGTAGGCCTTCGCTCAGCCTTACAAACCCCTCCGCGCGGTGACCTCATTGCCGGGTCCTGCGAGCTTCCTCCGCTGAGCCCGCGAACTTCCAGACTGGAGCGAGCTCCGGAGGGGGGGAACGGCACGCTGCCCAGAGCCCCCTCAGCAGAATTGGAAATAGAACCTTCCAGTCTCTCTGATAAGGAAAACTGAGGCTCCTAAAGTCCCCCAGTCACTTAGTGGTTCTTAAGTGCTTTCACCTCTCTAGACTAATGCATTTTTATATCATTTGTGATCCTTCTGCTTTGTGCCTTTATCTATCTGGGAGATGATCTATCTACTCCAACTCCACTCGTTTTACAAAGGAGAAAACGAGCCTTTCACCAAAGGATTCTGGGGAATGTTTTAACAGTAAAAGTAACCGGAATTAGTGGGAGGAAAAAACAGTCTGCTTTAGCCAGAACGCTAAATCATAAGTTGTTGTACTTTACAGTTCTGCAAACTCCCTTTAAAGTAGAATGAGGTTGGATAATGGGGAAAAACATAATTATAGGTCACATAAATAAGACTTTTCCTCACAACATTCCCATAAGGTTGGATACAAATGTTATTATTCCTGTTTTACAGTTAAAGATACGGAGATGTAGATTATCTTTTTAGTCAATTTCTTGATTGTAGCATTGGGGGTCCACAGTCAAATCCTGGTCTTGAAGCTCCAATATTCACTGCTCCTGCTAAGATCATATTGGTAAAGTAGCAGATAGTAATAATTAATATTTGTTTAATTGAAGTATATCAATTTATAACTGAACCTAAGAAGGGGGGAGCAAACATTTGTTAAATGCTTCTTTATGCTTGGCAATTGTTAGGTTCTTACTAAGTGCTAAGTCGGTAGTTGACAATTCTCTAGTTCTGGCCTTTACTGGGAGTTTGACGTGTGAATGCTAGGCGTTTTATAAATATCTCATATATACTGTGAAGTAGGTACTTCTTTTTTTTACTGTTGAGGAAACTAAGGTGAACAGGGGTTAAAGGCCTTGCCTTGTATCACACAAACCTATGTGGACAGATTGGGGAAAAAAAAAAATCCTCGGTGTCTTAACTTGAAAAAGTTACTGATTTTAAACTAGATTCTCAGGGATTCAGGGAATCCATAAAGAAAATAATATAGTATGAAGTCCTTATTGGCATTTAAAACTTCACTACTGGCTGTCCTTATGTACTTCCCTTCACACACACTCTCTCTGTCTCAGTCTCTCTCTCTCCCCCCTTCCCCCCAGCCACATTGCTTCATGCAACTTATTTCACTAAACATTCTGTCCTATTTCCCTGCTTTTACATAGGTTTGCCCCCATGTTTGGAAAGTGCTTTTTCCTTACCTCTGTCACTTAGATTTTCTAGCTTCTTCAGAGTTCATCTCAAAAAACACCTCCTCCAGATCTTTCTTGATTTAGTTAAGCTGCTTCCTCAGGGCTTTGTACAGCATGTGCATTTTATATATGCTTGTTTGTATACGTATTGTTTTCACCTAATATAATAATGTTAGGAACAACATTTTGTTATTTGTTCACTTGGTAATCTCACCAGTCCCCATGGATTTAATTTTTTTCAAATCCGTGTCCTAAACTCTCTGCTGACATAGTCTTACATCTTCAACTGCCTTTAATATATCTTGAACTGGATGTCCAATAGACATCTTAAATCAAACATGTTCAAAATGGAACTTGTTATCTTTCCTCCCCAACCCTTCACTTTTAGACCTAATTTTTAATTGTGTTCAATGAAAGCATTACTGTGACTATCACAAGCCTCCCTTTTCCTCCTCACCTACATTCTGTGGCTCACATAATATAAATGTGACTTATTACATATGCTCTTATTTCTCAACCAGACACATTATATATCTTAAGATCAGAGGCCATATCATTCACTCCTCAGATACTCCTCTGCAACCTGATAGAGGAAACTACATTAGTTAGTGTTGACTAATGATAACAGATGACATTTACATAGTGTCTTAAAATTTACACAACACTTTGCATACATGATTTCATTTGAGCACAACAAAAATCCTGAGATAGGTATTACAGGTATTCTTATACCAGTGAAGATAGGGAAGAGTCAATGACTTTCCCATAGACTATAGCTTCAAAGTCAAGTTTTGTCTGATTCCAAGTCTAATACTCTTCCCACTCATGTTCAGAATGAGAAAGTGCTAAGCTGAATTTACCACTAAGTCTTAGAGTGACAAGTCAATTCACATAATAGGGAGAATAATACTATGTAGCAGAGACTATACCTTTGGTTTGTAAATGTTCACTACTTTGAATTCTAATAATCTGTCATTTATAACTCAAAATTAATATAGTTTTAAGTATGTGTACTTTGTGGAGATACAAAATATATGTACTCTGCTAGAGATACAAAGCCAAGAATCAGTCAATCCATAAACTTTATTAAGTACAGGCATGGTGCTAACCACAAACAAAAAGAGGCAAAAGACAGTTCCTAATCTCAAGGAACTCAATTTAATAGGTGCAACAATAAATGCTAAACAAAAATGATGTTGGTAGTCATAGAAAGAAAGGAAAACATGAAGTAGGACAATCAATAAGAGATTTCCGATATAAACATTTAAAAAAAAAGAATTTTAAGCTACTAAAAACTCTGTGAAAGACTGCTTTAAAATACTAACACTAAGTGCAAATGAAAACAGTAGAGGCTTAACTCAGCCACACTGGCCAAAATGACAAAAAAACAGGAATAATCAATATTGGAAAGATAGGCAAAATACACTCAGTAAAGCAATTATTTAAAGCCAAGACTTCTAGAAAGCAATTTGAAATTGTGTTTAAAAAATAATAATAATAATTAAAAAGTCAATACTCCTGACCCAAGGTTCCACTGTTAGGCAAATTTCTCAAAGAGGTCAGACAGAAAAATTAAAGAAGGGCTGAGGCTGGCTTTTATTTAAAAAACAAAATGTAGTTGGGACTTAAAGAAATCTAGGGAGGTCAATAAGCTAAAGAAAGGAAGGAGAGAGTTCAGGTGTGGGGAACAACCAGAGAAAATGTCCAATGCTGAGATGGAGTGTCTTGTTAATGGAATGGCAAGGAGACTAGTATCACTGAATAGAAGAGTTGGTGATAGGGAATAAGCTATGAGAAGTCTGAAAAGGTAGGAGGGGGCTGGGTTATGAAGGGCTGTGAATACCAAAGAGAGCATCTTTTAGGAGCCATTGAATTTATTGAGTGGGGAGGTGGTGGTGGTGGTGGTGGTTGACCATATGGTTTATATTTGATTGCTCTAACCAGATTGTGGAGAGGACATTGAATGCCAAATTTTAAAGAATTTAAATTTTACGTGATATAATAAAGAAGGGTTTTAAGCAAAAAGCCATAACAAATATAGACTTGAGATAATTCTTGCACAAAGGATGGTTTGGAGGTACGAAATAGTTTGGAGGCTATATGATATATTGATGATAAGGTATGATTTTGTAATATAGTGGTAGCATTGAGATTGGTAGTAGTAGAGATTAAAGTGGATACAAGAAAAATTGTGACTGATATGTCTTTGTTGGTATCAAAAAATAACAAAAGCTTATGAACACAAGGGCACTTAAGTAAATTATAGTGTCAGTGAGATGAGAAGAAATAGAACAACAATTGGGGGGAAATGAAAAAAAGTAGTTTAAGATATATTGAAATTGAGATACTATTAGAGAGAAAAGGGAACTGTGAGATTACTGCCTCATATTGTGAGTGATAGGATGCTTAAAGATCATCACTAAGCTGCTTAAAAGTACAGTGAATTGGCACACATGGTAATGAGTTTCCCATCACTGGTAGTTTTTAAATGTCAGGGATCTTGTAGAAATATAGAAATACAAATTCTTGTAGAACTTGAGATTAGCTTTAAAATGAGCATTTTAAAGTTGCAGTATTAGCTAAAATTATAAAGGGCTAAAGATGCTACATGAACAAGATTTAATATTCAATGTAAAAATAAATTTAACTTTATACATATATATAATTGTTTACATGATGTACCATGATTTTTTTTTTCATTTATGGACAAATCAAACATTTCTAAAATTGGAGAATAATAAGTAATAAAAAATAAATAGGGAAAAGATCTGAGTCTCTTCCGAAGAACCCCAAATCCATAACTCAGAGAAACCCAATTCCATCTCTTTTCTATCAAAAGGATGTCTCTGGTACAGATATTTTATTTGATATCTTAAGCTCCTGATTGATAGTTTCCTCCTAAGAAGTCTATAGCCATAACTGACCTGGATGTAATGAACTCTGACTCTTAGCTAGTTGTATAACCATTGACAAGGCAAAATCTTTCTGAACTTGAGATTAGCTTTAAATAGAGCAATCAAATATAAACTTTATCTAGTTCAGGAGGTTCTTATGAAGCTTGATAGGAAAAAAATTATAAAGCAAGGTACTGTGTAAATACCAACTTATTATTTGTATTGAAGGATACCTGTCTATTGGCAATGTTGGACTTGTTGTCTTTTGTTGAGGAACAAAGATCCAAGCTGTCCAGTTGTGAGTTTGCATATAGAAAGTTAATGGGAAGGTAAAGAGTGGTCCCAAATTCTAGGGACTATATATTCTCAGTTATTAGCTATTCAGATACTATTTGAAGGCCTACAGTGATAGAGAACTATGTTTCTTAGGAAATATTTGATGATAGAGTAATCTTGCTCAAGTATCATAGTAGAGCAAATATAGCGATGCTGAGTTTAATAATTTCATTGTGTTCCATCATCAGTTACAGATCTAAACTAGAGCAGGCTAATTATAGATAATTTTAGATAATTTCTTCCTCGAACATTCTTTTGAGTTAAATCTGCCGTTTGAGTCAGTACCAAAATAAATTCAAGGTGGTCCTTTAGCACTAAGCCCATGATAGTAGGTATTCAGTGGATACTAGTTAAAGGGAAATAAATGTGCTATATACAGTGCTATATCCAGGGGCCAATTTGCCTAGCCTAAATTTTAGATTACAGGAGACATTAAGAAGGAACAGAGCTGAACAAGCAAAGGACAGTATGAGGATACTTAGTAGATAATGCAGGAGAGAAAGGTTATAGAAAATAGATGATGTGGGCTCAAAGACAGATTTTGAAATTCTTACTCAGGATATCCCTTCTATTCTCATCCATAACTTTTTGTTTCCATGTGATCTTGCCTCTCTCCCATCCCTGGCTTTATCATTTCATTTATTTTTGGTTCCTCATCTTGAAGGTGGAATTAGAATACATATAAGGGGGTTCAGCACATTTCAAAGAGGGAATCAACATGAGCAAAGATATCTTATTGAAACTAAAAATTTCATCTATCATTTTATATGGCCCACTGTTTATTCACTATTCTGATTTTTGATATCTGGATTCTCAGCAGTCTTATATATGGACGAACTTGGAAGAACAATAAGTGAAAAGACCTTTGAGCAGAAAAAAGAAGTGTCATTAAAATAAATCCATGAGTTTACTCCCAGAAAAGAATTCAAAAATAACAATCTGGAAACTAAATAATTGCTAAATTACAGTTCAGTGTGGATATTCATGGCAATCACTCTGAATTATCAAGAAAAAAAATTTAAAAGCTGCCTAGTCTACTCTGTTTACTAACACACTTTAGAAAGTTTTCCATCAAGACTTACATGAACTGATGCAAAGTGAATTGAGTAGAACCAGAACATTTTATATATATATAATATATAATATATATACACACACACACACACATATGTACACATATACACACTAGCAGTAACATTGTACAGTGATCAACTATGATTTAGCTCTTCTCAGCAGTATAGTGATATAAGAATTTTAGAAGACTCATAATGGAAGAACTGGAGGAGTCTGATTGCAGGCTGAAACATACTATTTTTAAACTTATTTTTTCACAATTTGACTTTATAGAAATGTGTTTTATATAGTTGCTTATATATACTCTATGTCAAATTGTTCACCATCTTACAGAGAGGGGAGGAGGGGGGAGAAAATTTGAAGCTCAAAATTTTGTAAAAAATGAATGTTTAAAATTGTCTTCCATGTAATTGGAAAAATAAAATACTATTTAAAAGGGAAAAAAGAAAGTTTCCTATGAAAATAATAGAATTAAAATGTTGGTATTTAAAGGTAAATTTATTTCATTTATTTACAACATTCACTCATCCTGGATAATTCATTGCTCAATAATGGCAGATAATTGAAATTATTCCTAACTTAATTGGTAGCATCATCAAAAATTGACAAATGGAGATCTTAATAAAAAGCCAAGTAGCCAAAACCAAGAAATATAGTCAAAGAATCTGATAGCTGTTTTGTCATTGTTATAAAAATGATGGTTTGGGAGGGGGGGATTGGGAATTTATTTCCTGAAATTATTATGATATAAAAATTGCAGATACAAATAAAAATTTAGTCATGGAAGACAGAAAGAAAACCTTTCAAATGGATGCAAAGTCTGAAGCATTTTTGTAAATATTTCATTTTATAGGTTTTGAGAAACCATCAGCTATCCAACAACGGGCTATCAAACAAATTATTAAAGGAAGAGATGTCATTGCTCAGTAAGTTAATTTATATGGTTAATTAAAAAAAAAAATCAAAAGCATTCTAATTAACTTCTTGACTTTTAGAAAAGTTTTGTTCAATTTTGATAAAATTTTAGCTAGCTTTCTCTTTTTAATTTAACTGTTGATTTATTTTGCTTTTCTAGTTACTCTGGTAAAAAGGCTTTTTAATCTTGTACATGTTTATTTGTTTCCGCAAGATTTATTTAATTTTCACTTAGTACTTTTTAAATGGAAGTTCCAGCTTTTTAATTTCTAAAATCTTTATTTCTGCTTTGCCTAATTTATTAACAAAAGACTTTTATGTAACTTTTATTTCAAGATGATTTTCATCCATATGCTAAAAATAGAGAATCTATTTTAGATTGCCATTCAATGTTTGTGCATAAGTAGTTGGTGCTACTTTATTTTGCCAATTCTGTTATGTCTGATAACTAAAAAAAATTAAAAACAACAAAAAAGCTTGTTTCCTTAGTGTCTCTTTTAGTGGAAAAATTCTTCAGAAGTCTCAAATGATGAACCTTGAGAAAACACTGTGTATGAAGTGAAAAAAGAGGAGAAAGCTGTCCTTTAGAAAATATATAATACTCCCCAGATTTTTTTAATAGCATTGGCTTATAACATCTAGAAAATTATACTTTTAAAAAGGTGCTTGAGGCAGTTTACTACTTTTCATAGTATATATGTATAATAGCACTTATTATCCAAAATAGAATTTTATATGTTGAATATTTTATAACGGTAATTCTTTTAGGATGTAGACTGCATGAAATGGTTCCTGAGATTACTTCTAATTTTAAAATTCAGTGGTTGTTTAAATATAGAAAAAAGAAAAGTGGAACTTTGAGGGTTTTTTGTTTTTGTTTTGCTTTAGTTATTGGATTAGAATTGAAATAATTGAAAATTTTCTTATGCACAAAAAACTCACTTAAAATTTTTTGCTTTTACAGGTCTCAGTCTGGTACCGGTAAAACAGCAACATTTAGCATTTCAGTTCTCCAGTGTTTGGATATTCAGGTAAATCATCACCTTTTAAATATATCCTATGATCTACTAATGTGTAACAAAACATTTTCAGTCTTAAAAATTAAGTACTTTTTGCCCTTAATTAATTTACAGTTTT
Organism: Sminthopsis crassicaudata; assembly: GCF_048593235.1. Lineage (NCBI taxonomy): Eukaryota > Metazoa > Chordata > Mammalia > Dasyuromorphia > Dasyuridae > Sminthopsis > Sminthopsis crassicaudata. The sequence continues at coordinate 317,100,445 of NC_133620.1, read as the reverse complement.
CTAGTAAAAGAACAAGAAGCTTTTAAACAATTTCTTGCTACTTTAGGTAATTGGAATTAAAATATTTGGATTTTGATATCTGTTATTCTATATTTGTAAAATTTGTCTCCTTTGGAAATAAAATATGAAATAACTCATATAGCTAAAATGCTGACATCTGAGTTTTGACATTCTAGAACCTGCTTTCAAAGTACTAAGAGCCCGATGGTGTTTTCTAAGTTAAGTTTTTGTTTTAACAGGTGCGAGAAACCCAGGCTTTAATATTAGCCCCAACCAGGGAATTAGCTGTCCAAATTCAAAAGGTGAGTACACTGAGAAAATTCAATGAATTAACAATTATTGTTTTTATAATTCTAGTTAAAAATATAGCTGCTAGAGTCTATTTTCCAATTGCACTTTTCTTTATACAAAAAAGAACATGTAATCTTTTTGTGATTCCTATTAGTTGCTATAAATTATTATGTATTTATTAATAGGTCTGTTCTTTTATATTACTGGTTTATAAAATGCCTTGGTCTTTTTTTTTTCCATTAAAGAAGGAAGTGGGGAAATAAAAGTCAAATGCTTATTAAACTAAAAATGTGTTATATTTGTCTTAAATATCTATGTGTACACACTTGGCATAACACTATGCTATTTGTAACTTTTAAAGCTGAATTCTAAAAAGCAGATGAGAATTATACTTTTTTGTGAATGGAATTTATGGAATTGTTGGTCAGAATCTTTGAAATATCTTGGGAAATGAGATGCTACTAGACTATAGAAGAGCAAATAATATAATTTTTTAAATAGGGGGAAATACAGTCTGCAATCAGTAAGCCAGTATGCTTGACTTCAATACCTGGAAAAATTCTAGAACTTACAATTAAAACACTCAGTGGTGAATAGGAAGGGTTTGTGTCAGACTATTTATTCTTGGCAGTGTTAGGAGGACTGTTTTACAAATATACATACATACATACATACATATATATATATATATATATATATTTAGTAAAGCATTCTTTCAGAGTCTCCTGCTAATCTTATAGCTAAGATAGAGAGATAAGCTAGTACAGCTAAGTAAATTTGGACTGATTAATTGATTATCTCCAAAGAGCAATTAATGATTTGTTGTCTCCTTGGAAAGAAATATCTAGTGAAATGCTTAATGGATCTGCATTTTAATCCTATGCTAGTTAACCTTTTGATTAATTAAACACTTAAAATAAAAACATAGATAGCTTAAATATTAAATGTATAGGTTAATGCCAAAGTAGAAGGTGTAGCTAATTATTGGATGACAAAGTCAAAATAATACAAGGTCTTGACATTCTAAACCAGATGTAATAAGATGAAGTTTAATTGGAATAAGTGCCTTATATGTGAGTTAAACAATTTCACAAATGTAAGATGGAACAAGTATGGTTAATTAACAGTTCTTGGGAAAGAATGGTTTCATTAGACTGCAAAATCAAATTGATAAGCAGTAAAAAAAAAAATTATATTTCCAATTGTTGGCTGCTTCAAAAGTGATAGAGTCTAAAACTAGGAGGGCTGTTGTCTCTTTGGGCAAACAACTTCTGGAGAATTTTCATTTCTATGTGTCATATTTTAGGAAGCACATTAATAAAGAGAATGTCTTGAGGCCACTGACTAGGGTCATGAGCTCATAAGATTTAGGAGATCATTTAGTCCAGCATCTCATTTCACAGGTAAGGAAACAGACTTAGAGATGTTAAGTAACTCTTACAGCCACAGAAACAGGGCATATTGGTAGTAAGCAAAAAAGCAAGGATTTAACTTTAGCCTATGGTCTTCAAATTTAACATCTTGACATTGCCATGCTGGATGAAGATGGGTTAAAAGTAATTAAGATGCTTGGTCTGCAGAGGAGTTTATTTGGGAAGGAATAATAATAATTGTCTTAAGGTATTTGAAAAGTTGACACAAGAAAGGAGGGTTAAGTTTATTCCTTTGGCCTCATAGGATAGAATTAGGAGTAGTGAGTCGGTAGAAGTTTTAAAGTAGTAGATTTAGGTTTGATGTAAGGGGTGGGGGGCAACCCTCCCTAAGGATTAGGGCTACGCAAAAGTATAAAGTGATTTCTGTTGAGGCCATGGATTTCTCTGGAAATAGGTTGTAGAAAGGATTCTTGTTTAGGTTTGGTGTTGGACTAGTGTGTAGTGATGGATGCATCATAAAGACTAAATCACTGCTTTAGAGGTAGTCAGCTAGCATTTATAGGTGTTAGAAAAGAAAAAAAAGTGAGCTCACAATCTACTGATGTAACTTCAAGGCAGTGTGGTGTATTGGAAAGACTGCTGAACTTGAAGTCATGGGATTTGAGTTTGAATCTTGGACAAGTCTTCTAATCTCTCTGATCCTCAGTTTCCTTTTTGGTAAAATAAAACAATTTTTGGGCAGCTAAATGGCGCAGTAGATAGAGCAGTGGTCCTGAAGTCAGGAGGACCTGAGTTCAAATCCAGCTTCAGACACTTAATACTTCCTAGCTGTGCACGCTGGGCAAGTCACTTAACCCCAATTATCTCACAAAAAAATTTTTTTTAAAGGAAGCAATTGAACTAGATGATTTTTAAGGCATTTTTAAGGCCCCTTTTAGCTCTACTGTAGAATAGCAATAGTCTATTTTTTAATTTAATAAACTTAAAAGTCTGCCTTTGTAGAGGTTATTTGGGAATAGAGAGCAGTAAGTTAATATTTTTCTCCCTTGTATTCAGGGTCTTCTTGCTCTTGGTGATTACATGAATGTTCAATGTCATGGCTGTAATGGGGGACAAATGTTGGTGAAGACATCAGGAAATTGGATTACGGGCAGCATGTTGTTGCTGGTACACCAGGTCGTGTATTTGGTAAGCATATCATATCATGCCCTTTTTTTTTTTTTTTTAATCTTTTCATGATCCCTACCATCCTTTCAAGTGCTCATCTTATTTTGTTCTTCTTGTTACAAACTCCTAGGAAAAATAATTTCAGTTTTGTTGCCTCTTTCATATCACAACCTTTATAAATTCTGACTTTCCAACTAATCAGAAAATCAAAGCTGCTTTTTCTAAAGTTATCAATGATTTGTTTTTTAAATAATTTTTAGTAATATTTTGGTTTTATATCATCCGTATTTACAAATATATCCTCCTACTAGCCAACTCAGAGGACAAAAAAATACTTAGCAAAACAGCATATTGCCTGATTGGCAGCATATATTACTACTCCTCCCTCCTTCAAACTACCCTTTCCTGTTCCTCATCTCTTCTTCAGAACAAAGTTCGATCATTCTAATTTTTTTGTCCTATTTACCAGACATTTTTTCTCCCTTCCATTTACATTTTTTGATTACTTTGCATCATTTCATGTTTTTCTAAGTTCTTCATTTATGGTTTTTTTTTTTTTTTTTTTTTTTTTTTTTTTTCAGTGCAAAATTTCAATAAATCTTTAAAAGTCTAAAATATTCATAATTTGTTTATAGACATTTCCCAATCAGTGGACTGAAACAAAGATGGTTTTGACATATATGAGACTTTTCTGTCTGACCTCTTTGAGCAATTTGCCTAACAGTGGAACCTTGGGTCAGGAGTATTGACTTTTTAATTACTTTTTTTTTTTTTTTTTTTTTTTTTTTAACACAATTTCAAATTGCTTTCTAGAAGTCTTGGCTTTAAATAATTGCTTTACTGAGTGTATTTTGCCTATCTTTCCAATATTGATTATTCCATTTTTTTTTTTTTTTTTTTTTTTGGTCATTTTGGCCAGTGTGGCTGAGTTAAGCCTCTGTTTTCATTTGCACTTAGTGTTAGTATTTTAAAGCAGTCTTTCATAGTTTTTAGTAGCTTAAAATTCTTTTTTTTAAATGTTTATATCCGAAATCTCTTATTGATTGCCTTACTTCATGTTTTTCCTTTCTTTCTATGACTACCATTTTTGTTTAGCATTTAATATTCTTTACAACCTAATTTAAACTTAATTTTCAGTCTTATTATAGGTTACTCTCCTTCAAGCACTGTTCAATCCAGCTAAATTGACCTTGTTGCTTTTCCTTACCACTGACAACTCCATCTCTTCTCATGGTCCATGCCTTTGTACAGACTCTTCTCCTCATGCCTGACATGCACGTATTCCTTACCTCCATTTCTTAGAATTCCTAGTTTCTTTAAAGTTCAGCTGGAGCACTTCTACAAAAATCTTTTCCTGTTTGTCTTTAAGCGGCTGTGTTCTCCTAACCACATTTTTTTCCCTCTCTCTCCTCCTATCCTTCATCCCTCACTCACTCTTTCCCTCCCATGTGTGTATATTTCATATGTTGTTTCCTGTTATAGATTATAAACCTCTTGAATGCAGAGACCATTTCCTGCTTTTCTATCCTCAGTGACCCCATGCAGTGCCTGTCACATAATATAGGCCATTGATGAGTGCTTATTAATTGATTGATTAATGGCATTTCATAGATGAACTTAAATATTTTTCGATTTATTGGTTAATCAGCTAAAGTCTTATGTTTACATATGATTTCTCAGTATTTTCTAAGTATTTTCTCAGATATTTCTCAGAATCATCTTTTTTTTATACTAATATGGTAGATATGATTCGTCGCAGAAGTTTAAGAACCCGTGCTATCAAGATGTTGGTTTTGGATGAAGCGGATGAAATGCTTAATAAAGGTATGCTTGGCTAAAAGTAAGGAATAATGCTTTACCATGAATTTGAGGATGTATTTAATAACTTACATCTTGAAAAATAGTCTGATATAATTAGGGATATAAACCTTGGGTTATTTTGGAGGGCGTTGAAACTATCATATATGGTCCATCGGGTCAGATTTACTTTTGTTACCTCAGTAGACTAAAAACATAGAGTATTATGAGACCAAGGTTTTCATTTTAGTTCTGATTTACACTACTTATATTTTACTTTAATCCTGTATATTATACTCCTAATGCTAGCCAATTACTTTTGAAATATCTAATATTGTTCAAAAAGAGGCAGTGGGCTTTATAGTATATAGAGATTGATTTAAGTATTGGAACTTAACATATGCCCTGTTGATGGTTGGTCTTAATTATAATCTTCCTGTGTTAAGAACAACACTTTTTTTGTTGTTGATTTACCATGGTGGGATATAGTAAACTCCATATTTAGGTATTTTTTAGGTATCTATTTTAACTTTTGGTTTGAAAATTCATCTATTTAGTGTTGTTACCAATAAACTGTTACTTTACCTCAGAGGACAAAAATGTCTCTTATGATTCTGTTTTATTTATACTTAGCTAAAGGTAAATTATAAGCTATTATGTAAGAGAAAGGAAGAATAATTGATAAGTCTCAGAAGAAGTCAAAGGAGATGAGATGAGGATCATAGTCTTAGTGAAAAAGAAAGATGCTTTCTTCAAGAGCTCTAAAAGGAAACATTTAAGAGTAAAGGCAATAGGATTGTGGGTTATAGGACTATGGGAAAAGATTGGATGCACTGTTGTGGGGAAGTTACTAAAGAGTTAACAAGAAATAAAAGATTTAAAATAGAACCCAACTGAGGTTAAAGAGCATAAATTTGTGTTGACTCAGTCAACCGGCCCCAAGACTAATGGTTTTTCATTTCCTCTAGATCTTGGGCACTAGAATATTCAGAATCATGGAAGAGCTTGGTTACTCTTACTAACTTTGTTGCTTTTCAGGTAACATTGGTTCTAAGAATCAGATAGAGGATCTTTGGGTAAATGGTAGTTGGGAGGGGGGGAAGAGGTGGCATTTGGTATTGGTTCAATTGTATGTGTGGTTGAGAGAAATGTGTGTTTTATTTAGTGTAGTAAAAAGAATACTAGACTTAAAGTTGGGGGGAGGGAGGAAAGAAGGTTGGTGTTCTTATCCAAGTACTATTCCTGAATATCTTTTACCTTAAAAGACATTTAACCTCCCTGGACCTCAGCTAGGTTACATGTGTTACTTTGGAGAGAATGCTTGGTGTTTGTGTTCAAATCTGAGACTCTTGCCATTTACTACCTGGATCCACTTAGACAAATCACTTAATCTACCATAGACTAGATGGCCCCTAAATTTCTTTCCAGTTCAAAATGCATGCTTAAACATCATCCTACAGCTGAGAAAACTTAGGCCCCAAAAGATTATGTGCATTGAAGGTGATCACACTATAAGCTGTAAAAACTATAAGCTGGATCTAAGTGCTTTTTCCCTACCTCAGTCTGCCTTAAGAGACGTGGACCAGATAATTTCTTATTTCTCTCCTACAAATTATATAGAATTATCAGAAATGAAAGCTGTAAAAATTTGTTTTAACTTTGCAACTTGAATACCCTAGAAGTTATCTGGTTTATGCCAAGAATTTATTATGTTTACTACTGTATTACCATGGTGCAGTCACTTACCTTCTCTGGCTTTCAGTTTCCTCATCTTTAAAATAAGAGATAGGTCTAGAAGTCTTCAGAGTCACTTTCAGATTTGTAGACAATAGTCCAGAGGGGCCAGCCAGATGAAGCACAGTAACAATTATGATGTCTATTTATATATATAATTTCTTCCATTTGTATTATAAAACTAGTGCAAGTTCATATTTGCTCAATCTATTGAGTGTATTACTCATGGTTATCTGCTCACAAAGTTTTTGATCTGTATCTGTGGTTTTATACGTTTGGGGAACTCTTTAGGTACAAACTTCTTTAACCAATGCAGATCAGTTATTCATCTGGAACTTTTGGGGCACTATGAGAAGAGAGGTGATTTGTTCATGGGTTATATACAGCTACAATGTGGCAGATAAAGAACTTAAAATCATTACACTCAACAATACAGTGGAAATATGAGAGGGAATATTGCTCTTGAATGATTTGATTTCTTTTAATAGGGTTCAAGGAACAAATTTATGATGTGTACAGATACCTGCCTCCAGCTACTCAGGTGGTTTTAATCAGTGCTACATTGCCACATGAAATCTTAGAAATGACCAACAAATTCATGACTGATCCAATTCGCATCTTAGTAAAACGGTAGGTGATCTTGGAATTAATTTTCCTGGATTAGTATAGTATCTAACCTATTAATGATTTAGGCCATTTATTGTAACTATTAACTTTAACTGTGTAATGTTCATTGTTGTTTGGAATTTTTAAATTAAAATTTTAATTGGGAGAATTCTCCTGGTTGTTCATCTAATCTAGTTCTAATATCAAATATTTAATCTTGCACATTTATATAATGGTAACAAAATATACAATGGTAGAGGTTATATGATGTTGAAATTTTTGTTGTGCTAAAAAGTTTTTAAGCTTTTGTTACTTAGTGACATTTTTTATGGTCAGTTTGTAATATAGTGGTGTATTGGTAAGAGATTTTTACATTAAATCAGTTATTAAAAAGCTTTGTGTAATTTTTAAAACTCTTCTTTAAGTGATGAATTGACTCTCGAAGGAATCAAACAATTTTTTGTGGCAGTGGAAAGGGAAGAATGGAAATTTGATACTTTGTGTGATCTTTATGATACCTTGACCATCACTCAAGCAGTCATCTTTTGTAATACCAAAAGGAAGGTATAGTAATCACTTTTTACCTAATTGGGAAAAAATGGGGGTAGGGTTCCATTATTAATTTAGATTATGATGTTAGAGGAATAAGAAATTGTTTCTTAGTTGCTGTTATAAGACACGTCCAATTTCATCTGCCTCCAAAAACTCATTTCATCTTCTCTAATTTTAGGAACTCAGTATTTATCCTAAATGCAATTTTTTAGGTCCAGTACTTTATAGAAAAATCCATTAACTCTTGCTTTGTGAGCTGTGTGATAGATGATTCCTATCTTCTTTTTTTAGTGAGTTGAAAATATTTATTTGAAAGGCATTTAATGACATGAACTGTATTCTGATTCATTTCAGAATAAGGCAAATGTTCAGTGGCAATAGTTTTATTTTTCTATAAAAATAATTATCAGACCACAAAATTCTATGGAGCTTACATGAGATGTGGTCTCAGGTCTCACAAAATAATGATCTGATTGGTAGTAGCTGGACAAAATAACATTTTTCCAAAACCCTTATTTGTAAAGAATTTCTTAACCTACTGTTCTTTCATTGATTCTTCTGGTTGTTAAACTAACATTGAATTAAAATCTTCAGGTTTGGTTAAACCATGTGTCTATGAACTTAACATTTTTCTGATTATTTTGCTTATAGGTAGACTGGCTGACTGAAAAGATGAGAGAAGCCAATTTCACCGTTTCATCAATGCATGGAGACATGCCCCAGAAAGAGAGAGAGTCCATCATGAAAGAGTTTAGATCTGGTGCAAGGTTAGCATAATTCAATAGAAGTGCTGTGATTAGGGCAACCTTAAAAAAGAGGGTATGATGTGATTGCTTATATAGTGTGATTTCAGATACCTCCTAAAAGTCTCTTAATGTTTTAGAATATTACTAACATGTCACAGTACCTAATATTTTCATCTCAGGAGACCTCTTTGCTTTGTCTTTTGGTTTAAAGCATTGATGTGCTCAGGAATCCTTTTTTAAAAATACCTTCAGCAACAAGGATGGATTAACACACAAATCTATTCATGTTATATCCTAGCTTGTTATTCAGTAAATTTGTAAGGCCCTATTTTAGGACACACACATGAAAAAGTATGGATGTGACATGAGAAATAAAATTTGTAAGATAAAAATCAGTCAGCAGCAAGGAAACTTACTAGTCCCTGTGGGAAACATGGACTTGATAATTTGAGGGTGAAAGCTAGTAAGGTGGGAACTTTGCAATAAAAAGTCCTTGGGATACTAGAGGACACCATGAGGTCAATTTGACACCTTGGCATTATGTAGGGTTACCAAAAAAATAGAGAGAATAATGTCAAACTTAATAATTTGATCTGATGTCAGGAAGAGTTGAATTCAAATCTAGTGTTAGACACTAAATAGCTCTGTGACTCTGGGCAAGTCAATTAATCTCTTTTGTCTCACTTTCTCATCTGTAAAATGAGCAATGATAGTACCTACTTGTCAGGCTTGTTATGAGATGTTTGTAAAGCTCTTTGTAAACTTTAAAAGTACAATAAAACTGTTATGATGATGAAGAAGAAGAAAATTATACTTAGGACCAGCACATATTGTCCTTTTTTCTCTTTATTGCCTAAATTCCCTATATTTTAATTCTCAATTTTTATGCTTTTCTTTTAGAAAGTTATTTTTCCCTTTTCCTTTACAATAATGTAGCCAGCAGAAAACTATGTGAAGGGATCATGCTGGTTTAAAAAAAAAAAAAAAAAAACAACTGGAAGACAGTTTGCATATATACCTGCTTAGTTATTTACCTAGGTGATGGATAGGTGATGAAACAAAAGAATGCATTTTGTTTGGTAAAACAATGACTCAAGAATTGAAAGGAGACTGGTATTGAATAGCTAAATTCAAAAGGAGTCTAATATCTCATAGAATAGGAATAGGCAAATAATGTTTATTAGGTGTTCTAGATGCATAGGAAAAAAATTCCCCCTCCACTTTTTCTAAAGCCTGACTTCAATTGTGCTTGTCTCCACCAAATCAAGGTTGATTAATATTGTAATCACCAAGGTGGTAGAAGAGTTATTTTTTTTAAACTATTTGTCAAGTAAAAATAATACAAACCAACTAATGTTTATATTAAGGTTAATATTTTACACAATTAAATTATTTTTTGTATTTTTTTCAGCCGAGTACTCATTTCGACAGATGTCTGGGCCAGAGGATTAGATGTTCCTCAAGTCTCTCTAATCATTAATTATGATTTACCCAATAATAGAGAATTATACATACACAGGTACTTGAGTGTGCTTTTTTAAAAATATATTCTCATTGATATATTTACTAAATAATTATAACTAAATCTTTTTTTTTTTTTTTTTCTTCTTCTTCTTAAAGAATTGGGAGATCAGGTCGATATGGCCGAAAGGGTGTTGCAATTAATTTTGTCAAGAATGATGACATCCGTATTCTCAGAGATATTGAACAGTACTACTCAACACAAATTGATGAAATGCCCATGAATGGTAAGTGTATTAAGAAGTCAGCCTCTGTGTAGGTTATTATTTTTGAGATTTTTAGAAAAATGCAGTACTGATGTCTAATTGTACGTTTTGTCCTTTTTACTTTTTTAATAGCCTTTTTTCATTTGTACCTCATTTTTATTTTAGTTGCTGATCTTATCTGAGGAAACAACTTTGAAGACAGTTGGAGACTATTTTCTTAGTTTTATACTACATTTGGAGACTGGAGAACTTACTGTATGTCAAATAAGTAAAAATTGTATTTAAAAAGAGGGTTTATTGATTTCTGCCTGCCTGCGTGTAAATTATGCATTAAGTTTGTTTTTCATTAAAAAATGAGAAATTTTCACATAAATTACAATTGACTTTACTTCTTTTAAGGTTGTAACAATTATTATAGTAAAGAAAATGTATTATAAAAGTACACATTGTATCTTTTGTTGTGGTTGCTTTACATAGTATGGAATTCTATTACTTTGCTTGATATAGTAATAAAAAAGAATATGAAGCTAGGATTCAGAAGACCTGGTCTTTCCATTGACTTGCAATCTTTGTAACCTCAGGAAAGATTTAACTTCTTTAGACCTGAGTTTTCCCATGAACATCATGGAGATAATTCATATCATGAAGATGAAGATTGTCCCACCTCTTCACCTTGTCAGTGTCCCTCAGTCATTTCTCTCTTACGGTCTTCTAAGCTCTATTGGTGTACCTTATGATAGTAGCCCTGGGTCCTCATGACTTGAAGGCCTCTCTCATGAAAAGAATCTCTATTCCCTAGCCAGATAAGGAACTTCCCTAAATAACCAGTAAAAGCGGCTTAAGAAAAGAATTGTTGATTTGTAACCTTTTCTCAGTGTTTTGCTCAAGTGTTACAAGAATACTTGAACCAGACTGGTATTTTTTGTTAATATAAGAAATTCCTAGGAGGTAACTCTCTTCTCTCTCTTGAAGTAATCGTGATCTGCTCTACTATCTTGGAATATTGCCTGGGATTAGATAATTAAATGATTTCTATATGTTTCAGAGACAAAATTTAAATCTGAGCCAGTTTAGTTAGAACATAGAGTTTATAGAGAAAAAGAATGTGAAATAGTCAGAGAAGTAGACAAGCAAGATTGTGAAAGATTTTAAAAGCTAAACAAAAGAGTTTTTATTTTATCCCAGAGAAGGAAGGAAAGCATGGGAGCTCCTTGAGAGTGAAAAAACTTGAACTTGAAAGAAGGAAAAATTGCCAGGGGGGGAAGGAGAATCTGGAAGTGGCAGTGAGAAGACAGGAGTATGACTTCCTCCTTGCCCATTGTGTCCAGGGATTAGAAAATGAGGGCATCTCTAGAATTGGAGAGGGGATGATGTGTCTTCATGGAGGAAACAGGTTTTTGTGAAAAGGAAAAAGGACTAAGATAGAAAAGGGAAATTATTAATAGAATGGGATTATAAATGTCTGATTACAGTTGTATGTATTTGGAAAAATACAGTCTGATACAGTTGCTCAATCTTATACTATGATTTTCATAGTTCAGAGGAGTGACCTGGCTTTAATTAAGGGAATACAAAACTGTTTCTAGATGTTTGTTTTTTAATTTCAGTTTGGAAACAAACTCTGAAATTTTGTAGTTATTGACATTTTAAGGAAGAGTCAGTATCTCTCCCTCTGCTATGAGAATCAATTCCATTCTATGAAGGATACAGGTTAAGACAGATCAGATCTGAGAATCCAGCCAGGAAACTGATGGGAGTAAAGCTACAAGTACACCACCCACCTAGATATCTTTTAAGGCATATATGTAAGTGAAGAATGATGTTTAGGAGACACTAGAAAAAATCCCTTATAGAATAATCCTATTTTATCTATGAAGAAACTAAGGCTTAGAAAATCATAGGATTTGGACCTGGATGGGGCCTTTGTTGTTTAGTCGTTTCCAGTTGTGTCATTCTTTAGGACCCCATTTCTTGATATGCTTGAACTTTTGTTTTTTTTCAAATGAATTTTATTTTTTCCTAATTTCATGAAAGCATATTCTTGTTAATTTGCTTATCATAGCACAAAATTGGCTCAACCAAGAACATTATCATTTTAATCTTTTAGTTTTCTTTTTTATACAATGCTTTATTGTTGACCCTATTTGGAAAGATTCCATTGTTACAAAATAATTCTAAGCAGTGGTTTTGATAATATTTTATTTTTCCAAATACATGCAAAGATAGTTTTCAAAATTCATATTCACAAATTTTTCTCCCATCCCCAAGATAGCAAGCAATCTGATATAGATTAAACGTGTGCAATTCTAAACATATTTCCATATTCATCACGCTGAGCCAGAAAAATCAGATCAAAAGGAAAAAAAAAACAAGCAAACAACAACAAAGATGAAAATACTATGATCTGATTCACATTCATTCTCTGTAGTTCTCTCTTTGGATGCCAGTGGCGCTTTTCATCACAAGTCTGTTAGAATTGTCTTGAATCATATAATTGTTGAAGAGTTGGCTCCACAGTTTATCATATAATCTTGTTCTTAGTGTGTACAATGCCCTCTTGGTTCTGCTCATTTTACTTAGCATCAGTTCATGTAAGTTTTCCAGGCTTTTCTGAAGTCAGCCTGTTCATCTTTTTATAGAACAATAATCTATTTTTCAACTGATAGGTAACAATTCAATTTCTAGTACCTTGTCACTAAAAGAAGGACTGATACATTTTTGCATGTTTTTCTTTTTTTATGGAATACAGACCCAGTAGTTAGACTGCCAGATCAAAGTTTATATACAATTTTAAAGCCCTTTAGGCATTGTTCTCCAAAATAGTTGGAGAACATTTCACAATCTGGCATTAGTTTTCACACATCCCCTTTAACATTTATCAGTATATTTTTCTGTCATCTTAGCCAATCTAAGAGGCATGAAGTGGTACCTCAGAGTTGTCTTAATTTGCATTTCTCCAATTAATAATGACTTAGAGCATTTTTTTTCATATGACTAGAAATGGTTTTAATTTCTTTTTCTGAAAATAGTCTGTTCACATTCTTTGACATTTATCAACTGGAGAATGAATTGTATTCTGATAAATTTGAGTCATTTCTCTATATATTTTAATAATGAGGCCTTTATCAGAACGCTTAGATGTAAAACTTTTTCCCAGTTTTCTGCTTCCCTTCTAATCTTGGCTGCAATGGTTTTGTTTGTACAAAAGCTTTTTAATATAGTCAAAATTATCTATTTTGCATTTCATAATATACTTCAGTCCTTCTTTGGCCATAGGTTTCTCCCTTCTCCACAGAAATGAGAGATAGACTAAAAAGTATTTTGAATGTTAAACAGAACATTTTGTATTTGATCCTGATGGCAATAAGGAACTACTGGAATTGAGTAGGTGAATAATCTAGTCAGACCTGCACTTTAGGAAAATTAGTGACTGGAGGATGGACTGAAGATGAAAGGAAGGAGGGAGAGATTATAGTCAGTGGAGGCTTGATTCATATCAATAGAGAAGAGATACTAGTATGAAAAGCAGATGTTACCTACATGGTTCTGGGAGAAGTCATATAGCATGATCATTACACTGACCAATATGCTCTTCATAGACAGGGTGCTATAGCTCTGATTTCTGTGCCTTTGCACTGGCTCTCCTTCTTGCCATAATTATTCTTCCTCTTCACCTATCTCCATCTTTGATTTTCCCTGGTTTTCTTCAAGACTCAGCCCAAATCCACTTTTCAAGAAAGCTTCCCAGGTTCTCACCATTAGTACCTTTCCTACTAAGATTATTTTCCATCTCTCCCTCTTCTTCCTCTCTCCCCCCCCCCCCCTCTCTCTCTCCACACACACACATATATTAATTGGTGAGTTGGGATATGTCTACTTCAAGTATGTGAAGACTTCCTCCTGAAGAAAAAAAATTGTTCCAACAGTTATGAAGGCAGCTAAAGCAGGCACTGTGGAGCACTTAGAACTTCAATGTCTTAGACACCAAGGTCATCTACTGCCTCCTGGGCCATTGCTGGTCATCTTACTTTTGTCTTGCCAATGTTCTTCAATGAAATTGGAAGAAAATGGGCTTAATGTCTTTGTGCAACTCTTATCTTACCCAAAACCAATTCATGAAGTAAGACATCACTTATGTCATTAGTCCTCCTTGAAAATGGACAATTTATATCTTGAATGTGCTCAATTTTATACATTATGTGCAATAACTATTGGGAAGGTAATTTACTAATACATGTAGTTTTCTTTCTAATAGTATTTTATTTTTTCCAATTACATGTAAAGACAATTTTCAACATTCATTTTTTAAATAATTTTTTTGAGTTCTAAATTTTTTGCTCTCCATCTTTTTCCCCCTCCTCAAGATGGCAAGCAATCTGATATAGGTTATTATACATGTGCAATCAAATAAAATATATTTCCACATTAGTCATGTTGTAAAAGAAAAAAGGAAAAAGAAAGTGAAAATAATGTGCTTCAATGTGAAGATTCCATCAGTTCTTTTTCTGGATGTGGATAATATTTTTCATCATCAGTCTTTTGGAATTGTCATGAAACATTGTATTGTTGAGAAGAGTTAAGTCAACCATAGTTGATCATGGCACAATATTGTTACTATACACAATGACTTCCTAGTTCTGTTCACTCAGTATCAGTTCATAATACATATAATTTTCTTTTTTTTTAAAACATTGCATGGATATTTTTCAATATTGATCTTTGCAGTACCTTGTGTTCCAAAATTTTCCCTCTCTTTCTCCCACCCCTCCCCCTAGATGGCAAGTTATCCAATATATGTTAAACATGTTTAAAAAATATAAAAATCCAATATATGTACCTATATTTATACAATTATCATGCTGCACAAAAAAATCAGAACAAAAAGTTAAAAAAAAGAGAAAAAACAAAATGCAAGCAAGCAACAAAAAGAGTGAAAATGCTATGTTGTGACATATTCAATTCCCAGTCTTCTCTCTGAATGTAGATGGCTTTCTTCACCACAAGGTCATTGGAACTGGCCTCAATCATCTCATTCATACATATAATTTTCACAAAAATAAAGCCTTTCAAATATTTGAACAGTTACAATGTTTATGACTGTATATTGTGTCCTACTTTCTAGAGCCCCCACACCAGGGTGATTAAAATATATAATGTAACAAAAACAACACTGCAGAGTGGGACCACATAAACAACTTGCTATTAGTTTGCCACCTGGTATCACTCTGCTTCAATCACACCACAGGTTGTCACCACCTCCTGACTTTTCAGGAAGGACGAGAGTCCTTAGGGGAGATGGGGAGCCAAACCATACATTGTTAGCAGGTTCCTGCTGGGCTGAAGGGTCTTATACCTTACCCAGAGTTTCCCCACTGACTGTGACCTTCTACAGCTCTATTATGCCAGTATAGTGAAAATGGCATAATCTACAGATTTAGCATTATATCAATCAAATTACTAATAGGATAGATTATATCACTGGGAAAAAAAATTCACGTAGGAGGAACAAAAGACTAATAAAAAAAAAAAAACAAGACTGATGGGCATTTTATGTTATTAGCTCTCCAATTCCATTATAAAGCACTTAATAAAAACTATATGGTATATGAGACCTGGAGAGACTTACATGAACTGATGCTAAATGAAATGAGCAGAACCAGGAGATCATTATACATGGCAACAACAAGACTATTCAATGATCAATTCTGATGGACATGGCTCTCCAACAATGAGATGATTCAAACCAGTTCCAATTATTCAGTGATGAAGAAAGCCATCTACACTCAGAGGCCTGTGGGAACTGAGTGCGGACCACAACATAGCATTTTGTTTTCCTTCTCAGGTATTTTTTTTTCTAGATCCAATTTTTCTTATGCAGCAAAATAACTATAAATATGTATACATATATTGGATTTAACATATTTTAACATATTTAACATGTCTGCCATCTAGGGGAGGGGGTAGAGGGAAAGAGAAAAATTTGGAACAGAAAGTTTTGCAAGGGTCAGTGTTGAAAAATTACCCATGCCTGTGTTTTGTAAATAAAAAAGCTTTGATAATTAAAAAAAAAAAAACAAAAAAAAAAAACTATGGTATATATAAAGGCAAGTATATATAAAGATATATAGAGAGGCAAACAGGGTTAAATGACTTGCCCAGGCTCACACAACTACTAAGTGACTCCCCATGGGGGGGGGGGGAGAGAGAGAGAATTTGGAACTTAAATTTTTTTTTTTAATCTCCCTATGGTATTAAATAAAAAATAGAAAATTAGATCAATGGAATATTAGATAAGTATAACACACCCTGCCCAGAATTAACTCTTTAAACTTGAACAGCCCTGATAGATTAGAGTCCCAGAAGGGAGATAACTACTTTTCCTTTCATTCTATGGAATAGCCCTAAGATTCAATTTAAATTTACTTAATAGAATAGTTTTAGCTATTTCAACAAGCTTTGATCCTGTCTTCCCTGATACTAACCAATGTATAACAATTAGCTTTTACAAAGGGACAATTACTGAGAAGGTATAGCAAATTACAAAACATCCTTCTAAACAAAGAGTACACTGACCCCTCTGCATACACATGGTTCCTAGGGAGAATAAGTACAAATGTAGAGCATAATAGTAATGAGGCATGTATATAGGGAGTAGGTAAAGTCTAAGGTTACCATAATACTCCTAGCTCTGAAAGTTCTTTTCTCTCATTCTCTATACCAAATTTGCTTTGTGATAATGTCATTAGCAATAGATTCCTCCATCCCTCTGCCCCCATGTAGGGTTTGGCATCAGCTTATGGATTAACCTATCGTTAGACTTCATTTATCAGGTCATTCAGCTGCTGCACTGACTTCTTGTTAACTTAGCTGTTGCTAATGCCAGTTATAATTGCTGGCAGCTTCTTTTGGATGGTTTTGATGGATCTTCAGGTCTTGCTGGTTGCCTGGATGATCTCCTTTCAGAAAACTCATTCACCTAAGGTTGGGAAAGAAATGGAAGCACCATCAACTAGACAGGTAGAAGCAGCTAGCTTTACTTCAACCTTGCATTTCAAAGCAATCCCCCTTACTTGCAAGTCAACAGGGAGCAGAGTGAGAGATCATTCTCTCAAGCTTCTTGCATGTACACTCTATGTTAGACAGATGTCTAAGGGCATGAGGATTTGGACATTTCTCCCTCTAAGAAATATGCTTGGATTAGAAGAATGATGAATTAATATAAATGTTTTTTTGGAAAGCTATTTTGCAGGCTACAGTATTAATCTTTTTCTTTGATAGTGTTAAATGATTAAAGTTAAAGTGCACATCTTTCTCGTTCATGGGGTAAACTATAAAAGTAGAAAGTGACAGTATTATGAGTTATAATCACTTATGTGATTGTGCTTTACTGTTTTCAGAGTATGTATCTTGTGGAAGAACTATTAGTACTTTTTGGGGAGATCTATTTTGTTAATACAAGATATATATATTTTTAATATTCAAGAGCTCCTCATTGGCAATAGGATAATCAGTCAAACAAAAATCATTTATTAAATGCTTTCCACATTCTAGATATTGTGCTGTTCATGAGCAATACAAGCAAAAGTATACTGGAACTAGCTTGACCCAGTCTGAGAAATTAAAAATTTCAGTATGAACATTTGCATCTCAGAAATAGGCAAATGCTATAAATTAAGGCTTGATTTGTTGTTTGTTCTTAGTTCTTGAAGAGGATCAATGACGTCATAAGGGTGATGTCTTGGTTTTTATGTAAATTTTATTTAAATAGTTTTATTTCTAGATTTAAGAAAGTGATGGAGAAAATGTTAATAATAAAGATTAAACTTAAGATGCTTTGTATGTATCTTTTTCCCCTCCAGATGCTTGGTTACTAAACATTTACCAGTATACTCCTAGATACAAGTATCTATATAATAATACAATCATGATTCAAAAGGAGCTAATGGGCGAGACAACTGACTAGATATATGAGGTGAGGGAAGAATAAGGAATTCAGGACAATGCTAAAGATTATGAAAAAAAACTTGCATGATCAGAAAAACTGTAGTTGATAGAAATAGGAGAATGAGTTCAGGTTTGGACATGTTGAGTTTGAGGTGACTCTGGATTATTTATCTAGTTTGAAATGTCCGATAAGCTGTGGTTAATGTGGGATTCTAAAAGAACTTTTTAGAGGACAGAACTTTGGAAAAGGCTCCCAGTGAAGGGCACAATTTAGATGATAAGCCAGTAGAGAGGCTATCAGGTATGATGAGAATTATGAGAGAGTAGCATCAGGAAAATCTAGAGGAGAAAGAATTCCCAGGAAAATGTGGTCCACAGTATCAAATACAGCTGATAGGGCAAGACTATCAAATTTGACAATTAAGAGATCGTTGGTAACTTGAGAAAGTGAGTGAAAAGGTCAGAATCAGGATTTCAAACAGGAAAGAGAGGAAGTCAATGTAGCAAGTATAGAATATTTTCTGAGTTTGTCTAGGAGAAAGGGGGAGTAGGAAAAGGCTTGAGGAGATGTAGTCTATTGAAGATTTTTTGTTTTTAAGGATAAGGAGACTAATGCATCTTTGAAGGCAATCAGGAAATAATGAGGAAATAGGTCAAGAGAGGTGATGACTTAAGGATGAAACCTTTTTGTTATTCGTTTAGTTGTGTCTGACCCTTTGTTTCCCCATTTGGGGTTTTCTTGAAAGAGATACTGGTTTACTGTTTCCTTATTCATCCCACTTTACAGATGAGGAAACTGAGGCAAATAGGGTTAAATGACTTGCCCAGGCTCACACAACTACTAAGTGACTAAGCTAGATTCGAACTGAGGTAGAGGAAATTTCTTGACCTCTGGAACAACACCCTATCCATCATGCCACCTAGCAGCCCTATGGAATCTTCTGGAGAAGATGAGAATGGGACCAAGGGTACATTTGGCAAAGACAAAAATTGTTTCTTTGTCAGAGGCTGGGAGAAAGAGAGCAAGAGTTTGAGAAGATGATGTCATGGAGCTCACATTGAATGGCCTCAATTTTCGTATAGTAAAAGACCTCAACTAAAAGGCAAATGGGGAGGCATGGGGAAATGTGAGATTTGGTATAGCTTCAGTGGAAAATGAGATAGGAAATCAATTAAGGAAGAATAAAAGGAACACCTTGATGCAATAAGAGTTTGGTAGCATGAATCTATAATGTGCTTGGTCAGCATAGTTGTATGACTTCCTTTTTATTCAGTAGTTTATGAGTTAAAAAGGAGTGGACATATGTTAGGAGTAATCCAGGACTGAGATTTGGCAAGACTTAAATCATAATTGGAAGAACCAACAAGGGCTTCCAGAGAACAATTGAGTTGAAATGGCTATTGGATTAAAATTGGAGAGGAAGGTAAACTAAGAGTAGGATTATTGGCCTAGGATAGAGGAATTGGAGATCTTGATAAGGGTAAAATATTTACTTATGAACCTTGATCAACTAAATAGTCAACCATGATCTCAGAGAATAAATGAAGAATATTGCTCACTTCATGAAAGAAAGATGATGGAGAATAGGAAGTTTTTGTACTTGATTAATAAGGAATTATTTTGCTTGACTATACTTACATGATACATATTCAGCTTCCTTTTTTCCTCATTCCTTCTTATCTCTTCTTTTTCTTTTTTCCTTTTTTTCTTTTTCTAGCAAGTGGAGGTGAAAGAAAAAAATACTAGATAATTTTTTAAAATTTATTTTAATGAACACAACTACAAAACACTTCATACAAATAAAGTCAGATCTAATCAATTGAAAATTTTCAAGTGCTCATGGTTAGGCTGAGTAAATATAATAAAAATGACAATACTACATAAATTAACCTACTTATTCAGTGCCATATCAATCAAACTCTCTAGAAATTATTTTACAGATCTAGAAAAAATAATAACAAAGTTCATCTGGAAGAACAAAAGATCAAGAATTTCAAGAGAATTAATGAAAATAAAGGTGTGCCAGACCTAAAATTATATTATAAAGCAGCGGTCTTCAAAAACATTTTGTACTCTTATTTCTAAATCTGATTTTTCTTGTGCAGCAAAATAACTGTATAAATATGTATACGTATATTGTATTTAGCATATACTTTAACATATTTAACATGTATTGATCTACTTGCCTACATTTAGTGGAGGAGGTGGGGGGAAAGAGGGGAAAAGTTGGAACAGAAGGTTTTGCAAGGATCAGTGTTGAAAAATTACCCATGCATATGTCTTGTAAATAAAAAGCTATAATAAAAAAATAATTAAAAAAATATTTGGTAGTAGCTAAGAAATAAAGTAGTTGATCAATGGAATAGGTTAGGTTCACAGGACAAAATAGTCAATGACTACAGTAATCTAGTATTTGATAAACTCAAAGACCTCAGCTTTTGGAAAAAGAACTCACTATTTGACAAAAAATGCAGGGAAAGTTGGAAATTAATATAGGAGAAACTAGGCATTGACCCACACCTAACACTGTATACCAAGATAAGGTTGAAATGGGTTCCTGATCTAGATAGAGTGATATAAGCAAATTAGAAGAACAAAGAATAGTTTACTTCTCAGATCTGTGAAGAAGGAAGGAATTTGTGGCCAAAGAAGAACTAGAGTACATTACTGAACACAAAATAGATAATTTTGATTATATTAAGTTAAAAAGTTTTTGCACAAACAAAACCAATGCAGACAAAATTAGAAGGGAAGCAATAAATTGGGAAAACATTTTTACATTTAAAGGTTCTCATAGAGGCTTCATTTCTAAAATACATAGAGAACTGACTCAAGTTTAAAAGAATTCAAGCCATTCTCCAATTGATAAATGGTCAAAGGATATGAACAATTTTCAATGAAGAAATTGAAACCATTCTAGTGGTATGAAAAGGTGTTCCAAATCAATATTGATCAGAGAAGTGCAAATTAAGACAACTCTGAGATACCACTACACATCTCTCAGATTGGCTATGACAGGAAAAGATAATGACCAATGTTGTAGGGTATATGGGAAAACTGGGATACAAATACATTGTTGGTGAAGTTGTGAACTGATCGTTGGATCATTCTGGACAGCAATTTGGAACTGTCCAACCTTTGATCTAGCAGTGTTCTTACTGTGAGTGTTCCTCTTAAAGGAGGGAAAGGGACCCACACATACAAAAATGTTTGTGGCAATCCTTCTTGTAGTGGCAAAGGAACTGGAAACTGAGTGGATGCCCATCAATTGGAGAATGGCTGCATAAATTATGATCTATGAATTATATGGAATATTATTGTTCTATAAGAAATGACTAACAGGATGATTTCAGAGAGGCCTGGAGAGACTTACGTGAACTGATGTTGAGTGAAATGAGCAGAACTGGGATATCATTGTATCTGGCAACAAGAATATATGAAGATTAAATCTGATGGATGTGGTTCTTTTCAAAAGTGAGATGATTGAGGCCGGTTCCAATGATCTTGTGATAGAAGAGAACCATTGGCATCCAACTATGAGACCTAAATGTGGATCACAACATAAAATTTTCACTCTTTTTGTTGTTTGCTTGAATTTTGTTTCTTTTTTTTTTTTTTTTAACTTTTTGTTGTGATTTTTCTTGTGCAGCATGATAATTGTATAAATACGTATACATATATTGGATTTAATTATATTCTTTAACATGTTTAACATAGATTACTTACCATCTGGGGAGGAGGTGGAGGGAAAGGAGAGAAAAAATTGAAATGCAAGAATCAATGTTGAAAAATTATCCATGCATATGATTTGAAAATAAAAATCTAATAAAAATTTATTTTAAAAAGAATAAATTGACAAGAAATGAAATGATATAGGAAGTTATGGTCAGATGATAAGGTAATATCATGATTTCCAATTAGGGAAATAGAACACTTATAAGTAATGGTGAGATCTGGTATGTCCATCCCTGTGTGTAGCTGAGGTAAAATAAAGGTGTAGGTAATGGGATGGCTAAGGATTTGGGAGATCAGGGAATTTCAAGGAGCATCTTTATAAATTCTAAAGTTGCTTAATGTTAGTGAGACTCATCTTCTGGAATTCAAATCTGACCTTAGACACTTACTGGCTATATGATCCGGGACAAGTCACTACTTGCCTCAGTTTTCTCATCTGTAAAATGAGCTGGAGAAGTAGAATGCAAATCATTCTACTTGCTTTGCCAAGAAAATCCTAAATGAAGTTATAAAAGGCTGGACACGAACTAACAACACTGCCATATTATACTTGATAAAAACCAAACCGTAGTTACAGAAGCCAACATATTTTACTTGTTTAAACATGGAGAAAATCAAATTGCTCTGAGCTCTGCTTCAATTTGACTTGGCAAAGCTCTACATTTTGGGGGGTTTAAAGAAGGAATGAATTAAGCAATAATATAAAAAATGTCAAGGGATTTACATTTTGTAGCTTTTATGTGTTATGTGCTTAAACAGTGACATCTGTTTTACATGCTATAACATTCTCCCTTATAAATGTCTTTGTGACTTTAAAAAAAAAATTGTCATATTGGTCTTAATTATCAAGGTTGCTCCAGGATAGAATCAGTCTTGGTTGTACATATGCATGTCATATTTTGTCTGGTTTTTTTTTTTTTTTAATCTTTGTATCCCAAGAGCTTGATAGTATAGTGCTTTTGCTATTTGCTGACTGAACAAATGTTGTACTGCTTTTTGATTGATTGATCTAATTAAGATTATACCTTATGCACAGTATGTTTGAAACACCTAATAATAGGATAAAATTTCCCTTCCTTCAGTAACAAACAACAGCAGAAATTTAATTCAAATTATCTTTTCTTACAAACAACTGAATATCAAATGACAACTGATTATGATTATTTTATTTTTTAAATTTCATTTAGTATTTTGTTTTTCCCCAATTACATGTGAAAACAGTTTAACATAAGTTTTTAAATCTTTTGAGTTCCAAATTCTTTTCCTTCCTTCCTCCTCTCCATGCCTCACTGAGGAGGCAAGCAATTTGATACAGGCCACACATGTGCCTGAAAGAAAACACAGACCATATATATATATATATATATATATTCCAAAAACTTCAAGAAAAAAAATTTTTAAAAAAATTTTTGATTCAATTTGCATCAAACTCCCTAAGTTCTTTCTCTGGGGATAGAGGGCATTTTTCATCCTATGTCCTTCAGAGTTGTCTTAATCACTGTGTGCTGAGAATATTCAAGTGATTCACAGTTGATCGTTTTACAATATTGCTGTTACTTTGTACACACTGCATTTTACTGGGCATCAGTTCATTAAGTCTTTCCAGCTTTTTCTAAGAGTATCCTACTCATCATTTCTTATAGCACAATTTATTCAGCCATTTCCTAACTGATGGGCATCCCATCAATGCCCAACTCTCTTTGCCACTAGAAAAGAGTAGTACTTTATGTAGATCCTTTTCTCTTTTGTTCTTTACCTTTTTGGATATAGACCTACTAGTGGCATTGCTAAGTCAAAGGGTATACACAGTTTTATAACCCTGTGGGCATAATTCCAAATTGCTCTAAAGAATGGTTGATCAGTTCACAACTCCACCAATAGTGCACTTAAGTCTCATTTTCCCCACATCCCCTTCCAATATTTGTCATTCTACTTTTCTATTAGCCAGTCTAATAGATATGAGGTAGTATTTCAGAATTGTTTCAATTTGCATTCCTCCAATAGCAATTTAGAGAACCTTTTTATATGGCTATAGATAACTTTGATTACTTCATCTAAAAACTTAGTATCAATTATCATTTATCAACAGGAAAATGGCTTTTTATAAATCTGATTCAGTTCTCTATATATTTGAAAAGTGAGGCCTTTATAAGAGAAACTTGCCTTAAAATTTTTTTCAGTTACAGTTGCTAAATATATTTCCCTCCATCCTAATCTCTCCCTGTTTATTCCATTCTTTTTTCTTTCACCTTGTTCCTCAAGAGTTTTTTTGCTTCTGAATCTTTCCTCCCTATTATCACAAACATCCCCTTCTCTTATTCCCTTCCTGTCCTACTTTCATGTAAGTAGGCAAATTCTATATTCATTTGAATATGTATTATTCCCTCTTTGAGCCAATCTTCCTCTTCAATGTAAAATAATTTTTCTTGCCTCTTTTATGCCTTCATTTTACCTCCTTTTTTTCTACCAGTACATTCCACTTTCTCACTTAATTTTATTTTTTAAAATATCATCCCTCTATATTTATACTTGTGCCCTCTGTCTACATATGATCCTAACTGCCCTAATAGTGAGAAAGTTTTTTAATTACAAGTATCATCTTCCAATAGCCCTCTATGATTTCTCTTTCCTGATTACTTTTTGATGCTTTTTTTTTTTTTTGAGTCTTGTATTTTAAAATCTAATTTTCTATTTAACTCTGGTCTTTTCAGTTTCAGTTAAGGCAGTTTCTCTTGATAATTTCTTGAAGGATGATATCTAGCTTCTTTTTTTGATCATGGCTTTTAGGTAAACCAATACTTTTAAAATTACCTTTCCTGGATCTTTTTCCAGGTCAATTGTTTTTCTAAAGAAACATTTCACATCATCTTCTATTTTCTTTTTTTCATTCTTTTGATTTGGTTTTGTTGCTTCTTGATTTTTCATAAAGTTATTAGCTTCTATTTGCTCAATTCTAATTTTTAAGGAATTATTTTCTTTAGGGAGCTTTTGTAAACTCCTTTGCCATTAGGTCAATTCTATTGTGGTGGATGTGTGTATTGTGGCAGTTAGGATTAAGTGACTTGTCCAGGGTCACGTAGCTAGTAATTGTTGCCTACTTTTTAAGGTGTTTTTTGTCTCCTTTTTACCAAAGTGTTGACTCTTTTTTTCATGATTTTCTTGCATCACTCTCATTTCTCTTCCCATTTTTTCCTCCTCTCTCTCTTATTTGATTTTTAAAAGCACATTTTTCTTGGTGGCTTTGGATGGTAGAGTTTTGACTTTGTTATCTTCTGAGTGTTTGTTTTGCTCTTTCTTGTTACCATAATAACTTTCAATGATCAGAATTTTTTCCCTAGCTCATTTTTTTCAGTTTATTTCTCAACTTAAAAATCTGTTAAAATACAGCTGTTTCCAGGTTGTGGAGGCCATATTGTCTCAGTCTTCAGGGGTTTTGTGCAAGTATTTTCAAAAATACTTCTAGGGACCTCTTAGGAACCCAGTTCTTCCAAGGTGGTATGATCTAAGGAGAGATGCATTTACTACTCTCCTGGTCTGAGTAATCCACATAAACACTCTTTTCTACACTAGATGAGATCCACAGCTCCATTGCAGCTGCAAACATTGATACACTTATGCTCTTCCTTGCCTTGGGACTGCCAACCAGGAATGTCATCTGGATCAAAGGATGGACAAAGCAATAGAGTCCTGCCCCTAATGCAAGCAAAGGGACCTCCCCATAATCTCCTTCTGCTCAGCTGTTCAACCTTTCATCTGTGGACTGCTGCTGCTAATCTAGTGGCTCCCAAAACCTGCTTCTGGTTGGTAGGGCTGGGGTATTGCTGGCATGGCCTATGCTAGCTGTGTTCAGCTCTTACCTGAAAGCCCTCTCCTACAGACCTTCCAAGTTGTCTTTGGCTGGAAAATTATTTCATCCCTTCTTCTTGTGAGTCACTTTAGGAACTGTTTTATGGCATTTTTAAAAGACACTCAGAAGGACTGGGGGGAAGAACTCAGGCTAGTCACTGCTTTTTTTTTCTGCCATCTTGGCTCTGCTTCTGATGATCATTCTTTTATAAATTAGCTTGAATTTCCTGAGTTCCATGGACTGGATAACACTAAACAATTGGTAGAGTCAAAGTTCAACAAACAGCTAGAAAAGCCACCACCATTTGGCTCTTCATTGTGGCCAGATTTCATATCTGCCATGACCTTTATAAGCCTAGAAAATAGTTTACAGTAGGAAAATCCATCTAACCTATGTCTTTTAGCATATGGAATCGCCAACCTTCTAGCATCTTCTGACCTGAAGATGAAACATACAATCTCAGAGTATTGCCTTCCTTGATCATCCTGTCCTGAATCACCCTCTCTACATTATTCCAGTGATGTTTGTGCCAGGTAAGTAACTCTTTGTTCCCAAAGGCAAACTCTTAAAAAGTAAAACCTGAGAACATGATGTTAAGCTAGCACAAGGTAGAGAAACAACTACATAGAGGAGGGAAGCTGAAGAATGTTATACATTACTACATAGAGAGATGATGTACTCATATGCAAAATGAGAAACACTTTGGACATAGCCAGTATGAGGATTTGTTTTGCTTTACCAAACTTATGTTACAAGGGCTTCCTTTTACTTCTTTTTTCCTCAGTGAAAAAGGTGAGGTAAAAGTGAGAGAAAAAAGTTTTTTAACTGAAAAACATTAATTAAAAAATAAAGACATTTGAGTTATCATCAAAAAGCTAAGCTGGCCTTCAAATATAGAATAATTTGCCTTATCACCTTAAGCAGCAATACAAATGCCCAAGGTCAGAACATCCACTGAACCATTTGGAGAAATGGATTTCTTTTTGTGCTTTTTTTTTCCCTCAAAAAGTATAATGGATTAAACAGACCAGTGTCCCTCTAGTTAAGACCAGCTGATGAGAAACTGTTCCCCCACTGACAAAGACACAGGAATGTCCAGAATCTGAAAGAAAAAAAAACAGTAAAACTAAAATCAGAAACAAGGAATCTGCAGATCCTTTTTGCTTTAGACCCTTTTTGATACAAAGATAGTAGGGGCTTATCTATGAGTATTTCTAATTGGAATAAGAACCCAAACTTCCTGGTAACCACACAACCTCAGTTTATTCACCAATTCAAAAGGAAATCACTTCTCCCTGTAAGGACTTAACACACACACACACACACACACACACACACATATACACACGTGTCCTATGATTTCATAAGTAGGGGACTCTTAGTAAACTTTCTCTACCAATGCAGAAGTTAAGTAACTTGCCTAGGATTATACAGTCATTATGTATTAGAGGTGAAATTTCCACTCAGGTCTTTTAGATTTCAAGTTCGGCTTTTAAAATCATTATTCTAGGGGGGGGGGGGGATCTAGATGGCACAGTGGATAGAGCACCAGCCTTGAATTCAGGAGGACCCGAGTTCAAATCTGGTCTCAGACACTTAACATGTCCTAGCTGTGTGACCCTGGGCAAGTCACTTAACCCCTGCCTCAGGGGGGAAAAAAATCATTATTCTACTATACTTCTAAGAATTTGTCATTGTTAATTATCTTACTGCTTTGCAAATAAGGTACTACCCATTTCTAATGCCACACAGCATGAATGCTATTATCCTAGAGAATCCAAGAGAAAAATTATCAAGCAATTCACTAAAAATAGGCCTTGCAATATAAATGCCATATTTCCTTCACTTCCTACCTCAAGGATTAAAAATATGTTCAATGTTTGCCCAAAGTACAATAAGTGCTATAGGATTTCCTGGTTGCCTCTTTGAGGAAGTTTTAAAATTTTCACAGCCTAACTTAGTACAGGTTTCTAAGGGAAGATTTCTGTTCTCTCTTATTCTTTCTCCATATTCTGATGGGGAATGGTGAGCAGAATATTTATAAGCTTTTCTTCAATTCTTAGGAACTAAGCCTTTTACAACTAGCGTTTTTTACCATTACTATTTGGACTCTTAATTCTCTTGCCTTGGTATCAGCACTGTAGGAAAAATTGAAGACCGGGACACCATTAGAAACAACTTGATGAGGGTCATTAGTCACACCCAGGACAGTCACTTTTCTCAATTTCAGGTTGGTGCCCTCACTGGACACTTGTACTAGGTCATTCAGAATAACATTCTGTTTCAAGCAAAAGAAGAAGATAAAAACAGTGATGTTAAGAAAAATTGTACATAATCAGGGACTTAGGAAGTCAAAACATCTGATTGAAATCTGAAATTTACCACTTACTAATACAGTGGTCCCCATTACTTAGCCTTTTTGAGGCTGTTTTCTTCTGTTTTATAATAGGAAGAATAATGCTTGCTTGGATCTCATCTGGCTGTTGTGGGGAAAATGGTGTGTAAAATATAATTTTGGTCAAGATGGTGGGGTAAATCTCCAGGATGTGTGACCACAGAGTCAAGCATCCCAAGTTCCTGATGCTCCCATTCTTCTTAAGAAAGGACAGGTCAGACTATTCCCAATTCTTTAGAAATAGATTCCTTTTCTCTTTAAGGTAAACCTTCTCTGTTGCTACTATTAAATAAGAAATCTATATGCAGATAGCTGAACTATTGTTAGGATGGGTACCCTCTTTTGATATACAATCACATCCGGTCAATCATTTACATGTTGCAGATTTGAGAGTAGCCATCCTTCCCCACCCCTGCCCCCATCCCCTAACTCCTGGCTTCTAATTCTGCACTATCTGATCTCAGCTTTGAGGACTCACTCACATTGTTAGCCAGGAACATGATTTGAGTATAGTGGCCCCATTCCACTGTACCGAGGGACTCTCCATCATCCCAGAATAGCTCTCCTCGGGCTACACCACTGGGAGTTAAGGCAACAATCAAGGTCATTGGCTTATTGCGGGACTCTGTGGTGGTAAGTCCAGGATCCTGGATACAGGGAGGAGAAGAGAGACACTTCATGAGTCCCCAGGGACCCACTCCAATACAATAGAACTCAACAAGGGGAATCTAAAGGACTGAGAGACCCCGTCCTGTTTGTCCCCAAAAAGCCTGCAGGAAGGAGAGCAACTTAAGGACAACCTTTCTAACAAGGGCAGCTGCTCTTTTGAAGTACAGCTGAATGCCTTGGGAAGCAGAGGATACTACTTAATTATCTTTATAGATAGACTGAATATTATTGCCTCAGTTATGGATTAAACTAGATGGCTTCTGAGGTCCTTTTCCATTTTGAGATACTGGCAGAGTCAGATATATACAATACCTTCCTGACAGATAGTAGATGCTTAATAACTTATTGGTTTTTTTAAACTAAGTGTTAAGACTGCCTACACCTCTGCCTCTATTTCCTATCCATGTGATTCCTACAAAAATAGGCTGGGGAAACTTTATAAGGTCTTCCAAGCCTGATGGTTCCCTTCCCATTCACTTCCTTCCATAAAAATGCAAAATTATATAGGTTCTCCTATAGATTATCAAGCAAATGACTACCTCTGGCCCTGTCACGTGCTGTATTGGCCATATTTTCCAATAGTGAAACTATCTTGAGGTAATGGTAAAGATGTAAGAGACTCAACACCATCTGGGGATAAGGGAATAGGGGAAGCACCAAGAGTTGAACATAATTTCTAGTTTGACTTCATTGGGCAAAGAGGAGGTGGAAAAGGATTTCATAGCAGTCCTAATGATGGATAAAAAGATCCAACTGGCTCAAACCCCTTGTGCACCTGCAATGGAAGGATATAGCCAGCACGGAGGTGGATGTTGATCACATCTAATGGTGCAGGCAAGGTGAACCACTGTCCTTTGCTATGGATGACTGAGTCATTGAGAGCAGAAGATGAAGGAGACAGGTCATTAAGAGACTCCATTGGTATCTGGAGAAATAAAGATTAAGTCAATAAGGGTCTTAAGCACTGAAAAAAAAAAGCCATCTGCTTCTCTCCTTTCCTCTGAGGGGAGAGACTAAGTACCCAGTGTTCTACTCCAGAATGGGATGTGAAAGCAATGCCTCTTACTGAAAACTATGTTTACTGTAGTTTTCCAGGTCAAGACTTTAGTGATGGGGCACAAAGGAATAATATGTCTTTACTGAAGTAAGGGAAAGTGCTAATAATTCATCATTTCAGGGATCCCATTGCCATCTGACAAAGGAGAGAACATTATAAATCCTCTTCCTGACTTGTGAAGGAGGCTAAGGGAGAGTCTCTGAAATACCCACAAGAACTATACAAGTTTTTAAATATAACAGATTCACCTCCAAAAGTGGATACCAGGTGCCTGAGGGAAAGTAACCATTCACTTCAATCTTTCCAACTTCAAGAACTGGGGTAATGAGGAGAGCTTCCCCCCAGAAGAACTGTCGATCCAGTGTCCAAGTGTTTTGGTCTAGGGGAAACCTATAAAAACAGCAGGTCCAACTTATAAATTGGGAAAGAGAAGCATTGCATGAGCCAAGGAAACTATAGGTTTTGCTCACTAGATAGCATGTGATTATGCATATTTTATAAATGAAAAAACTGGGTCCCAAACTGGAGAAATCACTTGTCCATAGTTCCTTGGCTAATTAGTCATAGGTTGGAACATGAGTTCCTAGTTGATTTTTTTCTAATAAATCATAATGAAATCAATCAATCAATTTGAGAAAACCAACTTAAAACCTTCTTTAGAGGAAAACAAGACATTGAAAGGAAAAATTGCAGAAATAAGATCTTATAAGTTTAAAGGGCTGGGATGAAATGGCAGTTGTAGTATTTTGCTGACTAAAAAGAGAGGTGAGGAGGTAGCCGCAGAGTTATCAGAGGACAATAACACTATGCCCAAAATAGGAAAAAAGAAGAAAATGGTTGCAGGCATGGGAGTAGGGGGATCACAGGCTATTTTAAAATCCTATATCCAGATAAATACAAAAGCAATGAAAGTGAGGAAATTGAAAGCTTATATGAACTGATGCAGAGCAAAAACCAGTATCTATGACCATAAAAATATAAATAAAAACAATACAATATAACTGTATCATACCAATTTCCTTGACAAATTTAGTCTTTATGGAAACACAATTGCCTACATTTGGTGAAGGTACAAGGACAGCAGTCACACTGGTGCATGTAGTGTCAAAAACAGTTGCTTTGTCAGGTAGGCTTTACATTTTTTTTTTTTTTTTTTTTTTTTGGGGTTACAAAGAATAGCATGATGCAGAGGAAATATGTTGGGAAATGAATATAGAAAAAAAACACCAAACTATTAATGAATATATAAAAGGTGGGCAAGATATTCCATGTTTCTAGGCCTAAATTCTTAGAATGGGAGTGAGGAATTGGAGAAGTCCTTGTTTTCTACAATTCTACTTTCCTGTTTTACTGAATCTGCCTTTAAAAAAAAAATTTTTTTAATCTGCCTTTTACATGTTTGTAAATTGCATCTCCTGTCCTTTACCAGCTCATTCAATGATTTGCCAATGATACCACTCATGTATGAGCACAGCTATCCAAACCAGCAGCTTGCTATACTGTGATCAACCTTCTAATATAGTTCCCAGGAATATACCACATTGTAAAAAATGGTTATCAACTACTAGATGGAACCTAAAATGGGACAATGGAGCTCCGTATTGCCTTGAAATCGGGATCACACACAATCTATTTCCTACCCTCCCCCACTCCCCCAGGAATACTTACTCCAAAAATAGTGGCCGAGCCACAGTCTCTCCACGAGAATGGGCTTTGTGGAACAGGGTATAGAGATAGGGCAGGAGCATGTAGCGTAAGGTAAAGGCTCTCCTCATAGCTTTCTGAGCCTCTTCACTGAATACATATGGCTCCTGGGGCTGCACAGGAGGAAGCAGAGAAAATCAGGAAAGACCCATCTGTCCCAGAGATCTCCTTAGATAGGAGGGGAGGTGCCTCAGGGCAAGGTCACAGACCTCTGCAGAGACAAATTATTTAAAGAGCCTTAGGAGTCTGGGGAGGCAAGAAGAGCTGGTGGTCAAGCTATATTTACTTGTCTTTGATTCAATTAGCTCAGCTCTCACATTATTCCACTTCTCTAGGCTGAGTATCACCAGAAAAGAATCTTCCCTCCAGAGCTAGAAAAGGTTGCCAGGTACTATAAGCCAGTCCCCCTTCCCCACTATGGGAGCCATGTATGGTCTTCTTTTCAACCCCCAGTCTTTTAGATGTTCCAGACTATGCATTCAGGTCTCAGGCAGATATGGAAGGAATAAAGCACAAGAAGGTCTTTTGGCTCAGGACATATCTGTTGCACCACAGTTCCCTTTTAATGTCCTGACCCAGTTTCCCTAATTGTCCTATTCAGTTACTCTGCCTCAGGTTATAACCATTCCCTCTTAATGTTTGTTGGGATAAAGGTCTTTATCCATTTTAGACATTATTAGAATATCTGGAACTTCTCTAATACCTCCCTCCATTATGCCTGCCTCTATTATGTCATCCTCATCCCGGTACCTCCCCCATTATGTCATTTTTCTTGTTACCCTATAAAAAATCTTGTATCAGACATATCAGACTGCTGGATTCTTTGAGACAATAGTCTCGTTCAGCCCTGGGACCAACCATGGATCCATTGGTCCCAGTAAATCTCTCCATTTAATAAATTCTGTATTGAATACTCTCTAATCTCTAGCTTGCTCAGTTTCTCCAGCATTACATTTTCTTCTTTTTGTTGTTCGTCATGACCCCATTTAGGATTTTCTTGGCAAAGACACTGGAGTGCTTTGCTATTTCCTTCTCCAGCTCATTTTACAAATGAGGATCTGAGGCAAACAGGGCTAAGTAATTGCCCAGGGTCACACAGAATAAGTGTCTGAGGGCAGATTAGAACTCAGAAAGTTGAGGGAGACTTCAGACCTGCCACTTTATCTACTGCCCTTAAAGCCTCCTTACCTGGTTATATTTGTTATTGTGGTTCCTCATGAAGGGGTAGAAGGCCCCCAGCTGGGTCCATCGCACACACAGTTCTTCTGTGGTATTGCCCAAGAAGCCACAGATGTCTGCTCCCACCAAAGGTACCCCATACAAGTTAAAGAGTAGCACCGCTTTAGGGAATGTGAAAGAAAAAAACAACTGAGAGAGAATGCCAGAGCTGTTCAAGAAGTGACTCATCCCCAAGAATCCCCACTGTAGACTTATACCCACCTTCTAAACAGAGTATATACTTAATGTTTATCTAATGAATTAATTTTCATTAAGACCTACCAAAAAAACCCAGTCTGATCTTGTTCTCTCTGTTTCTCTCTCTCCTTCTTCCATTTCTCCCACCTCTGTTTCAACAACTTCTTCCCAGTGATTGCTAATAAGATACTTGTCCTTTATAGACAGATGGCTTAGTCAGTAGAACAGAAGGATCACAAGTCATTTTTGGTCACAATTGAACTCCTTGTGAACTATGAGATGCTGTGAAATGGGTGCTCACTATGAGCTTTATACAGTCTCTGGTTATATTCAGTAAATATGACGCTAACCATTTAGAGATTACATCTATGATCCTAGACTTGTTAATACATATTTTGTTTATTGTTGATTAGTCATTTCAGTCATGTTTGACTCTCCATGATCCCATTTGAGATTTTCTTGGCAAAGACACCAGAGTGGTTTGCCATTTCCTTCTCCAGTTCATTTTTCAGAGGAGGAAACTAAGGCAGACAGTCCAGTCACACAGCTGGCAAGTGTCTGAGGCCAGACTGATCTCAGGAAGATGAGCCCAACCCTCTATGCATTCTAGTGACACTTAGCGGCCTACTTGTACATGTAAAGTGAAACCTGAAAGAGCTACTTGTAAGCTTTAGAGAGTTTGGCATGGAATCTATAAAGCAGCACCACAGGATGATGAAGATAATAAATAGAGCATGATCCTTTCCCTGGCTGGAAAGTGGAGAAGGGAAGCAGAACACTGTGCTCAGCTACTGAAGGTCACTGTCCCAATCTTGGTCACTTTCAGGAATCAAGTGTAAAGACCCTTTTGCCTTAAAATCTACTGCTAGACATGAAGGCTGTGTCTGTTCTGCCCCAGGTCCTGAACCACCTAAGAAAATAAAACCACTTTGTTAATTACCACAAACAGTAAAGTGAGTAACACATGCTGTTTCTCAAGGACTAAGGCCACTTACAAAGAAGCTTCTAGCTTTTGTTGGGATGGGGTTTAGAGATTCACTCTGCCCTGTGTCAATAAGTCAATTAAAAAAAAAAAACAAAACCCTCAACTGTCCATTACTGCCAAATACTCTATCCTACTATACCAAAGCATCTGAGAAAAAACACAGTCCTCAACATTAGTTCTTTTACTCAGACTGACACTAGACCTGACCAGAAGTCAAGCTCATACTCCATGTTGGGCCACTCTCTGGGTCCCCTACATAGTAAATGTTTATAAAAAACATTGGTTGAGTTGAAGAGAGTAGGGTACAGAACTGATAGCAATACCAATTTCCTGGCCCTGGTGTGCCAGTAGTTGGGGTTGAAAAATGAGATAAAATAAAAAAGAAATATATATTTTAAAAAAGGACTGATTTCTTATCCCTTTCCCTCTAAGACTTCATCTAGCAGCAAAAATTTAGAAGAAGCATCAGAGTAATTCATGCTTCTGCCATCTGGGGGAGAAGGGGAAGGAAGGGAAAAATTGGAACGAAAAGCTTGGCAATTGTCAGTGTTGTAAAATTACCTATGCATATATCTTGTAAGTAAAAAGCTATAATTAAAAAAAAACACATATATTTATATATAGATAAAATAAAAAAAGAATAATTCATGCTTGGTTTGCTCTATTTTAATAGCTCATCTTCATAGTCTGGTGCAAAGAAAAAACTTCTCTATTAGGTCTTCTGGAGAAGGCTATACAAATTTTTATAAAGCTGGAATTCTAGCTCTTTATCATAAAATTATTATTACAGTGTACAAAGTAGTGCGCTATATAATAGAAAGTTTTAAAATTTCATTAAAATAGTAATTAATTAGTGGTATGACTTTGTGGAAATGGAATGGTTAATGATTTTACTAATACCTTAATTTGCTTAAGCTTCCTTATTATCCAGAAGAGGTCAGATTGATCTGGGAATAGATAAAACTCAACATCCCTTGCCAGGCATATCAGAAGTTTTTTGTAATATTTGCACATCAGAAGTTCCTTGCAGTAACTGGCATACTACACCCAGAACTTCCATGCCAGAAAACCAACTCAAACTGATTCATATCAACTACTCGTTCTAAAAGACCCAGCCCAAAGATGACCTTATAAAGACCACTATGCGATTACACCAACAACCCTCCATGATTTTTGTCTGTATAACCCTTACTACCTCTATCCATCTTGAGCTCAGCTCTAACTGTGCTCCCATGTATATATGGCCACTTATTTAGGATGAATAAAGCCATGTATACAACCTAACGGTTTTGT
The DNA here is from genome assembly GCF_048593235.1 of Sminthopsis crassicaudata. Classification (NCBI taxonomy): domain Eukaryota; kingdom Metazoa; phylum Chordata; class Mammalia; order Dasyuromorphia; family Dasyuridae; genus Sminthopsis; species Sminthopsis crassicaudata. Next base: position 317,065,406 of record NC_133620.1, on the reverse strand, counting down.
TTTTCTTAGACTGAACGTTGGGGGTAGGGGTGAGAAATGGGGAGAGAAAGTTTGACAACTTGAACCAAGTCATTTCATCTGCCTAGATCTTGGTTTGCACATTTGTAAAATAAAGAATATAGACCAAATGCTCTATAATTTCTCTTCCAGATCAGACATTCTGTGAATCTGTCACAATAATTAATAACATTAATATAACTGATATATAGCTTTTAGCTGATTTTTTTTTTTAATTCTCAGTGTCCCTGGAAAGTGAATAAAATTGGCAGTGGGTAGTTCAGTGCATACAGTAATGGAGCTAGATTCAGAAAGACTTGACTTCAAATCCAGCCTCAAACACTAATTAGCTATATATATATAGCCCTTGGCAAGTCATAATCTCAATCTGCCACAGCTATCAGTTTCTTCCTCTGTACAAAGGGAATAATAGTAGCACTCACCTTACAGGATTGTAGGATCAAAAGACAATATTAGTAAAGCATTTTGCCAACCTTTAAGCACAACATAAATGCTAGCTATTATGGCTCCTCTCCCATCTAAAAACTTTTAACAATAGTGGTTGAAATGTATATAACAATTTAAAATTTGTAAAACATTTTCTTCATAAATTAGAAAAGGATGCAATTCAAATAGTATTGTCCCCATTGTATAAATGGCAAAAATGAAGTTCAGAGAAAAGGCTACATAAGCCTCTTAAAGCCTGAGGTGGGATTCAATCCTGGGCCTCTGAGCTCCAGGCCCATTCTTTTGATTACATCAGGGATTCTCAAACTACGGCTTGTGGGCCAGATGGGGCCCCCTGAGGATGTTTATGTGCCCCCCGGGTTATGGCAAATGGGCTGAGGGGCAGAGATGGAGTGTGAGTTTTTGTTTTTACTATAGTCCTGCCCTCCAACAATCTGAGGTACAGTGAACTGGCCCCCTATTTAAAAAGTTTGAGGACCATTGGATTACATCATGTAATACTTCTATTATTCTTGTTTAAAGGGAGAAATTAAATTTCAGTTCAACAGAGCATCCCACCTGGCCAATCCCCTCCCCCAAATCTTTGAAAACTGAAATATCACTGATGTGTTTATAGACAGAATCTTTTCTATACAGAGTTTTCTTTAGTGTTACCATGAGCTACTATGAGGCTGCCATCCATCAAGATAGTAGGATATGATCTGAGACTGGAAGTTTCTATGCTGCTCAGATAATGCATGGAGATCCATCTTGTGTACTGCCTATTCCTTCACCTCTCCATGCATCTGGAAAGTTGTCCTTCCCTCACAACTTCTCAGGCCTCTGTGCTTGCCCAAGAACTGGCAGAAAACTGAAGACCCAGAGAAACCAAAGCAATTTTGTCCTATCTCCAACCCTCCCAAGACTTCTGTTGGTTACAAAGAATATTCTTCAATAAACCTATAAAGATATATGTTTTATGTGGCTTTTTTCCCTAGGAAGTAGCAATTAGTTGACTGTAAAATCACTCACATAGGGAGGGCAACTGCTGCTAAATGTGGAAAATAATATAGAAAAAAGAATCCAATTAATTAATGTTTCAATTATTATTATAATCCCCTAAGTAATCCTAATCCTGCTAGTTAGACTGGTACAATAAGTATAATTGTGTCCAATTACAGATGAGGAAGATGAGGTTCAGCTGGTTGAATTCCTTGGCCAGAACTACATGGCTACTAAGTTCTCAAAGTGGGTTTTAAATATAGATCTCTTTGACTCCAACACTAGTGTCTATGCTACATGCTACACTTACTTTCAGATTGGCCAAACTGCTCCCCCTCCTGAAGTTAGATCCCTCTTGCTGAACTGAAGCATGATGGGTAGACTGTTGGTAGCCCACAGCCAGACCTGTACCCATTACCTGAGTTTCAGCTGGCCTTGTGATTGCAGAAAGACTTAAGGAGGTTAGTCCCCAGGGTATGGAACAGACAGGATTACAATGTGGGAATGAGGGAATCAGGGGCAACACTGACCACAACAGCAGCAAGAGTACAAAGGTTTCTTTGTTTCAGATACGTGATGTGGTCCCTGTAATCCCAATCCAAAATATAAAAACTACCCAACTGGCTGCCTTCCTCCTGCCTTGGACTTGGCAGATCCCTGCCCCTGCCTTCCCATATTTATGATCTACCTGTACTGCTCCAGTATCTGTCCTGGAAGGAACCAAGGGGACCAAGAGAAAGGTCTTGCCTTGTACCTGAAAAACTGTATGCTTCTAACCTCTTGCTTGAGCCAATACCCCAAGAATTGAAGCTGAGATGGCTAATAGTAGTCTCTTACAAGAGCTCCCCAGGCAAATCCCTTAGCCTCTTACCTGGCACAGAGTAGTACAGCTGTTCCCAGTTGCTAAACACATCTCCTGTCCAGTGGCCAGCATAATGGCCATGGCCAGCAAAAGTAGATCGAGATATCACAAAGGGACGTTTTCCTCGAATCTTTACCAGGGCACTGTGAAGGGAAAAGCATATTTGAGAGTGAGGTTTTATAAATGGTTAAAGGATATGAACAGATAATTTCTAAATGCTCTAAATCATTACTGATTACAGAATGCAAATTAAAACAATTCTGTATCACTTCACAACTCTCAGTTTGACTAAGATATCAGGAAAAGATAATAAATGTTGGAGGGGATGTGGAAAAACTAGGACATTCATGCATTTTTGGTGGAGTTGTGAAAGAATCCAACCATTCTGGAGAGCAATTTGGAATTATGCCCAAAGGGCTATAAAACTATACATACTCTTTGATCTAGTAGTGCTATTACTGGATTTGTATCCCAAAAAAATCATAATAGAGGAAAAAGGAGGCAAAAATGTTTTGAGGTGGCAGAGAATTGGAAAATTAGTAGATGCCCATCAATTGGAGATTGATAATAAGTTGTGAAACATAAAAGTAATGGAATTAATGTTCTATAAAAAATGATGAACAGGCTGATCTTACAAAGTCCTAGAAAGATTTACATGAAACAAGCAGAACCAGGATGTTGTACATAGTAACAGCAAGAATGTACAATGATCAACTATGACAGACTTAGTGGTTCAATTTTCCAAGGCAATCCTAACAAATTCTGGATGGAAAATGCCATCTGCATCTGCATCCAAAGAGAATTATGGAGAGTGAATTAAATCAACACATCAACACATCCTATGTTCACTTTTTTTTTCTTTTTCTTCCGTTTTTTTTTTCCCTTTCTTTTTGACCTTTTTGTTCTGATTTTTCTCTCCCAACATGATTAAGGAAATATTTTAATAAATGAATGTACATGTATAGCCAAAAAATATTCTTTTTACATGTAACTGGGGAAAATAATTTTTTTAAAAGAGAAAGGGGGGGGTTCTAATTTATTCCCAAGACCTTCCTCTCTGACCTTCTCAGTGTGAATCAATATACCTGAAATCTAAACTCTAAAACTTGGATGTTATGAAGTTGAGTACTTTAGGACCCTTATTTTATCTTTCATCATAATTAATTCCCAAATTCAGGACAACTTCACTGACAGAAATACATGTGATCTTAGCCTAAGGTGCACTGGTGAAATGTAGAATGCAGGCATTTTAGGCTTGTTAGTTATACTTAGAGAGGAGAGTATCCTGAATGGTATTTCTTATATGTGTAGAGAATATTTAAGTTCAGTTAAAAATAATATGATATGATAGATAGAAAGATAGATAAATAGATAGAAAGAATCCAGTCTAATCTCCAATCCCCTGCTAATTCATCCTCTACAACAGGGCTTTTTAAACTTTTTCCACTCGTGACCCCTTTTTACCTGAGAAATTTTTACATGACCCCTGATATATAGGTATATAAAAGAGGTATACAAATCAAACATTTACTGACGATAAATCATAATTTCACAACCCCCATATTCAGTTATGAGACCCCATGTGGGATTGTGACCCACAGTTTAAGAAGCTAGGCTGTAACAACATTCCTACATGTTTTAACTTGAGGAACACTGAATCATTCTACCTCATAGCCTAATTATATAAGCAGTTCTACTTTTCAGCTTTTTAGGAAAGACAGATCTATCACTTTCCCTGCCAATCTGCCAATTCTGCTGCATCAGCAGGTAGAACTTCCCAGCCTAAGGCAAGGAGTTGGGGATGGGCCCACTTCTGCCCACTTCTCTAACTCCTGGCTCACCTACTTATTACAGGGACAAGGTAGTGGGGGGACAGATGAGGAGTCAGGGGAGAGCATCTGCTTCACTTACTCATGGGAGGCAATGGCTTCAGTCAGTCCATACAGACTGTGCAGATTGTAGTGGGAAGACAAGTACTGATGGCTGGAGGCACAGATGGTGGCTGCCCGGAGGGTGCCTCCAGTCACACCTGCAACGAAAAAGCTATTTTGTCTGCACCTCATAAACTGGGGCAAGTCCAAGCTCTTGCCATCTTTGGACACTATCCACCAACCAGCTATCCCTGGCTCCTCTGGTCTTGGTAAAAGCTGAGCCCAAATCCTCTTTGTCTTTAGGAGTTTGTTACTGTTGATCAGTCACATTTCAGTTATGTCTAGTTCTTTGTGACCCCTTTTGGGGGAGTGATATTGGAGGGGTTTGCTCTTTTCCTTCTCCAGGTCATTTGAAAGATGAGGAAACTGAGGCAAACACAATGAAGTGACTTTCCCAGGGTCACAGAGTTGGGAAGGGTCTCAGACTGTATTTGAATTCAGATCTTCCTGAATCAAGGCTGAGAGAGCTCAATCTACTATACTACCTAGCTGCCCTCACTTAGCAATTCATGCCTACTAAAGGCACATTAAGCTTTTGTCTTTCACTTTCAAGCTTCATCCACCTTTCCTAGCTCTCTCACCTCCTCAGCCTCAATCACTGGACTATTCTCTATAATTATTCTATAATTCTCTATAATTATCCAATCTTGGTTAAACTCAACTAGGCTGGCAGCTGGCAATGGACAAGAGTAGAACAAAAAAGTTTGCCGGATGGGTTGGGTCTGGGCACCTAAAGATCGTCAGCTGAGGTAGGAAGGAGAGGCGATTACCTGGCACATAGGGAGGATCTTCTAGCTCATTGTTGGGACAACCTTCCATAGAGCCTTTTACAAAGTTAGATGGCTCATTCATGTCCTGAGAAGAAAGAGCAGCTTTAGAAAGCACTAAAACAGCTAATCAGAGATGGAAAGATGGTGGGGGAAGAATCAGGGGCTGTGTAGGCTAGGATTAACTAATGCAGACACCAATGCAAGTCAGCATTTGAGACCAGAGAAGGGAGTGGAAAAGGAGAAAAGACCAAGCCACTTACAATCCACATGCCATCAAAAGGTACTTGAGTGTGGAACTCCTCCACCATGTCATACCACCAATCCTGGGTATGGGGGTTAGTGAAATCCGGGAAAGCACTTTCTCCAGGCCAAACCTGGAGAACAGAGGAGGTTGAGGGAACAAGGAGGACTCTTAAGTCTTGGCTCTTTTGACTTGAAGTCAAAGGGAAGTGTTATGATTGTCTCCAGTTTATAGATGAGGAAACTGAGACAGGGAATGATTAAGGGATTTGCCCAGCGTCAAGAAGCATATGCCTAAAGCAGGATTTGAACTCAGGTCTTCCTGACAAAGTAATATATCAAACAAGACACTGCAGGTCTAGAGAGGTTAAGTTATTCACTCCAGATATATAGCAGAGATAAGAGTTCAATTTCTTGGTTTGGAGTTAATAGTTTTGTCTCCAAATCTGTGCCCTTCAAGAAATGGATCCCCTATCTTCAACATAAAGAAGATCCAACTCACTTCCAGTTGATCAACGATGGTCAGAAACAACTACACCCAGAGAAGGAACACTGGGAAGTGAATGAAAATTGTTAGCACTACTGTCTATCTACCCAGGTTACTTATACCTTCGGAAGCTAATACTTAATGTGCAACAAGAAAATGGTATTTACACACATATATTGTATCTAGGTTATATTGTAACACATGTAAAATGTATGGGATTACCTGTCATCGGGGGGAGGGAGGGGATAATTTGGAAAAATGAATACAAGGGATAATATTATTAAAAAAATAAATAAATAAAAAATTTTAAAAATAAAAAAAAAAAGAAATGGATCCCCTATGTTAGGAGACCAGAGCCCTATGCTACAGACAGGTTGTAACTAAGATTTCCATAATGCATCATTTTGATTACAAGCATTAACATCTAAATATTCTGGCCTTTCTGTATCACTACATTCCTTCCCATTGACCTCAAGGCCCCCCTCCCCATTCTTACTCCATTGCTGCCCCTATTCTAGCTCTCACCTTTCCAATCAGAGGCTGCCCCTTCTCATTTGTGATGAACACTCCTCTTTTCAGGCCTTCATCATAGGGTCTGTAACTCCCAGGGAGACTGGAGCTGCTGATGGCTGGATCCTGACAGAAATAGAAAGAGGGTAATTTATTTCACATGTATGTGATGGAGAAAGGTCAAAAGCCTTCATGTTATTCCCTTGGAGAACAGGTCTCTCCAAATCTCTTTTCCTCCCTTTTGAAGGGGCAGCTGTAAAGTCAGAACTCAAGCGACCTCAACACCATGACTTGTCTGAAGCAGAGAAGTAACTCCAGGGGTTACAGAGCCAGAACCCAAGACACTTGACATCAGGCTGGTGGTGAGATTCTTGACTTTGCATGAGCCAAAATCAGTTCTCCTACCTTGTCAAAGAGATTTATTACCAGCATATTGTGTGCCAGAACCACTAGTAACAGTCCAAGGTAACCTGGGGGCAGAGGGCAATTAAGAGGAGAAACTATATTTCAATCAATTTCTGTATTATCTAGTGCTTTAAAAATTCTTTTTTCTATTACTTGTTCTCCCTTACTTTATTCTCCATTAGAAAAGAGGAAAAAAGTCCAAGTTGATCCTAATAAGATACTCTGATAAAAAACTAAGTGAAATTATTTGCTAAAGAGAGGTTTTGGAGAAACTAAGAGATTTTTTTCTGTCTAGATAATCAAAAGGCAAACACATACTTATATAACTCACAACTTCCCAAAAAATTAAGTTTAAATTCAAGATACTGCAATCAAATAATAAAGAATGGGAAAGCTTGACCCATTATGAGCTTAATCAGCTTGATAAGCAAGAAGGTGCCGCAAAGAACACTCATTTTATTTCTTCCTCTGTCAAAAGATTGGAGAGAATGGAATAGATGATCTCTTTCTAAATCTGAAATTTTATGACCCCTCTCCTAGTTTTTGTTAACAAACAAAAATACATTAGCAGAGATAGTTACAATTAATATCTGCATGCTATTTGTGTTCTTTTTCATCCAATATTACCATGTATCAACTCAATTTGTGTAACTTGGCATTTTAAAGTTATATGTGAATCTAACGTGAAAACATATTATAGTCTTTGCTTATCTATTTCCTCAAATGTTTGGATATTTGGGTTGTTTCCAACTGTTTGCTATTTTTGTATAAATTATATTTTATCTTTTAGTTATTTCCTTGGAGTATAAAGTTGCTAAAATATAATTATTTTTTAGTTTAGTTACTTTAGTCAAAAAGCTTGAAATTGTTTCACAGGGAATATATTGCTATTGAAAAAGAACACTAACATTTCCAACTCATTCACAAAATAATAGTCACAATTTTTCAACAGGCATCTTTGCAAATGCATACCTATACTATATTTCTTTAAATCTACTGTGATTCTCCATTCTCAGATGTAATAGAAAGAACAAGTTGAGTTCTATAAGGGTTTGCAGATTTCTGAATCTCTGCAAGACAATGCCAGGCATGGTACAAGCATGTACCTTTGAAGAATTAATATTCTAAAGACAATTTATGGAAGAGGGTTGGAACAATGAATCTCTGAAACGTTATGTTCCACATCTAAAAGGACCTGTAACAGTGGAAGAATGCTAGATTTTGGGAACCTGGGTTTGAATTCCAGTTCTGTTTTATAAACTGGGTATAAATCACCTTTAGATGATGACACTAGGCAAATCTCTAGTCCTCAAATTTCCTATCTGTAAATGAGTGAATTGGACTAAATGATCTCATGGACCTTTCCAGTTCTCTATGTACGTATGTTTAATAAATGGCTGTCAGTGATGATGATGATGATGATGATGATGATGATGATGATGATGATGATGATGATAATGATGATGATAAAGAAATGCTATGAAAGAGAAACTAGAGAAGGGCATTCCTTTTCTTAAAGGGGGTGATTAGGAAGAGGAGGAGACACACTAAAGGAGAGAGAAGCTATGAGGAAAAGAGACAGAACTCACCACAATCATGATGTATCGCCGGCCACTCTGATGAAACTCCTGCACCATGGCTGGAAAGTCCCAGAAGTTGTCCTTGTTGAAAGTGAAGTCCCTCCCGGCATCCATATAATCTAGGTCATTCCACTGGACATCCTACAGCAAACCAGCGGTGGATCCAGCTTGCTGGGGGTGCTAATGAAAAAACCACTTCCCAGTCCTGTATTACCTCTACCACTACCAACCAACCTCTGGGGGCCCTATGGGTTCCTTATCAGCTTTTCCTGCTATCCCAAGAAATCTCTGGGAACCCACGAGAAGACTTACTAGAGGAAAATTAGCTGCGGTCATGTTCTTCACCACCTCTCGGGTGACAGTGGTGGAAGAGTAGCCCCATCGACACAGATGGAAGCCCAGACCCCAATAAGGTGGCATAAATGGGTATCCTGCAAACCAACAGCAAAATTTTACTGAATCTGGACAGCTAGGTGGTACAGTAGAGAGAAAGGACAGAAAATTAGGGATTCCTCTTCAAGCTTTTCACTCTGCATTGTGTATCAGTTTGAAAAATTCTTGAACCTTTTGCTTTGTCTATCTTTCACAGATAGAGCAACTGAGTTACGCACAGGAGATATGTCTTGTCCTTAGGATACAAAGGACAGTAAAGGGGTGGAAAATGTAATAAGAAAACAACAATTTGAGTTTCTAGGCTCCTCAGGTTATGCTGAACAAAGTCCCAAAAGACCAACTTTCCCTTTGCCTTTGATGATGAGTGGTAGTTGGAGCTAGCAGTCACTCCAAGTCCCTCATTTTCACAATCTACTGGACACTATGTAATAAAGGAACTAAAAATACTTCATGCTCAGGTTAGACCTCTTAAGGATGGTGGAATCTCTCATCTACCTGATGTTGATCTGTGCTAGAGGAAGACAGGGGACTCTCAAAGACTATTCCTATTGAGCTTCTATTTAAAACTACTGAGAAAGACAGGGAGTTTAGAGTGAAGGACCTACCAACAACTTCCAAGTACTGTTGAACCACATTCTTTGGCTCTGGTCCCAGGAAGACATAGAAGTCCAGTATTCCCCCTATTGCCCTCCAGGTCAGGGCAGGTCTTGGCTGTAATACTACATCTGCAAAGGAAAGCAGTCTTGGAAGCATCTGGAGACCACAGTCCCCCAGAAGAGAAGAGTGTCCTCTTCACACCTTACATCTTAAGTTTCACACCTTATAGTGTCCCAAAACTATAATCATCACTTTCCTAGTGTACTTAGTTTGAAGAAAAAACTAAGAAACTCTTGAGAAAGGCAGAAATACAGAGAAAGAAAAATAAGAGAGTAATATGAATTTCACTGCCTTAGTGGCAAATTAGATAAGTTGAATTTTTTGCTCTTTTCCTAGAGGGAATGAGGAATAAAGGAACAGGAATGGCCAGACCTTAAGTGTCTCCATCATGACCAAAACTTCATTTCCTAATAATATGTCACAAATGAGGTCCTTGAACACTCCTCCTAGTTCTATGTATACTGAGAAGCACAGTTTTTATCTTTAAGAAAAAGGACCTTCTCTTATAAATGCATTGAAGCACTAGACACATATACTCTTATTGATCTTCAACAACATAAAACAGCTAACTGGTAATAGAAAGGTTCACATCCAATTGATAAAAGAAAATGGAGTAGAGAGGAATGAGTTGGCCAATTAGAACAAAGCAATGATAGAGTTTGGAAGAGAAACCAAGAAATTTAACTTCTGCTCCAGCATATCTAGAACCTTACTAAGGAGTAGGTAGGCATATATGCCTATTCTAAGTTTTTCCCACCCAGAGACAGACAGGCCATAAGTACAATGAAAAGGGTTCTAACTGTGGAGTTAGAGAACCTGGTTTGAGACCCAGCTCTACAGCTTGATGCCCATTTGATCTTGGATTTTACATAGGCCTTAGTTTCTTTATCTGTAAAATTGGTAGAGAGGTAGGGTTGGAATTGATCAGTTCTTAACCTTTTTTGAGTCATGGACTTCTCTTTTGAGTCATGACCCCTCTACAAGAATAATATTTTTAAATGCATAAAATAGAGAGGATTATAAAGGAAACCAATCCTACTGAAATAGCTATTTTTAAAAAATATTTTTAAAAATCCAAAAAACCCCATAATTCAAAAATATGGACCCTAGGTTAAGAAACCTTGGACTAAATGATCCAAAGCCTTTTCCAGTTCTAAATGTATGGAAGCTTTCAATTACTTACCCATAGCATTGCTATTCAGCAGAAAGACTCCATGAGCCAAACCTCCATCTTCCAAACACAGATAGAAAGGGTGGGAACCATAGAGATTAGCCTCAGGCTAGGATGGAGAAGAAGTTACCAATATTAGTTCTCAGGTAACCAAATTATGTTGAAATCCTGAAATCCCAACTTTTCTCCTTCAACTAATTAGAAAATTGATTGTGATTACTATTAGCTATAAATCAATGAGAATATATCATGGACAAGAAAACAATGGCGACTTGGGTATCTGATGAACTATCTCCAAGTCTCTTCTTTGTTCTAAGTGCATAAAAAAGGTTTTTAGTGGAGATGGTGATATGAACCTTGCTTCCTGGCCACAGCTACTGGTTCTTATTCTGAAGGATGGGGTGATTTAACTCTTATTGCCTCTCAAATTCTGGTAATATTATTAAAGGGCCAAAGGGGAAATTTCCACTTAGGTTTTGATTTAAATACAGAATACAGGAGATACATAACCATTTATATGGACAAGTTTGTATAGGGAAAGAGGGAGGTTGGGGAAAGGATGTTGTGAAGTTCAAGTTGGATATAGCTCAAGAGAGTGGTATGGCAACTGAAAAGAACTCAACACCAGAAACCAGTTAGATGACATAAATGGTTATCTTACAGACCAACACACTAAATCCTATGAGTGTTCAGTGAAGGATAAAGAAAGGACAATGGAATTGGAGAGGGATTTTCTCTACATATCCTCTAATTAAATGCAGGATTAACAGATGTATAGTTTCTAGAAAGAGGGAGATACTATTACTGTGTCCAATCAAATACTTAGTATTATATTTTCCAACTCAGAAGTTCTATGATCATTGATTAACTGGTTGCATCCAGAGAAAGGTGATTGGGATGGCAATGAACTACAGCTTATACTATTTAAGGAGCTCTTCACAAGATGAGAGCACTCTCACCAAGGGAAGGGAATGATCAGGCACAGGGAGACAAGTATCTTGAAGGGCTGTCAGACAGAGGAGGGATAGATAGCTTTGTTATTGCAGAAAGGCAGATTTTAGAACCAATTCCTATTGTGTGGGAGAAACTGTGCTAGGTCTTGGGATGAAGGGGCCTTGAATTCTTTCTAACAATTAGAACTATCCAAAAGTGGAATGGATGAAAGGGCTTCAACTGGCATTGAGCTCCCCAACACCAATGGATGGCCATTTGTGAATAAGAATATGAAGATGATTCCTGTTTAGGAACAACTTATACTGGATGATCTCTGAGAAAGGGTCTATATGTTTCCCCAGATAAAGGAGTCCATAACATACAAAAAAAAAGCCCAACTCTAGTGAAGGGAAGAGGGACTGCTTCTACTCAGTTCTACTGTATCATTCCCCTCAAGACCTCTTGAACCACATCCAGTTGTGTACTCTGAGGGCTGGTGTGAGAGAGTTGCCATTATCCTTTGGGCTCTAGTCAGTTTATCAGAGCCTAAGTGGAAATTACCTTTTAGATTATACCAGAGTTAGCAAGGGGAAAATAATTGATGGGGAAATGTGTGGCTAGATAACAGTTCATGTGAAAGAGAGCAGATTAGGAGATTACAAACTCAATTTAAGGCAACAATGAAATATAGTAACAAAAACAATATGATCTTGGTTTAGATAAGCAATGTTTACTAGTCATTAAGCAATAGACATTTTATATTTTCTTCCCTCCTATCCTCCGGTCAAACTGAAAAAAAAAAAAAAAAAAAAAAGGAAAAAAATCTTTCCTTTCACAGCCTTCCCCACTTACCACAGGGGCCATGTCTCTGTTCCAGAAAGTGATCTTGGTCCAGTTGGTGTTTAGTATTAGAGGGGTCTGATGCTCCCCAAGACCAGTGATGAACTGAGATGGAAGAGAAGTAGTAATCTGGAGAAACTGTTCAGCAAAGAACAGGGGAGCAATAGTTGTATTCAGCCTGCCAGGGAGAGATGGAGATTTCCTATTAAGCCATCTCATCCAGGGGGAATCTCAAGGAAAACAGAGGAATTTAAGAGTGACCTACACACAGTACGAGAATATTTCCAAAGGGATCAATTCAGATATCCTCTGGGGTCTTATAGCTATTGAATTATGCAGTTTGTTGTTTTCCAAAAAATAAGAGAATAGCAGTAACTCAAGTCATGGAATACTGCAAAGGATTTTGGCCACGGGAGTATGTGACAGACTTTTTTTGAGAGGTTGTCCACTCTGAATAGGCCACATCCTCCCTAGTAGAGCAAACTGCAGATAGAAGAAATCATATTGGTCAAGTATAATGCCTCATTCACCATGCTTGAAACTAAAAAGGGTCAAAAGAGCAGTATTAACCATAGCCTAGGAAAATAGTGCTATCTTAGTTGTCAATTTCCCACTTGATATTAAGGAGTCAAACAATCCTATTTATTATTAAGTTAGAAAATAGTGCTCTTTGAAGGTACTAATTCTTCTCCCATCTGGCAGATCCTTCTGTGTCTCTATATGAAAATAAGGAATTGGATATAATGCCTTCTTGAGAACCTGCTTAACTCCAGAATCCACAATTTAATTCTACTCCAAGGATGAAGAAAATTATTTTGGATTTCTACTAAGACACAAGGTTTGTTTCCAGGACAAAAACAAAAAGTCAATTAGTAGCAAAAAAAATTAAAAAATAAAAATCATAGAATCAAGCACTGAAGCTATTTGAGAGAGGCACAATTGAGGGAATAGACGCACAAAATCCAAATATAAAGAGATAGTCATTTGAGGCCAGAAATAGCTTCAAGGAACACAACTTCTGGCCACAGAAAAAAGTACTAACTATGGACTCAAAGGAGTTCTATCCCTGGCTAGACAAGGATGCTGCAAAGAGGAAATCCTGAGAAACCTGAGCAACTCAGCTCACAGAAACATTTAGACCTGCCAAATTCTTTTTAATAATTCCATCAGCAAAGAAAGGACATCATGACCTTGCTGTTCTAAAGATGTTAGTTGTCTTGGCCCCATGGATTCCTACACATGAGCCTTATCACCACAGTACTTTCAGTTTATGCCAATTCTTTCCACAGTCACTGCTATTTTGTGGGAGAGTGTAGCCCTGATGTCTGGGGAGGAATGTTTTACAGCTACTGTTATTTATTAGGACATTTACTAAGATAAATAACTAAGAGTTGTCTGTTGATTATTTATTAATGCAAAAGCTTCCAAATGAGGAATAAGCTATAATAACAACAATAGCTACCACAGGATCCCTTTTCCCACTCCCCAGAAATAAAGGGTATCAGCTGCCTTGTAGGGACTCAAACAGAGTCTAAGTACAAGTTAAACTAATTATACCAGAGTGAGTCTTACATTGGGACAAAGCCATGTCTCTGGAAGATGTGTGTAAACTTGTGCCTTCAACTCTTAAGACATTTCTGGCACCCAAAAGGGAACCTTTATGCTTCTGACCTCTTTGGCAGAGGTGATCATCATAGCAGTAATGATGACAATAATAATCTCACATTCATATTAGTCTTGGTGGTCTGTAAAACATTTTCATCAAAACAACTCTATGAAGTAGATAGTTTAAGTATGATTATCCCACACACCATTGTGGAGAGAGTACTGGACCTGGAGACAGGCATCCTCAATCACTTACCGATCTGATCCTAGGCAAAATACATACTGTATGCCTCAGTTTCTTCAGTTGTAAATTGGAAATAATAATAGCACAGGGTTTTTTGAGAATCAAATGAGATATTTGTAAAATGCTTAGCCCAGTGTCTGAATACATGTAGGCAATACAGAAGTATTTATTCCCCTCCCTATCTGCAATCCTGTACAAATGCAGAAACTGAGTGTCATCTCTGAGATTAAATCCATGGTCATTTATTGTTTAGTTTCTTAGTTGTGTCTGGCTCTTTGTGACCCCATTTGGGTTTTTTTGGGGATCCTAGAATGATTTGTCATTTTTTTTTAGCTCATTTCAAAGATGAGGAATTGAGGCAAACAGGATTAAGTGATGGCCAGGATCACACAGAAGTCACACACCAGGCCGTGGTCATATGGTTATTAAATATCTGAGCTGGGATTCAGTCCCATTTTTCTGCTTCTCTGGGCCTTAGTATTTCATCTACAAAATGAGGGTATTGGACATGATGACCCCTTAGATCCTTTCTAGCTTCAAATCTTATCATACCTGTGTTTCTCTAAAAGGGAGCTATTTCCACTTACTTAAAGTATGTGGTAAAGTCCACAATGGATCATTCTTGATTTGTTCATTTTCTTAAGTAGATAATTATTAGTGTTAACTTGGGGGGTTCAGTGGGGAATGTAAGCAAAAATGATATGAGCAAAGTGTATAGAAATAAATGACTGCCCAAGAGTTGTCTGTTTGAAGCCAATTTTTAGAAATATGAACCAAAAATCACATCTGCTGGATGTGGATGGATCTGGATCTGTAGATTTTGTTTTGTTTTGTTTTCTATAAGTAATAAAGTGGAAAAAAATCTTATTATCCCAACTCCAAAGTCCAACACTATCTACTACACCATACTGCCTCTCACATTTCTAAGTCTGGAGTCAGGGAGAAAGAAATGAATACTCACACTACCATTCCATTTGACTTTCTGGTTATGACCAAACCAAAGGGGTTATTCTCAAATGCCACACTGTAGAGCTGAGTAGGAGCCCTGTGAGTGACTTTAGGGGTTTCCATGGGAACCTCATAACGCTGATTGGCAGGATCTTTGATCTGGGAGAAAAAGAAAAAGAAATTGTAAATGCAAATCATAGACTCATAGATGAGCAAGGAGAAGCAGAGTGCTATCCCCAAAACCCATCCCCTAAACAATTATAACCAGTATGCCCACTCTATCCCAAACCTGGCACTGGATCCAAACTTTGACCTACTGTGAAATGCAATCGGCTTTCTGTCTCCATCTGGACCTCCAAATGCAAGGTTAGGATGTCCTTAGGGAAAAAAGTAGGCACTGTGCGAGTCAGGATAGCAGTATAGCCTGTCCTTGTGGTGGTAAGGTTCTCTAATTTGTAGCTGGGGTAACTGGGTGGGAAGAAGCACCATGGCCTCCCTATCTGAGAAAATCCCTGCTGAGCCACTGGGACATAACAGCAGCCTCGGGCCTCACACTGTTCCTGAGTGAGGGTCTTTTCTGGAGCACAGTCAAATCGGTAATCAGGGGAGATGTCACACTGCAAAGGAGTTCCAGCAGGGTTTCTAGGAGACCCCTGATGGGGCTGGTTCCAGGGCTTCTCTGTTGCCTCCTGGCCAGTTCTGTAGATGCCTTGTTGTCCTGAGGAGATGTCTTTGAATTCTCTAGAAATCACAACTGATACATGGAGAAGAGAAGTCCTCAGGAAAGTAGAAATCAGTAAGACAGCAGCACCACAGCCTGCCAAAATTAGCCAGTGCAAATGCCGGGGATGTGACATCTCTTCCACAGCCATGATTTACACCTGAGATGGCTATACTGTTTCTAGATCCAGTTGTAGCCTATTGAGACAGAGAATTAATAAATAGCATGAAAGGGCTAAGGCCAACTCAAAGAAAAGTAAGCTTAATTCAATAATTACTAATTTACAGACATTTTCTTGGTATTTCAAAGCATTTACCAAACATCAACTCATTATTCCTCCCAGACAAAGATGCTAGTAATCTTGACTTTTCATAGTGAACAAACGAAGAAACAGAGGCATTAGAGTTATGATGACTTGCTCAAAGCCAAGACATATGGTAGGAGAGTAAAAGTAAGGAAAATAAGGAAAGGAAGACAAGGTATGGAAAATAAGGATGATTACTAAGGGCTGACTATTTTGAGATACAAATAAGTCAAAGAATAACAGGGTGATTTAGTTGTAGGATAGAGATCAATATACAAAATAAAAAAGTAATAATAGCTCAGATTTACATAAAATATTTATAAAATAAGTATTATATATTTTAATAACCTTTCTTAGTGCTTTAAAGATTGCAAAAGTACTGATCCAATGTGAGCTTAAAAGTAACTCTCTGAAATATGTATGATTTCTATTTTATAAATGAAGATGCTAAAATTCAGAGATTTTATTCCTTAACAAATAGCTAGTATTTTGACAAAAATAAGACCTACTTGCTAAACCTTGAAGGGCTATATTTGTATATATGCTGCTGCTGTTGTTTTTGCTACTACTACTGCTATTTTGAGTCCAAGCCTTCCCTTCCTGATATTTCCAGAGCTCTTTCTGTAAAAGGGTTTCTAAGTTATGACATAACTCTGCAATGATATTTGAAAGACCAAGCTGGCCTGCTAGAACTGGAACCAACAAAGCAGCAGGAAAGCATGTGAGAAGTTCTTGATGGAGAGGACTGAGTGCATTCCAGGCAATGGACACATCTTGTACAAAAGTCTAATGCTGGGAAATGGAATACTGTATCAGCAAAAGCCTGGATGGAGAGGACACTCAAGCTGAATCTTGAAAGTTGATATTCTAACAGACAGTGAAAGGATATACACTCCAGGCACTGTTACAAAGAAAGAGGTAGTCAATGGAAAACCTATTATGAAGAACAGCAAGTAGTTGCTAGGTACAAAATGATTATTATGGATTGGGGGGGGGGGAGTTAATGTGAAATTAATCTGGAAAGGAAAGCTGGTGTAAGATTGGAAAGGCTCTGAATATTAAAGAGGAGTCTGTATGTGATCTGAGAGTAGATAAGAGGGAGCCAGCCACTGGAGCTTCATACTGGAGCAAAGGAGGGACCTCAGTCAATGGATATTTATGAAGCACTTACTATATGCACTCACAGTGTGCTAAGCAGTGGGGATACAAAAGAGAGGAAAGACAGCCCCTGTCTTTAAAAAGCTCACAATCTAATGAGAGAGGAAGCAAACAAGTATGTGCTGTTGGACCATGTCCAACACTTTGGGACCCCATTTTTGGTTTTCTTGGCAAAGATATTAGAGCGATTTCCTTTTCCAGCTCATTTTACAGATAAGGAAACTGAAGCAAACAAGGTTAAGGGAATGGCCCAGGGTCATACTGTTAGTCTGAGGCTAGATTTTATCTAATTCTAAGCCTTGCACTCTGTTTTAGCTAGCTGCGCAAATACATACATATTGACATAGTGAAGGATATATGGAGAAAAAGGAAATAGAGAAGGAAGGCATTAGAATTAAGAGGGGTCGGGAAAGGCTTCCTGTAGAAGATGGAATTTTAGTTAGAACATAAAATAATGGAACAGAGAAGGGAAAGTTCCAGGTATGAGGGACAGCTGAACGAGTGTCACGTTGGTGGAACAGCCAGGGGGCCATTGTCCCCAGATGGAAGAGTACACGGCAGGGATGAATGAAGGTGTAAGAAGACTAGAAGGAAGGAGAGGGCTCCCAGAAATGCGCTGAGTTTATTGGGCTTAATTAGTGGCTGGCTGGAGGACAGACTGGAGGGGGGAAAGACACGAGACAGGCAGCCCTCCCACACTATCGCAATAGTCCAAATAACTAAGGCTCATGCCAGTGACGGCATTCCTAAGAGAGGTGCATTGACTGAGAGATGTTGCAAAGGTGAAAATGACAAGCTTTCTGCAGCAGCTGGGTGAGCGATGTCCGAGAGCCCGGGAGTGGACCATGTTGCCCTTGGCAGTAAAACGGAAGTTAGCGGTGGGAAGGGTTTAGGGGAAGATAACGAGTTCCGTTTTGGACATAATTTCAGATAGCTACTGTTCATCCAGTTCGAGATGTCTGAAGGGCAGCTGTAGACGAGATGGGAGCTCAGCAGACAGGCTGGGGCAGGAAAGGCCACGGCCACATAGAAGAGAAAGCATTTTGGCTGTTAGGGATCTGGGGATCTGGTAGAGAAAGCCTGTAGGAAGCGATAGCAAAAGCACTTCTACACAGTGGAGGGAGGGGAAGCGATGGAGGGAAGAAGATGCGAGCGCAAACAATGGGGCAGCAATAGAGAAGTCTGACTTAGGACCCCATTCTCTTCCCTGAATCCCGGCGACCCCCGTCCCAGTTCTTCACACCTGAGTGGTCCAGACGCAGCTCGGTACCTTCCAGAATGCCTAGCCTCTGCTTAGGCCATCTACGCGAGCTGGCTCGAGGGCAGCCCCGCCCCTCCCGAGCCCGAGCCCGAGCCCGTCACGTAACCCCGACCGGCCGATAGTTCCCCAGCCCTTTCCCTTTCTCTCCGCCCCTGCCCACGAGACTAACTGCCGGTCTCGTCAGGCCTGGTTACGCGCAGTCGCGGCTAACTGCGGGGAGGCAGGAGTGTGCCCCGCCCTCTCAGTGTCCCCCAGCGGCGTCTCCGACACACTCGAAGGTGTGGCCGAAGGCCTCTTCCACCCCCACTCCCCACTACTGCAGCCTCTCCTGGCCCCTCCTGGTTATCCTGCGCCCTCCTCTCCGGGATTTTTTATAGCGGAGATTCGGGGATGTCGGTGCGGGGGGCGACCGCCTAGCGCTTCTAGGTCTGGGCTTAAGAACCCTTTCTGCTTCTTGTCTCAGTTTTTCCTTGATTTGTGGCTTCCTCCGCCAGCTTTTCATAGGGGAGCGTGACTCTGCAGAGAAGGGATAAAAATAACACTGGAAGGGGGAGGGGGAGCGGACGGGATTTTTTTTTTTTAGAGAGGCGTGGCTTTCAGAGCGTCTAAGGCTGCCAGAGCTAGACTCACTGAAATCCTAGCTTAGGGTTGTTGTGCCGCTAAATGCTTCGTCGGTCTTTAAATTTAGGACTTCTGGAGAATCCAGGTCGGCAACGACATTCAATAGAAAAAAAGTTTACTATATGCAATTAAGTGTTTTATTGGAAATAAAGCTCTAGTCCTTGAGATAAAAAGGACCTTAGTATCCCGGGTATACAAGTTGAGCTCAAAATGGGTCCAGACCCTCCCCCCAAAAAAAAAATTTACGGAAAAAAAATAACTATCAGATCTATAGATAAGGGAAGAGTTTATGACCAACGAGATGAGAGGATTACGAGAAACAAAACAATTTGGCTTAGTTTGCTTTGAGAAATGAAACCTTTATCAGAGAAACTTACTGTAAAAATTTTCCTCTTTCCTGTTTTCTTCTTATTTTGGCTGCATTAATTTTGTGAAAAAGCCCTTTAATTTCATTTAATTAAAATCATTGATTTTGGTTCCCATAATCCTCTCTAGCTTTTGTTTGGTCATTAATTCTCCACTTATCCATAGAGATAAATTTTTTTCTGTGATTCCCCCATTTTCTTATGATCGTACTTTTTATGTTTAAGTCATGGATTTACTATGAGCTCATCTTGATATGTGTATATGATGTTGGTCTATGCATAGTTTTGTGCCAAACTGCTTTCCAGTTTTCCCAGCAATTTTTGTCAACTGTCGAATTCTTAACCCAAAAGCTTATATCTTTGGGTTTATCAAACAGCAGATTACAACGGTCATTTACTACTATATGTACTTGATCTGTCTCACTGATCTGCCACTGTATTTCTTAATCAATCTTAGATTGTTTTGATAATTACTGCTTTGTAATACAATTTGAAATCTGAAACTGCTAAACCACTCTCCATAAATACTTAAAAAAAAAAAAACTGACTCCCATTGATAGTTTTGATCTTTTGATCTTCCAGATGAATTGTTACTAATTTTTCTGGTCCTATAAAATAATTATTTGATAATTGATTGTTATAGCATAGAAAAGGTAAATTAACTTAGGTAGATCATAATTTTTATTAGACTGGCTCAGCCTAGCCATGAACAATTAATATTCTCCAATTTTTTAATCTGTTTTTATCTGTGTGAAATGGTTTATAATTGTGCCCATAAAGTTCCCGATTTGTCTTGGCAGGTAGACTCTTAAGTTATTTTATATTGTCTGCAGTTATTTTAAATATCATTTCTCTTTCTATTTCTTGCTGCTGGGTTTTGTTTGTAGAATATAGAATTTCTAATCATTTGTTTGGGTTTATTTTATGCCTGCAAGTTTGCTGAAATAAAGTGTTTTGATTATTTTTTCTAGTTGTTTCTCTAAGTATACTATCTCATCAGAAAAGAGTAATGGTTTTGTTTCCTCATTGCTTATATTTATGCCTTCAATTTCTTTTTCTTGTCTTATTGCTACTGTTAGTGTTTATAATATAAAGTTGAATAACAGCGATGATAATGGATAACCTTGTTTCATCCTTGATCTCTAGAAGACTTCAGATTTATTGCCATTATAGTTAGTGCTTCATACTTATCGTTTTTAAAAAGATTGTATTGATTATTGTACTTTCTATTGTTTTTAATAAGAATGGGTATTGTATTTTGTCAAAGGTGTTTTCTGAATTTATTGATAAAATCATATAATTTTGTTGGTATTGTTACTGATATTTTCAATTATACTTATAATTTTCCTAATAGTGACCCATCCCTGAATTTCTGGTATAAATCCCACCTGATCATAGTGTATGGTCTTTGTGATATAGCTGTGATCTCTTTACTGGTGTTTTATTTAAAAATTTTGCATTGATACTCATTAATTGATTTACAATTTTCTTGCTTTGTTTTTGCTTTTCTTGATTTAGGTATCAAAATCATCTGTATGTCATAAAAGGAATTTTGTGGGACTCCTTTACCTTTTTTTTTTTTTTTTTTTCAGATATCAGATTGGGATTAATTGTTCCTCAAATGCTTGCTAGGATTCATTTATGATTCCATCTGGTCCTGAGGATTTTTTCTTAGGAAGCTCATTTATGATTTGTTCAATTTCTTTTTCTAAGATAGGGTTATTTTAAGTATTTTATTTCCTCTTCTATTAATCTAGGCAGCTTATATATTTGTAAATATCATTCAATTTACTTAAGTTGTCAGTTTACTGGCATATAATTGGGGAAAATCACTCCTAACAATTGCATTTTCATTTTCATTGGTGATGCATTCACCCTTTTAATTTTTGACACTATTATTCTATCTTTTTAAAATCAAATTAACCAATGATTTATCTAATTTATTAGTTTTAAATATTAATCAAATTTTTTTAACTTTAAATTTTATTAATCTTTCCTTTGATTTTCAGAATTTCCATTTTGGTGCTTAATTAGAAATTTAATATTTGTTCTTTTTTTATTTTTTTAGTTGCATATTTGATTCATTGATTTTCTCTTTCTTTTATTGGTATAAGAATTTAGAGATATAAAATTTCTTCTAAGTACTGCTTTGGCTGTACTCCACAAATTTTGAAATGTTATCTAATTGTTGTCATTCTCTTTAATGAAATTATTGTTTTTTTGATTTGTTCTTCAACCCACTCATTCTTTAGGATTAGATTATTTAGTTTCCAAATTAACTTTTATGTTTCCAATGCCCTTTATTAAATGGAATTTTGTTGCATTATGAAACAAAAAGGGTGCATTTAGCAAATTAAGACAAATCTGAAGTATCACTTCATTCCTCTCAGATTGGCTAAGATGACAGAAAAATATACTGATAAATGTTAAAGGAAATGTAGGAAAACTAAGGCTTTGTTGGTAAAGTTATGAAATGATCTAACATTCTGGAGAGCAATTTAGAACTATGCCCAAAGAGCTATAAATCTATACATAACCTTTGACCCAACATTCTTACTACTGGATCTGTATCCCATAAAAAAGGAAAAAGGAAAACATGTACAAAAATGTTTGTAGCAGTCCTTTTTTAGTGGCAAGGTATTGAAAATTGAATAGTTACCCATCAATTGGAAAATGGCTGAATAATGGAATATTATTGTTCTATTAAAAAACGATGATCAGGCTGACTTTAGAAAAGCCTGGGAAGACTTACATGAACTGACATTGAGTGAAATGAG
Source organism: Sminthopsis crassicaudata (assembly GCF_048593235.1). Lineage (NCBI taxonomy): Eukaryota > Metazoa > Chordata > Mammalia > Dasyuromorphia > Dasyuridae > Sminthopsis > Sminthopsis crassicaudata. The sequence continues at coordinate 317,043,177 of NC_133620.1, read as the reverse complement.
CAGAACCAAGAAAACATTATACACAGTAACAAGATTAGTTGATAATCAATTGTGATGGACTTGGCTCTTAATGCAATGATTCAATGCAATTCCAATTGACTTGGGATGGAAAATGCTATCCAGATTCAGTGAGAGAAATATGAAGACTGAATATGGATCAAAAGATAGTATTTTCACTTTTTATTTGCTTTTTTCTTGTGTTTTTTTTCCCTTTTGGCTTGATTTTTCTTGCACAACATGACAAATATGGAAATATGTTTAAAAGAATTGCACATATTTAATCTATATCTGTTAACTTGTTATCTTAGAGAGGGGGAAAGTAAGGAAGGGAGGGAGAAACATTTGGAACACAAAGTCTTACAAAAGATGAATGTTGAAAACTATCTTAACATGTATTTGGAGAATAAAATAGTATTGAAAAAAATTTTAAATGCTTGCATTTAGTACTTCTGCTTTTCTGCATTTGACTGAGAATTTTATGATTTAATGAATTTTTGTGTGTGTGTGAAGGTACCATGTACAGATCAGAAAACATTATACTCCTTTCTATTCCTGAAGTCTTATCATATCTAACTTTTCTAAGATTCTATTTACTTCCTTGACTTTTTTCTTCATTTTATGTTTAATTTATCTGGTTCTGAGAGGAGAAAGTTGAAGTCTCCCACTAGTTTAGTTTTACTATTTTATTTTGAGAATTTGGATACTACCTTTTGACACAGGGAAGAGATAAAAGGACCCACAAATGCAAAAATGTAGCATTTCTTTTTGTAGTGGCAAGGAAATGAAAATTGAGAGAGGATGACCATCAGTTGAGGAATGGCTGAATGAGTTATGGTATATGAACATAATGTAATATTATTGTTCTATAAAAATATAGAAATTGTTCTTCATAAGAAGTGATGAACAAGCTGATTTCAGAGATGTCTGGAAAGGCTTACATAGACTCTAGTGGAATGAACAGAACCAAGAAAACACTGTACACAGTAACAAGATTGTGGAATAATCCACTGTGAGGGACTTGGCTGTTTTCAATAAGCAATTCCAATACACTTTGTGATGGAAAGTGCTATCTGCATCCAGAGAGAGAATTATGGAGATAATGTGGATCAAAGCATAGCATTTTTACTTTTTGTTGTTGTTGTTGTTAGCTTTTTTTCTTTCTCATTTTTTACCCTTTTGATCTGGTTTTGTTGTTGTTGGGGTTTTTTTGTTTGTTTGGTTTTTGTTTTGTTTTGTTTAGCATGACAAACATGGAAATATGTTTAGAAGAATTGTACATATTTAACCTATCTATTAGACGTAACAGGCTGAAACTCTTGAGTTGATGTCCTGGAATCAGACAATCAAGCACTTAAGGCTAATTACTGATTGGACAATACTCTATTAGCATATGCTTGGAAAATGGCTCTTCCCACTATTCTGTGCTGGCTCCATCTTTTGGTGTATAGAGATAATTGTAGGAGGGATTGAGGGATGGAATAAGACAAGCCAGACTCACTTTGGTAGTAGGCAAGGAGAAGGGAAGTCGTGGAGATCCTGCGTCCATCCCCTTTACTTCTACCCCTAAAGACCAAGGACTTTTGCTTATCCTGATTCTGGCTCAAGGCATCCGGTGTGCTAACTTGGTCTTCACATTTGGTGTCCAATGTGTGGACCAAGGACCCTAATTTCACTGAAGAAGTCCCCAGTGACCAGAAAATAGGGTGAGTATTTTAATAGACAAACAGGGATCTTACTTTGTTAAGGGCTAAACTAGTAACCTTTTCTAGCTGAAATGAGGCAGATGTTAGTAAAAGATCCTCTCTCATCCCCAGCCCCACTCCCACCCCTGCCCTGAGGGGGTGCTATAGAAAACATACTTAAGTTGATCAAAGGACAAGGCTTACTTGTAACTTGGGAATAGATTGCTAGACTCTTGGTTATAGAAAAAAGAAAAGTTTTAAGAACAGCCAGATAAGGAAGTGTGAGGAAAAAGAGGAAGATAAAGGACAGATTAAAGATATCACCAGAGGGTTTGAGGAGTTAAGTGATATTGTTTCAGTACAGATTAATTACCTCATAGCAGCATATGAGCATAGCTGCTGCTGCTATCAAAGCATGGGCTTTTCTCCCCGGTTAAAACGACAAGGGTGAAGCCTTCACAAAAATTGCACAAGGGCCAAATGATCCCTTTGCTGATTTTGTGGGATGTTTGCAGACAGCTGTCATACGAACTACTGGTGAAAATACAGTAACAGACATTATGATAAGGCAACTTGCTAAAGAAAATGCTAATGAGGTTTGCAAAAGAATTATACTAGGACTATGCAAGGATGCTCTTTTAGACGCTCTTTGGACACAAATACCTTTTATAGCCAGGCTATGATGCAGACTTCCCAAGATCACAACATGGGAAGACAGGGTCCCTTTTGGCAAGGGACTTCTTCTAGAGAGACTTGTCAATGCTTTCATCGTGGTAAAGTAGGGTATCTGAAAGCTCAATGTTGGCATAGAGACAGAGTGAGAAAACAGGGTGGGAGAACAAGACCCAATACCCCATGTCCAAAATGCAACAGAGGCTTCCATTGGGCATCAGAATGTAGACTGATTCGGGGAAATGGGATGAAGGGCCCAGTTCCAGAGCCCCAGGCAAAAAACACTTGGGGCATGATGGCAGCCAATGCTACACCCAGAGAATGCCTAGAAGTCCAGTACCTAGACATGACCAATCAGTCAGGAAGCCATGTGATGGGAGAAGGAATTACACAATCAGCCAGGAAGCAACCTGAGGGAGAAAAGGATTACAATTGGGGAGAATAGAGTTGTATGCAGCTGGGACAACTTGGATACCCCCTAGTGAGGTAAAATCTGTTCTTCTCCAGCCTATGGATCCCTTGCCTCTATGTACAGTAGGTTTGACCATTTCACCTCCTGAGAGTACTTACAAAACAGTGTCCATCCATACACTGATATGGGAAACTGGGAATATGTAGATAATATTCCAGTCACCAATACAGGTAGACAATGTGTGACTTATCAACCAGGAGAAGTAGTGGCATCAGGTTTATTGATACAGACTCCTAATAAGCAACCAGGTGATAGTCCCCCAGATTCTGACTCCAAGCAGCAAAATCCAGGAATATCCAGACAGCAGCTGTGACAGCTGACCGACCTATGCTCACTATCTATATAAATGGCATATCATTAGAAAGATTGGTGGATACTGGTGCAGATCACACAGTCATTAGAGGTGCCAAGTGGCCCAATCACTGGCCAAAGATTAAGGCAGGTACCTACATGTCTGGTGTAGGAGGATAAATAGTAGCTGAAGTTAATGCTACCCCTTTGAGATGGACTTTTGAAGGTGAAACAGGAGTTTTACTCCTTTTATAGTTGAAAAAATCCCCATCAATCTGTGGGGAAGAGACATTTTACAACAATTAGGATTAAAAATGAGTACTTCGGTTTTTTAGGCAGGGCTACTGTTGAAGGCTTGCCAACACTCTCACCTGTTCCTATCCAATGAAAAACTGATATACCAGTGGGATAGAACAGTGGCTCTTAGGTAGTGATAAAATTCAGGCCTTGTTAGATATAGTACAGGAGCAACTTGACCAAGGACATTTACAACCTTCTTTAAGTCCTTGGAATTCCCCAGTATTTGTTGTAAGAAAGAAATCTGAAAAATGGAGGATGTTGAAGAAAGGTAAATGAACAGATGGAAACTCTGGGAATTCTTCAACCTGGACTTCCATCTCCTACTCAATTGCCTAGAGAATGCCCTCTTTGGGTTATAGACATTAAGGAGTGTTTCTATTCTATCCCTCTAGTTAAGGAGGATATGAAAAGATTTTCCTTTTCAGTGCCGAGTGTTAACTTAGCTGAGCCTTATAAAAGATATGGACAGTTTTGCCACAGGGAATGAAAAACGGCCCTACTATGTGTCAAATGTATGTTGCTGCTGCTCTTACTCCAGTAAGAAAAGCATTTCCAAAAGTAATGCTATTATATTACGTGGATGATATATTGGGATGTGCACCTGAGGAACACATGTTTTTGTAGACGCATGTCTACAAAAGACCATAGAAATACTAAGGAATTATAAATTGCACATAGCTCCAGAAAAAATTCAAAGTCATACTCCTTTTCAATATTTAGGATATGAAGTATACCTTAAGGTGCTTACAGTACAAAAACTCTCCTTAAGAACGGAGAAGCTAAACACCTTAAATGACTTCCAGAAATTGGTAGGAGATATCCAATGGATGCATCCACTGTTAGGCTTGATTAGCTATCAATTGCAACAATTATATGACATTTTAAGAGGAGACAGTGCTTTAAATTCACCACGCCAACTTACAAAAGAAGCTCAAGAGGCTTTGAGAGAAGCTGAACTGGCTTTATCCAGTGTGGTTGAGTCACTCAAAAACCCTTAGAAATATCAGTTTTTGCTACACACAAGAGGCACCCACAGCAGTTCTTCATCAAGGATAGTGTGATAGAGTGGGTGAACCATCCAGCACAACCAGAACAAAGTCTTACTCCTTACCCGGTGCTTATGGCTAGAATTTTAGTACAATTACCTGGGATAAGACCTGACAAGATATTCACCTTTTATACTAATGCACAAGTTAATGTTGCTGTGAAACCATCCCAGAGTGGAAAATTTCATTAGCCATGGCTCCAAATTTTACACACGGGTCTCCATTAAAGATAACCAGACTATTACATAATTGGTGATGGATTCTTGAAGAAAAGGTTTCTAAATAAAGGACCAGCTATCTTTACAGATGCATCCAAACATAATATTTGCTCTGTATACTCTCGTGACTTAACTATAAAGAGAATAATCAGAACTCCTTTTCAGTCCACTCAGCAGAGTGAATTGTATGCAATCATTCTAGCTCTTGCTTATTATCTGGGAGACATAAATATAATATCTGATTTGGCCTATTCGGTAGGAGTGGTACAAAGAACTGCCACAGCCCAAATAAAATTTGTAGCCTCCAATATATATCAGCTCTTTAAGGAACTTCAAGAGCAAATGAGAAAGCATCCAGGTAAGATTTATATCTTGCATGTCCACTCTCATAGTGCACTTCCAGGTCCTATTTTTGATGGTAATTCAAAGGCAGATAGCCTTTTAATTATGTTGGCCAATACTACTTTATTTCAAGAAGCCCAGGAATCTCATTTTAAATATCAGGCTGCTTGAGCTTTACATTTACAATTTGGAATAACAAGAGAGGAAGCTAGGAGCATAGTAAAAGCCTGTCCAGCTTGCCTCCTTGTAAGAGCTCTTTAAATGGGCAGCACCACAGTGCCTCGGGAGATTGAGGCCCAGAAGTAATTTCTGTGGATATTAGGACTGCTTTGTAGATGGGATCCTGTCCATTTTGAGATAGCTTCGTAATGGGTGATTCTCTCGCTGATTGGCTGTGTGTGTGACCTCACAGGCCCTTTATAAGCCCACTGCAGGCAGCAGTCGCTCTCTTTAACCTGGCGCTCTTCACCCTGGCTCCCTAGCCTGGGTGGCCAAGCCAAGATGGGTAGCCAAAAGAGGTAAGGATTTTGGTAGTGAACACGTGGGTCTTCTGACCAGGTGTTCACTCGGGAACCAACAAGTCAGGGCATTATGTGAGTATGTATAATAAAGGCTTTTAAGATTACACGTGGCTGTTCTTGAGTGTGCTACCGGTTATTAAGCTATAGATTCAAGAGATTGTGGCCAGAGACCTTTGAAGGCCTCAGAGGCGGCGAGCCAGGTAGAGTTCACATTACTAAGCACAGTGGTCAAAGGTACTCTGGTGGGTCTAGGACAGACTAGTAATAGTAACTGCCAGGAGAGCACGCTACACCTCCTTTCCATGCTCCTACACTCCCTCCAGGGAAGAACCCTCATGGTTTGAGACCTAATGAAATCTGGCAAATGGATATGACCCATTATAAATCTTTTGGTCATCTGTTTTTTATCCATGTTGTGGTAGACACCTTTTCAGTATTCACTTTTGCAATACCAGTAGCAAAAGAGACAACCTGAATGGTCACTGAATTCCTTACACAGGCATTTCAATTATGGGTGTGCCACAAGCAATAAAAACAGACAGTGGACCTGCATATACTTCTATACATTTTCCACACTTTTGTGGACAGTATAAGATTTTACACACCACTGGCATAACCTTTAATCCTCAAGGACAGGCAATAGTAGAGAGAAGAAACAGAGATATTAAGACACTCCTCCAAAAACAGAAGAAAGGGGGAGCCACAGGTAATCCTAAAGAACTTCTAAATCTAGCCCTTTATCCTATTAACTACTTGATGTTTAACAAAGATGCATTGGTTCCAGCAGACAGATTTTATAACCCACCAGAAGGGCAGTGTCCAGTGTGAGTAGCTCCACTGTCTTTAGATCACCACCAGGTGATGTGGAGAGACCCAGAAAGTGGTGAATGGAAGGGACCAGATAGGTTAACTGCTTGGGGGAGAGAGTTTGCTTTTATATCTACAGATGGAGAAGGAATCAGATGGGTGCCAATGAGCCATATTTGCCTTGTCCATCAGAGAAAGACAGAGCTGACCCTTGAAACAAAGGAGAAGACCCAAAAAAACATCAGGTGGTTCTGTCACTGATTGTGCCCACCACTGAAAGGGCATGGCAGTTATGGCATTTGACTCATGGACATCAAAAATTGTTGTATTTAAAAATCCTCAGTAATCGTTGGATTCTCTGAGACATGATAAGACTGTTGTAGGACTTGAAAACCCTCAGGTATCATTGAATTTTCTGAGATAAGACTATTACAGGACTTCAAAATCTGCAAGAATCATTGGATTCCCTAACATATAAAAAGACTGTTGCAGGACTTCAAAAACTTGCAGAGATGATTGGATTCCCTGACATATGAAGCAATGGACAATAGATTGGTTTTGGACTATTTCTTGGCTGCTGAAGAAGGCATATGTGTGACTGATGTTTACATACCCTCTTTCTAGGACTTCTGGAAGTCTTTTACAAGACCATGTTGATTTATATTGTTTCTCACGTCACTACTTGCATGTACAATTCATGTTTGTTACACCACATTGAGCCTGCACTGGCTGTGGGGAGAGTTATCACTAATAGCCGGTGCGTTACTGCTATGTGCTTGTGTGATACCTCCCATGCTGATAGGTTTGTGCATACCTGTTTCTAATAAGACCCTTCAGCCCAGAAACCTGCTAGCAATCCCCACTTCCCTTTGGTGCTTTTCATCTCCCTTCCTGAGATGTCAGGGAGGGCATGATCACCTCCTTTGTGAAGTTCTCACCTCCCCTAGAAGTCAGGGATGGTGTGACCACCTGTGTTCTAAAACAAAAGAAAGCAAGAGATATAATGAGTTGAAACTGAGCAGATGCACTGAGGTTCAGATGAGCAAACCCTTAAGGCTAATTACCAATTAGACAATACTCTATTAGCGTTTGCTTGGAGAATGACCTGGTCCACCATCCTGTGCTGGCTTGATCTGAGGGTGTATACAGTGAATGAAGAGAGGCATCAAGGGTGGAGTAGGATAAGCAGGATCATTCTTTGTCGTTGGAGAGAGAGAAAGGAGGTGTGGAGATTCTTATATCTATCCCCCTGATGATGACCCCAAAAGACCAAGAATAAAGATTTTTGCTTATCCTGACTCCAGCTGATTCTAAGGTATCCAGGGTACTAAGGTGGTCATTACACTTGTCCTATAGGATTGCAAGGAATCCCAAAAATATAATGTATGGCGAATTCCTGTAAGAATTGTTTTAATATTTTGAGGTATATGAGGATTTATTATCAGTCTTAATAATGTGTGGGATACCCATAGAGGGCAAAACAATGAAATAGGTGATTACATGTGAAGCATGATTTAAAATGCTTAATGCTTCTGAAAATGACAAAATCAAAAGACAAATTTTACATTAATTTTTTTATTTTGCTACTGAAATTTAAGTTTTAAATTTTAAGTTATCTTACAACACTTTGTTCTATACAGGGTTCAGAGTAGTGGAAAATTAGAAATTGAGAGAAAGGGAGTAAAGCATCATAGTTTTTGATGTGGGGGAAATAAATGAATAGGTGAAATGCAACAAATATTTCTAATATTAAAAACTATAATGTTCAGTTCTCATTTGTATTAAATAGTCACTATAAGCTTAATTATAATTTAATGTTCAAGTTTAATGTGACTAAGGACCTCTTTTATTTCATATAGATTTAGTGCCTGTGAGAACTCCATCTGTGGGAAAAAAGGATTTCTCAGACTTTTGTTATGTGAGCCTCCAAAGAATAAAAATTACTGTCTTAGTTCTCAAAAATATAGACCAAAGATAGCATCTTTAAAGGATCTTTGCTCTCAAGACATATTACTCCTTTCTCCCTTGTGTTGTAAACATCAAAAAATTGTGATGACAAAAGGATAAACGTTTCCTTGAGACCATTCTGATTCCAAATAAATGAAACTTTTGATTTTCTTTATTTTAATTTGTATAACTTGGACATTTTGGTTTGTATTCAGGAGATATATATTTGGAATCAAAGGAGTAAAGATTTCATAGATTATTTGACTAAGGCCTTTTTTAAGGGTATTTTAAAATCTTGCTCTATTGGTCTAGTCATTTTTCTTAAAATACCCTTATGTGCAAGGATATTCTTTGTTTAGAGAAAAAATAGTTAAACTGTGGTTCTACTTAGCTAAAATTGACACATTTCCCCTCTGACAAGCTTGCTTCAGGAGAGGTAGTCCACTCTGTTTTCTAAGAAGGCAGACTTAAATTTGGCTTGGCTGATATTGCCTGGTCGAGCTTTTGAAGTGCTGCTTGGAAATGGGGATATTCATTTTTAACATGGTCGAGAATGCTGCATATGAGGTTCATTTGGGTTTCTTGTTTCTTTCTTTCATTCTGCAGAGATTGCATAGATCGGAACAAGCATACATGCTTTCCTTCCTTTGTAGCCTGGAGATACTTAGCACGTTTCTGAAGCATTACAAGTTCAGCAAAGTTCTTAGAAAGGAAAAGAGAGATATTAGATTACAAGTAAAATATAATATAACCTCAGCAAATAATAATCATGAGAAGACAATAAATATAAGCAGTAACCACTGAAATATGGAATCTTTAGATAAAGATGTATGTTGAAATATTCCCACAGATTAAGTAATCAAGTAGATCTTGTCTAATTGTCTTAACTAGAATGAAAGAAGAGGAATATAGCACAAGTTCAAATCTTATTCATTGGAATCCAATACATAGGGTGAAGAAAGTGGCAGAGGAAAGGAGGCAAAAGTCAAATCCATGAAGACAACCATAAAAATTTTTTTCTGTAAATATTAGAAAAAATTAAAATGGCATTTTGAATTTGTTTTCCATTGTCATTTCAACTTCCTTTTACTATTATTATGTTGATGTCTCTTTGTTATCTGGTGGTAAAGCTGAGCTCTTACAGGCTATGCTAGAAGAATATGAGCTGTGGAAATACTTTCAATATAGCCTAGTGATAGTAAAATATGTCTGTGATTCAAGGACCAATCAGCCTGTTACCCCAAGAATCACCAGTGTTTTATATCTGTATCAGTGAGAGGGAATACTTAACAACAAAATTACCTGAAGTTTTCCCCCTTCATAAATCTATTAACATTTGAAGGAATAAGGAAGGTGAAAGGTAAATAAATTAATGGCTGGTTTCTATATAATGGTGACTGCCATTTTTATTATATAAAAATAAATAGCCATCGACAATCATTGGAAAAAATGTATTTAAAAAAATTTTTAATAGCATGGGTCAATTTACAGTGATTTAGTAATTGTCTTTTGGCCCATTCTCTTTATAACCATGTATTTTATCTTGAAAGCTGACCAAGGTTAGAGGTACCTTTGTGATCATAGAATAAAACGAAGCCAGCTGATCTGAGCCAGCAGAACTATTTATTTGCCACAGATTCACCAACATTAGGCTCAAACTAAGTTGAAGCTTCACCAACCACAGGGAGTTGGAATGATCAAATGAAACAAACAGTTAAATTCAGAGAGATATTGCAGCTCCTCCAAGAGGACAAAAAACGATTTTCTGACTGGAGAAATTTGTCATATTTATTCCAGAAGGGAAACTCTGTTCTTGAAACATACAACTTAAAAAGAAGATTAAAGTTAAAGAAAGAAGGGTTTTTAGCAAGGAACAAAAATGAGGCAATTAAAATTTCATTCTTAGTTCTAAGGGGCTTAAACTATGACTTCCAGGATTCATTTTATAGTCTTTGGTTTGTGGTATCTACAAGGTTTTCTTATGCTACATATGAAGATGTCTTCTGAAAATTTAATAACTTTAAGTATCATCCTCTGAGAATAAAAAAAAAAGCATTGATATTGTTTGAAAACACAGATACAAATATATTAATAATTAAGGTATTTTACCCTTTTGTTTGGATCTTTGTATATTCAAAAATAATCCCAAAGAGAAAAGCTGTAAGCATTGCTATTAGAGGGCCTCTGATATTTAGTTATGAGAATAATAGCCTCCGGATATTGGCTATATTGCTGTCCTTCAGTCTGGAAGAGAACCATGACATCAGGGAGGTGATGCCATGACATGCATGTAAGTTTGAATTAAGTGAGGGAGGCTGTGTGAGGTCACCTGCTGTACTTCCCTCCAGAGTCAACTGGGTCCAGTGCTAAGCTACAAATCAGGTTAACTGTAGATGACCCTGGAGGCAATAGGAGATTTGGGCTTTCTTTAAGCTAAAGAGGCAGAACTCTCAAGAAGATTCATACTCATATTAATTGGCTATATCCAAATATTGGTATAATTCTAATTGCTTCTCACTTTCTTTTGCTTTTAATCCATAAACCCAGTTGAAGACATCTATCCCTCCATCTCTAATTATGTAATTCAAAGATTAAGTATTCATTTTGATCTAATGGTCTCCTTGCTCCTAGGATGATAAAGAAGTACCTCTAAAACCCATATTAGTCTTTTTTCCCAATTTTTCTCAGGTTTTTCTGGAACCATCTCCTTTATATTTTCTTGCAACATAACAGTATTCCATCTCATTCATGTACCACAAATTGTTCAGCCATTCTCCAACTGATGGGAACCCCTCAAGACTCATCATTCTTCGCCACCTCAAAAAGAGCTAGAAATATTTTTGTATCTCCTAAGATTTTGTTCTGCTTAGGCGTAATTCTATCTTTTATTTATCTTCCCTTTAATTCCCTCTACTTTCTTCTCTTTCCTTCCTATTTCCTTGTTGAGTGAAAGTATTTCTACATCCAACTGTGTATTTGTTCATTCCTTTAACTGGATGAGTGAGTTTCAAGTATCAGTTGTTTCTCTCACCTGTTTCCACTTGTTTGTATTGAGGTCTACTTGCAAATTATCTATTTTATCTCTTTATGATGCTGTTTCTTCTTGACTATGAACTCTTCTTTATCTATAGATCTGACAATTTTTTCTGTTATCCCCCAATTGAAATTTTGTTATTTTTTTCTAGCTCCAGAAATATATTTTTTTTGTAATTTGATTCATATGGCATTGAGAAAGTAGATTAATTTAGGCATACTATTCTTTAAATCTATCTTTGTATGAAAAGTATTTAGTAATTGTGTTTTTATAATTTCCATGCATGTCTTTGCAACTATACTCTCAAGTATTTTATACTTTCTTCAGCTATTTTTTCTATCTCTTCCTTTTTTGTTTTATTGATAATATATAGAAATGCTGATGAATTTGTTTTTTTAATATCCTGCAACTTTATTAGAGTTGTTAATTGTTTTGACTAGAAGTTTAGTTGACTCCATAGGTTCTCTATATCATCATATCATTTGCAAAAAGTGAGTTTTGTTTCCTTGATATATGTCCTTAATATTTTTATTCTCTTGCAATTGTGGAAAACAATTATAATATGATATTAAATAATAATGGACATCTTTGCTTCATCTTTAATCTTTTTGGAAAGGCTTCTAGTTTATCCCCAATACAGATAATATTTGTTTTTGGTTTTAGAGACAAACTTTCATGATTTTAAAATAAGCTCCATTTATTCCTTTAGTGACTTGAATAATAATGGTGTTGAGTTTTGTCAAAAGCTTTTTCTGCATATACTGATATAATCATATGATTTTTGTTGCTATTGATTATTGATATGGTCAGTTATGCTTATAATTTTCCTAATATTAAACTAACCTTGCATTCCTGGTACAAATCCCACTTAGTCATAATATATGATCTTTCTGATATATTGCTGTAATCTCCTTGCTAGTATTTTATTTAATACTTTTTGTATCAACATTAGGAAAATCAGTCTATATATGTTTTTGTTCTTCCTGGTTTAGATATCAGCACCATATTTGTGTCATAAAAGAATTTAGTAGGACTCCTTTGCCTATTTTTAAAAACAATTTATAAATTAAGTGTTCTTTAAATGTTTGATAAAATTCAATTGCAAAATACATCTTGTATTTTTCCCCCTTAGGTAGTTCATTTATGGATTGCTTAATTTCTTTTTCTAGAGAGGGTTACTTAAATATTCTTTTTCCTCCTTGCTAATCTGGACAATTTAAATATTTATAAATATCCTTCTATTTAATTTAGATAGTTTTATTAGCATAAAATTGGGCGAACTAGATCCTAATAATTGTTTTAACTTCATCTTTATTGTATAATTTTAATTTTTGATACTAGTAATTTCTTTTCTTTCATTTTAAAAATTAAATTAGCCAACGGTTGACTCATTTTATCATTTATGTCACAAAATCATCATTTAGTTTTTTTAAGTTCAATTTATTTTTTAACTTTCACTTTGTTAATCTCTTTGATTTTTGAGGATTTCTATTTGGACATTTAATTGGGTATTTTTCATTTGTTGTTTTTCTAAGTTTTTTTTTTAGTTGCATGCCCAATTTATTGAACTGTTCTTTATCTTTTTTCTTTTTTTTTTTTGAAATAAGCATTTAGAAATATGATATAAAATTTTCCTTAATTCCTCTTTTTTTATGTATCCCACAAATTTTGGCATGTTGTTTCACTGTTGTCATTATATTTAATGAAACTATTGTTGGTTTCTATTTTTTATTATTTGATTCATTCATTCTTTAGGATTGGATAATTTAGTTTCCAATTAATTTTTAATCTATATTTCAAAAACTATTTACTAAATGTTATTTTTATTCCATCATGGCTAAGTAAGGATGCATTTAATATTTTTGCTTTTCTACATTTATATGAGTTTTTATGCCCTAATTCTATTTTTTTTTAATGCTACACAAAGCTTAGAAACAGGTATTTACTTTATATGCCCATTCAATATTATCTACAGGTCTATAGTATATAAAGTTCCTAAAAATTAGGAAAAAAAGCAAGTAGCAATAGTGTGGCTCAGATACCAGGAATAGAGCAGAGTTTCAGTTCTAGCTTCTAGCTCAATGTATATTTGTGGGAAAATTCCATGTTTTTGAAAGAAATGCTTTTTATTGCTGCTGTAATATGCCACTTAGTAAATGTCTTTGTCTTGAGTGAATTGTGTCTTCTGGCTAATTGGAATAAAAGGCAGATGTATTAATAGGGACTCTGATGTATGGTTTTTAGGAGATGGATCTAAAGAGTATCATTCCCCAGAAGACCCAACTGGCAAATGAAAGTTGGTAGAGAGAACTCAGAGGGGGTACTACATATACAAAAGGGAAAGGTACAAAGCCATTTTAGGAAACTACTCTATCAGCACCACTTACTGGGTTGCATATTTGGAGGAGTGAAGCATCCCTTCACATCTTTCTGAGGCCATTTGGAAATACAAATCTTGATGTGGACTCCCCCACCCCTTTTTTCCTTCCTAACTCACTGGGTACTGAGTTATCACATAATTATTCAGTTGGAGAAGACTTTGCTTCCAAATATAGTAATTTGAATGAGTGGGAGAAACTGAATCTCTTCTCATTTTAAAATTCTTAGAAGTCACCTAGAATGTTCTTACTCTAATTGCCATGGTCAAGGGACCTAATTTATCTGGTAAGATGTTATCAAACAGAAGCTCATTAGCAATGCAGTATCTGGTAGCATTAATAGCCTAAAGTACAGAGCCTATGCTTTATACCAGTCCTATAAAACAATACAGAATTTTAGATTCTGCTATCTATTTGATTGAATAAAATCTATTTACCTGTCTCTTAAGTTCTATGAGGTTACTAATAGTGGCGTCAAGTTGGTCAACCTCTTTCTGCAGATGGGTAAGCTTTTTCTGCTTTTCTGCAAGAGTCTCATTTAGGCATTTTTGAGTTTCTTCCATCTCAGAGATACTTTGGTTGCAGTCTTCTGTAAACTATGAAAAAAATTGGATTCCAGGATTAAAACTATATAGATTTTCTTTTAGTTCCTGCCAATTATATAAAGTCACAATAATTGATCAATAAATCAATTATCTATACTAAATATTAAATATACAATATGTGCCTGACATAATGTGTAAAAACCTTGATGGGAATATAAAATTCTAGGCATTGAGGATATAAAAGATGTGTATCTTATCTACCTTATCTCCCAGGGAGACAAGATTTTAAAATGAAACACTGAGGAAACAAGAATAATATTATTCTATAACATGCTAATGTTATAGAATGCAATACTTCAAAGTAAAGTGAGTTTCATGTAGGCTTGAATAAGCTGGAGAAAACTTCTTGGAGGACTTGGAGTATACCGTAAGAGAAGTTATCAAATACATTTGTGATACCTGCAATGAGTCACAACATTCCTTGAGTGTGGCCAAACCAACTTAAAATGTGCTTGGAAAATATTTAACAAAATGTGAAAAAAGGAAGAGAGATACATTAATAATTAGTTTTCTAAGTCAATATACAGCTTAAAGAGAAATCTTATGTGCAGTTTAATAGTCCCATTTCTATTTCAGTTTAATACCGCTACTTTAAGGAATAGGTAGTAGTTTAGTAGATGAAAGAAGTAAGACAGACTTGTACAGGAAGCAGTATAATAAAATAAGAAAACATGCTGTGGAAACCCAAATCCTATCTGTATGACATTGAGCAAATCATTTCTTAATTTGTAAAATGGGAATAATACAATAACCTGCTGTATTTCTCAGAATTGTGGTGAGGGTCAAATAAGATAATGGATGTAAAGAAAGCACTTTCCAAAGCTTACAGCTCCATAAAAATGCCAGTTATCTTGGTAAAAACATGGTGGCAGAAATGTGTATGGAACACATGGAGAATAACAAGAAAACTGGACTGACCTGAAAAGAGCAACATTGTAGAGAAATTAGAAACAGGATTGGATGGACAGTAGAATAGGATCAGATATGGAAGACTTTGAAAACTAAAAGGAATTGGGCTTGACACAGGCAAATACTGCATGCTCTCCATTCAATTAATTCAACATGTATTCAAAGGAACAGTGCTGGGGAAGATATAATTAGAAATGTATGTACATACATATATATGTATATACATACATTATATAGATATAATGGAGATATATATATGTAGATATATATCTACATATATGATGTATATATATATATGTATATATGGAGATATAATTAGAAATGATATAGCAGATCAAGCATTGGACTTGGGAGTTCCTCTGAGCTTAAATCCTATCTCTGACACTAGTTATATGATTTTGGGGCAAGTTACTTAAATATATCCTATATCCAATTTCTTAATTTTAAAATAGGTCTAATATAATCTTTAGTTCTTACCTTTTCAAATTGTTGTGAGGATCAAATGATATGAAATACTTGTAAACCTTAAGATATTCTATAAATGTCAATTATTGTTATTATGACATCATCCCTACCCTCATATAATCTGATGAGGATGGTGGGAAATACAATCTTCAGGAATATGATGATGGTGGGAAATACAAAATTAGCAATTATAGTGTAATGAAAAGTATTGAAGGGTGTAATATATAAGAAAACTTCAAAGTTAAAAAGGGATCAGGCTATAAAAGACTTTAAAAGCCAAAAAAGAGACTTTTATGTGGAAGTGGAGGTGAAATAAAAAAGCATTCCAAGTATAAATTAAACCAGTGAAAAAGCATAGAGAAGAAAAATCCTGTGTGAGGAACAAGTAGGACAGTAAATTGAAAGTAAGGAAGGGAGGGGAATAAGTATTTTTTAAGTGTCCACTAGGTGCCAGGCATGTGCTAAGCACTTTACAAATATTATCCCATTTGATTTTCACAACCACCCTGGGAGCTTAAATATGATTATTATTCTTATTTTATAAAGCACAGCTAAGTAGCCCTGTGGGTACAATGCTTGGCCTGGGGTCAGGAAGTCTCATCTTCCTGAGTTTAAATCTGGCCTCAGACATTTAGTAATCTGTGTGCCCCTGGACAAGTCTCTTAACCTTGTTTGCCTCAGTTTTCTCATCTCTAAAACCAGCTGAAGAAAGAAATATAAAACCTCTCCAGTATCTTTACCAAGAAAACCCCAAAAGGGGTTAAGATAGGGTTGGATATGACTAAAACAACTGAACAACAACAAAGGTGAGGAAATGAGGTTATAAGACTTGCCCAAGATCACACAATTAACAAGTTTCTGAGGTCAGATCTCAGCTATTTGTTCTTACTCCTCAGTGCACTATCCACTGAATCCCTCTCTCTGCTTAAAGGAGAATAAGAAAGGTAGAAAGGGGATTGGTTGTGAAGAAATTTTTTATTTGCTCCTGGAGGCAAGAGAAAGCCCTTGGAGTTTATTGAGTGGAGGGTAGAGGGGGTACCCTAGTGGTGCCATGAAACCTTTCTTTTTAGGAAAATCATTTTAGCGGCTAAAGGGAAAATGGATTAAAATGGAAAAAGAATTGAGATTGACAGTAAAATTAAAGAGCTAATATATCCTGGAGTACGGCACAAAGTAAGCACAATCTTAAGCATCTTAAAGTTATAGATAATTGAAATTAATGCATAAGTTTTAGCTAAAATTTATTAAACTCACATTTTTAAATGCTACTAGTTTCTTATCAAAACAAAAGAACCTCTGTGCAAATAATGAAATGCATCAAAATCAGCAAATGATACTTTTTTTTAGGGAATAGACAAAGTCAGTTTACATAAAGTTACTATTGTCTGAATGGTCATGATTTGCACTATCTTTCTCTTATCATAGACATCCTTGAAATTTTACTGTTATAATCTAACATCACAATTGGCATTTTTACTTGTTTTTTCTTTCTGAGAATCATTCTTTTCTTGATTTGTAACACTAATGCCAACTCTCTAGGGTAAGATAATTTCTAGAACTTCCCTGTTCAAAGGGCTATACAACTATGCATAATACACTTTGACCCAGCAGTACCACAACTAAGTCTGAATCCCCAAGAAATCAAAGAAAAAGTAAAAGGTTTTATAGGTACAAAACTACTTATAGCAACTCTTTTTGTGCTGACAAATAATTGGAAATTGAGGGATTGTTCATCAATTTTGGAGAATGTCTGAACAAATTGTGGTATATGATTGTGAAGAAGTACTATTGTGCTAGAAGAAATGATGAGGCAGGTTTATAGAAAAACATGATGCGCCTTATGGGATTATCTATGCGCCGAGAAATGGGGTTCCCCCTTTCCTTTCCCTCATTATGGCTACTCTGATAAAGATAATAATCCAAAACAATTCCAAAAGACCCATGATGAAAAAAATGCTGCCCGTCTTCTGAAAGAGAATGATAAACTCTAATAAGTGCAAATTTTCTTTATTTTTCTTTCTTCTTTTTGAAATATGTCTATTATGATTGGATTACTTGCTGTCTAGAGAGGAAGGTAGGGAAAAGGGAGGGACCCAAAAAATTGGAACACAAGCTTTTGCAAGGATGATGCTGAAAATTATCTATGCATATGTTTTGAAAATAAAAAGCTTTATAAAAAAGAAATGTCTAATATGGAAATGTTTTGCATGATTTCACAAGTATTATTTGATGAGGTCTAGCCAAATCATGAGGTCTAGATAAGGGATACCTAAATAAAATTAGGATTAATTGAGGTCTAGTGGCAGGTTTGGGGTACAGGGAGTCAAATAGAGCTCCCCTGCAACCCCTTTGGATTCGGCGCAAGGATACAAAGTTAAATGAGTTCTAATGGCGGCTCGAGAGTCCCCTGTAAATGAATTTACAGGCCTGAAAACCTAGATTGATAAAAAAAGGTTTATTGTAGGGTTTGGAAGCAAGGTTAAAGTTTGGTTAGTAAAAGGTATTAGATAGAGGAAGAAATACACCAAAAGTGGCAGACAGAGAGTCTGTGATGCAAAGCATGTTGCTTGCATGTTTCGACCCTCTGCCAAGAGATGATTCCAGCTTGGCTCTTTTATTTGTTTGAAGGGGCCTAAGGGTGAAGTCCCAGGTTGATTCCTCGAGGGCCAGAACCCACCGGGTGGGATTGGGAAACCTGAGCAGATCATTAGAATGGGGGCTGGGTACAGCCCAAATTAGCTCAGATATGGATATCTCTCCTTGGAATACAAAAGGGTGATTTTGACTAGATCTTGTAAATCAAAGGTCAGTCTCAAAATGGGGTTGGGGATTAGAAAAGGAATCTTAAAGGGGGCTACCTCCCACATGAATGAGATGAGGTGAGATCTTTCAAGACAGTTGTGAAAATCGAGTAAGGCTTCATCTACTTCAGAGTTCGAGTAGGCCTGAAGACTCTGAAGGGCATTGCCTTGCCCTCCTATGACATCTCCCTATTTCATCCAAATATGGGCAACTATGTACTTATTGGTCAAGTTCAATTTCATGGGTAGATCTCGCGATTAGAATGTAAGACTCTCAGCCAATGAGGATGAGGGTCAGTGGTGGGAGGGGGCGTTTTGCGTTAGGGATTAAAGGTGCTGTCCTGCCCACAGGAGGCGCTTCCTCTCTTCGATAGTCTACTCGAAGAGTGGGACGCCCTTCTCGCGAGAAGTACAATAAACTTTGCTTTTCTCTAGAGCTCTCTCCAGCTTTTTTATTAAATGGTGACCCTTCACCATTTCCGTACCACACACACATCATTATTGATATCATATTGCCTATCAGCAATTTTAGATGTATTCTATCAAATTAAAAACATTTAACAAATGGACAACAGAAATAAATTTATAGCATGAAATTATATGAGTATGCATACCAAAATCTGTCCTTAAAGAACCAACTGGAAGGACATGTCCCAATCCTCAGAGACTCATGAATTCCAAAATAAGGGGGATAAAAATATGAGATAATCATTGTGACTACTGAAAGAATGAGCTCTACAGTTTGAGATCCTGGCATGGCCTTTGGGAAAATTGAGATTTTTAATATTAATATTTGTAATAAATTCAGATTTGATTTGGTAGAAATTTGTTCTGAAATCAAATTATAATGTGGTTTCATTTATAGTGAGATGTGGTCTACTATTAGGATAATTGTGGTAAATGCACTTGACATTGGCATTAAAGCAATATTCTTGGAAACTAGGGATCAGGAAAATCTGAGTTCAAATCTAATCTCAAAAATTTATTAGCTGTTTAACTTTTTCCCTGTTTGCCTTAGTTTTCTCCTCTGGAAAATAATAATGTCACTTTTATCCTAAGATTGTTACCAGAATTCAGCAAAATAAATTGTAAAGTGCTTAGCTAGATATATACGTAGCACATAGTAATCATTCTGAAAATGTTAGCTTGAGTCAGGAAGAGCTGAGTTCAAATCCAATCTTAAACATTTACTAGTTGTGTGATCTTTGGCAAGTCACTTAATCCTGTTTGCCTCAGTTTTCTCATCTATAAAATGACCTGGAGAAGGAAATGGAAAACCACTCCAATATCTTTATCAAGAAAATCCCAAATCGTGTCATAAAGTCTCAGACATGAATGACAACAAACTTTTCTGGTATTTTGCCAGATTGCTTTCTAAAAAGGTTATTATATTACTTTGAAACTAAACCAGTACCCAAACACCCAAAAGCCTACCAAAACACCTTTATATATCTTTGACAATTTGATTGGTAATGAAGGGGATATGAAACTGTGTTCCCTTTAAAATTATCACTCTTAAACTGTATTCCTTTTTGATCTGTAAAGTTAACACTTTGAAACTCTGTCCCCTTTGATTCCTCACCCCCAGACTCCAGAGAGTCTATGACAGCATGTTCTCCTGGCTGGCCCTTTCTAAGGCAAATCACCCCCATTGATAGTCTGGCTATCAGGCCCCATTCAAATTCTTTTGGGAGATGTAGGCCGGATATTGATAAGCATCTAGGCCTAGAGGCTTTGGCTTTCTTTTCAACTTGAAACCTGAGCCTCTAGATTCCTTTTTAAAGGGCAATTTCTAAACTCATTCTTTGCAGAATATCCAAAGTAGGGCCCTGCCTGCTGTGGAGACATTCTCTTCTCAGCGCCAACCCCATTTCTTTAACAGGACTTGCCTCTGAGGAAGTCAGGCTTCCTAGTAAAGTTGGCTTCCTATCCAAAAATAAACCTCCATTTTTGCCATTCATATTTCAGGTTCGTGAATTCTTTCACCAAGAACCTGCGCCTCCATTCAAAAGGGGATTTCCACAATTCTCTGCACTGCCACTCATCAGGTATAAGGTAGTTTTAATTATTTAATTAATTTTACTTAAATTTAATTAATTTATTTAATCTTATTATTTAATTAAAGGTGTTTTGATTTGTATCTCTTTAATTATTAGTGAGCTTCACATTATTTCTAATGGTATCTTTTGATCTTTGTTAACCAGGGATTGATTGTTGCCTTTGAATATTTTTAATAGCTTTTTAGAAATTTTAAGTAGCGAATTTTTAATTTGGCAAACATAAACATCTATAAAATGAGGGTAATAATAATAATACCTACTTCACAGGTTATTGTGAGAATCAAATCAAATTTATATATAAATGCTTTATAAATCTTAGAACACTACTATATAAATATTAGCTATTATCATTACAAATTTTATTGATCCTAAAATTTGACTTTTGCAAATGATTCTTCTCAAAATAATCCTGCCAAACAAAATAAACAAAAAGCCAAGCCTAAAACAAAATGAATGTGATCAACTTTGTAAACAAAGTTCTACAAATTAATCTATTGTTTCCCAAGATTAGAGACACAGAGTTTGTCATCAGGCTCATACTTGAAGCCTTTCCAGCTTGGCAGAGCCAGCTAGAACTTGAGTGAGGACTCAAAAGTCACTTTCATGCCACAATGAAGCATCATAGTAGGAATTTAGCAGAAGATATTGAGCCAATGTCATATAAAATTAAAGTATTTGTTTTTCTCCTTTTTTTTAGTTGCAGTGCTTACTCACCTTCTGAGTTTCTCTGATTTTCTTCCTAAGCTCCATTTGTTGGTGGTGAAAATTGGTTCTGGTAAGTGCTTTCTTGTCAATTTTGCTTTGACCTTCTCCTCGAGTCACAAAGGAGTCTCTGTGAATGATGGCTGCTTCCATTTCTCGAATCATTTTTTCTTGCTGCTTCTTCAATTGTGCAAGTTTAACCTGAGGTTATGTGAAGAAACAAAACTAGGATTTACAAATACCATATAATTATAAAGAACCAAGTAAAATACACATAGTCCCAGGTTCCATGGTTATAGCAGCCTGAACTTTTCATTTTCATTTTCCACTTCATCCTTATATTAAATTACACTCTGAACAAGGTGTACTTTTTCTTGTGTCCAAAAAAAAAAAAAAAAAAAAAAACCCTTAGGAAATTTATGTAAAATAACAACTTATTAACATGAAGAAAAATCAGTAAAGATAACTGAGTAATATGAAAAATCTTTTTTTGATTATGAAACAGCATTCAAACTCCTTTAACCCCATTAAGAATAATGAAGGAATAAAAAGAATAACGAGGAAAGATTTCAAAATAGAAACGCATACATACACAAATAGAAAAAAATTTGAGCTTTAAGAGAGAACCCCAAAACTCTGAAAAATCCTTAAAGGAGAAAACCTTCTTCAACTCTGCCTGAGTAAGGGGACTCCACCCCAAGCACAAACAGTTTGATCTTTGTTATCTGAGTGGGAATGGCTCAGTCCCAAAACCCATTGAATTCAATTCTAATTCTAACCCTAGCTGAAACCCAGTGAGGAGCCAATCTGGAACTCCACCCAGAGCCCCCTTCAGCTTGTAGCCCAAACCCCCTATTTTTATAAAAGAACCAAACTAAAACCCTCTCTTTGCAGAGATTCCAAACATGTCAATTATGCCATGCTTGGCATCCCAAGGAGCCTCTATGTACTGGAATACAGTTTCCAGTGCCCCTTCTCTTTACTCTCACCTATTTCCTTAAATAGACTAGACTTTAACCTTACTTTCAATCCCCATAATAAACCTCTTTTATCAATCTAGGTTTTCGGGTCTGTAAATTCTTTTACAGGGGACTCTTGCACAGTCAGAAGGAATCCCAGAACTCCCTACCCTTGTGCCACCACTAGACCTCATTTAAACCTTTATTTAACTCCCTGACCACCAGAAACCCTAATTTCATTTGGGTATCCCAAATCTAAATTTCATCAAGCTCTATCTTCAGAGCAATATAGGTCTGATAACCCCTACAAATCTCCCCACCCTAAAAAAGACAATAGCTGACCCAGCTTTATCTTTTCCCCACCTCTGTCAGAAGCACAGAAAGGGGCTCTCCCAAAGCCCCATTTGCTATGGAAAAGATTCCAAG
The DNA here is from genome assembly GCF_048593235.1 of Sminthopsis crassicaudata. Classification (NCBI taxonomy): domain Eukaryota; kingdom Metazoa; phylum Chordata; class Mammalia; order Dasyuromorphia; family Dasyuridae; genus Sminthopsis; species Sminthopsis crassicaudata. The sequence continues at coordinate 317,020,540 of NC_133620.1, read as the reverse complement.
TATAAGTTGGTTTCCCTCATAGGAGAGATGTTAAAGACATTTGAACATCTTTCTGTACTCCACATGATCAGGAATAATGAAGCATTAAAATTAATAACCACCTATATGAATATTATGGAATATTATTGTTGTATAAGAAATGACCAACAGGATGATTTCAGAAAGGCCTGGAGAGACTTACATGAACTAATGCTGAGTGAAATGAGCAGGACCAGGAGATCATTCTATACTTCAACAACAATACTATATGATGATTAATTCTGATGGATGTGGCCATTTTCAACAATGAGATGAACCAAATCAGTTCCAATAGAGCAGTAATGAACTGAACCAGCTACACCCAGCGAAAGAACTCTGGGAGATGACTATGAACCACTACATAGAATTCCCAATCCCTCTATTTTTTCCACCTGCATTTTGAATTTCCTTCACAGGCTAATTGTACACTATTTCAAAGTCCGATTCTTTTTGTACAGCAAAACAACTGTTTGGACATGTACACATATATTGTATTTAATTTATACTATAACACATTTAACATGTATAGGTCAACCTGCCAATAGGGTGAGGGAAGGAGGGGAAAAATTAGAACAAAAGGTTTGACAATTGTCAATGTTGTAAAATTACCCATGCATATATCTGGTAAATAAAAACTATTATTAAAAAAATTAATAACCACCACAAATAAACTCAGAAGGGAGACTTCTGGGGAGGAGGAATACAGGATGGATCTGATGTTAAGGAGGGAAAACCTGACCTTTGCTAAAAAGTGGAAAAATGGAAGGATGTTGCACAGAGAGAAGGGAAGGAAGGGAAGAAAAAAAGGACAAATGTCCATTTAGTACTAAAAAACAAATCTGAAGTGCTCTCTCTAAAAATAGGGACCCAAATGCTCTAAAGAAGCAGCAGCTACTTGTCCTCTAAGGAATGAAATAGTAGAGGCCAAAAATCTATCAGGAAGAATAATGATTTCCAGTGTTTTTTTGTTCAGCAAATTCCTTGCAATAACAACAACAAAACTATGTTCTGAATCCCCTGGGTAATTTAATATGTTCATCTTATTCTGCAATTATTTACTGCTTAAGATACTATTAAAGGATTTTTAGTACCAGGTCAGGAATCAGGAAAACCTCAGCTCAAATATGGCCTCAGGCACCTGGAGAAATTACTTCTATTTGCCTGACTTTCCTTGTCCAGCAACATAATAAGCATTACATAAATGTTAGATAATAATGTTGTTCTTATTGTATTAAATGGAAATCACTGAAATAAAAAGATATTGGAAGAGAGTCAGAACAAATTCTGAAAGGTGATTGGTGATTCTCTTCCTAGGAAGACTGATGCAGCAATTTGTTGATTTGATAATAAGGCTAAGTCTGTTGTATCTCAAGTCTTGTTTCCAATACACAATAGAGAACCTCCAAAGATTTATCAAAACAGTTGGCAACTACTCCCTTCTGTGATTCATAAAACTACCAGAAGAAACCAGAAAACTATTACTGATATTTATAAAGTTTGGAGTAAGAAACCAAAAACTCCAGATCTCAGAAGATAAAATCCAAGAAAGAAGTAATGAAATCTGTGATTTCAAAAACAAATGCTTATTGTTTAGTCAATGAGTGAGAGAACTGAGGGATCCTTCTATTAGAAGGGCATAAATTTGGCCTCATGATTATTGCTGAAATTTAGAATGAACAGATAGATTCATAAATAGAACACAGCTCAAAAGAAACAAGATAAATAAAAGGGAGATAAACTGTATATTGAAGTTTATATTTATGTAAAGAAATAAAAGAGTCAGAGGGGAAGCATAGTAGAAGACGTTTATGTCAAGATCAATGGAGACAGAAACAGAAATGATTTTGACAATCAATCAACATGTAATTATTGAACATTTACTAAACAAAGTAGTCCTTGCCCTCAAGTTATTTACATTCTACTGAACATGATGCTGTTTGAGTGGTCTAGATTAGTGGCTATAAGAGAATTGTTAAGAATCCCCTTTAAATCGGCCACAGATTTTAGGAGTGAAATAATTCACTCATTCCCAAATTATTAGTTGCAAAATGAAAGTTTATTGTTAAATAGAAATTAAATTATCAAGAGACTGACTTCTGTGGTGGCATTTCTATTGGAAAATAGAGTTTTGCACTAAGAATACAGTTCTAATGGACAGAAAGTCCTGGCAGCTGAGTGAGCTACTGAGGTTCATCTGCAAAAGACCTTCGTTGGGTCTTAGTGGGGGCTGGGATAGCCCAAGTTGGCTCATCTACAAGCTGGGTTTTGAATTGAATTGAATGACTATCTTTAATTAAATAGGGTTGGAATTCTTTTGCTCAGGATTGAACCAATCCCACCTAGATAACATAATGAAACTGTTTGTCTTGTTTCCCTTGGGCAGGGTCCCTCACTGAGGCAAAAGTTGAAGATTTTCTCCTTCCAGGAGTTTTGAAGTTTTGGAATTTTGGGGCCCCTCCTTCAAACAGAGATAACATATGCATACACACATATAATCAACACAATATACATATAAGATAATTTGGGGGGAAAGCTTTAACAGTTGGTAAAACCAAGAAAGCTCTCATGTACAAAGTGAACTTTAAAGAAAACAAGGGATTCTAATAGGCAGAAAAAATAGAAAGGACATTCAAACATAAAGGCTATGAACAAGAGTTCATAAAGAGGAGTAACATGTGATGTCATTGGAAAGATAGTTTGGAAGAAGGTTAAGAAGGATTTACAAAACCAAAAGAGTTTGCATTTGACCCTAGACAAATAGAATTTGTTGAGTTGGTATGTGATATGGATAGTCATTGGATTATACTAGCTATAGAAAGAAGTAGTAGACAAAAAAGTAATCAAGAAAAAGATCAAGAGACATCAGTTATTCTGTCCCTGAAGCTCCCTGCCAAAAGCAGAATAACTTTCTAATTTGATTTAATGATCTTTTTTTATCTTTCAAAAAATGAAGCAAGCAATTAAGCAATAAGTCTATACTGGATCTTATTCTTATTAACAGGAAGGAACTGATTACTAGAATAAAAAATGAGGAGATCCTTGTATAAGAACTGATCACTGCCTCTTGGGATTTGTGATAGAAGAGAGGAGAGGAAAGGCAGCTGTGGTGCTACATTTTGAAAAAGAGAGATTTCAAAAGATTCAGATAGGATCCAGTGGACTAAAATTCCATTTGGGATAAATGTTCAGGATAAATGGGAAATTCAAGAATGAAATTACAAAGATACAAAGAAAATAACTACAACAGAGGGGAGAAAATGAAAGTTATTTGACAAAAACTATATAGATGCACATGGAACTTATATATGCCAGTTACTGTGCATATATTATCTTATTTGAACTTCACAACATCTCTGAGAAGTGGTTTATGTTATTACCTCCATTTTACAATTGAGAAAACCAAGGCAGACAGAGGTTTCCCAGGGTCACACTATGTCTGAAACCTAATTTGAATGCAGGTTTTCTTGAGTTTCAGACCAAGGAAGGAAAGGGAAGGGAAATACTCCATTCACTGCCACGCACGTGACAAGACCACTGTCTTGGGTGAATAGGATAGTGATACTAATAAAGAAGGCAGAGTTGCTCAAGCCTTATTTTGTTTCTGTTTTCTCTCTGCCTCGAGAATGAAAGAAGTAGGTTATGAGAGCCCTTGGGCGAATAAGAGTGCCAGAATTGGAGTTCAAATGTGACTAACTGTATGACTAAGTAACATAACCTTGTTTACCTTAGTCTCCTCAAAAGTAAAATAAGCTGGAGAAGAAAATGGCAAATTACGCTAGTATCTTTGCCAAGAAAATCCCAAATGGAGTCATGAAGAGATAGACTTGACTGAAAAACAACTCAACAACAACAAGAGTTAATTTTTAAAATTAGAGCTTTTTATTCACAAAACATATGCATGGGGAATTTTTCAATATTGACCCTTGCAAAACCTTCTGTTCCAACTTTTCCTCCTTCTCCTTACTCCTTCCCTAGATGGCAGGTAGATCAATACATACTAAATATATTAAAGTATATGTTAAATACCATATATGTATACATATTTATACAATTATCTCAACAAGAGTTATAATGACAAGAACAAAGATTAATAAAATTTGAAGGAAGGAAAATTAATAAAATCTTGAATCTTTTAAAATAAAAGACCCAACAACATCCTTTAAAAATTGTTTTTAACAGGAGAGAAAATGCAAATTACAAATACAAATGAAAAAGAAAAAGATCATAAGAGATACAGTGGAAATCAGTAATATCATATCAAACACTGCACACAACGATATGCTAACAAGTTAAAGGATTTAAAAGAAATAGAGGATCAGCTACCAAAAATATAAACTGTCCAAAGTAACCTGTAAGTAAATCATTTAAATAAGTCAATTGTTATAGGAACGAATAAAACAGTTTTCAAGAATTTACCGTATAAAAGCCTATTTGGTTTCACAGCAGAATGCTTTCAAGCTTTCAAAAAAGTGATTCCTATATTACACAGGTTTTTCATAAAGAAAAATATGAAAAAATAATCCAATACCTTTTATTAAGTAAACATGTGTTAATTTTAAAACCAGGTCAAGTTAATATGAAAACATTCCATAAATCAATAAAGAGGTAAAAATTTGCTGGTGAGTTGTGCCTGACTCTTTGTAAACCATTTGGTTGGAGTTTTCTTGGTAAAGATACTGTAATGATTTGCCTCTTCTTTCTCCAGTTCGTTTTATAGGTGAGGAGTTGAGGTAAACAGGGTCAAGGGAAAACACAGCTACTAAGTATCTGAGGCAAGATTTAAATTCAGGAAAATAACTCTAACTTCACTAATTCAGACCTTTAGTGTACAGATTCTCACCTTCTAACTCTATCCAACTGCACCACCTACTTGTGATATAAAAATACTAAGTCAAATATTGTTAAAATTCTTACAAGGTGCTAAGTCAGTGGAATTGATAGAGACAATGGTTGTTTAGCAGGGTGCTTAACAGTTCTCTAGATGTACTTAGTACTTATTAGAGTTCCACAAGATTCACATCTTTAAGAGAGCACATATAAGGAGCCACCCACAAAAACACACAAGCCCACTCTTGGAGGCAGAGAGATTCATTCCATTTTCCACCTTTGTGCTGGCTGGAGGCTTTGGATTCAGAGGGAGCTAGAGGGAGAAACTGGAAGAGACAAAGGACTAGCAAGCAAGAGCTCTAGGAACCAAAGAGAGAGAGAGGCCTCTAAGAAAGCTAACTGGGCTATTTTGAAGGAGACAATAAAGGATCTGAACTTTTAGCTCCTGGCTGCATTTGGGGTGATTATTGAACTGAACTGAAACTAAAGCTGCCTCCAGAAGCTCCCCAAGAAACCTGCTCCCAGAGAATATTACATTTTTAGAGAAGAACATTACATTTTCTGGATGAAGTTTAGAGTCATGAAAATTATTTTGCAAACTCTTAAAGTCAGTTTTGCCAGTGTCCTCTTCCTGTTTAATTCTGGGCCCAGCTAATTTTTTATTTGTATTTTTGATCCAGATTTTACACACACACACACACACACACACACACACACACACACACACACACACACCCAATTGGTTTCTTGCCAAACTTTGGTTAACTTCTTTTTATTCTCTGCTGTTTCATTTTCATGTGGTCATACTGCTCAAAATCTTCTATCATTCCTTTCCTTAAGAGTCTACAATTAAGTCTATTCCAGACTGATTTCATTTTTGGCTACTACATTTCTCTACATAGAAGAGGAATTCTTTGTGGGTTTTTTTTTTTTTTTTTTTAGGATGTTTTAAATTTAGATTGTCAATCCACTTGTAATTTAGCATAGTTATATGATGTGCAATATGGATGTAATCCCATTTTTGACATATGGCTATCCAATTTTCCTAATACTTTTTATAGCCTAATGATCTCTTTCCCAAGTATTTTCATCATTTGAGGTTTATTAAGCCCTTATTTCCCTTATTCTTTTTGTTCTTGTGTTGCTTACACTCTGTTCATTCTTGCTTTTCTTACTTACATCATCCACCTTCTCTACTGTTACTCTGAAAATGCTAAACATAACTGGAGGAAGTAATTCCATCTTACCAACTAAGCCTATTATAGATTCTTATTATCAAATCCCAATTAGGTCTTTACTACAAGGCAATCCTTTTATTCTTTCTTGATTGACTATCATACTCCCTGCAGCAACTGTTCCAAACCTCCTTTCCTATGCATCCACCCCTTTCCATTATCTCAGGTAATGACATAAAAATTGAAAAATGTTATAACATCTTTGATATTTTTTCCACTGTTGCTTATTTCATCTCTCCTTAAAACCTATAAAAATATAAAGCTGTGATTTTTAAGAATTTAAGAATTGAATCAGTATTCAAACTGCTTCCCTTTGTTTAAGCAAGTAAAATTTTTTGGCTGTTGTGATTTTTACTTACTCTGAATTTTTGTTTTTTGATATAAGAAAAATCTATCATAGTTTAGTTTTTTAAATACATAGATAATTTATCAAAAGATTTTTCTGTATGTTAATATAATTACTTTAATCTTTTCCTTGATATAATTTACTATATTGCATACTTTCCTAATAACAAACAACTCTTTTTAAGTCAGTTCTATAAACTAAAACCAAACAAACAATGGTCAAATATTTGTATCTCCCTGCACAAATTTGTCTAATACAAATGTTGTATGGAGTAAGACTCAATGTCATGACAATGTTTTATGCATGTGACAGAAGTAAATTGCAAATTCTTGAAAGAATGCTGTAAAAACGCAATAGGCTAGTACTTTATTTTCATTCATTTTTCTTCCTTGTCCATTCCATGTTTTGTTTTGTTTTTTCCCTTTGAACTGATAGTTGTCTCTTCCTAGCTAATCTGAAACATTTAGGGAAATGAACACTGGGGAAAAAATGACAGTAGGGGGAAAAAACAGGCTTTAAGGGAAATAATATGTGAATAAATTCTTTTTGAACAAGTTTATCTGGCCATAGTTAAGTTAAAAACTATATGTTTTGCATCTGAATAGACTCCTTTTCTTAAAAGAATCTTATTTGAATTCCATTGCTAAGGTTTAAGTATAGTGATCTTAATATAATAAAAACAGGCCTATATTCTCAATTCAATTTAGATTTTGATTCTGTAGATCTTTTAGAGAGATATGTGGGTGCCTTGGGAAAAATGATAACAGGTTGTTGTGCTGTATTTGTCTTTGTAAGCCGTTATTTTGGTATGATTCATAAAGTTTAGTTCATCAAACTGTGCTTTTTTTCTCTCTCCATCCTTACTCACCTGCATCCTATGAATCTCTGCTCTCATGGTTCGAATCTCAGCCTGGCCAGTTTCTGAATCAACCGCAGCTCTCATCTCCTTTGCCAGTTGGATTTTTTTCTCCCAAAGCATAATCTGGTGTCTTGAAAAGTAAGAAAAAAAAGAATGAGAAGAAGAATCGAAAGGTATTAGTTATCTCAAAAGTTAGCTTACAGCCTTTCCTTCAGAGTTCACATTGTGAACTTAGAATCAAGACATTTTAGAGTTAAAATTAGAGAACTTGGGAGTAATTAAATGTAGTATCTATTATTCTGTTGCACTATACAGGGATTATAGCTATAGCTTTTGTATGTCATATCTAATGCAGCAAATTTTTCTAATAAAAGTCTCATTTCCAAGATATAGGAGGAACTGTTTCAAATTTATAAAAATGAGTCATTCCTCAATTGATAAATTATCAAAATTTATAAAAAGGGTTTTTTCAAACAAAGCAATCTTAAGATATTAAGATATTTAAACCATATTTGGAAAAAATACCTTCTAGAGCACTAATAATTATAGAAATACTAATTTAAGTAACTCTGAAGTTTTGTATCTTATACCTATCAGATTAGCAAAGATGACTAAAAAGGCAGGCAGGCACAGTGTTGAAGGGACTCTGAGAAAACTGGAATATTAAAATTACTATTCATAGAATTAGTCCAGCTATTCTGAAAAACCATTTGAAATTATGCTCTAAATAATTACTAGCTCTATACTCTAAGGTTAAAGAAAGAGGAAATGAAACCATATGTGGAAAAAAATTTTTTTTTTTTTTTTATAGCAGCTCTTTTTATATTGGCATAAACCTAGAAACTTATGGAGTATTTGTCATCTGTGAAAGGCCTAAAGAAACTATATATGAAAATAATGGAATACTATTGTGTAGAAATAAATGATGAATGGAATGGTTTTAGAGAAATCTGGCATACTTGTACAAAGTGAGTGAAAGGGTATATAGAATCAGAACAATTTATATCATAGCAACATTTTAAAAACAAACTTCTTTGAAAGACTTAGAACTCTGATCAATGCAATGACCAACCATGTCTCCAAAGGACTAATGCTCACCTCTGAAAGATGATGAACTCAAGATGCACAATGAACATACATTTCTGGGCATTGCCAATGTACAAATAATAATCTTTGTTTCTTTCCCTCCTTCCCTCCCTTTCCCTCCTTCTTTCCCTTCCTCCTTTCCTTTCCTTCCCTTCTCCTTTCCCTTCCCTTTTCCTTTTCCTTCTCCCTTCCCGTCCTTTAGCTTATTTATGCTATTTATTGTCAGATTTTTATTGTAGTTTTTTTTTTTTTTTTTAATGAATAAGGTAGAGAATGGAAAGGAGAAAAAACTAATACTTGTTCACTGAAAAATAGATTTACAAAAGAATTCAGGATATCCTAGTTGTGTTAATTCTGTTAGTGAAAAACTTCTGAAATAAAAATTATTTTATCTACATACTTATTATATTTGGCATATGTATATTACCACATTCGTTTTAGAATTTACTCCTATTTTAATAGCTATGAAAGGTACTTTATCAGTCTCTTTTCTAATTTTTAAATTCTATGATCTTTAATTATCCATTTTGGATTTATTGTGATATACAATATAAGATGTTCATCTAAAACTAATTTCTACCAGACTGTTTATTTACTTTCTCTATAAATTTTGTGAAAAAGACTTTTTTCCTAATTTATGTTTTCAAATTCAACAAATATTATATTATTGAGTTTATTTTTATTCTTCGTCTAAACTATCCCACTGACCTACTTTTCTATTTTTTCAAACCAGTACCAAATAGAGTTGATTACTGACTTGAAACATAATTAGAGATCTAGAAGTGCTATTTTGCCTTCATTCTTCTTTTAAAATTATTTCATTTAGTATTTCAGATTATAAGGCTCTCAATTATGTTGTTTAGTTTAATAGAGTTCTAAGGACCAATAATGACATAATACAATGCCAAAAAGTTGTTGGGGAAAATAATTCATAATATAATATTACATAAAATTTATCTTACTAAGGAGAGTCAAGGAATGGGCTTGGGCATTTCTGATCTTAAAAGTCAAATTTCTAACAAAGTATAAAGAAGATTTTAGCAACCAAAAGACAAAACAAAATGTCATACACTCACTCTGCTTCGACCAGTTTATTCAGGAGAGTCTTTTTCTCTTCATTCAAGGAGACCAGCTTTTCTTGCAGTTCAATGGATTCCTTCTCAGATGCCTATAGTTGGAAAATCAAGCCAACCATTAGTTTAACAGAGAAAAATTTAACATCAAAATCTTTACTAAGACCTCATCTTCCTCAAAGTATAGCAAGAGAGAGAATTTCCTCTATTCTCTTATTATAGATGAGGTATCAGGCTACTGTACCTTGAGTGAACGAACAAACTCATTCTCTGTCACCAGGTTGCCCTGCTGTAGCTCCTCACTGCTGATTCTGTTCTTACAGATCAAAGTGTTCAATTTTTTCAGGTCATTGTCCATGCTCCTCATGCGATATTCAATCTCCTTCACTTCACTCTTTTCCTGTTCAATTTTTTCTGTTAACAAAATAAGAAAAGAGCAAAATCCAAGAAGAAGTTCAAAGTTGATTTAAACAAAACAAAATAACCCAACCTCTATGGAAGAACAAATCAAGACAAGCCAAAGCTGGATGGTTTGTTTGGTGGTCCTTGAACTGTCACCACCATTAATGTTTTTTCCTAGCACTAAAGTCTCCACTTTCTTGGTTGGAAGGTTACCATCCTGCAGCGTTCCTAACAGGTGACTATAGAAATACAAACTTAAAGGTTGAATGAAAAAGGTGAGAAATATTAGAAAATATGATTTCAATTTTTAAGAAATGGATAAGAACAAAGACCACAAAGTAGTAAGTTTGAATTTATTTCTGGGAAAATGTCAGAAAGCATAATTTCATTAAAGACAATAACAAGTATGAGACAACAAACCAAAATTTATAGAATGCACAATTCTTAGGAGATCTATATCTCTAAGAACTTTCATCAACAGAAGAAAGAAAGAACAGATAAGTGAGATGGAAAAACTTTGAAAACTGACAAAATTCTAAAATGCAAAAGTCAAAATTAAATTATGAAAAGTTGAAGTTGAAAATTTTGATTTAATAAAAGTAACACTAGGTTTAAAAAAAATACAATAGATAAAGCATTAACTAATTTGCCTTAAAGGGAAACATAAAATATTCAGATTAAAGAGAGAGAATTTAAACATAACTTCAATATGAGAAAACAGAAATTGGGGCAGCTAGGTGGTGCAGTGGATAGAGCATCAGCCCTGAATTCAGGAGGACCCGAGTTCAAATGTGGTCTCAGACACTTAACACTTCCTAGCTGTATGACCCTGGACAAGTCACTTAACCCCAGCCTAAAAAAAAAAAAAAAAAAAAAAGAAACAGAAATTAAGGAAATCAGTAATGAATTCCCAAATTAAAACAGACTAGAGAGATTTCCGAGTGAATTCTATCAAACATCCTAAGAAGAATTCCAATATGATACAAAGTATTTATAAAAAAGGAGATCCTGAAAATTTCCTTATCACTTTTGTGATAGAATTAATATATAAGCCAAGGAGAATCAGAAAAAGGAAATTATGACTAGTATCCCTAATGAAAATATTAATACAAACATTTAAAAGTAAAATATTAGCAAAGAGGCTTCAGAAACATATCACAAGTATTATATATTCTGACTGAGCTGGAAATCCATTATATGGAAATATAGCCTTGATTCAATATTAGGAAAATTATAAATATAACTGGCCATAATAATAACAAACTAATATGATAATATCAACAAGTTCAAAATAGAAAGGCTTTTTTGACAAAATATAATACCCATTTCTATTTAAAAAAAAACACTAGAAAACATGGGGACATGTAATGTTTTCTTTGGTTCGGTTTTCTTGGGGTCTCTGGGCAGCCTTCAGTAATCACCAGTTCAGTAATCACCAGAAGAGTAGCCAGGATTTAAAGTCCAAATCCTTTATTGTCTTCTTGTCTGGGGCCCAGGCCAGCTTTCTTGAGGTCCTCCTGAATGTTTCTTAGTTTCTGTGAGAGACACAGGAGGACCACTACCACGGTCTCTGTCTCTTATCATAGGTGTGAATCTTGTGGAACTATATTAAGTACTAAGTACATGTACTGAACTAGAGAACTTTTAAGCACCATGCTAAACAATTATTGTCTTTATCAATTCCACTGAGTTAAGACCTTGTAAGAATCCTTTGCTTCAAGTTCTGGCTCATAACAGGAACAAATAGACCTTTTCTTAAGATGATAAGTAGAATATATCTACAATCTAGGGCCAACATGATAAATATTGGGGGCAACTATAGGTCTTTTTAATAAGATTAGAAGTAAAGCATTTTCAATGCTACTGTTTGATTTAGTATTAGAAATGCTAATTATAGCAACAAAAAAATCATTAAAAGAAAATATGCTCACTATTCAAGAAAGACATAATGAAATCAAAGACAGGATATGTAGAGACAACCTAAGGAATTATAGATCTTCCAGAAAACCATAACAGAACAAAAATATCTTAACAGTACAGTAAAGGAAATAAATGTCCAAAGAACTTCAACATAGAAAATGAAAGCTCAACTGAAAGAATTCACAGATCACTTCCAGAAAGAAAAAAAAAAAAAAGAAACCCATCCCTGTAAACTCTATCATGGTTAAATTTAACAAATTGATTCAGAAACCACAAGTTCTGTGGGCTATGTGGAGAAAGATCTTCAAATATAAAGGAAAGGATATTTGAATAATGTGATTATTTCATACTCACTAGGAAAAGGAGAAGGGAATGGAAATAACATGATTTATGGAGTAATACAGCTCAGGACAAGACCCAAGGTGATCTATGCTGAAAATTTGAGTTTAATTATGCAAGACAAAAGATGAACGCTCAATAATAAAGAAGAGTTTGAAACTTTTTAAGAAAGAAAACCAGAATTGAAAAGATTATTTGCTTCTTGAAAAACCCAAACAACACAAATGCAGGAAGAGTGATTAAATAGACTAGCAATAGCAGACTGGACCATAGAAGGGGCAAAGATACTTAAGGAAATAAATGGGAAGGCAAGAATCTAGTAGAGTGAAAAGGCCGACAAGGGTATGATGAACAGAATTTGGCAATAATACCCTGCCTACTAGTGAATGTTTCTTTTGTGGGTACATTACAACATGGAAGAGTACCTAACAGGAGGGAGGGGAGAAAGGGATAGTAATGTGTGATGTTCTAGGATCAAATCAAGGGCTAGCAAAGGTGGCAGGTGATCTTTGGTCTCTGAGAAGAGTCTACCAGACAGTTAGTAAGGAGGAGAAGGGAAAGATAAAAAAGAGGAGGGAAGGGAGGATGGTTAACCTGGGAAGTGGGAGAGGGCTCCATTGAGGAATGTTATTGTGAGTAAAGAGAAATGAGTACTTTATACTTGATAAGGTCTGGGGGATTTGGTGCTTGTCTACGTGTCTACAAGTCTACTTATCCCTGGTGGATGGGGGGCAATTGACACCTTGGAGGAGTGGGAGAGCATGGACACAGGCAAATATAGAGAAAAAGGTCAACAAAAGACAGATCAGTGGTGGGTTGATTAATCAAGGATATGATAAGGGGAGACCCCTGCCATGGAGCACTGCTAGGTGGTACAAAGTGCCTAGAAGACGAGTTCAAATCTTGCCTTAGATACAAACTATATGATCCTGGGCAACCTCCATTTGCCTCGGTTTGCTCATCCATAAAATGGGAAGAATAATAATGACACTTTTCTCCCCAGGTTTGGCAGGAGGATCAAATGAGATTATAATTGTAAATTGTTTAGCATATAGTAAGGCTATATAAATATCATGTGCTAATCATCATTATTAATATTGTTACTACTAATAATTATCATTGGCATTGTTATGGAAATGAGGCACAATGAAAGAGAGAAATCCACAGAGTGAACTCTTACAAGCAAGTGTCAGAAAGTATCTAAAAAAGAAACCTTCAACCAGAGATTTTGGAAGCTTTGAGAGCATAAAGAATACAGAAAAAAAAGAGAGAAAATAGATAATTATAGGAATCATGAGTCAGAGAATGAGTCTAGAGAAAACAAAAAGAGAAGATGGATAATGAATAGAATGAGAGATAATCTTTTTGGTGAGGAGTGCAAAAATGAAATTTAAAAACTAAGGAACAGAACTAGCTCAAAGGGAGGAAAGGAAGGGGAAACATAATACTGTTTTTACAGCAGAAGATTGAACTTGAAACTGAAAAACTGCAACACAATATTAATGTATCTAGGTTAAGAAGGAAAGTTTTAAATTAAATTTCTCTGATAAGGAATTTGGATCCAAGATATATGATTACCATATACATTATATATGTATTTTATACATATTTACATATATATAAACACTTTATATGACTAATAGTCATTCCCCAATATATAAATGAAAAAATATATAAACAAACAATTCTCTAAAGAACTTCAAAGTGTTAAAAATTACATGAAAAATTATACAAATCACTAATAATAAGAGAAATGCAAATTCCAACAAAGTAGAGGCTTTACCTCATAGCCTGCAAATTGGCAAGGATGACCAAAAATATTCAATATTGGAGAGGCTGTGGAAGGATAGGTACACTAACACATTGTTGGGGGAGCTATGAAATAAAATAACCATTTTGGAATATAATTTGGAATTATGCAAATAAGGTAACAAAATATCTATATAATTTGAATCAGAAACTATATTACTGAGATTTCTTCATGGAAACCATTGACAAAAAAAAAAATGTCTCCTCAGACTCCAAATCTTTACAGCAACAGTTTTGTGATAGGTAAAGTTAGGAAGATTCATCTTTCTGAGTTCAAATATGGTCTCAGATGCTCACTGGCTATGTAACCCTGGGCAAATCACTTTACTTCAACTCTTCATCTATAAAATGAGCTAGAGAAGGAAATGACAAACCAATGTAATATCTTTGCCAAGAAAACCCCAAATGAGGTCACAAAGAATAAGATATAATTGAAAAAAGATTATACAATAACAATAACAATGCAACAAAATAACAACAATTGGAAAATAAATAGATGCTCATCAATTGGTACAGAGCTAAACAAACTGTAATATGTGAATATGATGGAATATTACTGTGCTGTAAGAAATTATGCATATCTGATACATTGTTGGTGGAGTTGTGCACTGATCTTGCCATTCTGGATAGCAATTTGAAACTGTGCCCAAAGAGCTATCAAACTATGCATATGTTTTGATCCAGTGTCTCTACTGGGCCTGTATCCCAGAGAGATCTTAAAGGAGGGAAAGGGATCCACATGTGGGAAAATGTTTGTGGCAGCCCTTTTTATAGTGGCAAGAAGCTGGAAACTGAGTAGATGCCCATCTGTTGGGAAATGGCTAAATAAGTTATGGTATATGAATGTTATGGAATATTAATTAATCAGCAGGATAATTTTAAAGAGGCCTGGAGAAATTTACATGAATTGATGCTAAATGAAGTGAGTAGAATAAAGAGAACATTGTACACAGAAATAACAAAATTATGTGATGATCAACTTTCATGGATGTGGCTGTTTTTAACAATGATGTGATTCAGGACAAGTCTAACAGACTTGTGATGGAGAAAGCCATCTGCATCCAGAGAATGTATTATGGAGACTGAATATGGATTACAGCACAGTATTTGCACCTTTTTGTTGTTGTTTGCTTGCTTTTTTCTTTTTTTCATTTTTCCTTTTTGATGTGATTTTTCTTATGTAACATAATAAATGTAGAGATACATATAGAAGAATTGCATATATTTAATATATATATTAGATTGCTTGTTGTCTAGGATAGGAAGTGGGAGAAAGGAGGGAGAAAACCTTGAAACCCAGGATTTTTTATGGATGAATGTTGAAAACTATCTTTGCATGTATTTTGAAAATTAAAAGCTACTATTAAAAATTTAAAAAAGAAATGATGTGTGTGATGGAAAGATTTTTATAAATTAATGTAAAGTGAAGTAAGCACCCCCAAGGAAACAGTGTATGTATATATATATATATATATATATATATATATATATATATATTTATAGTATATAAAATTATAAACAAAACGTTTATAAAGGGAGATAAACAGATATGAGAAGATATCTTCAACAAACCCCTCTATGGAAGTAGAAGATCTACAAGTGCCCCACATTTCACATATTTTTGGACTTTTCCAATAAATTGATCAGTTGTGCTTCTTTTTTTTCCTTTCAAGAAAAAAAATGTTATTGTCACATGGGATGGGTCTTTGGGAAGGGAAAGGGTATAATACGTGGGATATTACAATTAAGCAGAAGATAAAAAGAAAAACTTATTTTAAAGGGGAAGGTATTCTTTATATAAGATTGCATGGTATAATTTTAATATGATGATACATAACCAGATTTAATAAAAATTGTTGTATCTTTAAAGAAACTTTAGATGCAGTCACAATTTACCAGGATAGCCCTTAGCAATGATCTCTGTATTAATGGAAGTCTTAAAGTTTCACTGTATAGATGTTTCTGTGATACAGTACTCACACTGAGATAGCATATTACTGTTGACTTTTGAGAACCAAGTTGCATGCAAAGGAGAAATTATAATTTAGAATCATCTCAAGCATAAATATTTCATTTGTTTTAACAGCCTACATGTCTGAGATATAATGAAACAAGTCAGTATGCCCTTAGGGAAAGAGGGGCAGTTTCAGACTGCTGATTTCCCTAATTCTTGTTTACTCTTCTATGAAATTCTTTTTATTTCTACATAATACCTATTTTAAATCTTCCCCAAATTACCTGGATGCATTGAATCCAAGTTTAGATCCCAGACAAATAACCTAGACTTCTTCAAATCCAAAATTTATTTTCTTGGTCAGTCAGGGTTCAGACACCTATTAACCTTTTGAAAATTTGTCCAGGTGACAAAGTTCTGAGGAACCATTTAGTGGTTTTCCAATTCTGGTCACCTAGACCCAGGCTGGATATTCATTCTCCTGATTTATTAAAATAAGGAGTGTCCCCTTGCAGGATCACAGGATTCCCTGTGTGAAGCTACAAGTTTTCAGATATGACTATCTAAGATCATGCAAAGTGTAGAACTGATGCAAGGAGCTTTTCTTTTTTATGTTAAACTTGTACAATTCTTCTATACATATTTCCACAAATATGCTGCATAAGAAAAATCAGATCGGCGCAGCTAGGTAGTGAATGGATAGAGCACCAGCCCTGAAGTCGGGAGGATCTGAGTTCAAATTTGACCTCAGATATTTAACACTTCCTAGCTGGGCAGATCACTTAACCCCAATTGCCTCAGTTAAAAAAAAAGAAAGAAAAGAAAGAAAGAAAGAAAAATCATATCAAAAAAGAAAAAAATGAGAAAGAAAACAAAATACAAGCAAACAACAACAAAAAGAGTGAAAATACATGTTGTGGTCCACATTCAGTTCCCACAGTCCTCTCTCTGGGTGTAGATGGCTCTCCTCATCACAAGATCATTGGAACTGTCCTGAATCACCTCATTATTGACGAGAGCTGAGTCCATCAGAATTGATCATTGTACAGTTTTGTTGTTGCCATGGTTCTGCTCATTTCACTTAACATCAGTTCATGTAAGTGCCTCCAGGCCTCTCTGAAATTATTTCTTATACAATAATAATATTCCATAACATTCATATACCATAACTTATCCAGCCATTCTCCAACTGATGGGCATCCACTCAGTTTCCAGTTTCTTGCCACTATAAAATGGGCTGCCACAAACATTTTTGCACATGTGGGTTGCAGTGAGCTTTTCTTGCCACTTTGAGAAGAATTGGTTTGTGGGCTAAGCCTCATGTGGCAGGGTTTTGAGAAGTGCCAACCTAGCAGCCAAAAGAATATCAGACCCAAGTAGTATATATGCTGTCCAAATTAACAAAATCTCTCTTATTCAGAAATTTGGTCAATAAACAATGTAATTAAAATACAGACTTTTAAGGTCTTTCCTGAGCTCAATTAACCCAAATCTATGAGCAAAATTAACCTCAGGCAAAATTGATTCCATAACTCATAAGGACGGGTTTTTTAGGAAAGTAGGTCCTCCATTAATGCCAAAATAGAGGACTTAATTTCTTTTTTTAGCAACTATTAAAAATAATTTTTTCTTTTCTTTTTTTAATGGTATTTTATTTTTCCAAATACATGCAAAGATGGTTTTCAACATTCACCTTTGCAAAACCTTGTGTTCCAGATTTTTTTCCTTCTCTTCTCATTTCTCCCCTATCCAAGACAGCAAGCAATATGTGTAGGTAAATGTGTGCAATTCTTATAAACATATTTATTTGTTATGCCAAACCAAAAAAAAAAAATTAGATCAAATGGGAAAAATACAAGAAAGGAAAAAAAACGAGCAAACAACAACAAAAAATTTAAAATACTATGTTTTGATTCACACTCAGTCTTCATAGTTTTCTCTCTAGATATGAAATAAAGAACTTTAAAAGAAATAGCCACTGGGGTTTGGGAATTATGTGCCCCCCTACTACAGAATGAGTAAGCATTAGAAATATAAGCAGAACTTATAAGAATTGTGGAATAAAATAATATTCAGTGGATAAGCATTTATTAAGCACTTACTATGTGCCAAGTATTGTACCAAGCACTGGGGATACAAAAAGAGTCAAAAGATAATCCTTGACTTCAAGGAGCTTACAATCTAGTAGGAGAGAGGGTATATACAGGATATACTATATACATGATATATATGGGATAAATAGCAAATAATAAGGAAGATGCTAGAATTAAGGTGGATTGGGAAAGATTTCCTATAAAAGACAGAATTTTATGTGGGACTTGGAAGAAATTAGGGGAGCAGCTAGGTGACACAGTGGCTAGAGTATCAGCCCTGGTGATCAGGGGGAGTTCAAATTTGGTTTCAAATACTTGACACTTAGCAGTTGTATGACCCTAGACAAGTCACTTAATCCTGACTGCCTCAAAAAAGGATAATAATTAGAAAGCCAGTCAATTCCAGGCAAGGGAATTCTTTATTCCCTTAGCACTCTGAATTTTTATATAATGCTCAAATTAGGAAAGAAAAAAACACAGGGAGAGGGGAAGGGACATTCATCAAGAAGAGAGGTTAAAGATGCATGAAGGTTATAGCTTTCTGAATATAGAAAGCAGGCTATCTTGTGAAGGTTCCTGAGGCCTTCATATTTACTGATTCCAGGGCTGATGAAAGGCAGTGTTCGAATATGGAATTACTTCTATTTAGCCTGGTTCTATAGATAATACTTACTCTCTATCCGCAGTTTCTTTTGTTCCATGATTGTTAACTCCTTCTTAAACATGCTCACTGAAGCCAACTGGTCCTCTCTTTCGTGGGTCAGTTTGACAAGATCTTGCTGTAGTCGAAGCCACTTCATCTGTTGCTTAAGGAGTTCTGTGTTATGTTCATCTATCAGCTTGGTCAGTCTTCCAATTTCTAATTCAACTGGTCCTAATTCTTCCCCCTGAAGAAGAAATGTTATTTTGATAGTGTCTTATGAAGCTTTTTGCACTTTAGGGAGTAGGTTAGAGAACCTTCTGAAGTTGAATGCAGCATTACCTAAGAGTGTATAGCATTAGATTTATAGAGTATTTTTATCAGGAGCAACTCCAAATGGATATAGAAATGTAATTCTTACACCTGTGACCTTGACATATTTTTACCATATTTCTAACCAGAATCCCAGCCATATATTTCCTGTATATACAGCACCCCTCTGAGGCTACTTCCCTCAATGTAAAATCATACTCCTGGCTGGGAAAGGGTCTTCAGAAGACAGATACTTTCTACATCTCCTGATTCTAGGGGTATAGGGCATGGATTTCTTTTACTATCATTCATGAGGCTCCAGTATTGCTTCTTGTTAATAACCAGTTAGTGACTTCAATTATCTTTTAGCAAAGATATTTTATAGTAAGAAGCTGATACAATCTCCCTAAAGCCTGGGGCACATTCTCACAGTTCTATGGGAAAAATATACTTCAGACATAAGAATACAATGATAGTTAAGTTGGTTATATATGCGTCCAAGGGATATTTTATAAGTCTTGATGTTCTTTGTCCATGCTCAAGTTTAAACATGCTCTTTGAAACTATTTCCCTCCTTGGGTGACTGATTTTCTGAATCTATTTGTTCTTTGTGTATCACTCTAATTTTGGCCCGAATTGGAATCCCTCTGATCTCAGCTAGATGTATTCCAATGGTATGATCAATGAAAGAGAGAAGGAAAGGGGAAAGAAAAAGAAATTTCCCAGCAATAATTCCCTCTGAGAGGTTTGACTCCAATGTGGAAAGGGAATTATCAATCCCTGAATTGGTCAACCCTCAACCCACTACTGAATTGTCCCAGCACTAGACTGGCCCACTGTTAAAATATGCCTATTTATTATCCTCAGAGGCATGGTTTGCTCTTTTAGTTAGCCACTCAGCTGTTTCTTTCTACTGGCCCCTGGATCCAGATGGCTCTGGAGAGGCAGGTGACCTTGCCCAGCCTTCCTTCACTTAAATCCAATTCACTTGCATGTCATAGTATCACTTCCTTGATATCATGGTCCTCTTCAAGAATGAAAAATATTAGCAGCAAAAATAAGAACATATTGATCTAATAGAAGAGGTTCATATTTCATAAAGATATCATCATTAAAGTCATCTTATTTATTACTCTTTTAAAAATTCCATAATTTGTGATTATATTCTGTAATTAAATTAGTTGTTATAGAGATGAGGAGAAAAGAAAAATCACTCTCCTCCTCCCTTTTACTGGAGAGATTTCAAGGAGGATTTAGGTTTCTCCTTGGACCTTCCATATCAAAGAAAATGCCCGTCATGGTTAGCCTGACCAGGATCATAGGTTCTTACCCCCAGTTCATTAACAATCTGATCCACTCTCTTGTTGAAAACATTAATGAGCCCTTGCTTGCGTTCAATCAGTGTCGTTCGTCTAGCAATTTCATTTTCACTGCTGGTGATGAGGTCATTTATCTTTTCCACTTCCTTGTCCAGCTTTTTGAGTGTGTCTTTATGGTGTTCTCTTCTGATATTGGTATTTGTGATATCAAGAGCAGTCTGTGCAATGTCTCCATCAATTTTGGAAAGTTGTGTTATCTGAATGGTTAGAAGAAATAAAAAGAAAAAATTATATTTCCTAAAATTATTGCTTTCCTCTGTAACAACTTTTGACAAGTTATAAATGAATATAGGCTTTCTCATATCATTTAACTCATTCTTTCTCACTTTACATCTGAATGTTCAACCACAAATTCCAAATACATAATCAGGAGATGACCCACCAATGTCCTTACTCTTACAATGTTCATCTTAAGGATGAGTAGTAAGTTTTGCCCCATGAAAGACCCAATTTGTCAAAAGCCCAAGGATCACTTCCAGTTTATATCCAGATAAGTAAGTAGATCTTTCACTATAAAGCAAGAATCCTAGAAACTGAAAAACATAGTTGACATTTGGTTCAAATAGTACTATATGCCTGGGACCAAATGTCAGTATCAGATAGTTTGTCTGATGGATCACAAGAATATTGTAGGCCATAAGAACAATAATGGAGGATGTATCCTCACCACCATGGTCTATTCCAGTTCATCAACCTGTGTTCAGATGCTCTAGTTTCTCCACTGAACAATGAACAACAATTCAAAGCCCAAACTTTCATCACTATAATTTCAACTTTATTAGAGTCAAATTGATTTACATCTCTAAGACATCATCCTATAAAGAAATACAAGGACAAAATAGAGATATGACAAAAACAACTAAAAGGTCTGAAGTTATGAATCTCTAAGTTAATCTAAAGTGTGATATAGTGAAAATAACTTTGGACGTGGATTAGGTTTGAATCTGTGATCTGATAATTACTACTTGTAGAGAGTATCCCAAAAGTGTTAGTACAGTTAAAGTTTTAAAATACACTGAGACTTTTGGGACTCCCTACATGACTTAAACCTCTCAGTTTCTACAATTTGTAAAATAAGGGAATTGGACTAAATAATCTCTATATTGGCTTTCAAGTCCAGAGCCCTCCCAGACCTCAAAGTAAACACTAATTACTAACAAAGTAAAAACTAAACACTTTTGAGTCATCTGACTGATGGCTCAAAAGATAATGTATTACATGAAAGACAGACAAAAATAAATGCTGGTCCCCATAAGGCATGATGTGGAATGCAGCAAAGGTGGCATGAATTTAGACATTTTAATTCCAAACCAAGCAAAATGAGACACTTTTGAGCTGGGCAGGATGTTAGTGAGGAAAGCCCTTGTGAGATGATACCACCCTTCTTGTCTATAAAGCTGTAATGCCAGAGCAAGATGAAAGGAAAAATGCTCCTTAAGCTGCTGATGACTTGGAAAGAATTGCCTCACCATGTCAGTCTTTTTCTTCTGAAGCTTAGATGCTAGGTGCTGGAAATATTTGGTCATCTTGTTGGACATCTTCTGATCCTGTAGCATCTCTACGATGCTATTCTCCTTGTTCTTCCTGTAATCCAACTCGTTTTCTATGTTTTGACAGATTATTTGCAATTCATTTGTGCATACTGCCCGCTCCTGGTGAGAGAGAGAGAGAGAGAACAAGGTGAGAAATGGAGCTATGCTGCCAGATATAGGTTTCAAATACTTAAAATGTCAGTTCCTTGACACCAAATATTCTTGCACCATGTTTTGTGACATACTGAATAGGCTCTACTGTAGGCTTCTTCAGTACTATGCAGTGTCAGGGTATAGGTGGTGAACTCCTTTTGCAGGGCTTCATGCTTGGACATGCATTGGGATATCAGCTTCTGGTTAACATTAGTATCATTCTCAGCACGATTTAAAATGTTTGCCAGGAGTTCATTTCTTTCTTCCTCTTTCATAATGGATTTTTTATAAGCTTCAATTTCACCGTCCATGGATTTGGATTGATGCTTGGAATCTCTATGGGTAGAAAGAAAAGAGAAAGAATTTCAAGGTAAGTAATTTTTTATATAAGTGTGCTTGACCTGAAAGGAAACCCATTTTTACAGAAAGTAGTTGGAGATCTTATTTGTAAATGCCTCCAATTAGCAGATGACACTCACTGCTTTTTATTTATTATTATTTTTTTTAAACTCCATCTCCTTCTCATGCTCAAGCTGGAAGTTCAGCACTTATTCATAGACCAGACTTCAGGCTTATTAAGATGGGAAGTTTACACTGCTCTTTGATCTGGGTCAGTGCTTCCCTCTCTAGGTAACTTGGTAATCTCTCACTCCCAAAGACAGAACTGGTGAGGTTGTTTTTTAAAATTTAAAATTTTAATTTTTAGTTCCAAATTCTCTTCCTCTATCCCTTTCCCCACCCATTGAGAAGGCAAGAAATACAACACCCATTATACATATGAAGTCATATAAACATTTTCCCATAGTAGCTATGTTGTTGGGGGGAGGGGGAAAGAAAGGAAGAAAAAGAGCTTAAAAATACCTCAACCATGCTTCAAGCTGTACTCAGAATCTATCAGTTCTCTCTCTCTCTCTGGAGGAAGATGGCTTTTTTTTTTTTTTTTTTATCATGAGTTCTTTGAAACTGTCATGAATCATTGTATTAATCAAGAGTTGCCAAGTCTTCCAGAGTTATCATTACAATATTGCTCTTACTGTGTACATTGTTCTTTCTCCTGTTTTTGCTCACTTCACTTCACATTTAAATCTTCCTAGGTTTTTCTGAAAACAACCCCTTCATAGTATCTACAGCTGGTGCCATTTCCACCATGCCTTTGTATGACACTCCCAACCTACCTCCATAACAATGTTTATAGGCCTTACTTTCTGTCTTCCCAAAGTGCCATGGGTTCAAAAATAATTCAGTGTGACTTTTTGTTGCCTCTTCTGGTCAGAATTTGATTTGGTGCTTTCTGTGGTCATTTTATAGCAGAGTTTTTTTTTTATTAATATGCATTACTTTATGAATCATGTTGAAAGAGAAAAATTAGAACAAAAGAAGAAAACGATAGGAGAGAAAAAAAACAGGAAAAAGTGAACATAGCATCTGTTGATTTACACTCAATCTCCATAGTTATTTTTCTGGATGCAGATGGTGTTTTCTATCCAAAATTCATTGGGATTGTCGTGGATATAACAGAGGTTTTAAAGGACGTTTGGCAATTGTGACCTTTCATTCAATGACCTTGATTCTACTCCATACCCAAAATGTAAAAGCTGAACTCAATACAGGGACCAGTCTCTTTTGAGGCAGTTCCTTTGTTAAGATACAGACAGTATCAGCTCTCATTTAGACTTCTAACGGTGGGGAAGAGGAGAGGATTTCTCCCTCCTTCCCTTATCTAGGAGCAGCTATACAAGCTATAAATACATGGCAGTAAGACTGAATTTTCTGGGATAAGTCTAACAGCTGACAATTACAATGGGACACCATCTTAAGAGGATAGGACACTGGACTTGGAGCCATGAAGACCTGGTTTCCACCCATTTTTTTTTTTCTTATTCTCCTGTTTCCTCATATGTAAAATGGGGGAAGGGAGACTGGATTTGAATTCTAAAGTTGCTTTTTATCTCTAAATCTATTATCCTCAGTTTTGTGATCCTCTCTTCTGCTTTGTTTCTTTCAGTACAGGAAACTGAACAATAATGCTAAGGGATGGATGTTTTTAGCCTCATTAAAGTTCCAGAGTCAGGCGCTGGTCGTACTACAGGAGGTAATTTTCACAATAACTTCTTGGAGAAAGAGAAGAGAGCACTAACGCCAGCAACATTCTACAACCAAGGGGCTAATACCAAAGCCATATCTAGCTGACAAGGAAATATGGACTTGTAAGTTGTCCAGATAGTATTACTTGTTCAGAAGTTCCATAAAGTGTTTCATGTTTTAAGTATGTACTCTTGCACACTTATGATTCTTTTATGTGTTAAACATTTTTGGTGATAGAGAAAACAATTATCTGTCCTATATCTGATATTTCCTAGTTTTTTCATTAAACAATTTTTATAGCATAGATCTTGTTATAGGAGAGACAGTAACCATACCTAACTAAATATTTAAGATATTTTCCCTAGGATTCCAGGATAGAGGTATAATGGCAGAAAGTATAAAAAAAAATAGACTGAATCTCCTTTTTGAGGTCAGCTTCTCCACAACTAAATCCACTTTACCTGAGTCTAATGGCTAAGCCTCTTTGTGTAAAAGGGCTCACTGGGCTGTGGCTAACATAAAGATTAAGCATAAAAAAGAAAAAACTCTACTGAATTGCTTCATTACATCTAGGACCATCTTTGAAGGTAGAACAACCTCTCATATATGGTTCTACACATAGAAACCTTACTAAAGAAAGAAGCCTGAAGCTCCAATACTCTCATTAGGTGATTGCCCAGATGAAAGAAATAGAACTGGGGCTATCTAGGAATATTTTATGGGCAGAAAAATAGTCAGGTTTTGCACAGTGTTTTACTCTTATGGGATAGCTCTAGGGAAAGGGGTCTGTTGGGGGGAACATTTGACAGGAAAGAAAAACTTTTGGAAAGACAACTGAAGTCTATGTAAGTCAAGCTCTTTCCTTCATGAGACAGGCTGAAACTTGTGTATTCCTATTGGTCTAAGGACCAAAGGAAATGACAGTGCATAGGATCTGTTCTTTTCCCTGGGAATCCAGAAGCTCCATGTCCAAGCCAGAAATACATCAGAAAACAAGGCCTTGCCTAAGAAATTTCCCATCCAGATATTAAAGCAGAAGAAGTTCCAAGACCCAGTTACCTCATCCAGAACAACAGAATGCCACTATATCTCTGCATTGGAGAAGAAACAGGACCTAATCTGAATAAAATGTAATTTCATTCCAATATTGCTTTGGGAGACAGGACTTGAGCCTAAGTACTTCATTCAATTCAGTATACTCCAGTGCCTCTCTAAACTCTAGAGGATGACTTATAAAGCCATTTATTTGGTATTTAAAACTTTTCACAACCTGTCCCCTTCATGTATTTCCAGGCTTCTTATACTTTACTATCTTCCTCAAACTTACAATCTATCCATATTCATCTCTTTGTTGTTCTTTGCACATGTCTACCTCTCATGTCCCATGCTCTTCCTCTAGCTGATCCCTATGCCTAAAAGGTGCTTCCTATCCTCCTCCATCTCTTCGAATCTCTGGTTTCCTTCAGCCCTCAGCTCAAAGAGCAAGTTCTATAGCAGGTTCTTTCCATACCTTTTTTCCATCTACTTGGTTTATCTCCTAAAAACTTATTCATTTACATGTTTTCTTCCCCATTAGAATGTAAGCTCTGGAGGGCAGAGCTTCTTTTCTGTCTTTCTTTGGAACTTTAGCACTTGGCATAGTATCTGACACATAGGAGGTATTTAATAAATATTTGCTGATTAATTGTTTGATATAATAAAAAAAAAATAACTTGTGATGCTGCCCACCTCCTGCTTTGGCCAACAGTAAGATATACTAAGCTAAAAGCTGGTAATATACAAAAAAAGATGGTAGGCCTGTTCTCTCTCTGAGCTTACTTTTTAATGGAGGAAGAAAGCACATCACAGGAAACTAAAAGCAGGAGGAGCAGGGGCATTAAGAAATGAATCCCTAGTGAGAAACAGAGATGGTTTGCCTGGATGCTCGCCTTAAATGGAAGAGTCTTACAATGGGAGGTGCCAAGGGTATTTCCAGGGCAGAAGTGATCTTCTAGGATCAAGAGTTTTCTGGAGAAAAGAGAAACCTGGGAGAATATACTTTGCTTCGACTTTACCTCCCTCATCATTGGGGCCATATGGTTAGAAGATGACTCAGTCTGTCTGACAAAGAGTCTTACAAAGCCTCTAAAGATACCTAGCTTGATGAAACTTCCACAGAATAGTACCCTCCACATTGCTGAAAGGTACCTAAATTACTGGCTCCTTCTATATAACTAATAATAATAATAATAATCCATCACATTTAAATGGTATTTTAAGGTGTGCAAAGTGCTTTAAATATATCACCTAATATTATCCTCACAAAAATTCTAGGAGGTAGGTGCTATTATCATCCCCATTTTACAGAGAAAAAAACTGAAGCATAGAAGTAGGTGACCAACCCAGAGTCAGATAACTAGTAAATATATCGTAGCAACTAAAACTAAAGATTTCCTGATTCCAAAGTCCTCATTGAGATGTTCACGTTAGCCCTGGGTGCTGAAGGACAATTATCCAGTTTCAACATTTTATCTACACAGAACCATATGGCAGCTATCATTGCCCAAACTGACATTCCTATATATGCCTAGGAAAGGGAGATAGATAAGGAGTATTTTTGGTAAATTAAGCAGATCCTATACTTCAAAAATGGGAAACTACTCAACATGATGCTTAATGATGGCAGGGAATTTCATCAATCATGTTCATCCCAAATACTCAACTCCTGAAAGGCATCTAAGCAGTAAGTAGGACAGATTTCCACAATCAATATAAGATGAGGTCAGTGGCATTCTGAAGGTGCCAATCATCACAGTAGACTTCTCTATCACAAGAGTAAGTTTAACAATCTGTATGACTGCCTTAGTTATCCAGGGAGGGCATCAAGAGTACTCCAGACAAAGTGACTATGGTGGCCGACTTTGGGGATGTGGTCAAAGGCAGAGTTTAGACCTTTTGGGGTTTGGGGACCTGAGTCATCATCACAGAGATAGTTCTCATCAGTATATTGCAGACCTCTATAGAAGGCTATGAGGTGACCCTCATGGATAAGATTTGCCAAGAAGTGTCTATGTCATTACACAGATTGCCTGCTGGGCAGGCCTTATGATTAAAGAGCAATACCATTCTTTGTAATATTGGACACTATGTTGTAGAAATAAAAGTGGCTACATGAAAACATTATCAAGAAAATGAAAGTCACCTGAGCTGGCTAGTGGCTCAGATTGAGCTGTGGACCTAGGGGGACAAGGTCCCCCAGAGGCACACTACCTGTACCAAGAGCCAGCTGGATAAGGCTGTATGTAGCCAAAGCTTTTCTTGGCAAGCTGAAGCTGAAGCTGGCAAACCTCATTTCCTGTATAGACTAATAAATGGCAGCTGATTGGGGAGGGGAAGAATAAACTAATCATGTCACAGGAAATGTAATTCTAAACAGTAAAAAAAAAAAAAAATCCTGAGAAAATTAGAGCTGGGTCGAATCTTTGAAACAAACACAAACGGGAAAAAAAAAAAAAAAAAAAAAAAAAAACCCAACATGGTTAACCCCATGTCAGCTCCAGGGGCTACTGGGAAGTGTAGTTTTCTAGGTCGAGAGGTAGAAGGATGATGTTGGAGCCATGTGGTCCAGGATAATTGGAGCTCTGTGATAGGGTGGAGCCTCGGCCAGAGGTAGGAGCTGATTACAAATGAAGGCTTCAGATAATGGGGAGCGGTGAAAGCCTTTTCTGGATCTTTGATCCACTTACGTGATTTGATTGGACAAAACAAGCTGTTTGTTTGAATATGCCTGCCAATGAGTATTGCCTTTGGATGAATTTATCTCCCCTCTCGGTGCCTTGGCAAAGCTGCATCACTTTACCCTTTTGGAGTTTTCTATTTTTTTTTTTTAAACTCTGAATATTTGCTTTTTATATTGGTATAATGGGCTTTGTCTACAGATAAAGATAAATTGGGTTGTTTTTTTTTTTTTTTTTTGGGGGGGGAGAATGAACAAGTGTTTTTGCTATGTAGAAAATAATACCGCAGTTAGCAGACATTTTCCCCCTTCCGCCACCCCTTCATTTCCCACCCTCAAAGTGAACTACCAGTCAGTTCTACTCAGTAGTCAGGGAAAGAAAAAAAAACTTCCCTAATTGGGGGCTCTAACTCTGCTTAATTTCCAGAATATATGGCATAACTAGCTCCCTGAAATAGCTGGTGGAAAGAACAAATATGAACCTATGTTACTATCCACCTTGAGATTTAAAAAGAAAAAAAAAATCTTTGAGCCTTTATTAATTTCTATGGTGACAAAAAGTGGGGTTTCAAATGGGAACCCCTAGCCTTGGGGAAAAGAAACCTTTTTAGTTTAGGTTTGGTTTTCTAAATTTGTGCCAGCACCCACTTCTTTGAAGTTGTCCACAGTTGCTGTCTCCAGTTTATGTCCACTTACTTTCTCTTCAACTCTTCACTCTAAATTCCAAATGGATATATGAGAAATATAAAATATCCTATCATTTTAAAAAACAGAGAACTCTACATGGCTAAAAGAGATCTTTAACAAGGGACAAGGGTGATCATGAAAAAAGAAAGTAAACAATTTGAATTACATAAAATTGAAAAGCTTTTTCATAAGCAAAATGAAGTTAGGAAAGAAACAACTAGGAGGAAATCTTCACAACAAATTTTTCTAATTAAGGTCTAATATCCAAAATATTTTAAGATTTGATAGAAACATGTAGGATCAAGAGACATTTCCTGATTAATTAGATATGCTATGTATATAAAGAAAGAAAGAGAGGCAGTCTTCAAATGAAGAAATGCAAAATATTAATCAAACATATTAAACAATGATCCAAATCATTAAAAATAAAATAAACATAAATTAAAATTACTCTGAAGTCTCCACCTCACACTTATCACATGAACTTCAGTCCAGCTCTGGGCCTAAGAAGAGAAAAGCAACTCAAATACTGAAAATATCAAAGCAAACTTCAGAAAAGCACAAAAGGGAGGACATTCATTTAGTTCTTCCTCAAGCCAAAGTCAGAAGAGCCTATTGCTTTTCTGTGGAAAGTACTAAGAAACTATTCTATCTGTGTCTTTATATTAGAATAATTTTCTATTTAACTTAATCTTTAGTCACCCAAATTGTAAAGGGCTAGAATTGAGCATATGCACTTAACCTAGATAACCAAGCACTTGAGGCTAATTACCAATTGGACAATACTCTATTAACATATTCTCGCAGGATGACCCTGCGGAATTATTCTGTGCTGGCTCCATCTGTGGGTGTGTCCTCCATGAACTCAAGCAAAGTGAAATGTACTGTATCAAAGAAATAGCAATATTCTGGGATGACCAGCTGTGAATGATTTTGCTATTCCCCATAGTACTCTGAAGGATTTATGATAAAAAATCTTATCCATACCCAGAGAAGGGACTGTGTCTAAATAAAGATTGAAGCTTTCTCTTTCTCTGTGTGTCTCTCTTTCTCTCTTTCAACTTATTTTTTCTTGAGGGTTTTTATTTTCATGAGTGTGGGAGATCTGTTTTCTTTCACAACTTGACTTTTATGGAAATGTTTTTCATAACTTTATAAATAGTTTCTTAACTCTAGATGGGGATAAGGGAGAGAATCTAGAACTCAAAAATTTAGAAAACAAATGTAAAAAATTTTTTAAAATGTAATTGTGGAAAAATATTCAATAAATAAATTTTAAAAGAAAAGTGCATCCTGTTTAACATTTTTCATCGCTTTAGAAAGCTGATTGTAAAACATTTACCAGTACACTACTGCCTATGTCTATACGAGGTCAGTGTCAAGGTCTTCTGCAGTCCCCTATAGTAAATGCATTGGAAAATTACATGTACTGATTTAAGCTGAAGTCCCCCTTGTCTTCTTGCATTCATCATGCTACTGACTTCTGGAGCCCCTTTCTCACTTCTCTTAGCATGTGATCAGAAGGAAGCTAGGTCTTCTTCCCTTCACCATAATTCCCTACTTCTCCTTCCTTTTCCTGATATTACAGTTAATGTTTTATTATAGTTATCAGTGGTTATCATGCTCACTGTATTGCTAAGCATGAAGACAACTGTTGTCAATAGGCTAGAAGAACAAATCTTTAGTTTTTCATTATTTCTAGTTATTAGTATTAAGGAAGAAAGAAAAACGTAAAAATTCTAGCAAAGACAGAGCCAGTTCTTTGCCTCCTCATGTATGGACATCATTGAATCAATTCACATAAAAAACAGAATCACCCATTTCAAATTTCCTTTATTCTATGGGGTATAATGCTCATTCAAAATAGTAAAAAAGAAACCTGTTTTCTCACAGGAAAAGGCATATGTCAAATACATGCTTTAAAAAAAAATGAATGTGCAACAAACTTTGCTGTTCATCACATAGTCTAAAGATCAGCTGATACTGTAATAGTTTTGGTACATATTTATATAGTACAATGTTACAAACTTTTACACAGAAAAGAGGTGGAAAATAAATTTCATTATGTTTAGAAGAAATAGATTTCATTATGTTTTAGAAAAATATAGAACACAAGGTTTTGCAAGGGTGAATGTTGAAAATTATCTTTGCATATTTGAAAAACAAAAAAGCTATTATAAAAGATAGATTTCATTCCTATCTGTGTAATGAGCACCTATGATATTCAGATTTCTTTAACCCTGCCAATGGACGTCTCTCTTTTTTAAATGAGTAGCAAAATTGTCTTAATGATTACTGCTTTGTAGAATAGTTTAAAATCAGGTACTGTTATTCTTCCCTCTTCCCCACTTTCTTTCATTATTACATTTGAGATTCTTGGCATCTCGTTTCCATGTGAATTTGCTTAATTTTTTCTAGATCTATAAAATAATCCTTGAGGACACTAAATTACTTCAGGTAGTATTGTTATTTTTATTATAACCTACCCATAAGCAATTAATGTTTCTCCACTCTTTCTGAAAAGAATGTTTTATACCTATATTCATATAATTTCTAGGTATATCTTGGTATACAATCTCAATTTTTATAGCTTCTTGTAGTTACTTTGTTGGAATTTCTCGTTAGCTTTTCCTAATGGATTTTGATGGTTATATAATACATACAAGAATGCCAAGATGTAGGTAGATTTGTTTTCTATCCTGTAACTGTAATGTTTAGTAATAATTTCAAGTAATTCAGGGTTGAATCCTTAGATTCTCTCAGTATACCTTCAAATCAGCTTCAAAAAGTGAGTTTTATTTCTTCTTTGCCTGTGACTATGCCCTCAAATTTATTTTTCTTATTTTATACCATATCTACCAAAGATACCTATTTAGCAACTTCCTAGTACAACCAGAGATGGGTCAGAGACATTTGTCTACAAGATACTTTGTCTACAGGCAACAAAAGTGGAAAGCCTTCCTGAGAAAGCATTGAGATAGTGAGAAATCCTTAGAAAGGAGGCAATTGGAAACCATTGGGATCTGCAGAGAACATGATATCATGACAGCAAGATGCTGATTTAGACATCCAGGTGTTTAGGGGCTTTAAGGTCATTAATATTCTGTCTTGAGATGCCACAGAGAACTCTGAAGATCATGAACTCTGAACCTCAGAGATTCAGGAAAGTCTAATTTCAGGAGATTAAAATCAGTGTAGGAATCCAGGAGATTCAAGGTAAAACATTGATGAGCTTCCAACACTATCCAAAAACACAGCAGTGAGTGAAATCTGGCCCTGGCTAAAGCTCCAATTTAGGAACTATGACTGGAGATATGAGAAAACCAAAGAAAATGCTTACCTGTTAGGATTCTTACAAGGTGCTAAGACACTGGAATGGATATAATTATCTAATTTAGCATGGTAGTTAACAATTCTCTAGTTCAGAGTTCACACTTTTCACACCTTTCAGAGAGCATACTTTTAAGGAGCTCCCATAAGCCCAGGGAGAACCCACAAGCCCTTTCTCTGGGAGGATATAAGGAGCCAGGATTCAGTGGGGAGAGTCAGTCTGGATTGGGCAAGGAAGGAGAGGACTTTCCTGGAGAACTTCAGGGAGGCTCAAAGAGATTCAGAGCCAGGATTCAGTGGATTTGCAAATCCAGGAGATTCACAAATCCAGCAGATTAACAAGTCTAAAGGAAAAGCCTGCTCAAGGGCTTCCAGGAGATTCACAACTAGGATTAGTTTCTGGGAAACCCACAATCCCACACTCTCAGAGACGGAGTTTGATTCCCACACTCTAGATCAGGGGTCCTTAAACTATGGCCCTCGGGCCAGATGCTGAGGACGTTTATGCAGCCCGCTGGATGATGGCAAAATCAGACCAGAAGTGACATTCGACCCAAACTCGCATTAGCAATGCACACTTCTGGCTCTGGGCTGAGACAGTGGAGACAGAGTGTGAGGTGAGTTCCCAGGTTGGGGTGTATGGTGTGGGGAAGGGAGAGACATGCAGAAGATGGAGAACTGACGGCCTGCAGCCTTGTAAAGTAACGGAAGCCATCACAACAGAGGGATGTACAGCGCGTGCTGCACATGTCACTGCCGCTGCAGGGGGATTATATGGGCTGTGTCTGGTGAGCGGGTATAGTAACAGTTAATACTACAAGTCCCAGTTTTACTTTATCATTGTCATTATGCTGTAATGACAATGTAACGGCTTCCTCTCTAGCGAATGTTGCAGTACTGACTGCTATTGTCGCCCAGAGTGAGGCTCCTGGTACCAGGCCGTGGCCCTGTATCCATAGTGACCTCATGTCTGGCTGTTGTGGTCATCAGTTTTATCACTGTGTGTATGTTCTGTAGTTTCATAAAGAGATGGAATATTGCTAACATATGTCACCACCTGATAATCACTGGGGGTCTGACCTTAGTGCCCCCCACTTATCCTGAGTATGAGGGGGTGCAGAGCTGGTGTATTGCTTCATCCCCCTCCAGATTCTTAAGGTCTCCATACACTTGTGCACCTTCAAGTCACATGATGACCTCCCCCATAAGCCCCAATGTACAATTTGTCACTGAAGCTCATTCTGCCCACACAATATATCGTGCAGTTATATACATATATGCACAGTCTTGCCTGCGATTATGATAAATTACAAGTGCAGCAGGTACGATCATGCAGCACTGGATTATGAGAATTGATCCCAGGATTCAGAGGAACCCAGGGCATTTGGGAGGGCCGCCTGAGCGGTGACTTGTGTGCGTGAAGGTCTGAAGTGGGAGAGAGAGTGCGGGAAACGGAGGCATCACAGCGCAGAGGCAGCTTGGAGGAAGTTGGGCATTGCTATCAGTATGTCTCTGTGTGGGCAAAGTTATTGCTGGTATATTGTTTTTGTAACGCTGTGTGTATATATATATATATATATATATACTAATAGCATTTTGGAATCCCTTAGAAATAATGATGTCAAGCAAAAGAAAAATTGATCTGAAGTGTAGGATATTCAAAGAACAGTGGACTTATGATTACTTTTTCATGCAGTACAAGGAAAGAGCTCTATGTCTGATATGCCAGAATATAGTGTCTGTGTTCAAAGAATATAATTTACGTCGACACTATGAAACTCAACATAAAGTTAAATATGATTGTTTGGTTGGAGAAGTGAGAAAAGATAAAATATTAAAACTGAAAAATACATTGACAACCCAGCAAAATATTTTTGTGAAGCAGAAGCAACTAAATATTTCATCACTGTGAGCAAGTTTTCAAGTTGCCAAGCTAATAACACACACTGGCAGACCATTCATGGAGGGAAAACTTGTTAAAGAATGTTTTCTTACTGTTGCCAAAGAGATGTGTCCAGAGAAGGCCGATTTATTTAGTAAAGTGAGTCTTTCAGGACCTACAATTACACGGAGGATTGAAGAAATGGGAGACAATCTGCATCAGCATTTGCAAAACTACACAAAAAAAATTTCATATTTTTCTTTGGCACTCGACGAAAGCAATGATGTTCATGATTCTGCACAACTTCTAATTTTTATTCGTGGGATGAATGATTATTTTGAAGTCATAGAAGAGCTTGCTGCACTGCAAAGCATCAAAGGAACAACTACAGGAGAGGATATCTATGAAAAGGTTTGCTAAACTATGAATGGTTTGGAACTGGACTGGGCTAAACTAGCTAGCGTGACAACTGATGGTGCCCCAAGCATGGTGGGGTCTAAGAAAGGAGTAATTGTTTGCATTAACCAAGAGATGGACAAACATAACAATTCTCATCCAATAGCCATATACTGCCTCATCCACCAACAAGCACTGTGTAGTAAATCACTGAAGTGGGACTCTGCTATGAAAATTGTGGTATCTTGTGTTAACTTCATTAGAGCTAATGCAATAAATCACAGACAATTTCAGGAATTTCTGTCTGACTAAATGTTGAGAATGAAGATGTTCTGTTGACTGAGTCGAAGGAGAGTTTTAAAACGTTTCTATGACTTACTTCCACAGATTACAACTTTTCTGCTTTCAAAAAACAAAGAAGTACCAGAACTCAATGATACAGAATGGAAATGGCACCTTGCCTTTCTGACAGATGTAACAGAGCTACTCAACAATTTCAATATGCAACTTCAAGGAAAGGGGAAGCTCATCTGTGATATGTAATCATATTTTAAAGCATTTGAAGTAAAATTAGGCCTCCTCATCAAACAAGTGAAGGAGGAAAACTTCTGCCATCGGACACAACTCAAAATCTGTTAGCAGAAAAACCGATGATTGCATTCCCAAACAAAACGTGTGTGGATTCATTGGGAAAATTGCAAAAGGAGTTCCAATTTAGATTTAAAGAACTTCAACTCCATGAACAGGACATACAGCTTTTCCGTAACCCATTTTCTATTGACATTGAAAATGTGGATACAATTTACTGAATGGAACTGGTTGAACTGTAGAATTGTAACTCTCTGAAAGACGCATTCACGTCAAGCAGCCTTCATAATTTCTATGCATCTCTCCCCTCTAAGACATATCCTCATCTCAGGAACCATGCATTCAAAATGGCAACCATCTTTGGTAGCACTTATTTCTGTGAACAGACTTTTTCTAGAATGAAACATTTGAAATCTCCAATCAGATCAATACTAACAGAAGCACACTTGGATCACTTGTTACAATTAGCAGTGACAGATATGGAACCAGACATTGACCATCTCATTAGCCAAAAACAGGCCCACAGTTCCCATTGAAATCCTGGTAAGTTTGTTGATTTAACTTTACTTCATTTTAAATATTGTATTTGTTCCCGTTTTGTTTCTTCACTTCAAAATAAGATGTATACAGCGTGCATAGGAATTTGTTCATAGTTTTTGTTTTTACTATAGTCCGGCCCTCCAACAGTCTGAGGGACAGTGAACTGACCTCCTGTTAAAAATGTTTGAGGACCATTGCTCTAGGAGATTCAGAGTCAAGACTTCATTCCCACGTCTATCTTCATGATGGCTAGAGACATTGGGGAAGATGAGAGGCTAGAGACATTCGGACAAGAGCTTTTGGAAATCCAGAGAGTGAGGAAGGCCTCCAGAAAGCTAGCTGAGCCCCCAAGTGAAGGAGACAAGACTTGAAGGAGAAAATAAAGGATCTGGAGATAAGATTTTGGAAAGAGACAGTAAAGTAAACTCCTGGCTGCATTTTGGGATTATTGAACTGAACTGAAACTAAGGCTGCCTCCAGAAGCTCCCCCAAGAAACCTGCTCCCAGAGAACGACTACAGTTAAGAGATAACAGAACATTACACTTACCAATATATAAAAATCATTGTAGGTTGAGAGATTTCTTCAAAGAAAAGGAGTAAATAGTGCCATAATAAATACAAGTGTAAACAAAGGGGAAAAATTATATTTCATGAGGACCCCATATATAAATACCTAGAAAAAATAAACTAAAAGTTTTCTTTTAAAGTCCCAGGAGGAAAAAAGGGGAAGGAGATTAAATAGTTTAGAAGTGGAGAAAGCCTTAATCTTAATTGTTGTTTGTCCTTCCTTCTCAAAGACCATGAGTTCAGCTAAGTGAGGTCATGATACGCAAGTGAATCAGATTTAAATAAGGCAGGTCTGTTTAAGGTCATCTGCTTCACTTTTTCCTCCACAACTATCTGGGTCCAGTGACCAAAAACGGATCAGGAAGCCTGGAGATGGTCCTAGATGACTTTTTTTTTTTTTTTTTAATAATTTTTATTATATATATATTTTTTATAATATTATCCCTTGTATTCATTTTTCCAAATTATCCCCTCCCTCCCTCTACTCCCTCCCCCCCGATGGCAGGCAATCCCTTACATTTTACTTGTGTTACAATATAACCTAGATACAATACATGTGTGTAAATACCATTTTCTTGTTGCACAATAAGCATTAGATTCCGAAGGTACATGTAACCTGGGCAGACAGATTTAGTGCTAACAATTTACATTCATTTCCCAGTGTTTCTTCTCTGGGTGTAGCTACCTCTGTCCATCATTGATCAACTGGAAGTGAGTTGGCTCTTCTTTATGTTGAAGATATCCACTTCCATCAGAATACATCCTCATACAGTATTGTTGTTGAAGTGT
Source organism: Sminthopsis crassicaudata (assembly GCF_048593235.1). Lineage (NCBI taxonomy): Eukaryota > Metazoa > Chordata > Mammalia > Dasyuromorphia > Dasyuridae > Sminthopsis > Sminthopsis crassicaudata. The sequence goes on along the minus strand of NC_133620.1, from coordinate 316,983,983 downwards.
ACAGTGATCTTCTGGTTCTGCTCATTTCACTCAGCAACAGTTGATTTAAGTCTCTCCAAGCCTCTCTGTATTCCTCCTGCTGGTCATTTCTTACAGAGCAATAATATTCCATAACCTTCATATACCATAATTTACCCAACCATTCTCCAACTGATGGACATCCATTCATCTTCCAGTTTCTAGCTACAACAAAAAGAGCTGCCACAAACATTTTGGCACATACAGGTCTCTTTCCCTTCTTTAGTATGTCCTTGGGATATAAGCCCAGTAGTAGCACTGCTGGGTCAAAGGGTATGCACAATTTGATAACTTTTTGGGCATAATTCCAGATTGCTCTCCAGAATGGTTGGATTCTTTCACAACTCCACCAGCAATGTATTAGTGTCCCAGTTTTCCCACATCCCCTCCAACATTCATCATTATTTGTTCCTGTCATCTTCCTAGATGACTTTTTAAGCTAAGGTCTTCAACAGTCACTGACCCACACAGCTGGATACAAAAATACATAAACAACCAAGTAATACACGCCTTGAAAATAAATAATAGATCAATCAGAAATCAATAATTTCATGACACTGAAATATTAGAAATAAAAATAAAGATTAAGAAAAGTCAGATATATGATTCTGAAAACAAATGGCTTGGAAAACAAGTCCAGAAGGGATGATTTAAGAATCACTGGTCTTCAATGATAGCTGGAAGGAACTTAGGTAAAAATTTAGTTTAGAGCAACACCTCAACTGTATTCCAAAATAAGCTATACATGGGTGCTTTTATCTGAATCTTTGTAACCCCATTTGGGGTTTTCTTGGCAAAGATACTGAAGTATTTAGTTTGCTAGTTCCTTTTCCGGCTCATTTTATGGACAAGGAAAATGGGGCAAACAAGGTTGACTTGCCCAGGGTCACATAGCTAGTAAGTATCTGAAGTCAGATTTAATCTCAGGAAGAGTAGTCTCTATCCATTATACTATCTAGATGCCCTAGGAACGTATACCATAAAAGTCATGTCATAAAAAAATTAGAAGAACAAGGAAGAAATTACCTTTTGGATCTATGGATGGAAGAAAAGTTCATGATAGAAAGCACAAAATAAAAAGGACAATTTTGAGCATGTAAAATTAATAAATTTTTGCTTAAACAAATTTAACATAACAACAATTAGAAGGAAAATAGATAACTGGGAAAAAGTCTTAGAAAATTTCAGTAATAAGGTTCTCATTTCTAAGGCATATAAAAATATTCAAATTTTTCAAAAACTAATTCAAATTTATAAAATTAAGAAACATTTCTCAACAAATAAGTAATCAAGAATATGAACCAATAGCTTTCAAAGAAAGAAATCCAGGTTATTAGCCATATAATAATTAGATAAATGAATTTTTCAGGAAGTCAAATCACTGCCACCATTATCCCTCTTCAAACCCTAATGGGATAGCCCATGACATTAGGCCCAATATTTTTGAGAATAGCAGTGACCTTCAGCTCAGGCCTGTTCCCAGAGCCATCATTGAGGGAAAGAATCATTATGGAGAAGGAGCCAGCTTTTCTCATCACCACAAACAATTGCTGCCCAGTTGCCACCAATGATCGGATAGGCACAAGAGTCCCATAAATATCACCAATATTCTGACCTCCAGTCCTGCTTTTCAGTACTACTAATGATAATTTGGCAAAGCAACTTCCATGCCTCTCTCCCAGGCAGTTAACCTATCTAATTTCCTTCTATTTACCACTTTCTAAATCTCTTCTCATCATCTGGCAATTACATTGGAGCTGTTTGCACTGGACACTGCCCTGTTGGTTTAAAAGGCCTGTATTCTCCCCAAGTGTAATCCATTTCTGCTGATTGCTTTTTGACTGACTTATCAGGTAATCCCTTTCTGCCATGTGATTGCTTTTCTGCTGGTTGATCAAATCAGAGTCCTGACCTTTTAAAGGTTCTTTGGGTGTAACCTCAGCTGCCATCGTGCCCCACCTATTTCTTGATTGATATCTTGGAGCTGGGCTTCACCTCTCATTTCCCTGGATCAATCTACATTTGGAGGCCCAGTGGAAGTCCTTGTGACATTTTGGACATGGAGTTTTAGGTCTTCGCTCAGCCTGTCTTCTCACTCTATCTCCATATCTACACTGAACTCTTAGATGTCCAACTTTTCCACATTGAAAACATCGACGAGTTTCTTTAGAAGTCCTTTGCCAAGACGGACCCTGTCTTTCATTGTTCATCATAGTCTGGGTGTAAAAATATTGTGTGTTGTAGCACAGCATCTTATGATCTTCTCTAAAGAAGCATCTTTGTCTAGTCCCCATATAATTCTTTTGCAAATCTCATTGGCATTTTCCATAGTCAAATGTCTAGTCATTATTTCTGTAGCTGCATTTTCTCCAATAAGTCTTTTGATAGCAGTTTGCAAATGTCCCACAAAATCTGCAAAAGATTCATTGGAACCTTGCTCTATTTTAGTGAAAGCCTCCCCTCGATCTTTCTGTCTGGGGAGGGAACCCCAAGCTTTTATTGCAGCCTTAGAAATTTGCTTATACACTGTTATGGAATAATCAATCTGTTCTGAATTATCTCCATACTGACCTTCACTAATCAATGCTTTTTCTAATTTTGTCATAGGCTGCTTCACAGGCAATTCTGTTAGTGTTACTGCCTCTTCCCCTCTTCCTTGCTCCACCCCTGAAGGGTTAATTGAGGGAGGAGATGGGAAATACTCCTGTTGCTCAGAATTGTACTTAACTTCATTGTTATCTGATTCATCCTTTTCACCTAGTTTAGTTGACACCTCCCCATTTTGCTCCTTCTTTTTCCTTATTCTATAATTTATATAATTTCCTAAAGCCAGTTGAATTATATTGTAAGTTTGAAGTATGTCTTTGGAAATTGAGTTAGGTCCATTTTTGTTATAGTATTGATAAAATTCCTCTCTTACTAATTTCCATTCCTTTAGATCCAATTCTTTTTTCCAGAGAAAAACAAGGACATATGACCTGCACAGTTTTTAAAAGTTCGGTAATCTCCAAAATTATAATCAATCCTTGGCTTTTCATAATCTTGATAATGTTCTCTAAACATTTTCCTTGAACAGAAACAGAAGGCTGTTTTCTAAACATTTGCCCCATTTCACTGAAATTCTACTTTAGCTCTTTAACAAAGTTTCCTTGTTACTCATGCTTATTTCTGGGTCAGAGAGACTTTTCCACTGGAATCAGGATCTTGTCTGTCCCTGTTTGGGTGTCAAAATGTAAAGTCCAGGCTAGCTCCTCTGAAGGGCTCAGAATAAGTCCTTGCCCTACGTTGTAGGCACCAAAATGTAATGTTCTGATTGTCTCTCAATTATAATCCTTCTCTGGGAGGAGGTTTCTTTTCTGTTAATCCTTTTCTCTGTGAGCAGGTTTCTTGGGAGGCTTCTGGAGCCTCCAGCCAGAGCTAAGGTAGAATCTCGAATCCTCTTCTTCCTGAATCCTGGCTTTGAATCTCCTCGAGCTTCCCTGAAGTTCTCTTGGGAAGTCTTGTCCTTCCCCCAATCTAGACTGTTTCCTTCCTGACTGCCCTCCTCTTTTATCCTCCCAGAGAATGTAAACTCCTTTCAGAAGACTAAAGTTGTAAACTCCTTTTAAAGATGTGAACTAAAGGTGTGAATTCTGAGCTAGAGAATTGCCAAGTACCAACTTACCACCTAGGAAAAACCTAATAGAAAGACAGGCTATAGCTGCCAATAAATTGCTTCCTATAAGATAGGCAAACCAACTTAGTGAAGGCAGCAAGATCCAGGGGGAAATAATAGGTGACATTTGCAGTTCAAACCACTATCTCTTTCTTGATAACTATCTCCCCTCAGATTCTGACAGAGTCAGAAGTCTAAACCTAAAAATCTAAACCTTTTAGCCCAGAAACCTAAACCTAAAAGCCTTGAGAATAGCCTAGTTTCGCATGGACCCACACTTACCACCACATACTAAGATAAGATCAAAATGGGTCCATGGTTTAGGCATAAAGAACGAGATCATAAATAAATCAGAGGAACATAGAATAATTTACCTCTCAGACTTGCGGAGGAGGAAGGAATTTGTGTCTAAAGGAGAACTATAGATCATTATTGATCACAAAATAGAAAATTTTGATTACATCAAATTAAAAAGCTTTTGTACAAACAAAACTAGTGCAAACAAGATTAGAAGGGAAGTAACAAATTGGGAAAACATTTTAACAGTTAAAGGTTCTGATAAAGGCCTCATCTCTAAAATATACAAAGAATTGACTCTGATTTATAAGAAATCAAGCCATTCTCCAATGATAAATGGTCAAAGGATACAAACAGACAATTCTCAGATGATGAAATTGAAACTATTTCCACTCATATAAAAGAGTGTTCCAAATCACTATTGATCAGAGAAATGCAAATTAAGACAACTCTGAGATACCACTACACACCTGTCAGATTGGCTAAGATGACAGGAACAAATAATGATGAATGTTGGAGGGGCTGTGGGAAAACTGGGACACTGATGCATTGTTGGTGGAGTTGTGAAAGAATCCAACCATTCTGGAGAGCAATCTGGAACTATGCCCAAAAAGTTATCAAACTATGCATACCCTTTGATCCAGCAATGCTACTACTGGGCTTAGATCCCAAGGAAATACTAAAAAAGGGAAAGGGACCTGTATGTGCCAAAATGTTTGTGGCAGCCCTTTTTGTAGTGGCTAGAAACTGGATGGATGGATGCCCATCAACTGGAGAATGGTTGGGTAAATTATGGTATATGAATGTTATGGAATATTATTGTTCTGTAAGAAATAACCAACAGGATAAATACAGAGAGACTTACATGAACTGATGCTAAGTGAAACGAGCAGAACCAGGAGATCATTATACACTTCAACAATGATAATATATGAGATTGTATTCTGATGGAAGTGGATATCTTCAACATAGAGAAGAGCTAATCCAATTCCAATTGATCAATGATGGACAGAATGGGCTACACCCAGAGAAGGAACACTGGGAAATGAGTGTAAACTGTTAGCATTTTTTGTTTTTCTCAGCAGGTTATTTTTACCTTCTGAATCCAGTTCTTCTTTTGCAACAACAACAACAAAATTCAGTTCTGCACATATATATTGTACCTAGGATATATTATAGCATATTTAATATGTATGAGAATGCCTGCCATCTAGGGGAAGGGGTGGAGGGAAGAAGGGGAAAAATTTGGAAAAGAGGGGAGTACAAGGGATAATGTTGTAAAAAATTACCTATGCATATGTACTGTCAAAAAATGTTATAATTATAAAATTAATTTTTAAAATTAAAAAAAAAAGAGAGAATAGCCTAGTTTGTAGCCTAGTATTCTCAGCCATCACTGCTAGGCTTGTACCCCTAAAGAAATAGTAGAAAAAGGAAAAAGATCTATATGTACAAAAATATTTATAGCAGCTCTTTTCATGAGAGGTCCAATTTAAAATTGGGCCACTCTCCTATTGAGTAATATCTAGAAAAAATAATGGTATGAGGCAGTAATCAATTATGAAAATGTTCAATCTCAAATTAGGAAGACTTTTTATGAACGATGCAGTGCAGTGAGCTGAACTAGGAGAACAATTTAACACAAAGTAAATACAACTTTGAGAGGCTTTAGAAACTTGATCAAAGGCATGATACAAATCCTAAAAAGTGAAGAAAAAGAATGCAACATCAGACATGTGGTTAATTTAAAATGCAGGAGGAGACATTCATTTTTAAATAGACTATACAGATAGGTTTGAGGGCTTTGATAGTAGTTGTGGTTGTTTTTCAATTTGTTCATTTAGGGATGGGGAGGAGTATGTAGGAGAGAAATTGATTAATTAAAAAAACTTGCTACTTAAATTTTAAAAATTAATGTAAAAAACCAATGGCTTCATGAAACGGGAAGACATATTAAAACCAAATCAAAAGATCAGAAAATATAAGATCTCTGGTATAAAAAAATGACTGACCTTGAAAGAGAAATAATTTAAGAATCACTGGACTCTTTAAAAACCATGATTTTTAAAAATATCCTGCACATTTTATTCAAGAAATCACAAATGAAAACTGTCCAAATCTATTAGATCCAGAGATCAAAGATAGAATCTACCAATCTACCAACCACTTCCTGAAAATAACAAACAAAAGCAAAGTCCCAGGAATGTCATATGAAGATCACACGGAGCTCTTGTCCAAGAAAAAAAGTATTTCAAATATCTATTCAGAAAGGAGTTCAAAAAACAAAGGACTCAGTTGATCAGTAAGCATTTATTACTCACATAGGAGCTGTATCTGGGAAAAGACCTTGGAATACAATATTCTAAAAGGCAAAACATACAGCATACTGGCGAAGAATAATATCCTGTAAAGCTGAATATAATACAAATAATACAACAGGGCAAAAAAATGCAACTATAATGGAAGAGAGAACTTTCAAGCATTTCTAATAAAAAGACAAATTGAGCAGGAACTTTGAAATAAAAGTAAGTCAAAAGAAACTTAGCAATTCAATTTTGATTAATTGAAAGGATGAGCATGATAATATAAAGCTAAATTTTAGCAGAGGGTTAAAAAAAACATTCCTTCAGAAATTCAACATCTTCAAAGGTAAATTTGAGGAAGTTAAATAAAAACAGAAGACCTGGGGATGAATGAATTCTGCTCTGAAGGTTTTATGAGAAAGGAAGGTAATATGCGGTTGAAAGGAGAAAGAAGGTACACAGATTTTAGGGTAAAAATACATCAAATTCAACAGGGAAACGACTGGGCCTGGAGAGAAGAAAATATCAGAGAACAAAAACAAAAAGGTTGCTAAATAAAAAGCAACCTTCCAGATCTTGAAGGAGTGAATAGAAACGAAAAATACAATCCAAGGATGTCCCTTAGGTTGCCTTTTAAACATTGGGGGAGTAGTTGAGCACATTTTGTTATACAAATATAATAGAATATTATTTTGCTGTAAGAAATTTTTTTTTTTTTAAAGAGCCCTGATTTGGAGAATCCTAAGAGGATGCACTGAGTATGATTCAGGAGAGCAATTTACATAAAGATAATAACATTGCAAACAAAAACAGTTTTGAAAGATTTAAGAATTCCGTGAAATGACAAATTTTGTCTACAGAGGATCTCTGAGGAAACATGTTTCTCACCTCTTGACAGAGAGATAATGGACTCGAGGTATAGAAAAAGACAAAACGTTTTGGACACAGTCACTATGTAATTCATTTTGCTTAACTATACTTGTTACAAAGATTTTTCTTCTAGTTTTTAATTTAAAAAGGGTGTAGAATAGAAGAAATTAGTAATAGTGATACCAGAAACAAAGAAAGGACATTGACATATTTTTAACTACACAGAAGTTCATAAGGATAGTAATATATGGAATTTATAATATTCTTTTAAAAGTAAGCTTGTGAAAAAAATAAGCTCACAATATGGAAATTCAGTTTGATGTACAATCCTTTTAAAAAAAATTCTGATATATATATATGTGTGTGTGTGTGTGTGTGTGTATGTGTGTGTGTATATATATGTATGTATGTATATAAATGCTCCTTTCTGGCAATTAAGTTTAGAAACAAAATTAAAAGAAAAAAGAAAACACATGGTATAATAAGCAACAATGTATTTCTTTCTTTGGGCTTTATATATCTTTCATGCTATCTTTTTTTCAGGCCTGACAACTCTAACTCCAAACCAAGTCTGGGGCAGTTTTCCTGAACAGGATTGTAAAACTAAACATCTATGGAGAATGAGACAGGACTTCTGATTGGCTGATAGATAACTTGAGCCCATTATGCTTCGTACCCAGTTCCCAAAGGGAGCTGGAGAGCGCTTGGTCAAGCACCAGCTTTGAATGGCAAACTGGCGACCTCCTTGAAGCCACAGACAGTTAAGAAATCTATATCCTACAGTAACTCTTGATTTCTAGTGCTTGCAACCCTAAAGACTAGTAAGAGCAAATTCATCTTGGTAAAATCATTCTATTCTTCCTTGCTTGAGCCTGAGAAATCATTTACTCAGGTATTTTTTGTCTATTCTAATCTATAAGATATCTCCATTTCTGTTTACTTCATACTTGTTAAGGAGGCATATTAGATATTGGGACTGTCATTTTCCTAACTAGCATTTGATGGGAGAGAGTAAAATTAGAAAGAATAAGGCAGGGATCATCATCTCTATCACCATTACCACCATCACCATTTCTGCCACCACAGGCCTTGAGAACAACCAAGGAAAAAACTTTCATTCTGAATCTCTTAGCCCCAGACCACTGATACTTGATGTATAGTAGTTAGAAAATAATTCAAGTCAATGTTATTTTTGGAGATAGGAAAGTGAAGAATTGATTAGCCATCAAGAACCTAGATTCTGCCTGCCACCCTTTGCTAGACTGCAATACCAACATCATTCTCTTACTCTCCACAATAATAGATATTTACAATATATAGAATATTTACTCCATTTATAGAACATGTCACAGTTATCCCAAATTAAGTCCTCTTCCTCAGGAAGGCTGCAGGAAACTATTTTGTACAGCTAATTTTCAGTGAGCATACTTAAATGCAGTTAAAGTCTTCCATCCTTTACTTGTAGTTTTGGATGCTTCCTTCAAGATTCTTTACATTTGCTTCTTCTTTAAAAACAGAATGGGTCAGATCTCAGATCTGATATCTATCCATATCACACATAGGTCTCTTTATAATATATGGCCCAACTGCATATATTCTACTCAACCATTAAGACTTATTCCTAAAATAAACTTAATTTATAATCTGACTTTCAAATCATTCTATCACAAAGTATGTCATTTTCAAAAATAATGAAGCGTATTCAATCACATTGCTCTCACTAAAAATTATTAACAATGATATTTTTAGTTAAAGCAAAAAGATTTTTGTACCATTAATAAAATATTATCAGTGAGTCAATAAAATATCATTTTTTAAATGCCTATGTGTCAGATATTAGCTAAGAGAAGCAACAATAATCCTTGCTTTCAGTTAATAGGGGAGATACCATGTATACAACTCTGTGCAAGTAGAGTTACCCAATATATAAGTTGAGAGTAATCTCATGAGAAAAGCAATAAGTTAAGGACAAGGAAAGGCTTCTTGCAGGAGGTAAGACTTCAGTTGAGTATTTTTGAAATATTTCTTCTTAATCCTTTTAAATGTCTATTTTGTTATAGAGTGTACATGATTATTAGTGTAATAGCATATGTAAAAATAATTTATAAGTAACCAAGTAATGGAAGCTGTCTGCTCAAATTTATTTTATACATAGGGGTATGGTATCAAAAATTTTTGTAGCCCATTGGACTAGATGATCCCTCAGGTCCCTTCTAACTATAAGATTCTTCCACACAATATAAGTGTATTTCTTTTATTGAGATCTATATATCATTTATGCTATTTTAAAAATCTTTTTTTAACACCAATTCCTTGATCTTACAAATGTCAGTTGACCATAGTCACATTATTTGTTCCCAAAAATATACTTTGGCAATGTCTCCTAGAACCATGAAATCCAAAAAAAATATATACAAACATCTCCAAATAGAACTTTATCATCAACTCAATGATGTGGGAAGAAAAGAGAAATAACAGTGGGGCCTTTTCATTCTTCTCTATTCAGAGATTAAAACAAAGAGGATAAATAAATGTGAAGGTATCAAACAGATGGTGGAAATGAAATCAAAAGAGCTTTATTTTCCAAAATGAGTATTTTTTCTTTCTTTTAATTCTCCTAGGAAATTTGAGTATGAAAGCATTTTGCTGATTATGCACAGTATGCACTTTTAAAGAACTCAAGAATGAATGAAATCTTGGAAACCAATTATGGGGATTTTCTCAGTGGGGACTCGCTAGGTGGGATAAAATCCTCACTGCCAGGGATGAAGGCTGTAGAGGGCTAGGCTACAGCTAAAAATACTGGATCAAAATTCTACCTTGAATTTTAAACCAAATTAGAAAAAAATAAACCCAGGAAAAATTATGCACGGTCAGGCATGTATTTTATAGTCCAGAATCTGACAGAATGCATCCATGATTTGTTTCTACCAGCTGTCCATTTCTTCCTCTTACAATAATTGGTAGTCCTGAATAAGAATATATTACATCACATTATATTTATTTTTGTACAGCTATCTAATAAACATATGCAGAAAAAACAGGTAAAAGAGAGAAACAGAGAGATGGCCAGAATGAGTGGAAGAGATCTAGAAAGAGGGAATTTGAGGGAAGGGGAGAGAAAGAGAAAAAAATGAATGATAATTAACACATCACTGCCATGAGAAAGTATATTACTGTCCATACTACAGCAATAAACAAAGACATTTAGAAAGACTGCCCAGCTGCATCCTTCTCAACCAAATACTGAGTAAGATTTTTACATATACCATCTTTGGTCTTTGAGGATCCTATTACAAAAGAAATCCAAGAGATATCCCCTCTACTGACTAGTCATATAGTATATACATGAATAAGGCTCATATTGGTCTTTAATTATATTCTATTTTTATTAGTATTTACAGAGTACCTTATATCTTTAAAATTCTTTAGTTATACCATATTACTTTATACTTTGGTAGGTGAGAATTATTATTTCATTTAAATAAGATTAGTTAAAGTATTTATTTAACAGTTTCTATGTACTGTACTAAGTGTTGGGAATATATACACGAATAAGAAGGACAACCCTTGTCCTTGGGTAGTTTATATCTTAAAGAGAGGGTGGAACAGGGAGACCACATATGAAAAGGGCCTGTAAAGCTAGAAAGGAGCAAGTTGGGAACTAAGCTGAAGAGTCAAAAGCTAAGCAGGGTTAGGAGAGAGTAACAGCTCACCAGGAGGAGATCTTGCCACTTTTTAGTCCTAATCCTACCAAAACAGCATAAAGATCCTGCTGTGTCTTATTCCTTTGCCTGTTGTCAGTTCCCTACCTGAGAGCTTCTAAAATAGCAGTGAAGGCTTCATCTCGGTGTTTCATTCCCACCAAACTGGCTGACCAGTTCTGTAATAGCTGCTTTTTCTCCAAGTTGATCGCGTCTATTTCTGTGCAGGCCTGCAAAGGGATAATAGCAAGAGATAGTAAATTTAATTTACAAATAGAGTTTAGATATTCATTTTACCCAGGATAAAGTAAGAATAAAGAAATAAACAACCATTTGGAACCCTTACATATTCTACTCTTTTCTGCTTCTCCTCTTACATGTGGCACTATTCCTCAATCTCCTCAATTTCTGGCTCATCAAAATCCATCATGGTCCCCAAATGTGTTCCCTAAGGTTCTGATCTGGGCTCTCCTCTTTTCTCTCTTTATACTTTTTTTTTTGGTGACCTTATCCTATCCCACAGGGTTAATTATCTATGGTGATGCTTCATAGATCAATTTATCCAGTCCTAGTCTTCCCTCTGAGTTTTAGTCCTGTATCATTAGCTTTCTTTTTTTAATTTTTTTAAATTAAAGCTTTTTTATTTTCAAAATATATGCATGGATAATTTTTCAACAGTCACCCTTATAAAACTTTGTGTTTCAAATTTTCTCCCCTTACCTTTACCCCCCAAATAGCAAGTAATCTTAAAAATGTATGTTAAATCCAATATATGTATACATATTTATACAATTATCATACTACCCAATAAAAATCAGATCAAAAAGGAAAAAAAGGAGAAAGAAAAAAATGCAAACAAACAACAACAACAAAAAATGAAAATGCTATATTGTGTTCCACACTCAATTCTCATCGTTGTCTCTCTGGATGCAGATGGCTGTCTTTATCACAAGATCATTGGAACTGTCCTCAATCATCTCATTGCTGAAAAGAGTCATATCCATCATAATTGATCTTCGTATAATTATCACTAAGCTGTCTATTGGAAATTTTATTTATTTTTTTTTCCTGAGGCTGGGGTTAAGTGACTTGCCCAGGGTCACACAGCTAGGAAGTGTTAAGTGTCTGAGACCAGATTTGAACTGGGGTCCTCCTGAATTCAGGGCTGGTGCTCTATCTACTGCGTCACCTAGCTGCCCCCCTCTATTGGAAATTTTAAACTGTTTTTCTGGGAGATATCACAAATTCAACTTGTACAAATAGACATTAAAAAGGACTCATATGTGCAAAAATATTTGTAGCAGCCCTTTTTGTGGTGGCAAGGAACTGGAAATTGAGTGGGTGTCTATCAGTTGGAGAATGGCTAAATCAGTTATGGTAGCTGAATGTTATTATTCTCTAAGAAATGATGAGCAGGCTGATTTTAGAAAAGCCTGGAAGGCACATATAAACTGATGCTGAGTGAAATGAGCAGAACCAAGAGAACATCGTACACAGCAACAAGATTATCTGGTGATCAACTGTGATGGGCTTAACTCTTTTCAACAATGAATTGATTCAATATTAATTCCAATAGACTTGTGATGGAAAATGCTACCCATATATAAAGAGAGAACTATGGAGAATGAATGAAAATCAAAGCATATTTTTATTTTTGTTGCTACGTTGTTTCCTTGTTTTCCTTTCTCATGTTTTTTTTCCCTTTTGATCTGATTTTTCTTGTTTAGCATAACAGTATGGCAATATGTTTAGAAGAACTGCACATGTTCAACTTATAATGAATTGCTTACTGTCTTGGGGAAAGTAGAAAGGGAGAGAGAGGGGAAAAGTTTGGAACACAAAGTTTTGCAAAGATGAATGTTGAATTTGTATGTATTTAGAAAAAATAAAATATTTAAAAAAGCAAAAAGAACCCATCATCTTTCCTTCAAACTATAGCCTTTCCTCAAAATTCTCTATATCTGTTCAAGAGACCACTATTTTCCCCACATAACTTTAGCATTATGCTTATTTGCACATTTACCTCATATATTCAATCAGTTGCCATATCTTGCCATTTCTATCTCCATGAAATCTCTCAAATCCAACCCCTTCTTATTATCTACTTACATGGCCACCTTAGTTCAGATTCTTTTGTTTAGATTATTGCCACAGTCTTTTTAGTGGTCCTTCTGTCTCTAATCTCTCACTACTCTAGACTATCCTCCACACAGCTGACAAAATGATTTTCCTTGAATGCAAATCTGACCATTTTATTCCTCTACTTAATAAACTCAGCTGGTTTCATATTGCCTTTAGCCTTTAAGATAAAATCTAAATGCCTTTGTTTAGATTTCAAAGTCATAACAACAAGACTGTATATGATGATCAATTTTGAGGGATGTATCTCTTTTCAACATTGAGATGATTCAAACCAGTTCCACTTGTGCAGTGATGAAGAGAACCATCTACACCCAGAGAGAGAACCATGAGAACAGAGGGTGGAACATAATATAGCATTCTCACTTTCTCTGTTGTTATTTGTTTGCATTTTTTCTCAGTTTTTTTCTTTTTCCTTCTTAATCTGATTTTTATTTTGCAGCAAATTAATTGTATTATTGGATCTAACATGTATTTCAACATATTTAACATATATTGGACTACCTCCCAGCTAGGTGAGGTGGGGAGGGGAAGAAGGGAAAAATTTGGAACAAAAGGTTATGCAAGGGTCAATGTTGGAAAAATTACCCATGCATATGTTTTGTAAAGAAAAAAACTTTAAATTAAGAAAAAAAAATTTAAAGTTGTATGAAACCTGGATCCAGACATATTAGGCATTATTTCCCTCATACACTCTATGATCCAGCCATATAAGAACTTACTATCCAATTGGGAAGACAAAGTATTGTGTGTGTGTGTGTGTGTGTGTGTGTGTGTGTGTGTGTATGTGTGTGTGCATGGGAGTATATTATTCATGGCATAACAGCTAGAAAAGACTTTGGAAGTCATCTAATTCAGTCTTTTTATATTACAGATAAGGCCCAGAAAGGGTAAGAGAGGTACCAGGAGGTGAGAGAGGTAGCAGTAGATACAAGAAATAGCAAGCAGCAGAGCTATGATCTGAAGTGAAGCCCTCTCAAGTTCAAATTCAGTGCTTTCTATGAATTACAATTGTCTTAGGATAAGGCCCATATACATACAATAGTTTATAAGTGCTATATGATCTCCTCTTACCTCTCCCACTGCTTGTCTTATTGTTTTTGTGTCTTCATTTTGGGAAGCTAATTGAGCTTCATATAAAGCAATCTGTTCTTCTAACTGGTTGGCATTCCTAGTAAGCCGATCCACAAACAGATCCTGAAAAATTAGCAGAGAAGATATACAATATACAGGAGATAGTGGATCATTAAGATTAAGAATAGAGTTAGGTGAGAAGGAACATCTAGTATTTGGTTTGTCTCAAATCCATCAAACCAGACCCATCCAGAGAGTAGGAGTCATATCATAAGCAAACTTAAGGCTTCCTTGGTAAATTCATATAAGAAATAGAAATTTTATATCTATATATTTAACTTGTTAAATAGAAATTATATATATATATATATATGTATATATTTAACTTGTTAAATACCTGTTTTTTCTTCTCAAGTTCTGCATTCAGCTTCTCAGTTTCAGCTTTCTTTACCACCTGTCTCATTACACTGATATCATCTCGTACATCCTGATCTATATTCTGCATATAGAACAGCCGTAATGTCAAGTTCTCCAACTCATTCTGTAGAGAAGCCACTAGAAAGAGAGAATATGAATATAATTTATCAAAACATATCTTTCCCAAACTGTTATAAAATCAAGAGCAATGGCTTTTCTGACCCTCTAATCCCATTGGGATGAGGTGATATCCTACTATTTAAATACAAAAATTCAGTATTAGTCTTCAAAGATCTTATGATCTAATGAAAGAGAACCATGTGAAAGAGCACCCACAAAATAAAAATAAGCCATTCCATTTCCTATCGTTCAAAGGAGCTCCTTCCTATGTCTGAAGACACAATGCTTCAGTTTTGCAGCATTCCTCTTCACAGAAAGGTTAGCAAATCTACAGTTTTCAAGGGAAAATATTTTTTAAATGAAGGGGGATTAGTTATAATGAAGAAACATTTATCTTGAGGGTATAGGATATGGTGATGTAATAATGTTAAAAAGCTAGCCAAGATTTCCATGTGGTTCTTGCCTTTGACCTTAGTTTCAGATTCAGAAATGTGTCATTATCCACTTATCCAGATATGATCAAATGATCCATGAATAAGAATTCACCAAATGTCTATTCTGGGTTAGCAACTGTGCTAAGACATATCCTAGTCATATGTTGGTGAATGTATTGACACTAACTCAGTTTATGGAAGATTGATTTGCAGCTGATAATGTCAATTTATTAATTTATGATCACAAATAATTCATTTTTGGCCCTAGATATTCCAGGGTTTGAATAAAAAAAATATAGGTTAAGACATGGTAGGATGCTCCCTTGGTATTTGGTCTGGCCTTGGTTGAGCAAGCTAGTAGAGATTAGGGATGGAGTAAAGATGGTCAGCATGGCCAAAGTTGGGACTTGAAGTTATCAGATATGTGTATGTTTGTATATGTACACTACAAATATATATATATGTATAATTATAATTATTTTTAAAATTCATATATTTAATCATAACTATTTTATGTTGTACTTAAAATATGTGTGTATATATAAATATAAAACAAGGCACAGTTCCTTTTCCTGAGTAGCTTATGATCTAATGGGAATGGGAGTAAAAGTGTGTGCAGATTTGTTAAAGATGATATCATTTATATATAAGAATTACAGAAGGTTTCACAGAAAAAGTAGCACCTGAACTGGATCTTCAGGGGAAGTTTTTCAGCAGGCAAAGATATGCGCAGAGAAATCATTCCAGACATGGGATATAAGGGTCACAGAGGCATGAAAGCATAGGATAAACTCAGAAAACCTCAAATAATTTGGTTAGCCTATTGGACAAATAGGTTGAAGGTGCTCAAGAAAGCAAATTATCATGAGAAAATTGTACAATAAATAATGAACTGGAGCAAAGCAACTGAATGTTCTTTGGGGATATTTCTATGAAGCTATGATAGCTCAATGGTTTGCCCTTCTATTCTAGAGAAAGTATCTAAAATCACAGTATCCTCTTATTCCTCAGGATAGTGTCAGATAAATGCTGAAATTATTGCTCTTTATCTTTCCTTTTCATGGAATTCATGATGACTACTATGATCTAGTCATTACAATATTATCTTTCATTTTGACACTTTCATAATGCCATAATTTTCAATTTTATTTATTATTTTCATATTTTAGGTTGACTATTTTCTAACTGACATATTACTTATCATCAGAAACCTGTCTCCAAATCATATTTAGTAGGATAGATTACATCTGGCAAGGTTTCCTTGAAACAACTAATATCCTTAATTTCTACAATTGAATTAATCCTCCCTTCATTGCAGAGAGGAGACTCTGTTTAACATTTCCACAAACTCAATTAGTAGAAAAACTTTAGTTAATAAAAGATCAAAGACTGATGATAGAAGATTGTTATTTTAATACTGATATAATCATTATGAAAAGCAATTTGGAAATATGTAAATAAAATATGTTATTATGTCCAGACCCTTTGACCCAGAAATTCCATTATTAAGTTTATACCCCAAGGAGGCCATTGATAAGAAAGCCCTCAAGCACACCAAAATATTTTTAGTAATACTTTTTTTGTTATAGCAAAAAATTAGAAACAAAGCAGATTTCTTTTAATCAGCTAAAGAAATTGTTATATGTAACTATAATGGAATAATGGAATATTACTGCAGCATGACAAATATGATGAACAAAGAAAAGCAGCATGACTAAAACAATGCAAACTGAAAAAATACTCACACTCCCAAAATAAGAAAATTCAAAACTGAATGTTGCAAAAAACAAATAAACAAACAAACAAAAAACCCATGGCTTAAAAAAAAGATCTATGAAAAGTCATTGTGACCTATTGAATAGCTCACTTACAAGTGTTATACATTGCACATATTTTCAGACTTTTTTTTGTAGTTGTATTGCTGTACTGATCAATCATGCTGACTTTTTTCTTCTTCCTTTTTCTTCTTCTTGTCTTTAAAAAAATTTTAATATGGGATGTAATTCTGATTTCTTGGGCAATTGGCATGCATTGCTTAATGAAGTGATATGCCTGATATGTAATATATTAATGTGAGTCAACTCTCAGGTATTTGCTGTATGTCTGAAACCCAGAATGGGGTTAGATTTAAGGGATAAGTAAGGGATAAATGAAATGTAACTATTAAGAAAAAATAAGAAAATTAATATTTAAGCACTAAGTTGTGGATGGTAAAATTTTGCTATTTGAGTCAAACACTGTTGGAACTATAATTTACTCATGTTTCAAATTTTTGTTGTCTGAATTGTCATAAAGTCAAGAACATAAAGTTTGAACAAGAAATTTCCCCACCTGGTTACCTTGAGCCTTACTTTTGATAACCTTTGACTAGATGATTGTAGCAATCAGATATGAATCATGCCTAGAATCAAATAGAGCTAAAGGAGTTTTTCCTGTTTTACTATATGTCAGGTCAATTTGTACCCATGAGGGATGAGTCTTGACATTGTTAAAAACTATATCTATATCCCTCCTATAATAATGAGCAGTATTTAAATGCAATACTAAATTCATTAATTAGTAGATTGATACTGGAATATCTCTGAAATACTATAATAGGATGCAAATATGAAAAATCTTGCAATTCTTCCCCCCTCTGAGGCCAGGGTTAAGTGACTTGCCCAGGGTCATACAACTAGGAAGTGTTAAGTGTCTGAGATCAGATTTGAACTGGGGTCCTCCTTAATTCAAGGCTGGTGCTCTATCCACTGAGCCACCTAGCTGCCCCCTAAAATCTTACAATTTTAATCTGTATTCATGGTCAAATTATAATATAAGGATAATATTCTTCAAAAGAGTAAATTAGACAAAGTAATATGACAAAGATATTAGGGTCTTACTAAGTGCTAAGTCGGTACTTAACAATTCTCTAGTTCTGGCCTTTAAGGGAAGTTTTACCCCTTTGAACTTCTGGGGAGGAGCTTACATGTTTAAGAGAGAGCCATCTGTGGCAGGTCAAAGATAAAATGACAAAAATATAACGGAATAGTAAATTTTGAGAAATCAATAGGATTAGACTGTTTTCTCCAATAATTATATACAAAGATATATATATATATATATATATATATATATAATTATCTTCCAAATGTATCTAGTATGAAATTTTAAACTTTGAGTATTATTTAGTAATAAGTTCTCAAAATTGAAGTTCAAAGGTAAAACTTCCCTTAAAGGCGGGAACTAGAGAATTGTTAAGTACCGACTTATCACTTAGTAAGAACCTAATATTTCATTATCTCATTAGCACTTAGTAAGAACCTAACATGTCCCCTCTCCCCTATGCTTTTGTGGCATCCCCAGCACATAGCATACCTGGCACATATTAAACATCTAATAATTGATTTTTTATTAATTTGTTCATTCTTTAATGAGATTACAAATACTCTGAAGTCAGGGACTTCATCTGATACTTTTCTACATCTTTCATAATACCTGATGTAGTGTTTTGTAAGTGCTTCCTTAATTTTGAAGATCTTTTTTTTTCTTTTTTTTCCCCCCACTTATTTTACATGGGCTCTTTGGGTAAAGGGAAGCTGTTTTTACAAATTAAAGTGACATTAAAAAGGCAATAAAAGTTCATTTTAATTTTAAAATAAGTATTTATTTGTTGGCTGATGTTTAGTATGTTGTATAATATTGTGGTAAGTGATGGAAATTGTTTCTTCCCTGTTCCTTTACTATTTAAGTAACTAAAGACACTAAAGTCTTTTCTCCAAGATAAAAGCATAGTGATGTATGGGGAAAGAAGAAATGGCTTGTAGGGAGTTGTTAGCCATGAGGAAAGGATTCCAAAGATAGTTTTTGTTCTTCCCTTACATAAGGGAGGTGTCAAGGAAAAATAGAGGAGTATATAAAGACTTGCTTGCTAATCTGAAAACTTGGAGAGTGGCAGTCAGGCTATGGAAAATTGATAACTTTGTGCCTTCTTCCACCCTGAGCAGCACAGAGTAAAAACCAAAACATCACCCCTTCCCCCCTGCAAACCAACCAGTATTTATGAGAGAAGATCCATAATCAGGACTATATATGCCTCTGGGGACTCATATAGAACTTTAAAATGATTGATTACTTATTTTTTTATTTCTATTTGGTTTTCCTCACTATAAAAGACACATTTGGGTAGCTTTGGGGATGGAACTGAAGAAGACTTGAGTTCAAATCCAGCCTCAGACACTAATACCTATATAAACCTGGGTAAATGCTTTCACCCCCATCTGCTTCAGTTTCCTCAACTGTAAAAGGGGATAATAAAAGCACTTATATCTCAGGGTTGTTGTGAGGATAAATGGAACAAACTTTATAAAGTCCTTAGCACAGTGCCCAACACATAGTAGTTGCTTAATAAATGTTTGTTCCCTTTCTTCCTTTCCCTAATAAAACTTTACTCTGTAATACTGCAAATTATATGCTTTCAAATCTCAGTGTATTGGGGATCGTGTAGGTATTTTCCCAGGGACAGAGAAGTTCTGTGGGCCCTTTGTGTTATGAAAAACACAACAAGGTTGCACTATTAATTGAAGGGGAAAAAAAGCAAATAATAAAGATATTTACTTTTTTTCTGTTCTTCCTTGGCAGTCGCAATGGTTTTGTTGTAGAGAGCCCTTGTGTTTCGTAGTTCCTCCTCTGTCTGCCTCCTCTCTGACTCAAGAACAGAATATTGATCGTGGTGCTTCTCCAGTTCCATCTGTAGCTGAGCCAAATGCTGCTGCACACCATAAAGTTGTACGCCAAGCTCCTCCCTCTGAGTTTTGCCATGCTTTGTAGCCACAGTCTGTACAGAAAAGAAGTCAATCAGTGCCGCTTACATTGGACAAAACTTATGTAGTTGATCAAGTAAATACTGTACCAGCTCATGAATCTCCAGTTTCAGCTTATCTATCTGTTTGTTTAGGTAATTCTTCAGTGCAGATTGGAATCTTTTCATCAAGGGCTGAAAGAAAGAAAAACCAATATTTTTTATTATCTACAATCCAGTGGTAGGAAATAAGAATGTTTTACATGTTTGGTTTTACTATTGTGTAATTCGCATGTGCGTAGATAAATGCATGCACAAGGGAGCATTTATTAAATTCCTACTATTAGAAACAAATGTCAGAGCACAGTTCCCTCTCTCCCCCAATTAGTTAATCAATAATGACATTACCAAGGTATTAAGGAATTTTCCCACAATTTCAACACAAAGTTTGAACAAGCCCTTAATATAAAAGGAACATAGGTCTTCAAGCTATTGAACTATTAAATGAAAACAGGTGACACCTTAGAAGAAACAATTTAAGATTAGCTAGATGAATTAGACATATCTCTGGAACTATGTATGAAGAAAGTACTGAGCTCAGAAGTGAGTCAAGTTTTGTAGCTAAGGATTTCAGCTGAGCCACTGAGAATCACTGGCAGCAGCAGTTGTGTATGGGGTCATTTCTCTTTCTCTTTGTTTCTTTCTCTGTCTCTCTCCTTTCTGTCCCTGGTTCTCTCTCTGATTTTCTGTTCTGTCTCTGTCTCTCTGTTTATCTGTCTCTGTTTCTCCTTTCTTCATTGATCACATTACTGGAGACTCTAGACTAGTACCACACAACACATATAATTGAGACTAGAGAACATAATATAATTGAGAACAAATATGGATAGACACAGACATATTCAGAAGAATAGCCACCCAAGGGAGGAAAACAGCTTCTAGGAATATGATCCCTTTTGATAGAGAGAATGCCAGCTATGGATCCCAGAAAGGCATCAATTCCTGCAGTTTCCCAGAGGGCTGTACCTAAAGGAAATTCCATGGGACTTCCCCAAAGAATAAAATTACTCCCTTGCTAGGATTTGTGAGACATTCCTTTGCCTAATGTGATCCCTATATACGTACCTCACTACCTTTGTGTTTTAAGACTGATCCTATTCTCCCCAGGGACCCTGTATATACAAGCCCAAATGTACCTGCAGCTTGTGGGGTAGGGGTATGCTTTGTATCACTCATTCTTACTATTTCACCTTAGCAAATACCCTTTTCTAAAAACTAGTCTGGTTGACAGATGTTAGTGAGAAGCAGGATGGTAGAAATTCATGAATGATAGAACTAGAAATCTAATCCCTTAAGTTACCCCTAGAACTCTGAAGAAAGTAGTAGTCTGTTATCTCTCAAGAACCTCACTCACCAATGTGAGTAGAAGTTGGAGGCAGGTGTACAGGGTCATAATACACACCATTTCATGGCAAACAATTATTAGTTAATAAAAATAGAGGTCTTGGTTTTAGAAAAGGTACAAACTATTAAGGGTAGGTAGGATTAAAATTTGTGATAAAATTTAATTGTAAAAACATGCACATCACTTTGGTCACTTTGGCAGCATCCTTCTAATTCCCCATTTCTATTACTCTGAGAACTATAATCCCCCAAATTGGCTTGCATTTAATATGTTCATATTAGCCACATAACCATTTTGGAAAAATCAATAATGCTATGCACTATGAACAGAAAAAAGTTATCTGTCAGGAATTGTCCTTGTTCTTAAGGTGAGGAAATAAGAAATGCATTGTACAATTAAAATATATGACAGTATATGTTAAATGACAAGTGAATGTCATAGACAAATGTACTAAGAATTTAGAGGAGGGAGAGATTAACATTGGACTGGAATGGTCAGGGAAACAGGAAACAGATAGGTACAGTGGAGGAAGAAAATATGATTAAAACGCAGTTTCTGGGGAGGATTCTGGGAAGATAGCAGAGGAGGCTGATAAATTTCAAGTTCTTCCGATTTCCCCCACAAATAGAACAAATTTGCGCTTCAGAGCAAACATAGACTGGCTAAAAATCAGGAAGACTTGGGGCAGAGGAGGGCTCCTCCAGGTACAACTTGAGAACATAAGAAGACAGACCTGAGGTACAGTATTAACCAGTATGAAGTGCAAATAATTCCAGTCTAACTCCACAGAAACATCAAGTGGGGATCCCTGGGTAATCTAGCAGATTGTGGCTGGAGTCTCTACTGGAACCTCAGAAACTTTCACCTCCTGGACTGTTTGTGGAGTCTGGGTCTGAGTCCCAGAGGACTGATGGAATCTGGTTGATTGGGAGTGCCAGGCCCAGCTGTGTTGCAGAGCATGGCACAGGAGAAGAAGAAACCATTACAACCAGTGAGTGCAGGGGCAGTGGGGCAGGGACACTGCTGGCTGTAGGCACTTGTTGGAGGGGAAAACTCTTGGTTTGGAGATTTTGGTCAGAGGGGAGAGCTGAAGTAAAGCTAGAAACATCATTCTCTGCACCCCAGGATCAGAGGTGCTTATACTAATACCTCTTATTTTTAAAAAAATGAATTAGCAAAGAAGAAAGAACCCCATCATAGACACTTACTATGGGAACAGGGAAGCCCAGGGTTCATCTTCAGAGGAGGATACTGAAGTAAAAAAAATCTTCTACCCCAAAGAGTAACATGGAATGGCTCCAGGCCCAGAGAGAATTTATAGAAGAACTCAAAAAAGAATTTAAAAATCAAATGAGAGACATTGAGAAAAAACTAAAAAAATAAAAATAAAAACCACTTGGGAAAAACAAGATTATGAAAAAGAAAAAAGTTAATCAGCTAGAAAAGGAGATATAGTCTCAAAGATGAAGGTAACTCTTTGAAAATGAGAATTGGTCTCAGATGATGAAATTGAAACTATATCCACTCCTATGAAAGAGTGTTCCAAATCACTACTGATCAGAGAAATGCAAATTAAGACAACTCTGAGATATCACTCCACACCTGTCAGATTGGCTAAGATGACAGGAACAAATAATGATGAATGTTGGAGGGGATGTGGGAAAACTGGGACACTAATACATTGCTGGTGGAGTTGTGAAAGAATCCAGCCATTCTGGAGAGCAATTTGGAACTATGCCCAAAAAGTTATCAAACTGTGTATACCCTTTGATCCAGCAGTGCTACTACTGGGCTTATACCCCAAAGAAATACTAAAGAGGGGAAAGGGACCTGTATGTGCCAAAATGTTTGTGGCAGCTCTTTTCATAGTGGCTAGAAACTGGAAGATGAATGGATGTCTATCAATTGGAGAATGGTTGGGTAAATTATAGTATATGAATGTTATGGAATATTATTGCTCTGTAAGAAATGACCAACAGGAGGAATAAATACAGAGAGGCTTGGAGAGACTTACATCAACTGATGCTGAGTGAAATGAACAGAACCAGAAGATCACTATACACTTCAACAACAATACTGTATGAGGATGTATTCTGATGGAAGTGGAAATCTTCAACATAAAGAAGATCCAACTCACTTCCAGTTGATCAATGATGGACAGAAACAACTACACCCAGAGAAGGAACACTGGGAAGTGAATGTAAATTGTTAGCACTACTGTCTATCTACCCAGGTTACTTATACCTTCGGAATCTAATACTTAATGTGCAACAAGAAAATGGTATTTACACACATATATTGTATCTAGGTTATACTGTAACATATGTAAAATGTATGGGATTGCCTGTCATCAAGGGGAGGGAGTAGAGGGAGGGAGGGGATAATTTGGAAAAATGAATACAAGGGATAATATTATAAAAAAAAATTACTCATGCATATATACTGTGAAAAAAATTATAAATTAAAAAAAAAAAAAAGAAAATGAGAATTGGACAAGGGGAAGCCAGTGAAGGTATGAGAGACCAAGAAATAACATGAGATTATAAAGAATGAAAAAATAGAACAGAATATGAAATATTTTATAAGAAAAATAACAGACTTGGATAACAGATTAAGAAGAGAAAATATAAGAATAATTGAACTGCCTGAAAGTTGTGATCAAAAAAAGGACCTTGACACAACAATGCAAGAAATAATCCAAGAAAATTGACCTATAGTGATAGAACATGAAAGGAAATTAGAAATAGAAAAAAATCCACTGATCACCACCTCAATGAGAGCCTTTGTGGAAAATACATAGAAAATTATTGCCAAATTTTGAAACCCCTAGATCAAAAGGAAATTTTTTCAAGAAACAAGAACAATTCAAGTACAACGGAGCTACAATTAGAATTGTATAGGATTTATCAGCAGCCACAATTAAAGACTAAAGGTCCTGGAATCACATCTATTGACAATCAAAAGAACTAGGCCTGTATCCAAAAATAAAATAGCCAGCAAAATTATCTACACTATTGAATGAAAAAAAAATGCAACATTCAATGAACTTGCAAATTTTCAGTACTTTCTATCAACCAAACTCAAACTTAATTGTAAATTTAACATAGCTAATATCAAAGATCAATTTCAAGGAACTCAATATGGACAAATTGTTTTATCTTTTTTTTTACATGGGAAATGTATAGCATACGTTTATGATTGACATAAACAACAGGACAGCTTAAAAGAAAGATTGGGATAGAGATAGGGTAAAAATAGTAATTATATTATACAAATGAGGTGCAGAGAACAAATAAATTCAAAGTCATTAGACGAGGGAGGAGGGTTCATAGTTCTAAAAGCCCACTCACATAGGGAATGAATTAAATAGACAACACTTCATAGATAACATGAAGGATATAGCATCCTCCAAAATTTATAAAGAAATAAGGGGAAAGAGATGAGCAGACAGGGAAGCAAAGGGTGAGAGAACAAGACAAGGGAGGCATCCATGGGTGGGGGGAAAGTAATAGAAAGGTAAGTTAAGAAGTAGAATGAAGCAAAGAGTCAGGAGTCAGCCTATGTGTGTGTGTATGTGTCAGGGTATGTGTGTAAAAAATGAACATAGCATGAATATAATTTCTTCTATTAATATATACACTTTCTTGAACTGGTATTTATAGTTATATATTTTGAATTCTCCCTGATGTTATGGTGGGCACATGACAATGTTCTCTTTTGTTTTGTGTCACTTTGTTTTGTATTCTGTATCTGTTTTTCTTTTTTACTTATTCTGTTTCTTTAAATAAAATAAATTATTAAAAAATAAAATGCAGTTGCTAATCATTCTAGTTGTTTCTCAATCTGTGTTCAGCTGCTTATGTCAAAAGTAAAATTTAAGAATCTTCTTACATGGTCAGGATCCAAAACCACCAACTGAGTTTCTTCTTCTGCTTCCTCACTTATTTCTGATTCTGATACATGCTCCATCTCAACTCCCCCAGGGCTGTAGAAATTAATAGCATCCAACAACGGAGTAGCTGCTAGGACTCCTATTGGAATTGAGGGTGGAGATAAGAAAAAATGAGAAGTCAGATGGTACAGTAAGAAAAAAATCACTTAGAAGTCGATATAAGCATGGGTTAATACTTTTGAATACATTATTCTAAATTTATTCAAACAATAAGTATGGCAGGGCGGCTACTTCCTTAGATCCAGACAGCAATGTTTTTCTTCATGCTATCTAATATTCATTGGCTTTTATGGTTGTCATATCAGACTGTCAACTCATATCCAATATGCAGCACACTAAAACTCTCACATCACTTTTTTTCAGAAGAACTGACTTCAAGTCACATCTCCTTTATATTGTACATATGAAACTGATGTTTTGAAAGCCAAGTGTAAGACATTGTATTCACTTGTGTTCCATTTTGTTTTATTGGCTTTATCCCAGTGTTCTAGTCTTTTAAGATATTTTTGGATCCTGACTGTGATCCAGTGTATCAGCTATTTTTCCTAGCTCAGTATAGCCTTCACATTAAATAAGCATACTATATTTTCATTTATCCAAATCATTGATATAGACATAAATAGCAAAAGCTGAAAGAAAGATCCATGGGGTACACCATAGAGATTTTTTTCCAAGTTGATATCTAATCATTAATAATTGGTCTTTGGATCCAGTCATTCAGCCACCTAATTGATTTTCCTGTCTCAATTCTGTCCCAACCTCAAAATCTTACAAAGATTAATGCTGAAAACTATCTTTCTGTGTAATTGAAAAAAAAAAAAAGCAGCATTAAGTTAAAAAAAAATCTTAAAGCTTTCTAAAAACCTGACCATCTGTAGAACATTTTGTGGTTTGCAAAACCCTACATAAATTATCTCATTTGATCCTCACAACCACCATGTGAACTAGATAATACAGGTATTATTTATACCCATTTTATAGATGAGGAAATTGAGGCTCAGAAAGATTATGCTATAGTCACATAGTGTCAGAGGCAGTATCTGAATCTAGGTCTTACCTGACTCTTAAGTTCAACAATCTAATCACTATTGCACTTTACTTCTCATTAATAGTATTATGCATGTGGGAAAAAGTTTTGCTTTTTTTTCCTATAAAATAAGTTTTTTCTATAAATGGTCTGAGTGAATACAAATAAAGAAACTATGGAGTATAAAGTTTTGTTATGTTGGGTTTTCAGGATAGTCAAAGAAAATGTGTGTTTTTCCAATTAATCTAAATTAACTTATATATATATATCCATCTTTTTATTTTTTATATTTGAAATTTTGGGGAATAAAATAGCACTCCACTACATTTATATATATATATATATCATTATATTATAGTTTATTCAGCTAGTCTTCAATTATTTGATTTTTGTGGTCTGTTTGCAGGGATTTTTTTAAATTACAAATAAAGCAGCTATAAATATTTCTGCATAGATATATTTTCTCCCCCTCTCACCTTGTAATAACAACTTTAGGATATAGTCTCACCATCTATAGTCATACCAACAATGTAATAGGGATAGGAACCAGAACTGTGATTTCATTGATGTAGGCAACTCCTAGATAAAAAAAAAAAAAATTCTCTACCCATATAGGTCAACACCTCCTCTGCCAAATTACAATCTTAGAGATTTTCTAAAAAATTATGTGTAAGTGTAAAAATCATGCTCATGGTCCCACAGCTAATATGTGTCAGAGGTAGGACCTAAATCCAAATATTCCTGGCTTTAATGCTAATATCTCATATCTTATGATAAATATCCCAATGAATTCTATGCATATGAATATTTAAATAATTTGGGGAGGGGTGGGCAAGATTAATTGGGGTTAAGCGACTTGCCCAGGACCACACATTGTAAGTGTGCTTAGGTCCTCCTGACTCTGAGGATAGTGCTAGCTGCCCTGATTTAAACATTTTTTTAAAACTCTTCAAAAATATGAAATTTTTAAAAAATCCTCATTTACAAGGATTACTTTTCACTTTTATATTTTTGTAACCAACATTTAGAACAAGTTTGATGGTAATAAATACTTAAAATATAAACACTGATGAGCAAGTTCTATATAACTTATTCATCTAACTGCATGGCATAATCTGAGAAAGAAACATTCTTCATCTGGTTTCTCCTATGTGAATAGTCAAGCCAAGCTCTTTCTTTTTCTGTTTCTTTCTGTCTGTCTGTGTCTCCTCCTCTCTCCCCTCTACCTCTCATTCCCTCCCTTCCTTTTCTCTGTTTCTGTCTCTATGTCTCTGTGTGTGTGTCTCTGTAACTCTGCATGTGTGTGTGTGTGTGTGTGTGTGTGTGTGTGTATGTGATCTCTTCTTTGAAACCTTGCAGTGTTTGTGGGCTTGAAATGTCATCTGTAAACAATAGCATCTGGAGGACCTCACTATCCAAAAGGAATTTTTAAAAACTTGAAATCTATGCTGGACAGCTTCCATCACTGTGATGAAAACTTTGGCTAGCTTAAATCTCCATATTTTGTAGATTTTCTGATGTTTATGATCAGATGTTTGTTGAACAAGGTTATTTCTCTTGTTATTATTGTCAAGATATCTTGAATGATTATTGACATGTGGGTAAGATATCTTGACAACAAATATCCTATAAGAAGGTATTTTGTTCTTTTAGGTCAAAGGTTTTTTCATAACAAAGAATACACACAATTTTATCTTATATTCTGTACACCTTTACCATATGAGCAGGCAAAAATAGTATAGTCCATTATAGGATATCACTTGTGAAAGCCTGCCTGTTCCCATTCTTGAGGATACCCTTGATATATGTGTATATGGTTACATTTATAATGTTATTGCTTTTGGCTTTGGCAAACCAGACCCTGAGAATTTCTCTGTGACAACACTGACTAGAATGATATAAGGCAAGGAGGGGAGCTCCAGTAGGATTTCTGTAAAAGCTGTATGCAGAAATTAAGCAAAGAGTCGACCTTTTGGAATTTGTATGGCTCCTTGAATATGCAATAAATAGCAACTTCAATCTGAGTTCTTCATTCTAAAATGGGACCTGGTGCCCCACTGAGATTTTTCCTCTTTCTGTTTTAGATCAGCTTTTTTTTGTTTCTCACTCTCTTTTTCCTCCCTCTCTCTTTTTCATAACAAAGAATAAACACAATTTAATCTTGCATTCTGTACATCTGTACATCTACATGTAAGAGAGTAAAGTGATAGTCCAAATTTCTTCTCATGGCTTGTCTCTCTGAATCACAAAATCCCAAATTCTAGTCCATTTTCAATTCCTCATGTTTTAAAAGAATCCACTAAATTCCTCTCTCCCTCTCTGTGTATATATATATATATATATATATACACACACACACACACACACATACATATATATGTATATATATATATATATATATAAAATAAAAATTTCCAATATAATATTCAATTTTGTAATTTTTCTCATTTATTATATTCAGAAAATGAAGCCATGAAATTTCACTAATAAAGTTTTATCATTTTGCAATTTAATTAACTATGTCTTTAAAAATGAAGTTTCAAGACAAGTCCAAGTATGTGCATGCATATTTAATATTAAGAGTACTTTGCTATTTTTTGTGATATAGTTGTCCTATTTCTCTATCTTAATAGTATTTTTTCATTTAAAAAGCATTCTTATCTAAAGTAAGGATTTTAATTCCTGGTTTTCTGATGAATTTTTGTTCTAATTTCTTATAAATATTTAAGTATCATTGTTGTCTTTGACATGTAAACAAGGCAACATTTTAGGGTCTACATGCAACTAATTTTCTTTTTATAAGTGTATTAAATCCATTAAAATCTAAAGTTGAATTTTTATCAATTATTTTCTTTATTTTTTCTTACATGTATACATACATGCTTCTTCTGACACCTCCTCACAAACATAAACACAATTAAAATCCTGGTTTTTATAAATACAATTTCACTTAACCAGTTTATTACAAATGATATACTCCATTAAAATTCTATAGCATCCACTCAAGTTCTAGAAGAATTCACAGAATCATAAAGTTTTAAAAAGTCCTGAAAAGTTATCAAATTCAACTAATAGCTCTATAAGAATTCATTCCTTTATCTACTTATATATTTAACAAGCATTTATTATATGCTAGATTATTTTATGTGTTAGAGATAGAAAGACAAACAAGAAAAGAGTCCCTCCCTGCAAGGAGATTAAATTCTGTTATAATATATGCACAGATAAATCAATACTAAACACATTACAAAGTAGTCCAGAGGCAAATGACCATTAAAACCTGGGGAGAATCAGTAAAGACTTTGTGTAGAAATTGATACTTTGCTTGATCTTTGAAACAAGTTAGGGATTCTATAAAGAAGAGGGAAGGAGGTTATATAATCCAGACAGTGACATTCTATGTAAAGGTACAATGGATGGAAAAATGGAATATCACATATGGAGAACAAGTAGACTAGTTTGCCTGAAACAAAAAGTACTGGGGGGAAATGAAATGAAATCAATCTGAAAAGATTGCTTGGAACCAGATTTTGAAGACCTTTAAACACTTAGTAGAAGAATTTCTATTTTATATTAGGTAAAAGGAACCAATAAAACTTCTTAAGCAAGGAAATGACGACATTTGACCTGTTTGGAGAAAGAAGAGATTAGAATCTATGGAAACCAATTAGAAGGCTATTGAAATAATACAGGTGAAAAGTAATGAGGGTCTGAACCAGGTAATGGCTGTGTGGGCAAAGAAAAGAAATGGAGGCAAAAGATAACGATGGGAGTGGAATTAAAAAGACTTTGCAACTGATTGAATTTGAGGGAATGGTGTCAAGGATGATACTGACAATATGAACCCATATGATTAGGAAGATAATGGTGCCCTCAAAAGAAACACTGAAATTTGGAAGTAGAATATATTTTTGGAGGAAAGATAAGTTATATTTTGGAAAGTTTGAGTCTCAGATACCCAATTAAAGATATCCAATAGGCAGTTAATAAATTCAGCCTTGGAGATCAGGAGAGAGGTTAAATTGGATATATAGATATGTCTTATGTAAAGCTTTTTGTTTTGTTTTTTTTGGTTTTTTTTGCAAATGTGACACAATCTGTTGGTTTGATATCATACACATGAAAGATGATAGGAAACTACTTTCTGAAGGCTGAAGACTTTATGGATATTCTGCATGTTAGCCTTCAGGTCTTCCCCCTCTTTCTTCCCTGAAAGAGTCTTCTTCACCCTCATAAAGGAATATAGCAAAAAAAAACAAAAACAAAAACAAAAACAATACAAAACAAAACCTTGACTGTTGTTGAGTCAGAACATTTTAAAGTCATATGTCATTCTGGATAAACAGTCAACTGGAAAAGGCTGCTTCCAGTGAAACAGTAGGCCAATGTCAAAAGTCTACACATGTTCAAGGCCTCTAGTCTGCCAAAAAGAGCTATCATCTTCCATGATTGTGATTCCATTTTAACAAAATGATATTGTCTGCACATGTCTGCACTACAGACATTATACTTTCACAAAGATAGCAACTAAATCAATGAGAACTTTTGAAATCATCAAGGGACAAGGAGAACAGAGAGAAAAGAAGAGAACATCTTTATTTAGAGAACAGAAAAAAATGATTCTTCAACAAAGGAGAAGAACTAGTGGCCAAAAAATAAAAGTATCAAGAAAGAGCAATGTCAGGTGGTGCAGTGGATAGAGCACCAGCCTTGAATTCAGGAGGACCCGAGTTCAAATTTGGTCTGAGACATTTAACACTTACTAGCTGTGTGACCCTGGGCAAGTCACTTAACCCCAGCCTCAGGAAAAAAAAAGAAAAAAAAAGAAAGAACAATGTCTTGGTGGAATTGTGAATACATCCACCCATTCTGGAGAGCAATTTGGAACTATGCTCAAAAAGTTATCAAACTGTGCATACCCTTTAACTCAGCAGTGTTACTATTAGGCTTATATCCCAAAGAGATCTTAAAGAAGGAAAAGGGACCTGTATGTGCAAGAATGTTTGTGGCAGCCCTTTTTGAAGTGGCCAGAAACTGGAAACTATATGGATGCCCATCAATTGGAGAATGGCTGAATAAATTGTGGTACATGAATATTATGGAATATTATTGTTCTGTAAGAAATGACCAAAAGGATGATTTCAGAAAGGCCTGGAGAGACTTACATGAACTGATGCTGAGTGAAATGAGCAGGACCAGGAGATTATTATATACTTCAACAACAATACTACATGATGATCAATTCTAATGGACGAGGCCCTCTTCAACAATGAGATGAACCAAATCAGTTCCAAAAGAGCAGTAATGAACTGAACCAGCTACACCCAGCGAAAGAACTCTGGGAGATGACTATGAACCACTATATAGAATTCCCAATCCCTCTATTTTTTTCCGTCTGCATTTTTGATTTCCTTCACAGGCTAATTGTACACTATTTCAAAGTCCGATTATTTTTGTACAGCAAAATAACTGTATGGGCATATATTGTATTTAATTTATACTTTAACATATTTAACATGTATTGGTCAACCTGCCATCTGGGGGAGGAGGATGGGGAGAAGGAGGGGGAAAAATGGAACAAAGGGCTTGGCAAAGGTCAATGCTGTAAAATTAACCATGCATATATCTTGTAAATAAAAAGCTATAATAAAAAAACACAATAAAAAACAATATTTTAAAATGAAAGAAAAAAGAGCAATGTCATAGAAATCCTGGGATGAAAAAATATGTAGGAGGAGAGAGTATTCAACGACATAAAATTCTACAGAAAAGTCTAAGGATTAAAAGAAGGCTATCAGATTTAGTATTTGAGGATTACTGGTAAGGTCCCATCAAAATATTAATATCAGCTTTTTTATGGTAGCAAAGAAATGGAAGAAAAATAGATGTTCAATAATTGGGGGATTGGCTGAACCAATTAGTATATGAATGTAATAAATATAGTGTATGAATGACCATGCAATAAATATAATGAATATGAAGAATTCAGAATAACTAAGACCACCTAAAAAAAACTGATATAGAAATAATTAAAAATAAAATATACACAATAACTATCACAATGTAAATTGAAAGAAAAAACTGTAATTTTTATATGATTATAATAAACAAATATGGCCTAGAGAGGAAAAGAGATGAGAAAAATGTACTTTCTTCCCCTCTGTTCAGAGTTGGAGAACTAAGGGCACACAACATTACATATAGTCATCAAACTGATTTAATGTATTGGTTGGTTTAGCTGAACATTCTTTTCTTTCATTTTTATTCGTTAAAAGGGATAGTTCAAAGAGAATGGGAAAAAAAGGCATATATTTGTAGATAAAAGTGATATTAAAACCAGATATCAATACATGTTTTAAAAAAAAAAAAAAGGAGGTGATTATTACTGACAATGGAGAAAGCATTATCAGTTGTGTGAAAAATTCTGGAAGCTAGATTGGAATGGGTTGAAAAGTAATAGGAGAGATATGGAGGCAATAAGTAAAGACATTTTCCTAGGACTTTAAATGAGAAAAAGGAAGTGAGATATATAATAATAAACTAAATTTTAAAATAGAAAGGTAAAGGAATTGAAATGTGTGCATTTTCAGATAATATTACTATATAATTAGTTTGGGGCAGCTAAGTTGCATAGTGGTAGAACCAGAAAGTCATCTTTAGGAGTTCAAAAATGGCCTCAGACAGGCTGTGACCTTAGGCAAGTCACTTTACCCAGTTTGTCTCAGCTTCTCATTTGTAAAATGATCTGGAGAAAGAAGTGACAAACCATTCCAGATTTTCAGCTAAGTTCACAAATTGAATCATAGAGAGTTGGGCACCACTGAAAAGAACAAATTATTAATTTTACTTGTTTTATTTTGTTACAGGGGACCTCTTATGAAGTAGAGATAATTTCTAAGTATAATTTTAAAAAATTAAATACACTAAAAAACTTTCAAAATATAATAATAGCTTGAGGGGCAGGATAGTCAAAATAAACTTTGAATGCTAATTTACTTTACTCACTTATTTAAAATAAAATAGATTACAGAATGGATATATGAGAATATTTAGAATAGGGAAGAAGCCAATAGATAAAGACCCAAATACTCCATTCTACAACCTACTGGACCAATTACTCTACGTTTTCCCCTTTTCGAGTATTTTATCTGTCTCCCTCTACTGTTCTCTATAGGCTTTTTGCTTTTAGAATCTGTTATTCTTACCTCTCCCCCTGGAGATGAATACATGGAAAATATATTTCATCAAAATAGTCAGGGGGCTTTTAATTTTAAAAAGTGAACATTTATTGAGTCTTCAATTATTTGAAAACTTTTAAAAATTCATTACTAAAGAAACTTAAAACAATTTTACAAATTAAACTTTACTTTAAAATAAGAATTAATATTTTATACACACATATGTATATTGGGATATGCTTGGACATATGTGACACATCTATATGGCATCTATATAACTTGTCTTAGCTTGTTCTTGTTTTTTCAATATCTGTAACAGGCAAAGTCAAGAATCTCTCTTTTTAATCCTCCCCAATTTTGCTTATCTTTTAGTATTATTATGCTTAAGAATCCTATGTGTAACTTTTTGTTGATTAAAGTGAGAATTAACAAATGTTAATTTAATTTTTAAAAACTCTTTGCTGTTTTGATTTTCCCTCATGATAGTCCAGAATGAAAAGGATATCAAAACATCTGTCATTCTGATGTCCTGTTCTAATCTGTCCCCATTCCCATCCTTGAGGCAACACACACTAATCAGACCACTGAGTTATTAAAGTTAATATCAGAATTAATAATAAGCAAGAAGAAAGAATCCTAATGAGAAAATACTGTGTATAATTAAGATGATTTAACCCTAAATTATTTAAATAATTTATTGAAAAAAATTAGAAATGTGTAATAAAAATGTTGTCTATGCCAACTAAGATAATTTCATCCAGAAATTAAACCAACAAATTAATTGCTACAAGAAGATAAAAAGATAAAAAGAAGCCAGAACAAAACCATAATCAACAAGCATTTGACTTACTTGCCAAATGGAGAGATACAGCAACCAAAGACAACACTGGGCTAAAATATAAACTCATCTGTAAAATTCTTACAAATAAAAATGAACAGTATTGTCTCATAAAATAGAAAGAAGTAGTAGATGGCAATACCAATCTAAAGAAAACTTAGCAAAATATCTGAATAAGCAAAATCATCCCAGGGTAAATAAGAGATAAAAACAGAAAAAGAACTATAAACAGAAGAAAAAATATAAAAAGGTCTGCAAAAACTTAAAACTAATAATTTTCTCCATCAAGGAGAATGGAGCTACCACATAAATAAGGACCCTAACACCTGAAATATTTGTGAAGAAATAGTATTAAAAGAGTACAAAAACTGAGGGGGAAAGGACAGAGTGGATCAAGTATATCAATCAATAAGAACTTATTAAGGACTTATCATGATTCAGGCACTGTGACAGGTGCTAGAGAAACAAATCTAAGGAATCCTATTTGTAGATGACATTTTATTAATTGTATCAAGATCAAAGATATTGAAGAGGTTCCTGGAAAAGGTTTGCAATCATTCAAAGCAGTTTGACCTATCTGTCTAGGAAAGACCACATAGATATTGCTCAGATTTTAACATGCCTCTGAATGGATAATACATAGTTTGTCCAATAGTATGTATATAATAGACAATATAATCGAAAAGGAAGAAGAAAGCCAACTGGATTATTTTCATGATTTTACTGATTCTAAGCTTCCTCTAATATCAAAACATTTTCAACATAAACATTTTCCTGATATTGTTGTGTTGTCGGAGCAGCATGGGATACCATTGTCTCTAAAGAATTAAAGATAAACATTTATAGAAGGCAATGAAAAGGTACATGCTGAATGCAAGCAGGTAACAACATGAGAGGTTCTAAAGAACAATTGAAGAAGGTCATCAAAAGATTGAATGATTGATTATATGGTAAGAGCAAAGGATGACAGGTAGACAGTCAAAGCTTTCCAATGTTACCCTTGAAATGTTGGGAGAAAAGTAAATAAGATCTTTCATATGTTAGCTGGCAAATTAGCTGGTTAGTTGTGGCAAATATTTGGGAGATCTCAGATAAAAATCACAAGCAATCAGTTAATTGGGATCTGAATTGTTGGAAAGAAATGTCAAATTGATGAGATCTCAGATCTATTTGAATATTTTTAGCAGCTAGGTGATAAGAGTAGATAGAGCATCAGATCAGAAAGATCTGTGTATAGATGTACTTCTCACTGTTTTAACTGAACAATAAGGATAATAACACCCACCTCTAGGTTTGTTGTAAGGATTCAATGAGATATTTGTATGGCACTTAAGAGTGTGTGGCACATGATAGGTTACTTAATAAATGATTTTTTCTTTTCTTCCTATCTATTTATCCACATAGGATGGATGAAAGAGTCAGACTCTATGCAGCTCCTCACTCTGGTATCTTGCTGGAATTTTTTTTTTTTTTTGAGGGCGATAATAGGAAGTCTGGCTCCATTATAACCTCTCCCTTCACTATTTTTCTACAAGTCTCAATATTTTAATGTGTTCAAGAAGCTCAAAACATTGGCTATGAATATGTTAATAAAGGAAACTTCTA
The DNA here is from genome assembly GCF_048593235.1 of Sminthopsis crassicaudata. Taxonomy (NCBI): domain Eukaryota; kingdom Metazoa; phylum Chordata; class Mammalia; order Dasyuromorphia; family Dasyuridae; genus Sminthopsis; species Sminthopsis crassicaudata. The sequence continues at coordinate 316,948,170 of NC_133620.1, read as the reverse complement.
CTATTTGTCATTGTTACCTGATTGCTCCTGGTCTCGTCCCCCTGATGTTCCTGGAGGGCTACTGCTTCTTGAAGATGGGAGAAGGTAGCCTTGGTCACTGAATGGAATATCTTTTGTTTTATCCTTTTCTTCTTCATATTTTTTTAAGAAGTCCTTATCGCTCGTTCTCTGAAATACAAGTAAGTTTTCTGACCATTGGTTTATATGAAATCTTTAAATATTATCATCTATGTATCATGCAAAAATTGGACTTTGAATAGATTCAGGTAGACATCTCAGCTTTGACATTTAATAGCCTTTTGATTATGGTAAGTCATCTCAACTTGCTAAGTCTCAGCTTTTTCTTTTGTAAAATTGGACAATGAAACTTATACAAGAGAGATATCAAGGTACAGGGGACAGAAAGCTATACTTAAAGAGTCAGGAAGATATGAGTCCCAATCCATTTATTGCTCCACAAGTCACTTAATTCTCAAAGCTACAGACAACACTCTAAATTATATGGAAGGAATACCCATACTTGTAAAAATCAGAGTTCCTCGAATGACATATTGAGTACTGATATAATACTTATATTCCATCTCTCAAAAAAGAGAAAAATACTTTGTAAATCTCAAAACTTTAAAGAAATGTGATCTATTATTATTCCCTCTGCCAGATTCACTCAGCAGCACTCTCTTACTGTTTCAGCATTCATATGATCCTTTAGAAGACACTACTTTGAAGCTACCAACAGTATATTCTTTTTTGCCCACTTAGGAGTAACATTTTTTCTTTATTATTTTAAACTAATTTAAAACATTTTAAACTTAATCATCAAAACCAAAAAACATTTCAATATACAAAAATGAGCTAGGAAGAGTATTATATGCATAAGAAACTATGAATTCTCTAGTCTCATATATATATATATGCATATATATATATATGATTTATTTTTAAAAGAAATATACTTATAAATTTAACAGTTATATTGTAATTGTTATTGTATATTATGTGAAATTATATTGTATATTATAATGTACTTATAAATTTAACAAAGGAGTAACTAAATTGCTTTTTTGGATCCTTTTGTACTTCTTTTTGTTATATATTATACATTTCAAAATTTTTTAAATTGATTTTCTTGTTTGTTTCTCTTACTAGCCATTTATCTGCCTTTACTATTGATGACTTCCACTAAAAAAAAAAAAATTCTTCTAGGAAATTTACCTTGATTGACATCAACTACTATCCATATTACTTTGCTATAAATCCCCATTTGCTTATTTATCCTTAATAGAAAGATACCCTTGCATTTATTATTTAATTATAGATAAAAGAAAGATACTTTTGCATTTGTTGCATCATTCTCCTATCTCCCATGTCAAATTATAACTATCTGAGGCCAGAGACTGTTCTCAGAAGATATTTGTCTATAAAGTATTACTAGGATATTTAGAATTCTTTTTTTTGCAAAGCAATTGGAGTCAAGCTAGTGTCAAATGTTGAAGGCCAGATTTGAATTTAGGTCCTGAGTCTAAGGCTGATGCTCAATCCATTACCACACTTAGTTGCCCCAATATATAGAATTCTTTAAAAATTCTAGAAAATGTAGTGACTTCAGCCTCAAATACAAAGGTAAAGAACTGGCAATTCTACCTTTTGGAAAACTCAAATTTTAGAAGGATAAATATGATATAAAAATTGACAGGTATAAGTGTATTAAATAGGCTCTGTCTTTCTATTTTTGTATTCTCTGTTCCTAACATTGAGAACTGAGTAAATGAAGAAAATAACTCTTCCTTACATTTCTTTTGAAGAATTGGAATGGCTCCTGGGTGTTAGACTTAATGCAGATACCTAATTTAGCAGTTCAAAACTTCTAAACTAGAGGGCAGCTAGGTGGCAGCTAGGTGGCGCAGTGGATAGAGCACCAGCCTAGAATTCAGGAGGACCCCAGTTCAAATCTGATCTCAGACACTTAACACTAACCCTAGGCAAGTCACTTAACTCCAGCCTCAAAAGAAAACAAAAAAACAAAAAAAACAAAAAAAACTTCTAAACTCAAGTAATCCACAAACTCCAGCCACCCCAGGAAAAAAAAGAGTACTGGTATTTGCTATCAAGTCTAATTTATTTTTATCGATCTCATACATAAAAGTGAAACGTCTTTAATAATAAGCTATTTGGCTTTTACCAACCTTGTTTATAAAATACTGTAGAGCTTAAAATTTTATATATTAGATTCTTACTCCTAGGTGTCTTATGTAATTTTTTTTTTTTTTTCCTGAGGCTGGGGTGGCTTGCCCAGGATCACATAGCTAGGAAGTGTTAAGTGTCTGAGACTGGATTTGAACTCCAGTCCTCCTGAATTCAACACTGGTGCTCTACCCACTGCACCACCTAGCTACCCCCACACTTATGTAACTTCTAACAGAGAATGTATCTAATACTTTGCCATAACAGAATTCTGGCCCACTCACTGAAGATGTGGGAATTTCAGAAACATCTGGAATTTGGGGTGGCTCTGCAGAACTAACTCTTTCTTCTCCTGGTTCTGTTGGGCTTGGCTCCTCTCTTGCTTCTGTTGAACTGGCCTCTTCTCTTGCTTCTGTTGAGCTGGGCTCCTCTCTTACTTCTGTTGAACTGGCTTCTTCTCTTGCTTCTGTTGAGCTGGGCTCCTCTCTGGTTTCTGTTGAGCTTTGCTCCTCTCCTGGTTCTGTTGAGCTGGGTTCCTCTCTGGTTTCTGTTGAGCTGGCTTCTTCTCCTGGTTCTGTTGAGCTGGGTTCCTCTTCTGATTCTGTTGAGCTTTGTTCATCCATTGGTTCTGCTGAGGTAGGTTCCTCTCTTAGTTCCACTGAGCTTTGTTCTTCTCTTGATTCTGCTGAGCTAGCATCCTCCATTGGTTCTGTTGAACTGGGCTCCTCCATTTGTTCTGTTGAGCTGGGTTCTTCTCTTGGTTCTGTTGAGCTATATTCTTCTGGTGGAGATGGTTCACTGGTCTCCTCTTGGGTTGGCTTTTTTTCTTCCTCACTTCCCACTGGCTGTACCAACAGAAGCAAAAATGGAGCAGATCAGCATATTATGGAAACACAATAATTATGCTCACAAAAGAATCACATTGAAAGAATGCTAGAATTAGGAAAATAATTATATTTTAAACTTAAACATCAACTAGCTTTTTTTTTTTTAATCAGATCTGGAATTTTCTTGTAGTATGAAACTAGTTGGGGAAACTGCTGTTTACTAAAGCAGAGAGATAATCTATATCTTGACATTGATGTTAAATGACTTTCTTATCATCATATAGCAAGTGAATGTCAGAATTGGGACTTGAGTCCTAGAATCTTTGACATATAGGCCAATTTTTTATTCACTAGGCTGCCTTTTATGTCTCTTTTATTCTGTTTAGTTATTTTGAGGGAAAAAGGGGGTTTAGTTTCAAATAATTTAGGAAATCTAATGGTAGAATTTCTTATGCATGCTTACAAGGCACATTTCACACTAAGACTGATATCTATGTGTTTTATGGACAAGGCAAGAAGGATGTATAAAGCCCTTCGGCACATTCTCACTAACTTGAATTTCTAATGTTAAGTCCTAAATATCTGTAACTTTACCCCATCGTCTTCTGTTTGCTGTTCTTCCAAATCTTGAGAAGTTGTTTCAGTTTCTGGTTCGGACCTAGTATCAGTTAAACAATTAAAAAATTAGATTCAAATAACAGTGATATGAAAAGTGAAAAGGGCATTGCATCTGGGTAAAGCGAGACCAGAAATATTATCTTGAGTATGATTTTATGACAAAATTGCAAAAATACAAAAACCAAAGAAAAGTATACTAAAAAGACAAGAATCTTGTAACTTTTTAAAATTCATTTCACCATGTAGGGATGATAGACACACACACACACACACACACACACATCCCTTTCTAGGACATCAGATACTTGTGTAACATAAAACGTACAATTCTGTCCTATAAAGTGATAGTGTTTATTCCTTTTTATAACAAAGAATAAAGGACTAGAGATTTCATACTGGTTCTTTTATAAATCTCCATTCTCACTAACCCCAAATCCATTATCATTTCTCTATATATGGATTTATGATAACAGTTGGAGAGGGAGGATATCTATTAGATTCTCAGCAATGTGGAACTTTGGCGACTACCAGCAGCTTCTATGGTATCAGATCTCTCTGCTATTCTTGATAGCTAAAATAGGCATACCCATCTTTCCAGAATGTTTCAAGCATTTTAGGGCCTAAGGAAAACGGGAAAAAATAGATGATCTCATTGTGCCCCTTGCACATTCATGTAGTCCATTAATTTTAAAGTTTATTTGTTATTGTTCCACTTTTAAGGGCATCATGTTTCCTCATCTTTAAAATGAAAGGATTGGACCAAATGCTCTCTAAGATCTTTTCCTTAGAAAAAAAAGGGGAGGAAAGAAGAAGGGGAAAAAGTGAGATCAAAAAGGGGGGAGGAAGAGAGAAAGGGAACAGGAGAAAAGATAAGTAGATAAGAAAGTGGAAAGAAGGGAAGAGAAAGAGGATGTGTCTGGGAGAGAGACAGATTGGAGATGTGTCCTTTTCCTTCTTGCTAGTGAAAATATTGGAGGTCAGGTGTTGAACAGACATGTAATAAATTAATTTTCTACTTGCCTTAGGATTGCCTTAATTTCAAATTCTATTGGAACGTGTTGCCTTTTACTGATTAACAAAGCAGGACTAAAGACAGAGAAGGAGATAGAGAGCTGAAGGAAAAGGCTAAGAGAGAAGACACGGGAGAATTCTCAGGGACAAGAAATGAACTGAAGGGTCGAAGCACAGACCCTGAACGCGAGGGAAAAAAAAAAAAAAAAAAAAGCTGAGGAAGATGCTCCTTAAACTTTCTGCTTTAGTTCACTAAGGTTTCCCTCCACCCGATTAACTCCTTCTCCCGTTTCCCATCAGTATGCCGGTAGCTCTCCTCACCCTGGACCTTCCTTCTCAGGCTCAGCCATCTTCCGTTGCTAAGAGACGCAATCAACATCCGCTGGCTAAGTCTTCTTTGGAAGGAACCAAACTCAAGGTCACCCCTTTGCCCTTACTTAAAATGGAATAGTCTGTTCTTCAGTCTTACTTCCTCCCAACGAATCTCAAAGCCAGAAACAGCTGGAACGAAGAAAAATCGTGATTATTCTTCACTGTCTCTAGAGCCTGTCTCTAGAGGGACCCTTGCTTTCTGAGACTGACATCTATAGTTAAAACTCATGGCTTCTCATGCATAATATGCATGAGAAGCATTTCTGTAATGGCATTTGAATAGCTCATCTTGATTTTGGATTCCTAGAACCTATAGCTTGTTAATCTGTATAGGTCTGTTAGGGAAAAGGATACATTGGATGGTATTTGGGAAATGTCTTGGCTGGGCTTCTCTGCTTATCATTTGGAAATGAGTATTTATTTATATGAATTATATTACATTGCATTACATTATATCATCCTACAATGCTCTAGGCACTATGTTGAGTGATTTTTATCATTTGAGACTCACAAAAACTATGTGATGTAGATATTATTATTCCTTGTTTTACAGGTGAGGAAACTGAAGCAAATGGAAGTTAATGATTTGCACAGGCACATAGTGCTAGTAAGGTTCTGAGATGAATTTAAACTCCAGTCTTCCTGACTCCAGACTCAGATTTCTACTCACTGTGCCACTAGTTGCCTCTCACCCAAGGTGTAATTAATTGGTCAGAGCATCCTCAAGATTGTTGATCAAGAAAATAAGTGTTACTGTCTCTGTGCATAAGTTCTTATATCTGAAGAGATAAAAGGAATGGCATATGCAGGTTACTTTATATCAAAGTATATGTATCAAAGTTGGTTGAAAGAGACTTCTAGGCTGAGGCCTTGATTCGGTTATCAGTTACTATTGCCTATCCACTGTTAGTTCCATCTGTTGATTGTGATTACAGGTGGCAAAAAAGGATGGGATATATATCCTAGTCAGAGCTGATCAGGCTGGACCTGGCCAAGGTAGTCTTACAAGTTTCTGCATATAATTCTAGAATAGATAGAAGTGTGGGATTAGAAACAATCTACTTTACCCTGTGGACCCATTTTTGAATCTCCTTTATTGATTCTTCATGTTAAGCTCACTATCCAAATGAGTCTCCCTCAAGGCTCTGTCTTGGGCTCTTAGTTGATTGGCTCCTACTGAACTACATGTCTTGTACACATCTCAAACTCATGGTGTCCAAGAGCTTACTATCTTTCCCTCAAATTTTCTTTTTTCTGAATTTCCCCCATCACTGCTGAGGGTATCCAGTCACCTAGGCTTATAATCTCAATTCTTCATTCATTCATTTCACATATCAAATCCATTGCCAAATCTTAATAGTTTCTACCTTAACAAAAATCTCTCTAATAAAGTCTAGAGGGCCAGTCACCTATTGTCTGAATTACTACAGTACCCATCTAACTTAACTCCCTATTTCAATTTTCCCCCTACATTAATTTATCCTTCACTTAGCTGCCATATGACTTTTTTCTTCTAAGTTATAGGTCTAAGTTATAGGACGTTTAATACCTTCACCCCCTTGCTTAATAAATTCAAGTGATTTCTTCTTAATTTCAAAATCATATATAAACTCCTCTATCATTTAAAGGTTTTCATGACCTGGCCCCTTCCTACTCTTCCAGCCTTCTTTTACTTTATATCCCTCTTCTTACTCTACTATTGAGCTATACTGGATTACTTGGTGTTCCTGAAATATGACACTCCATCTCCTGTCTATTCTTATGTATAAGCACTTGAAATGATTGGATCTTTGCTTCTTAGTTTACCTGGCTAACACTCACCTCAAACCATACCTTCTACAGGTAGCATTTCCCAATCTGAAAATGCCTTCCTCTTTAGGCGTCTTCCATTTACTTTTTTTTTTCCCCTGGGGCAATTGGGGTTAAGTGACTTGCCCAGGGTCACACAGGTAGCATTTACTTTTTGTAAAGGGCTGAAACTCTGAGTAGGTGCGCTGAAATCAGACAACTGAGCACTTAAGGCTAATTACCCATTGGACAATACTTTATTATCATATGCTAGGAAAATGCCCCTTCCCACTATTCTGTGCTGGCTCTATTTTTTTATGAATACAGATAATTGTAGGAGGGATTACGGGGTGGAGTAAAACAAGCCAGGGTCATTTTTTCATAGATGAAGAGAAGGGAGGTTGGTAGGAGAGCTCATGGTAGTTTCCTCCATCTCCTTTGCTTCTCCCCCTAAAGACCAAGGACTTTTGCTGATCCTGACTCTGGCTGATCCTGGGGTCAACAGGGAGCTAACTCAGACTTCACAACCCTATATGGCTATATGTACCTATTCATTTATATATTGTATTCCCCATTGGAATGTAAGTTCCTCTGAAAGCAGTACTGTTTTTGCCTTTGTATTCCCAGCTTAGTGCATACAAGGTGTTCAAAGAGGATTAGCACCTTTGTCTGGTAAGAGGGCTTGCCAAGCCCTTTTCAGAGTTGCTCATCCACCTTTCTGTCTACCAGCTACCCAATTCTCACCTGTTTTTATAAGAAAGTGTAGCATGGGCAGAGGCCACACCTTAGCAAAACCTTTTTAGAAGATGGGCTAAACCAATTTAAGAATAAATAATAGTCTCAAACTTGTGGTGAGTTAGGGGGATGTTTACCCCAAGCATATGAAGATTTCTTTTGTGGAATGGGGAAATTTGAATAATTTGTTCTAGTGCCCATGAAGATAGCTGAAGCAGATATTATCAAACAGTTAGAAACTGGTTAAACATCCAAGATGACAAGATCAAACACCGCATCCTGGGTCATCACTAGTCTTTATCCTTGATTTTATCCTGCCACTGGACTTTGATGACTCTGAAAGGCAGTGAAGCTGACAAACTTTGTACAACTCTGTCTCACTTAAATCCAACTTACATGCACGTTAAGATATCAGCCAGTGATATTATTGGTCCTCTTGATGAGGTTTAGAATTGGGGTACCCAAATGAAATTAGGGTTTAATTGAGGTCTAGTGGCAGGTTCAGGGTATGGGGAATCATAGAGCTCCCCTGCAACCCCTTTGGATTTGGTGCAAGGATACGGAGTTAAATGAGGTTTATTGGCAGTGCAGAGTCCTCTGTAAAGGAATTTATAGACCCGAAAATCTAGATTGATAAAAGAGGTTTATTCTGGGGTTTGGAAGGTTAGTAAAAGGTGAAGGTAGAGATAAGAGGGCACCAGAAATAGGATTCCAGTGGGCAGAGAGTCCTTGATGCCAGGCATGGGGCTGGCATGTTTAGACCCTCTGCAAAGAGCAGACTCCAGCTTGGCTCTTTTATGAGAGATTTAGCTAAAGGGGCCTGTGGGTGGAGTCCCAAGTTGGCTCCTGTCTGGGTTTCAGTAAGGGTGGGAATTTGCTTGGTGGGGGTTGGGAAACCTGAGCAGATCATTAGAATGGGGGCTGGGACAGCCCAAGTTGGCTCAGATCCAATGGCCTAGATATCTCCTATTGGAATTCAAAGGGGTGCTTTTGACCAGGATTTGTGAATCAAAGTCTTAGCTTCTTGAATTGATAATGCATCAGCCAGGAGGGGCTGGGAATCAGAAAGGAATAAATCAATCTGTGGTCTTAAAGGGACCATAACCTGCATCACTCTTAGAAAACAAAGGACAACCAGCCATCACTACAATCACACAGCTCAAACCCAGTGTCTGGCACATAGTGAGTGCTTAATAAATGTTTGATGATTGCTAAAGAAAATGCTTAGAAAGGTCAGAGAGAGTGTTTGGGTCATCTTTGTATATGTCTAAACTTCTTAAACTGTGGGTCACTATTCCATGTGAGGGTTTCATAACTGAATGTGGGAGGGTCATAAACAATTTGGCAGCAGTAAAAGTTTATTGAATTCAAGGCCCAAAACTTAATTCAAAATCAAACTTGATGAATCTGGGGTTGCTTGCCAGGGTTGCATGCTAAGATTTTATTGCAGCCTTGGATCTGAACACACAATATGCACCCTTTGTACTGTCTGCGAACTAACTGCCAGAAACACTTTGGTTCAGGATACAGAGTCTCAGGCAGACAAAAAGTTTAAATAGCCCTGCTCAGAAATTTCCTCATTTCTCCTTTGTGGCTGCACTAGTTCTGGCTTCACCATGCCCCAAGTAAACTCATTTTTGGGAGTCTAAGTCTCCTCATCTTGCAAGACCCAATGGGCCTCATCAGTGCCCTTTGCCCTCTGATTTAGGGTGAAGCCATAAACTCCTACATTAAGAGAGATCAGGAATGGCGTTTCCTCAGATCTCTCACTTCTCTCCTTTTGGTCCTCATGCCTCTGTGCCCGCTACCTCTTCTCTCTCCCTCCCCTAGTTGGTTTCAGCTTTTGTTTGTTGCCTTCCCGAGGTGTGAGCTCCTTGTCTTTTTCACATCAGCAGGTCTAGCGCACTACTTTATATTTATTGTTATCAATTATTGTCACAAGAAAAGGCGGCTGAATGGAATTGATGTAGCAAAAGTGCTTCCCGGGTTCTCATGATTGGATACACCAGTTTCCAACAATCCAGCGCCAGCTGAATGGCTCACATGGCTGCTCCTCCAAACCCTTTTCTTAAGGTTCTGCTTGAACGGGTCGCATTCTCGCTTTATCAGTTTTAAAGTGCAGGTAAATGGTGGGGAGAGTAGAACACACAATCCCCCACAATCTTTTTTTTTTTTTTTTTAAGGTTTGTTGGGGAAGATGAGGGACGAGTGTGCTATGATTAGGTGGAGATGGATGCCGGATTCTAGGAAGATTCAATGCTTTTCCTCTCAAATTCCCTCGCCCTGCCGAAGCAACCTCATAAGAGAGCTCCCAAGTGCCGAAAACCCTGTTTCCACGGCCGAAGTTCCAGAGCGAGGAAAGCCGGGGTGGAAGGGGATGGACAGACCGGGAAGAAGCGGAAGAAAAGAGGAGCACGGGGGAAGGGCTCGGGCGGCTAGGGAGAAAGTCTCTTCGGTCGGCCCCTCCCCCACCTACCGCCGCGCCGCCTTAGTTGTCAGGGATGGTTGCTAAGGAAGTGTTGCCGGACCGGAAGTGGGAGACCGGGTGGGGGGCGGGGCGGCCTGGCTGGCGCTTTTCCCTTCCCTGGAGCCGGAGCCGGAGCCGGAGCCGGAACCGGGACCGGGGTTGGAGTTGGGAGGGCGGGAGCTGCGCTGGCCGTAGCAGCTGGAGGCCGGCCCTGCGGGCGGGCGGATCCTCAGTCCCTCTGGAGGCGACCTCAGCCGAGCAGGGGGCGGGCCGGGGGGCCGGGCCTTGACTCGGATCAGCGTGCGGGACTCCGGTCTCTTTCCCACCCTGCCCCGCCCCGCCTCGTCCTTAGGGCAGGAGGCTGTGGCTGCACTGGCGGGACCCGACCCCCTAGAGAGCCGGAGGCGAGTCTGGCTTCCTGCGTGCCCGGTCCCTGGGTGAGTCTCGGTTCTGGCGCTCCGGGTTGGCCGAGGACGGATGGTGCGCGGGGAGGCATGCCCCGTCTCAGAGAGAAACGCCAGGCCGCCGGGCCAGCGGGAGAGGTGGTAGGGTAGGAGGGTGGGCTGCCTGCTTCAGGCCCCAAACTAGGGAGTCCTTCCAGTCTCAGGGGTGGAGGAGAGAGCAAGGAGGAAAGCCTAAGAGCGCCTCCTGTGCGCTTACTCTCACCAACCCTGGGAGGAGCTACTAGTACCACTTTAATTTTACAGATGAGGAAACTGAGGACCATAAGAGGCTCTGCTGCTAGTCTTACTGCTGAGTGACTGAATTTGAACTCGGAGCTTCCTGGCTCCACGCTCACTGTCAGACCTTTGGAGTGGAGGCATTTGGAGCCTCTGGCTCTGGGCTGTTTAGTAGGGCTCTTGCAATGAGGAGCAGTGTGAGAGCTGCTCTCGGTGTCTGCTCCCAGTAGTGGGGGGTGGGACTGTGGCGGTGGCAGTAATGTAGGGAATTGGGGAAAGGAGTCTCTTAGGGTTTATTAGGACTTGGTGTGAAGCTGGTTTTGGAAGGAGGCATCCTTTGCTCCAGGCTTTCCCGAATGATTCTGAGTCCTGCCGTGACTGTAGTAAATAGAAAATATAGGAAAAGGAACATGTGTACGGAGTTGGTGTTTCTCGCGCCGTGGTGGGAATCTGAGGGCTGGGGTTCCTGCCCCTCCCCCTTCTTTATCCAGCCATATGTTCGTTGCTAAGGGAAGCCTTTCTCCAATTAGGGGGAGAGCAGGCTCTCTTTTCTCACAGTCAGTGACTCAATAATCCCCCAAGCTTTTCAGTGGAAATTGCCAATTATAATCTTAGTTATGGTTCAAAAGTATATCAGATTTCCCAAAAGGAGAAAGTAGGAAAAGAGATGTCTAATATACTTTGGATGAAGCACTGAATATATTTTATTTCTATGCAGAGACAAAGAAGGCCATGGAAGAATCACAGGGAGCATTTACAGAATTAATAGGATTCATATTGATTCCATAATATAATTTATAGCTACTACTATAGTTCTTTGGGTCAGAACATAAAGCAACAGTGCTAATTAGACATTTCACATTTTATCTTAGAATTAGGCACTGCCAGATCAATAGAACAAGTTTGATCTTTTTTCTTGTGGTCTTTCCAGTTTATATATCTATTTCCAGTCACTGCTTTTCCCAGAGGATATTAGTACTTCATCATTTAATTCTGATGGAACCTCCAATGGGATCTCCAGATCTTTTGCATTTATAGGGTCCTAGAGACATAGTCCTTTCAGGATGATGCTTCTCTTATCCTCTTAAATCATATTTTGCAACCTGATAAGCCTCAGACAAACAAGAGGCTGAAAGCCATTCTTTTTTTTTTTTTTTTTTTTTTTTTTTGACATTCCATTTCAGCATTCAATTAGAGGACTCCCATTGATAATCCATACATGGCTAGAAGTACTTCCCCTAACCTTTAAAATTAGCTGAAAAAAAGGCTAGAAAACATGCGTATATATATTTCAGTATAAATTTATATTACATATTTAAAATTTTATGAAATAATGTTTTCACTTTATAATCATAATTTTACTTTTATTGTTCTTCAGTGACTTCTCAATGTTGTTTGTTGTTCCTTCTCACCATTAGTTGTATGGTTCATGTTAGAACTGGGTGATTCTTCTGCTGACATAATTTTTTTGGCTCTCTAAGAAATTTCACTTCATTTGAGCCAATGCTCTTCTTTATTTCTTTTTCCTCCTTAATGAGAAATTTAAAATTCCTAAAATAATTTTGGAACCTAGCTAGAACTCAGATAAATCTAGAAACTTTAATTCCATATTCAAATATTGGCATCATGTGTTAGCCTGATACTAATTAGATTCATATTAGAAGTACATTTGGAAAACTAGTGAAAAAGAAAAAGGGTTTGTCTTGAATGCTTAAATATTTACTGTCTCCTTAAAATTCATCCCAGAAGCAGAGTTAGATGCCAAGGCTTTCATGATCTGATCCTGTGGATAAATTTTTTTTTTGTACTTGAAGGCTTTTAATAATCCAACTTCAAATTGAGACATTAGGAAATGGTGAATGTATCAGGGTATATTATCATGTAGGGGAAGAACAAAGTGGGAATTTGGCTGTTTTTTTCACTTGAGAGACAGATTTATGGTGGAATTGTTTTAATAATATGACTTTTTTTTTTTTTTTTTTGTCCAGTGTGTTAGAAAAGTTTTGGAAACTTCTCTCTTAATAGATGTTGACTGTGGCTTAATATTGTCTGTAAGTGAAAGTTACCTTTCAATGAATTACTTAAATGTAGAAAATAAAGATACCAACCCTAGGACATGACTAAACATAATTCCTAAATTACCTTGGTTCTTAAAAGCCACTTTGGAGAGTTTTCTTTGTTAACAGTTAATTTATTTGATCCTTCAAAAATTAAGGGGGATAATCTTACTAGCACTTTGCTTTGTTTCACTTTATTTTTTTCAGGCAAATCAGTATGGCTTGCTATACTAAGTTACATATAGAAATTCAGGGACCATCAGACCTTCTACCTCTACAACAAGCTCCTTGTGACAATTAACATCCATCTATAAATTGGTAAGAATTCAGTATTCTCAGTGGGTTATAGATGATTTAATACAAATGTAGTGGAAAAACAAAAAAGTAAAGCTTTCATACTGTACTTATATCTTTGCTGATCTCTTTACCTTTATTTGAGTTCAATGATTGTTGGGATTATTTGGATTTGGATTGCCTCAGGCTATTTAAAAATTTTTATTGTATTTGTCATTCAGGTTAGATGAATTACATTGAAAAGTAGATTCAAAAATTCATAGTTCTTAAAATGTGATTAGCATTTAGCATATTTGTTAATTCTAGAACCATAGCTGTCTTATAGTTTTCTGAAGAAGTTATATGAGGTAAATCTTGTCTAGCTGTTTTGGAAAACAATTTGGAATTATGCCCAAAGAACTATCAAATAGTACATACCCTTTGAACCAGCAGTATTACTATGGGGTTTGTATCCTAAAGAGATCATTAAAGAGGGAAAATGACCCACATGTGCAAAAATGTTTGTAGCAGCTTTTTTTTGTGTTGGCAAGGAATTGGAAATTGAGTAGATGCCTATTATTTGGGGAATGGCATAAGTTATGATTTATGAATGTAATGGAATATTATTGTTCTTTAAAAAATGATGAGCAGGCTAATTTCAGAAAAGTCTGGAGAGACTTAACATAAACTGACGCTGAGTGAAGTGAGCAGAACCAGGAGAACCTTTTACACAATAATAGCAAGATCATATGATGATTAACTATGATAGGCTTAGCTCTTCTCAGCAGTACAGTGATCTAAGACACTTCCAATAGACTTGGGATGGAAGTCCACATCTAGAGAAAGAACTGTGGAGACAGAATATGGATTGAGAACATATTATTTTCACCTTTTTTTTTTACCTCTTTTTCTTTTTCATGGTTTTCCCTTTTGTTCTGGCTTTCTTTCCCAGCATGATGAAAATGGAAATGTGTTTAAAATGATTGTACATGTATAACCTGTGTTAGATTGTTTGCTGTCTTGGAGAGGGGGAGATAAGAGAGAGGAAGAAAAAATTTGGAACTCATAATCTTACAAAGATGAATATTGAAAACTATGTAATTAGAATTACATTACATGTAATTAGAAAAGTAAAATACTATTGAAAAGTTAAAAAACAAACAAACTGGAGGCTAGATCTTAAAGATAAAGTCATTATAACTTAGTTGATGTATTTCAGCTTAATAGATATGAATTTCTTGGATATATGGGAAGAAAACTTTTTAAGATTTCCTTTATTTTTCTTATATGTAAGGAAAGAAATAGGAAAACATTCTCTATCCCAGATTGTGATATTTGTTTTAAATTTTTTTTCTCTGCTGCACATTTCTGATAATGAATTCTTTTTTTTTTTTTTCCCTGAGGCTGGGGTGAAGTGACTTGCCCAGGGTCACACAGCTAGGAAGTATGAAGTGTTAAGTGTCTGAGATCAGATTTGAACACCGGTCTTCCTGAATTCAAGGCTGGTGCTCTATCCACTGCGCCACCTAGCTGCCCCTTTATATTGAATTCTTAAAATACATTTTCCAATTAGCTGCTCTGTGTGAAACAGGTACTTTGCCCTAACTCCTCAAAGAATAAGAAATCTAACATGGTTTGATTTTTGTCTTTACTTGTTTTTTATTATATAGCTTAAGGAGAGAAAAAGGAAATGATTTTCAAGTAGCAGTCAGAATTTTGACATTTGTTTATAATCTGTACATTAATACACATATTTAAATAACATTAAAAGATATTACTAAAGATGCTTCCCATATTTTTGTTTGTATGTCTGGAAATGTAGGCATTTGTCTTAAGTTCCTGCTAATTTAGATACTTTTGATCTAATTTACTAGCTGTAACTATATAGTAGCATCAAGTTTAGTAATTTGGTTTAGTGTTTGTAAGATGGGGGCTTTTTATGTTCGGAAAAGACTTATGCTTCACAAGTATTAAACGATGTCATTTAAACAGAATATATTTCCTAGGGAGGATTCTTTGTTATTTAATTTTTTTATAAGATCATCAACATGATTTTTATTTTAGCTTTCAAGATTGCCGAAAGGATAGGTTCTCCTCCAGTTAGAATATTTTAAAATTTTCAGTGAAGTGATGATCTATACTATAGGCAAGTTACTATAGGCAAGACGTTTTATCTTTTAATTGTATCATCCTCTTATAATGGAACAGTAATTCTCAAATTTTTTTGGCCTCTGAATTCCATTTATGCTCTTAGAAATTATTGAGGGACTCCCTTGCCTTTTGTTTACGTGTTATATCTATCAATAGTTTGCCATATTAGAAATTAAAACATCTTAGTATTAGTATAAAAATAGTTTTGACCTTTTGTGTCTTCAGCAGGGTCTTTCCAAACTACATTTTGAGAACTAATGCAGCAGAAATCTTTTTTTTTTTTTTTTTTTTATGAAGAGTCCAAGGTTATTCCCTGTAGATTGTTCCTTAACCCCTAGTCATTTTAGATTTAAATATGGTAAAATTGAATGTGCTTCTCCACTTTCTTTAAGAAATTCTTATCAAGTAGTAGTCCAATTCCTGGTTATATCTTCTACAAGCTGAATTCCAAATTTGACCAGGACAGAAAATAAATTCTCCTCTCTCCCTCGATAACTGAAATTACTGAGTAAAGGAGAAAGATATTAGCCTAGGTAGTATACCTGCAGATAAGCCTTCTTTTTCTCAACACTGTGAAAAGGAAAGGGTTTTGTTAACACTTTTTAATCATCCTTAAGTACAACACAACATGGTTGTTAGGTACCAGTATGATAGTATTTGCCCTCCAAATACTATTGTAGATAGCATAGATCTTAACCATAGGCATTCACCCTTTGCCTATGGCTTAGGACAAGTGGCTTAAGGACAAGTAATCAGTAACAACAGATGTTTTGTGGTAGGGGAGAAATCTTTATGTGTGAATGAAATTACTCATGTTTGGTTAAACTTGGAGTGATTTGTTAGCTGCTTCCTTGTAGTTTGGGTTTCTTAGGAGGGAAGAGAGAAATTTCATTTCTTTTGCCTGAGTTATGTCATTAGAATGTAGAACATTATTCTATTAGAAGATTGAGCGGTTGTTTTTCCTGAATCTTTCCAGGCTTCCCTCTCTTTAAGATATAAGCCAAAATAGTAGTATACTTGGCTGAGTTTGTTTTTTTTTTTTCTTTTTTCCTGGGATTTAGAATGGAAAAGAATTTTTTTGATACTTTTAGGTCTACTTATTTGCAAATCACTAATGCCTATAAGATAAAACGCAGATTCCTTACTCTCTCATTTGAGTATCTGATTGTAGTGTACCTTATCAACCTTATTTCCTTATAAGCACTGTCTCCTGTTTTTTTCACTTCCATTTATGAATTCAAGTTCTTTCCTATAACTATACTCTCTTCCAGCCATGCATGGACCTTTTTCTCTTTCTGTTTTCAAGGAGCTTATAATTATTAGTTTCAGAGTATGACATTTAAATAAACTAATAATTATAAGCTCCTTGAAAACAGGGTAATGCAGTTTTTTTAAACCACTGTATCCCCAAAGCATAATATTGGACCTTATATATAGTAAGTACCCAATAAATGTTTTAAGTTGAGGGGAAAAAAGAATAGATAGATAAAGGATAGAGCAGCAAACATACTAGTACTCTAAATAAGCCTAGAGTAGAGGAAGCATAAAAGCAATATATAGGCTCATTAGTCAGGTCTTTGGTGGATATAACTTATCTGTTTCCTTTTGATGGTCTTTTAAAAGTATCTAGATCCTCGTTTCCTTCTCCCTGGGTATTTTGCATAAATAATTGCTTAAAAAGATGTAATTTTTTTAAAGTTTAGGAGAGTTTAATTTTCCTTTTAATTGAAGATCTTAGTTTTGAGTCCTCATTGGGAACTTATTATCAGTGTAACCTGTATTTCTCCCTGATTTCTTGCAGAACAATTATATTCCATAATATTCATGTACCACAATTTATTCAGCCATTCTCCAATTGATGGGCATCCACGTAGTTTCCAGTTTCTGGCCACTACAAATAGGGCTGCCACAAACATTCTTGCACATATGGTCCCTTTCCCTTCTTTAAGATCTCTTTGGGATATAAGCCCAGTAGTAACACTGCTGGGTCAAAAGGTATACACAGTTTGACAACTTTTTGAGCATAGTTCCAAATTGCTCTCCAGAATGGCTAGATGTATTCACAACTCCACCAACAGTGTATCAGTGTCCCTGTTTTCCCACATCCCCTCCAACATTGAGCATTATCTTTCTCTGTCATTCTAGCCAATCTGACAGGTATGTAGTGGTATCTCAGAGTTGTCTTAATTTACATTTCTCTGATTAATAATGACTTGGAGCATCTTTTCATATGGCTAGAAATAGTTTCAATTTCTTCATCTAAGAATTGTCTGTTCATATCCTTTGACCATTTATCAATTGGAGAATGGCTTGATTTCTTAACCATTTCTTTAAAACTATGATTCCTCTAAGATAGTAAATTTTGGAATTCCTCTTTCTGAGGCACAGTTTCCTGTCTTATCCTTCCACCTTTCCCTTAAGCCTCCCAAATTTACTCTTTGCTTTTCTTGTAAACTATGGTACCTTGATTTTTTAAAAAAGTCTCAACAACCTTGGTTCTGGCTGTATTATTTTCTCCACTTGATTTTGAGCAGCGATTCCCAGAAGTCTTGGTACTATGCTAAGCTTTAGTTTAAAATCATACTAAGACTTTTGGGACATTGTTTGGTTTCCATCTTTTAATCTCTTCTTGCTCTTTTCGTAATTTTTACTCTGCTAACCCCAGCTGAATACTAACAATCTCCTTAATCCATCTCTACTAGTTTTTAAAAAATTTTACTCTCCAAAGCCCTTGTGATCTAAATGATGGCAAAAATGAACTGAAGTTTATTTTCTGATGGGTGGGGGAACAGCATGTAAATATATATGAAATGAATACAAGATAATTTTAGAAAAGAAGGCACCAGTAATTGTAGGAATTAGGAAAGGTTTTGGGTAGATAGAGGTATTTTCATTTGAGTTTTGAAAAATATCAGAGATTCCCAAAAGCAGAGGTGAAAAGGAAGACTGTTTAGATCATGGAAGGCATATAATACAAAGAGGTACTTACATGGGAGATAAATAACAAGGAGGCTTGTTTAGTAGGAAAAGTTTATGTATGAGAAGACAAGAAAAGTGGGAATAGGCCAGATTGTAAAGACCTTTAAAATGCCAAATAGAGAAGTTTATATGTGATTCTTAAAGCAATAGAAAGTCATAGGAATTTAAAAATGATTAGGGAAATGGAGGATGCTGTAATGTCAAGCCTGCACATTAGGAAAATCACTTTGGCTACTGTATGGAAAATGGAGAGGAGGGTGACTTAAATCTGGGGGTCCCAATAGAAGATAGTGTAATTATTTAGATTAGAAGTGATAAGAACCTGAACTGAGGGAATGGCTGTATAAGTGAGAAGGGAAAAATGCAAGGGATATTATGAAGTTAGAAAAGACTTGAAAATTAATTGTATAAGTGGAGTGAGTGAGAGTGAGAAGATGAAGATAATAACACCAAGTTTGTAAACCTAGGTGATTGTCAGGATGGACCTGCCACTTGACAGAAATATGAAAGTTTGAAAGATTGGTAGATCTTGGGGAAAGGTAATGAATTCTGCTTGTGGATATTTGAATTTGAAGTGCCTCTAAAGGACATTTATTTCAAAATGTTTAATAATTAGTTTGTGATGTGGGACTGGTATGTTCAATCAGAACCAGGAGCAAAAGATGGCTGTTGCAAAGAGGAATATTTAGGCATTATGTCAGAAAAACTTCCTAAGAGTATCCCAAAGTCCTATTTGGCTACTTTGGGATATAATCGGTTTCTTTTCATTGTAGGTCTATTGAACATTTGTAGCAGATATGTTATGATGGAGATTTCTTTTAAAATTGGACCTTATAGCAACTGAAGTTCCTTTCAGTTCCAAAATTTTGTGATTCTGTGGTTGTTTTACCTAACTCTAATTATTATAAGGTAAAGTTTTTAATCTTTTATTTTTAACTAGACTCCATCTTCTATCATTTCCAGGTTATTTTCTATCTTTCTCTTATTCTTAATGAAAGCATATAGAAAGGCTGGTAGTTTTATGAGTTTAAATCCTGCTACTTTAATGAAGTAATTGTTTCACTTGATTTTTTAATTGAATCAATTAGGTTCTCTAAGTAAGCCATTATATCAGCAAAGACTTATAATTTTGTTCCTTGTTTCATTGTTTTGTTACAATAGCTAATATTTTTAGAACTAAATCAAATAATAATAAACTGTTGCTTTTTACCCTTGATCTTATGGGAAAGATCTTTATTATTTCTCCATTATAGATAATGCTAGCTCTTGTTTAATAAGATATTGTTTATCTTATTTGTATGCAATTATTTATTTCTCTAAAGATCTGACATGTAAACTATCAGTTGCTCTCCTAATTTGCTCATGATTTATATCTAAATCATGAACCCATTTCTACCTTATCCCTGGTATAGGGTGTGAAATGTTGGTCTGTGCTAAGTTTCTGCCTTGCTATTTTACAATTTTCCCAGAAATGTTTTTCAAGCAGTGAGTTGTTATCCCAGAAGCGGGAGTTTTGGGGTTTATCAAACAATATATTACTATAGTAATTTACTATAATGTCTTGTGCACCTAATCTATTCCACTAATCTACCTCTCTATTTCTTAGGCAGTGTCAAATGGTTTTGATGACTGCTGTTTTACAGTTCAGTTTTAAGTCTTAATATGGCTAGGCTACCTTTCTTCGCATTTTTAATTCTCTTGGTATTCTTTGTTCTTCAAGATGAATTTTATTACTTTTCTAGCTGTATAAAATACTTTTTTTTGGTAGTTTGATTGTTATGGTACCGAATAAGTAGATTTACTTATGTAGAATTTTCATTTTTATTACATTAGCCCAGTCTACCCCTGAGCAATTGATATTTTTCCAGTTGTTTAGATTTTACTTTATTTTTGTGAAAAGTATTTTGTAATTGTGTTCGTATAGTTCACGGATTTGTCTTGGCAAGTAGACTCCCAAATATTTTATATTGTCTGAATTATCTTATCACTCATTATATCAATATAAGAGACATTTGCCTTTTAGCTTTGGTGTCTGGTAATACACAGTAATGATCTATTGTTAAATATGCTAATTAATGTTATGAAAACACCAAATAGTTATACTTATGTGATGATCAATTCTGATGGACATGGCTCTTTTCACCAATCAGTTGATTCAGGCTGATTCCAATAGACTTGCATGGCTCTCTCCAATAGATTTATATTGGAGAGAGCCATCTGTACCCAGAGAGGGGACTGACTATGGATTTTCACCTTTTTTATTATTGTTTGCTTGCTATTTGTTTTCTTTCTCATTTTTTTTCTTTTTGATCTGATTTTTCTTGTGCAGCATGTTATTTCCTTTATATTTTTATATTTGTCTTATAAATAAGTTTTGGTTCTGTTTACTTCACTCTGCATAAATAAGTTCAATTAAGTGAATTTGTCAAATTTCTCAGAATCCTTAATATTTATAATTTCTAGGGTGTAGTAAGTAATCCATTATATCCACATTCTAATTTGTTCAGCCATTTCCCAGTCTGTGGCACTCATGAAATTTTTAAATTAAATTTTTATTTTTTCAGAACTTAGAAATACCAAATAATACAAGAATTTCCGTATACAGTATAAAATAGAGAAAGTTGATACATGAAACTATGAATCTCTTCCATAGAGCTTTCTTTTCCTTTTAACTATATAATAAATTTAGCATGTAAATTTCAGAGCTCATCTGCTTGTACTTCTATTCTCGCCTATGTGTTTAAAATTGGCATCTCTTACTATCATTCTTTTCTCCCCTTCACCTTGAAAAAAAGAAAGAAAAAAATAACAAAAATGTATAGTCAAGGTAAAAAGTGTTCCCACATTGGTCATGTTGGAAAGCATATATGATGCTTCTGAATCTTCTGAATCTTATTTCCTCAAATTGTAATTGGTCATTGCATTGATTGGAGGTTTGTTTTGTTTTGTTTTGTTTTGTTTTGGGCTGAGGCAGTTGTGGTTAAGTGACTTGCTTAGGGTCACACAGCTAGGAAGTTTAGTATGTGTCTGAGGTCGGATTTGAAATCAGGTCTTCCTGACTTCAGTGCTGGTGTTCTATCCACTAAGCCATCTAATTGCCATCTAACTGTTCTTTGATCAAAGTACTTAAGGCTTTCAAAATTTTTTCTTTATAATGTTATGTGTAAATTATTTTCCTGATTTTGCCCACTTCACTTTGTATCAGTTCATTAAAAATCATCCTAAGTTTCTTTGAAATTCATTATTTCTCACAGCATGATAATATTCTATCATAGCCTTATACCACAACTTTTCAGCTTTTCCCTAATTCTTGGATACTCCCATTGTTTCTAATGATTTACTATAACAACAACAACAAAAAAGAGCTGCAATATTATTTTTGTATACATAGGTCCTTTTTTTCTTCTTTCTTTAATCTCTTCAAGGGGTTTGGCCTAAAGGGTTCTCATAGATTAGTAACTTTTTGGGCATATTTCCAAATTGCTTCAAAGATTAGCTAGACCAATTCACAGGTCCACAAAATAATGCATTAGTGTGCCTGTTTCCCTGTGGCCTCTAGCAATTGTCATTTTCCTTTTTTGTCATCTTTGCTACTTTGATGGGTGAGAATTGGAACCTCATATTTGCTTTATTTGCATTTTTCTAATTGGTGATTTTGGTGATTTTCATATAGTTTTTATTTGCTTTCATTTCTTTCTTTGGAAACAGCCTGTTTGTATTTTCTCTTGAGATTTCTCTATTGGGAAATGACTTGTTAATTTCTAACAGGAACAGGTTTGAATCAGTTCCTTTCTTGGATATGAGACCCTTATGAGAGAAACTTTCTGCAAAGATTTTTCCCTCAATTATCTCTTATATATATGAGACCTCTTATGGATATGATTACTTTATGAGAGAAACTTTTTGCAAAGATTTTTCCCTCAGTTACCTCTTCTAATTTTAATTTAATTGGTTTTATTTATGTAAAAATTTTAAAATATTGGTAGGATCAAAATTACCCATTTTGTTTTTTGTAATTATTTATCTTGTTTAGTCATGACTTTCTCACTTAAAGTTGTGAAAGGCAGGTAATCTGTTTTGTTGATGAAATTTTCCTGCTGAATTTCTTCTGCTTAACAAGACAAAGCAACATATTAACCATGTCTGGAAAATGTATCCCTGCATTCTGCACTTGTAGAATTGCATGTTTTGACTTTAATCTTCTGATTAAATCTTATAATCATCACTGTAAAAATTAGAATTGAAGTAATTTTAGAGTTGTCTTTAAATTTCTTGTGTTCCTCGCTTAATTTGTTTTTCTCATTCTATGATTTTATTCTGTCATCATATAAGTCTTCCCAATTTCTCTGATTTCACATTTGTTATTTCTTATGACTCAGTATTATATTACATTTATGTAACATAAGTAGTTAGTTCAGCCATTGGCCAGTTGATGAAAACTCACTTTGTTTCTAGTTCTTAGCTATTACAAACAGTGCTGTTGTAAATATTTTTACATGTATGGGACTTTCTCTTTTTGACTTCCTTGGTATAAATACTATTGTATTGTGTCAAAGGAAAATTCAATTAGTGGTCATCCCCTTTATTTTACAGAAATAGAAATAGAAATACATCCATAAAGGCCTAGTTTAAGTGTCATCTTCTCAAATAAATATCCCCTGATCTTCCCTTCTAGATTATCTCTAGATCCCTTATTTTTTTGGTAAGAGTAACCTGATCTGTGATTTTATCAGAGGGAATTTGGGTGTGGAAATGTCCTCTTCCATTGCAGATCTAAATGTTTTTCTGCTACTTTAAGTCTCTGAGAGTGTTTGGAGAACACTGAAACATTAAGTGACTTACTTCCAGTCACATAGGATACATATGTCAAACCTAGTTCTTGAATCTTGATCTTTGTGACTTGGAAGCCAATTCTGTTATCCATTACACCATGGCTGACTTTCTAGATCTCATAACCCCATTATAATTTGTTTTATAGTTCAGTACTTTTATAATGTTCCCCAATTATATAATATATTATTTGAGGGCAGCAGCTCCTTATTTGCTCTTATAACCCTTAACACCTTATTTATTTATATAGTAAAAGGTTAATTTTTTTTAAAAAGTGTTTTAGGAATTTTTTATCTTATAACACAAGTGATACAGCCATAGCAATAGTAGAACAACAGCCTTAAACCCACTAATCTTACAATTCATTTGGGGAGACAAGATTAACCCAATTGGAACAGTATAAAATAACCTAATCAAATTTAGAAGCCCATCATTGAGGCTTGATTCTCACACTGACTTAGCTATATATGACTTTCTGCAATTCATTTTATCTCCCTAGGCTTCAGTTTTCTTCTTACTAACTTGATCGAGTCATAATAAATGATCACTGATAGAACTTTCCAACTCTAAAAGTTTGTGATTTTATTTGAAGATAGTAAAGCTTTATTGTTGGTCAAAGCCTAGCTACTAACCCCTATAACAGTATTATTATGACCTCCATTTCCCAGGGATTTGGGGAAAAGTTTTGTTATAGTACTTGAAAAGTACATTGAGTTCCTTGGCTTTATTATTCAGGTTTCAGATAACTAATTTCTTCCTAAAATTGTAGTTCTTGCTACAGGATTTAATCTTGCTTCCCTTCACAAGTATTGATTTATGAACCTTTTCTGAGAATGTCCTCTCAAGAGGACATTTACTCTGTAGATGAGTTCTTGGCAACACATTTCTGAACATGTAATAAAAATCACTCCTCAGATTCATAGAACAATGTATTATTTCAGACCTGGGTGTTTTGGTTTCCACAAGCTGTCAAAGTGTGAGATACCCTTTCAGGATCTTAGCTTCTCCATATTTTACCCTGATATCCTTCTTGCCCTTTGCAAATGATACTGAAAACAAATGAGGTATTCATTATCCTCTGGAAAATAATATTATTCTAATTCATATTATGTATTTTTATTGTTTTTCTTGCTAAAGCATGGAAACTTAGTAGGTTAGCACTCTTTCCTTGTTCAGATCCTTCCATCAATGTTGATGGCCCTGATTTCTGCTCTTGTCTTCCTCCTTTCCCTTAATCACTTCGCATTAAATGCCGAATTAAAAAAATAATTTTTGCCTAAACTTCCTCCTGTATCCCTTCATAGAGAACTACCTCAGATAACACAAATAATTTTTTAAATACAAAGAAGAAAAAGTAGAAAAAACAAAATACCCTTAGTACATAAAAAAAAAACCCCAACAATATATGTATTGTTCTGCATTTGTGAACAGCAGCCCTTTTCCCATCAGCTCCATCTCTGCAAAAGAGTGGGAGGAGTTATCTTTTTATTCCTTGTTTTGAGTCAAGCTTGTTCTTTGTAATTTTTCATTGCTTCATTTTGTGGTTGTTGTTCTTTTTCTTTACATTTTTGTAGTCTTTTAATTGTCTCTGCTTACTTTTGTTTCAGTTTACAGATAACTTTTCTTTCTCTGTCTTCCTTTTCTAATAGCACAGTGATATTCCCCTACATTCATCTATCAAAATTCATTTAGCTGTTTCCCAATCATTGCCTATCATTTTTGCATCCAGTTCTTTGCTAACACAAAAAGTGCTACTATAAATATTTTGGCATCCAAGGGGCCTTTCTTTTTATCAGTGACAATGCCTGGTAGTGGAATCTGGGGAGGTGAAGAGTGTGAATATGTTAACCATTTTTATTTGCATAATTCCAAATTTGTTTCCAAAATAGTTGTACACCTCCACCCAACAGTGTATTGATGTGTAGTAGCATCATTGACACTTACATTTTTTTTGTCTATTTGATCTAATTACTCAATAGACAATTATGAATTTAACTATAAAACCCACATTTCCCCTCCTAGGCTCTCTACAAACTCTTATTCAGGTTGTAGACCTGAATTTAAGCAACTTTTAGAAGAAAAAACAAACCTAATGAACCATCTAGATCATTTTCATTTTCTTTCAATTTGATGATAATTTAACATGTATTTTTGTAGAATTGTAATTTATATATTTATGGTATCTAGTTTTTTTTCCCCCTTAACATTAGTTCATATATACATTTTCATGTATTGGTATAATGTCATACTATACAGAATTTATTGTGTTTAGATAGCAGAATTTATTTTGCCACTTCTATATTTCAGGTTTTTATGTCTTCTGAAATCTTTTCTCTACTATTGATTCTTTTGTTATTCTCAATACATACCTCATTTATTTTCTGTAGGGTAACACTACTTAAACTACTTGATTGTTTTAAAAACTTTTGATATTCTGTTTTGTTCTTTAAATGATTGTGAAGTACAGTGTAGATTTTGACATTTTTTATTAATTAATTCTACCCAACCTTGCCAGTTTCTTTTACATGGCCCTATCTTTTCCCCTAGTTGTTAGGAATGGATGCCCCATAGCACATGGAATGGTTTTCTTCTGGGCAGAAAACTATGTACATCCTTTTGGAATTAGCTCAAGATTTCCCTCTTTCAGGGGAGCAGTTTGTTCTTACTATAGAACTAGACCTATAAATCTCTTAGCTTAATTAATATGGCCAGATGGCTCCTTATTCCTGTTTATATTTGTGTACTCACATATTTGTCCATCTTCTATAGGAGATTATGTAAACTCTGTAATAGCACATGGAACACAATGTTCCCAGCAAGGACTCTTCTATGATTCATTTTTAAATTCTGATACATGTATCCACTATCCTTTATTCTGCTAACCAATTTACAGTCATATAGGAATTGAAAGGGTCCTGGGTAGGTTACCTTTCCCACATCACCTTTTATTCATTTAAAGCCAGATGAACATATTCTAGTATATTCTAGATAGAAAATTTACAGTATGAGAATTCTTTCTGCAAGATTCAGGGCTCCTTTTCAAGATTGTAAGATGAAGGACAATTTATATTACATAAAACTGGAAAAACTCTTATTTTAAAAATTTTATTATTGCCTTTTTTATACCATTATTATTTTCCAATTATTCTCTCTTCTCAAAGAAAAAAGAAAATCATTTAAGCAAAACAAAGATTCAGTGACTGCCTTTGATAGCATATACATGCTATACTTTTAGTATCCTACTTTTTTTTTTTTTTTTTTTTGCTGAGGCAATTGGGGTTAAGTGACTTGCCCAGGGTCACATAGCCAGAAAGTGTTAAGTGTCTGAGGCAAGATTTGAACTCAGTTCCTCCTGATTTCAGGGCTGGTGCTCTACCTACTGCACCAAATAGCTGCCCTCAGTGTCCTCCTTTTCTAAAGACATTGAGGGGTGTTTCATCATTAGATCTGTAGTATATTTAGTTTGTCTTTTGTGTTGTTATATGATATAGTATGGAAATTGTTCACCTGGTTCTGCTTATCTTCAGTTCTTCCCATGTTTTTCTGAATTTCTCATATGATTTCTTATGGTTCAGTAATAATCTATCACGTCCATGTAGATATTTTTCAGTTGATGATTATACCCTTTTATTTTTGTATTCATAGAACAGGTTATGCCCTAAATAACCTAATAGTCTAGGCCTATGCAATGCCTTTAAATGTCATTGACAGATTTAAAGTATAATTAGGAGCGGTAGTGAAAATAAAGAGAGAAAGGAGTATATTTTATTGACAGAATTGAGAGAATATTAAAATTGCCTTAATTAAAAATTAGTAGCATCCATGCATATTTCTGTCCTGGGCCAACCTTGACAGTCTCTTCCCTTCATCAAAAGTTTAGTATCCCAAGTCCCTTTTCTTCTAGCCTTCTCAAAAGCAGGTGCCAGATCTGTAGTTCTAACCTGTTGAGAGCCTTCATTATTAGTTTGGATCAGAAGCAAGAAATTTAAAAAAGCCAAGTAATGGTTAGCTTGGATTAGGCAAACAACTGACATAAAAGTAAAACACTCAGAGCAGTGAGCTTTCATAGAGATTGCTTATCATTGTATAAGAAGAGGCATATATAGATAAGGAGTTTTAAAATAGGATTTTGCTTATGTCAGATTATCCTATCTAGTAGTACCTGTGTTTCCTCATGTGCCCATCTGCCAAACAGTCACCATACAAATAAGAACACATTTTTTTTTTCATGTAATAGGCATTTAGTAAATGTTTGTTGAGTGACTGAAGCAGAACTTTCCTCTAGTCATTTGACTTGGGGTATGGATCCATAGTCATAGTCAGGGGATCATGATTCCCCTAAAGCAATTTAAAGCATCTTTGTATCATAGAGCCCATCTGGAAGAGTGGAGAGAGAGCCAATCCATCTTGAAGCCAGAAACACCTCCATGCAAATCCTGGTTCTGCTGCATACTGGCTATGGCCTAGCCAAGTCCCTGACTTCTTGTCAGAAGCACAAGAGCACTTCTAGTGCTCTAGGTCCCAACTTCTTAAACTGTGGTTTGCAACCCCATATGGAGTCTCATAACTGAATGTGGGAGCTGTGAAATTATGATTTATTATCAGGAAATGTTTCATTTGAATATTTATTTTGTATACCTGCATATCTGGAGTCACTTAAAAATTTCTTGGGGGAAAAAAAGGTCAAGTGGAAAAAGAATTTAAGAAACTTTGCTTTAGGCAAGCTGTATAGAAAGTGCCAACTTGCATTGACAGAGGCCATTTTCATAGTTAAAAGTTTCAGTGAAATCACAAGTCTGGTTCTTTTGTTACTGGCATTATTTCTTTTAGGGCCTTTTAACTTATGGTATTCAGCATATTGGCCTTGAGAAAAAGTTAAAGAAATAAGCATTTTTAATCACAAAAATAAGTTACTATACTATATAACAGTTTGGAGTGAATAATGTATACAAATAAAAAGATGGTTGTGTTAAAGGAATGTGATGCCCTTTCTGTAATATGGAGGACTATTTTCTTTTAAATCACTTAGAACCTCTTTCACCTAGTTTTTAGTGATTAATTACTAGGAAATCACCTCCCATCTAGACTCATCATGGTGGCAAATTCACACCTGATGGATGATAGCTAACACATAGTTCCTACATTGGTTTGTCAATCCAGTGACAGATGAGCTAATTTATACTGTGTTAGATTGCTTTTATAGGTTCTTGTTTTTATCTAAATGTATTTGTTCTCTCAATCTTGTTTGACATTGAACTGATGACGGGGAGAAAATGAGAAAATATAGGCAAAGGCTACCGTGCCATTAATTTGTGCTATTACTGTTCAGGAACAAAGTCTTGATAATATAGGATGTGATATCAATTTGGGGTGTCATGTTTCCTAACAGATTCCTGTAGGATTTCTTTTCTTTGCATTTTAGGAATACGTCCAGGTTAGTGGCCTGCAATTTTAGATTAGATCCATCTATCAAGTGTAGCGCAGAATCTCTAGCACACTTTCTAGAACACTTTTTTTTTTTTTTTTTTTTTGTTATTCTGTACTTGACAAATTAACATCCAAAGAAGAACAGCAAAGGAGGATTGTATGTGAACCTGCAAATCTCTGTTATATACAACTTGGTTTTTTAAAAGTACATAATTTAATAAAATTAAAATTTAATTTTGTCTCTCATTTTAAAAATTTTTTTTAAGAATTTTATTCACAGGCTCAGTTCATTGATTTGTTCTTTTTTTATTGATAAAAATGTAAGCAATACTCAAGCAAAATAAAGCTCATGCATTTGCCCTGTCCCCAAATGCACTTTATTCTGTACCTTGATTACATTACCCAAAGAGGTGGTAGCTTGTTTCAACAGCATGGCACAGTGGATAAGGCAGAAGATCTGGATTCAAATGCTACCTCAGGAGATGTGTAACCTCAAGCAAGTCCCTTAATCTCTCAAGTTTCTTAAGTATAGAATGAAGAAACTAGCTTATACTTTATGGTCTCAAAGGTTGCTTTTAGCCCTGGATCAATGATTCTAAAATCCTCTGGCATCCTCATTGGTTATCGCATTGATTAGAGTTCTTAAGTTTTCCAAAGCACAACTTTACTTTAATCACTTGGAATTCTTCTCTCTGAATACTTCTCTCTTTTCCCCTTTAAGCCATTATCATAAAGATTTGGTGCCACATCATGCTGAACATTATATAGACTTATAGATAATTCTGTTTTTGCTTTCTCTGAACTTCTAAATGCGAAAAGCAAAAATAATTATTTTCTTTGGGGCTTTATCTTTGGTCCCTTCTAGAAGGGAGGAGTCATAACATTTGTTTTTCTTTTAGCCATTAGACAATAGAGCTCCAAAGAACATTATAAGTTGAATTGCAAATTACTATTATTATTCTGTTGGGATATGGTAGAATGTGACCTCAGAATTATTTCTGAAAAATATACTTGTTTCAACCAGGTTTTTCCTTAGGTTGCTTACTTCCAATCTTTTTTTATCTAAAAGAGTCAGCTAGGTGGAGCACTGGCCAGAGTGCCAGATCTGGAGTCAGAAAGATTCATGTTCCTGAATGCAAATCTAACCTCTAACACTTAGTTGTGTGACTCTAGGCAAGTCATTTCACCCTTTTGCCTCAGTTTTCTCATCTGTAAAATGAGGTGGAGAAAGAAGTGGAAAATCACTCCAGTTTCTGTGTCAAACCAAAACCCAAATGGGATCATGAAAAGTTGGACACTCTTAGAAAACAACTGAACAGTAACATCTTTTTAACTAGAAGTGTAACCTCCTAGAAGTAGCAGGTAGCACTAGTAATCTAGCAGCTACAGGCAAACCCAGCTCTGGTTGAGATGGGAAGGGAACTAAAGTAGTATGGTTCTCTTTATTCCTCATGGCTTTAGTAATAACTGTAGTCTTTTTTTTTTTTTTTTTTTTTTTTTGAAAGCTTTTTATTTTCAAAATGTATGCACAGATAATTTTTCAGCATTGACCCTTGCATAGCCTTGTGTTCCAAATTTTTCCCTTCTTCTAAAGAGGAGTCAAGATGTTGAGTATCCTAAACTGAATTAATTTGGGTGATGAGATTAAAATTCTTGGGAATATATCTGGATTCCTAGTTTTTTCCTTTGGGTACTTCCTTTACATATATATAGATTTGTTTCTTTTTCTGAGTTTGGATTATTTATTCTTCTAATAGTTTATGTATTTTGTACTTTTGAAGGTATCCCTTTGTTTCTTTTGTGTTTTCAATTTTGTTGGTATATAACTGCATATGTTCTGATTATTCTTTTCATTTCTTCTGGTTTTGCTATGATTTCACTAGCTTATTTCCTAGTCTCTTGATTTTCTGCTCTCTTCTTTTTAAAAATAACATTTGCTAAGGATTTACCAATTTTAATTTTTTCAAAGAACTGGTATTTGGTATTACATTTTAATGGAGATTTTTGTTTCTAATTTGTCTATTTCCCCTTTCATTTTTTAATATCTTCCCATTTTGTGTTTATTTAGGTTTATTTGTTACTGATTTTTAAAAATTGTATGCTCATTAATTAATTCTCATTTTCTGTTTTATCAATGTCTGTTAATAAAGTTATAACAAATTTTGGTATGTTGCTTTATCATTATTTTTTTTTACATAGTTATTAATTGCTTTTATTATTTATTCTTTGACCCATTAATTAGTCACAGTTTCAGTGCTAACTCTCTGTTTTGGTCTGTAATTTTGTGGTCCCTAAACCATTTTCAGTTTTTATTGCATTATGTCTGTAAAGGGTGCAATGCCTGTTTCTGCTTTTTTACATTCATTTTTAATGTATCTATGTGCCCTAGTAATGGTCAATTTTTATGGTACAGAGAAATATATATAATCTTTTATTGTTCCATTTAGAAGATGCCTTTAGTCTTTTAACTAATTTTTCCAGAAATTTGTTCAGTTCCATAGTTTTTTTGATTTAGATTTCTGTTGTGTCTTTAAAATGGCTAGAGGTATATTGAAGTCTCCTGTCACTATTGTATTACCCTGTCTTCTTGAAGTACAAATATGTTCCTTATAAATTTGGATGCTAAGGCATTTGGAACGTATAAATTGTTGATATTGCTTGTTATTTGTTTTCTTTTAGCACAGTTTTCTTATGTATCCCTTTTTCTTTTTTGATTGTTTTTGCAGTTTTGCTAGCATAATAGCAATGCCTACTCTTTTAGTTTTTGGTTTTTTTTGATACATAGTAAATTTTTTTTTCTATTCTGTTATATTTTGTGTATTTTTTATTTCTTGTAAGCAACCGATTATAGGGTTTTGGTTTTTTATTAAATTGACCTCTTTTGTTTTATTAGCTTGTTAATCCCTTCACATTTAATTTTATGAGTTAAGTTTATATTTCTTTCCATCTGTTTCAAATGTTGGGTTTTTATTCAAATTATGATCCCCTCCACTCCCCTTTCTGCTGTAAACTTAATGTAATATTCCTTTAGTCACTTTAATCTTTTTTTCAGATGACCCTGTTTCTACTGGTTCTTTCCTCCTAAGTCCTGATACTCTCTTTTTTCCCTTTAGGTTTTGCTTTTATCTAGTTATATATGTCTTCCTCTTCTTTTTTCCTCAGTTAAGTAAATTTCCACTTCCTCTCCTTCCCCTTCAGCAAGTTCTATTCATTAGTTTTAAAAATTTCTTTTTTTTTCCCTCCCCTTTAAAAAAAAAAAAAAGGATTTTTTCTAATTCTTCATAATTATCTTCTCTTTCTATTTACTCTAGATCCTCATTCTTTGATTTATGACCCTCTCTTTCCTCTATATTCATGTAATTTGAACTTTTACAGTATGCATGCTAGGCTCTGTCCTCTCTTGGTGTCTTTCATTACCGCCTTGTAGGGCTTATCCTGTGGATTCTCCTTTTCATTGGCCTCATTCCCAGAATGGTGCCGATTATCACAAACATCAGCCAGAGGATACTGCCCTATATAGTAAGGCTCCTTCTTCACTACTGATCTATGCCCTCTTATTGACCTTTATTTTCTTCACATAGTTGGAAATCTCCCTGTGTCCATGCTTTCCCACTCTTCTAGATGCCAGTTGCCCCTAGGTACTCTATCTCCCCCATTCTAGGATAAGTAGACCTTTAAAATACCAAATCAGGCTTCATTCAGTGTAAGTTCCTCTTCTGTCTTCAACCTTAGGGGCATTCATCAGTGGAACTCCCTCCCACCTCCAAGGAAAGCTCCTTTTTTCCCTCCTCTTTTACATCTTTTTCTTCCTCCCTGTAATCTCTTCTCTTTCTGAGACCACGAAGGTCATCTTCCCTTCATTTTTAGCCTTTGACTAGACCTGGGAATATCACCTATTTTTCTTTATTTCCCTGTTCCCTTTCCTTTTTATGTCCATCCCATGTTATAATGTGGTCCCTCAAAAGAAGCATTGTATCATCTTATGTTATAATGTAGTGTCTCACAAAAGAAGCACTCATTTGCAGGCAGTGTATTACCAGGTTCTGTCCGTAATTTCTTGTCTGTCTCTTCACTGTTACCCTGTCTACTGGATTTCTGCATTTACCCCTCTCTCTGTATATTTAGAAGGTCTACTCTTGCTGATTTTTGTCTTGTTGGTCCATTGTTGTTGTTGTTTTTGCTGCATTTATTCATTTCTATATCTATTGTTGGGGTGTTTGAGAAGCAAATAATCTTTCCAGTTCTGATTATCTTTCTAAAAATGTTTCAAACTCTTTGTTACTTAGTGTTTTAACTTTTTATCCTGCTTGGTTAAGCTCAGATTTGCTGGGTAAGGTGACATAAGCCTGCATCCTGTGCTTCATTGCCCTTTAGAACACATTATTCCATTCCGTGTGTGTGTGTGAGAAATAATCTTAATGTTTTTCACATGTACTTTGTTTTTTGTAGGTCTTCTGATGGCCTAGAGAATTTTTTGTTTTTGAATTGAATTGTTAAATTTAATCTCTATGTGTTTTAGAGGTTGCAGCTTTTTAGTTTTTGCCTGGAGGTGATTTTGAATTTTTAAAATTGGAGTTATATTTTCTATATTCAGAAATACTAGGTATTTTTGTTATTTCTTCATTATAGTATAACTTTTTTTGTCTAGTTTAATTTTTCTGGGAAATCTGTGATTCTTATGTTGTTTCTGTACATCCTTTTGAGATGTTTTGCTTGCATAGTATTTTTCTTTTACCGTTCTATTTTTTGCTTTCTTTCTTCCTAAGCTGTTCTTCATTTCTCTATTTATATTTGACAGGGTTTGCCATTGTAGGTTCAACTTTCTCTATTCTCATTATTTTTGCTGTGCAGGACATAAATTCTGCTTTGATAATAACCTCAGGGTGTAGTAGTTCTCTACAGGATTCTCTGTCTTATCAAGTGTTAGGTCATTTTCCTTTATTTTATGGTATTTATTCATAAATGCCTGAACTCAATTACTATATCTGGAAATCATATTTCCTTCTGTTATTGTTTTTCCCATTGGTTTATCTGTTTATATTCAAGGCCTTTTAATACTTTTCTCCTTGACATCTTTGATACCTTTAGTCTTTTTAATCCTTTCTTTTACTTCCTGACTCCCTTCTTATTGATTGTGACTTCCATAGAGTGCTAGATCTCAAAATGTTTCAGCCTCTTCCCAAAGGGGACAATTCATGGTTAACCAACCTAAACATCTGTCCAAGTGACTTGGGTAGTCAGAACTAGCCCAACAGGATACTGTGTTCTTTCCCTCAGGCTTGGTGGATTGCTACACAGCTTCTCACATTTTTAGTTTTCATGGACTGGTGACCTTTCCCACTAACTCTATTCCTTACTTCTTTAGCCTGGCATCAGCAGCTAAGAGTCTGCTAGTGCTAGTGTTTTTTGTTTTTTCCCTAGCTTCTCGTTTGCTCCTGTGACCACACTGGCTGTTGAGCCCTGAGCAAACTCCCCCAGTCTGGAATTGGGGTCTCCACAGGAGAAAAGGGTGTATTTTGAATAAGGTTGTGCCATGTCTAGTAGTGCCGCCTCACTGCCAGTAGTGTGAGATATAGAGAGATACTGAGTAAACGGTCATTGCTAGGAATGCCATTTCCTAGGTTTTGGTTTTGGTGTTTGTTTTTTTAATTAACCTTTTGAGTTCTGTGAGTGCTAGACTTGGGAGACAGCTGAAGTTCTTTTATCTTTGGTGCATAATTTTTGTTTTGGATCGATTTGAGAGATTATTGAGATTAGAGAAAATATTTGGTCCTAGTATCTTGTTATGTGAGTCAGAAAAATGACCCAGCCATTTAACTTCAAATGAAGCCATCAGCTGATCAAACTAAGGAATGCTTCTTTTTGTATGGCACATAAATTGATTCTTAAGACAGCACCAAAAGAGGAATGCTAAGTCAAGTATTTGAACATTGGTTATTTTTGTAATATTTAGCATCACAAGGTAGTCATTTTGAAGGATTTAATTCATTTGGATATATAAGTTCTTCTGTTTCTGTGTATGTGATGTGTTTAAGTGATCTTAATTGCTTTAAAGTCAGACTTTTGGATTGGAGTAGTCTGGAAAGCTTTCTTAGATGAATTGGGATTGAAATTGGACCTTGACAGATGGGTAAAATTTGAATAAGTAGAGGGGAAAACAGAACATTTCAAGGCAATGTGAAGAAAGATGCAGATGTGAGAATGATGATTTCCATATTATTTTCAGACAACTTCTGGTTGAAATTCAAGTTTCACATAGGTGAATGGTGAAAGATAGAATTGGAAAAGCATGTAAAAATCATTGTGAAGAGTTTTGAATGCCATACTTTGAAGTTCATACTTCATTTTACACTTTTTTTGGGTTTTTTGGGGGGCTGTAGAGCCATTAGAAGTTTTCAAGTGGTGAATTGATGTGTGCAAAGTAAGTATACTTATAAGAAAAACATTCTCTACTCTCAGGGAGCTTACCATTTTATGAGAAAAAATTACACCTACAACTGATTGGGCATTTAGGTAATACTGATAGTATTATAATACTTCCTAAGAGGAGCAGGAAAGGCACTGATAGGATCTTTTCATTTTGTTTTTAAGTGATCATTTTGTTCTGAAGTAAGTCTTTTAATCCCATCTCTAGTGTGTCCAGTCAAAAAGCCTAGTTATAATGTCAAATCCCAGAGGTTATATAAAACAACTATCTATTAGATCTTTGCTAAATCCCTTATGGGGTTAGCTGGCCATTTATTGGTGTAGCTCTTCCCCATGCTAATCCCTTTTTGGGATTAGTGTGCTAAAATTCCCCTATGGATTTAGCCTGCCAGTCAATGGTTATTCTCACCTCATGGTATATTCTTTTAATGGCATCTTCCATCTGGCTAACTATGAGTTAACCCTAATGGAAGTAGGGAAACTGGTCTTTCCCCGAGTGAATTGTTAAAAACCTCTTCTTGCTAACTCCTATGTGTTAATTCACATAATAAATAGCACTCCTTTAGTTGTTCCATGTCATGAACTGAATCTCTATTATGCTATTTTTATATACTATTCTCTTTACAATTTATTGCTCTCCTGAATCACTCCTGCTGCCTATTTTACTTCATAATAAGGAAGCTGAAAAACAGGGTCATTTGAGATATCCAGTACCATATAGGTTAGGGGAACCTCTGTTGCTGTTCCTGGAAAATGGACCCTGGAAAGTTCTCTAAAATCTTTGAGGAATTTATGGCTCTACCATTCTCCAGTCAGAGGAGAGAAAAAATTGAGAGAGTTGAAGTTATTAGTTTAAAAAACTGAGCCAGTCAACATAGTGATTAGATTTTAGGTGATCATTTTATCCTGGATGAGTTGTAATGTTCCCTGAAGTCCAAAACAAGTAGAGCTGTTGACAAAAAATTTAAGGCACTTTCACTCCCCCTCTTTATGTTTATAAATGGTTCAAGTGGAAAAGGGTAGAAGGATATTTTAGGAAGTCCAAAAGAATATAAACTGCATGTGCTTTGTTCCAGCAATGTCTCTATTGGGTGTGTATCCCAAAGAGATCATTAAAAAGTGGAAAAAGACTCAGGTGTGAAATACGTAACAGCCCTTTTGTGGTGGCAAGGAACTGGAAATTTAGTGGATGCCCATCATTTGGGGAATGGCTGAATAATGGAAAGAGTTACATGAACTGATGCCAAGTTCTTGAGTAGAATCAAGAGAACATTGTTACACAGCAACAAGACTATGTGATGATCAACTGTGATGGATTTGGCTCTTTTCAACAATGAAGTGATTCAACACAATTTCAGTAGACATAATGGAAAGAACCATCAGCATCCAAAGAGAGAACTATGGAAACTGAATATGGATCAAAGCATATTATTTCACCTATTTTTTGTAATTTTTAAATTTTTTTGTTAAGGCAATTAAGGTTAAGTGACTTGCCCAGGGTTATACATCTAGGAAGTATTAAGTGCTAAGGTTAAATTTGAACTCTTCCTAACTCCAGGGCTGGTACTCTATCCACTGCTATCTAGCATTCTAGCATTCAGTTCTAAAAATATTAGTTATTGCAGCAAAACAAGAGAAATTTAAGGAAATATTCATGAACAAAGGAAAAAAATAAAGTGATCACTTTTGCTGATGATATGGTTAAGGAATCCTATAAATCCTACAGTTAATTAAGCAATTAATAAATCCATAAAGTAGAAGAATATAAAATAAAACTGCAAAATTATCAGCTTTTATTTAAATTACCAATATCAATATGAAAGCCTCTGACTGAAATCAGCTTTTATGTATATTACCAATCACACCCACCAGGAATTGATAGGGGGAAATAACAATACACAAAATAACTATAAAATGCATAAAATATTTAGAAGTCTACCAAAAATGATACACATTTTTACATAAATCCAAAATTCTTTATAGAAATAAAGAAAAATTTTATTAAAAGTACTATTTGCCCATGTTTGGTCTGTGCTAGTGTAAAAATAGTATTACCTAAATTAATTAATGGATCAATGCCATACCAAATTACCAAAGAATTATGTTATGGAAGTAGACAGAATGCCATTAAAATTTACCTAATGGATCAAGACTCTCAAAGGAAATAGTGAAAAAAGGTATAGTTGGGAATGATGGTACATTCCCATATATCCTACTCCTCGAAGGATGAGTCTGGTGGGTCATAGTTATGCCTAAATCCAGTTATGTTTATTCTAAATCTGCACCAGGATAGTGGGCATATTTGGTTGGTTATCAGGCTGCCTAAAGTTGGGCAGACTCTGCCCCAGATCAGAGAAAAAGGGAGAAGTAGTAGTGAAGTAGAGGAAAGGCAGTTGAGAAGGAGCTTAGATCCTGATTACTAGTTCTTTTACTTTTCTTTGTTTTTTAGAATTATTTCGCTTGTACCAAATTCCTCCCCAATTATTTTAATCCCAACTACTCTTGATTTTTTTTTTTTTCTCCAGATGGTTTTGAAAGTCATTTCCATGAGAATACCTGTTCCGGGCTAGTGGGAGCATTTTTAGAAACTGTCAATCAGTGAACATTTATATAGTGCTTACTATATGCCACATGTTGTGCTTTTTGCTTTATAATTATTCCCTGTCCTCAGATTATTCACATTCTAGTGGGGGAAGACAACATATAAATAAATACACGATAAAGGATAGGTAAAGAGAAGATGGAATATAGTCTTAGAAGAGAGGCACTGGGGAAAGACCTGGAAAAGTCTTCCAGTAAAACTGTTTTATTGATCAGGTCAATAAAATGTATTTAAGCACCTCCCTTGTTCCTTAAGTGTATTAAGCTCTAGGGATACAAAAAGAGGCAAAAGATAGTTTCTATCCAAATCTACCCACTTAATTAGATTTGAGAATCATCAGCAAAGAGATAATTAAATCCAATTGTGCTGATGGACATCATCAAGTGAAATAAATGGTGTGGAGAAGGCCCAGGACAGAATCCTTTTGGACACAGACAATATGTGGAGGAGAATTCAGCAAAGGAGACAGAAGGAAAAGTCAGGTAGGAGAAGCACCAGGACAGAATGGTATGCAATGGTATCTACTGAATTGTTTGGACTCCTCTTTGGTTTTGGTTGCCTGCTCTGCTTAATCCATTGTAGCCTTATGAGCAGAGCTAAAGATTAGAACTGTATCTCCCCTCAGTTCTTGGACTCAGAACCACTCATTAACTGAGTTTTTGAAGTTTGTTCCCTGCTAGGTCCTCTCTTACTTATGACTGCTCTTCTCTATCCTGGAATTGTGTAATAGATGACAGCTGCTAACTGGCAACTGTTCTCAGCACTGATTCAGGGGGATCTCTTTCTGCCCCAGTGCTTGTCCTGATATTCAGTCTTAGCCTCCTTACAGTCCCTGTGGAACACTGTGACTTTTTCTTTGCTTTCCTGGTCAGAATTTATTCTCACTCTTTTCCTAGTTTGTTGTGGAGAAAAGTTGTCTTGGGCAGAAAATTCTGGCTGTCATATCATTTTATTTCTGCCTCTTGTGAATCTAGGTTTGTTTGTTTTTTTAATTTTTAATTCTTTAATAGTACCTTATTCTAATTTTTTATCTTTGGACTTTGTCTAATTTTTCTTCAAATCTTTGGGCTTGACTTCTTTTTTTGTCTCTAATTTTTTCAAGGAATCCTGCCTTTTTGTGTATTATATCTATTGTTCTAATATGAGAAAGAAATATAGAAGGACCAAAATAGTTCTGCAACTAGATAGAAAATGGGATGTTTGAACTGGGTTTTTGTGGACATTGGAGTTTATAGACCCATTCTATGAGAGGCAGAGGGGGTAGGGATTAGATGAAAAGAGAGGCTGATGAGATCTTATAGGATGATAAGCTTATCCTAATAATGAGCTTCCTGGTGCTTGGAGAAGTCAGTCTGAGAAATTCCAGCCAAATTCTATAGCTGGATCCTATAGCTGGGTGAGAAATTCTGAGGGAAACTTCTTAGGCTCTTTAATGTATTTAATAGGAATACATGGTTTTTGTTGTTGTTTTTTTTTCTGTAACTATTGAGATGTAATCATAGTTTTCCTGATAATGAACTATCCCTGCTTTCCTTTCTTTGTAACATATTGCTATAATCTCAACGCTATATTTGTGACATAAAAGGGATTTGGTAAGACTTTTTTTTTTCTTCCATATTTTCCTAAATAGCTTATATAATATTGGAATTAATTATTTAGTAAATGTTTGGTAGAATTTACTTGTGAATCTTTCTGGCCTTGTTTGTTTTTTTCTATGCAAGTTGAACAAATTAAACAATATGGCTTTCTTTTTTGGATGGAAATTAAAGTATTCTGTAAAAAATATTCTACTTCCTCTTCTGTTTATCTGGGCAATTTATGTTTTTGTAAATATTCATCCATTTCACTTACATTGATAGATTTATTGACACACTTAGTGCTTTAATTTTTTCTTCATTGGTGACAATTTCATCTTTCTTATTTTTGATACTGGTAACTTGGTTTTCTTTTTTTAATTTTATGAAATAAAATGAGCATTTCCATACCAGTACAAAAAAATTATGACTGTATATGAAACCATAAATCTGTGTACAACATGCTGTTCTTTTCAAATATACAGTAAGTTTTTTCTTCCCTTCCTTGCAACTACCATTGGATACAAATAAGTGTATGTATATAAATATATAGAGACATGTAAAATTTTTTTTCTTTGATTGTAAATATTGATTTTTCATATGTCTTACAGTTAAATTAGGCATTTATAATAGAAAATTAGTTCTTAAAACTATTGCTGTTACTGTGTACAATGTATAAAAATTAACCAGTGGTTTTATCTTTTTTTTTTTTTTTTTTTTTTCATAAAACCAGCCTCCTGCTTTTATTTATTCAATTTATTTTCCCTTTTAAATCTCCTTACTTTCTATTTTAATCTCCTTTGATTTTTAGGAATTAAAACAAAGTGGGATTTTTAATTTGTCTTCTAATTTTCTAATTTTTTAGTTGCATGCTCAATTCATTTTGATTACATTAAATTTAAGCATTTAGAGATACAAATTTTCTGCTAAGTACTGCTTTAGTTACATCTTATAAATTGTGGTATGTTTCCTCATTTATGTAATTTGTTGTTTTATCTTCTCATTCTTTAGAATTAGTTTTCAATTAATCTTTAATCTGTCTTTCCATATTCAAAACGGAAATTATTTTATATAATTTTTCTTATGTCATGATGACTTGTTTATTGTGTAGTTAGATTTATCTAGTTGCCTCACTGATAGTATTACTGTGTGTCTTTCTATAACTCATCTAACTTCTTCCTTAGAAATTTGGACATTATACCATTTGGTGCATACATGCTTAATAACAATATTACTTCATTTGTGGTACTTTTTATCATGCTGTAGTTTCCTTATCTTAATTTGATCTATTTTTGCCTTTGCTTTGTCTGAAATCATGATTGCTACCCTTGCTTTTTTCTACTTGAGCTGCTCAAGCCTTTAACTTTACTCTGTGTCTGCTTCAGATGTTTCTTGTGATCATTATTGTATGTGGAATTCTGGTTTTTAATCTATTCTGTGATCCATTTGTTTGACAGATGAGTTCTGGGATGAAGTTCCTTTCAGTTATGATTACTGTGTATTTCCCTCCACCCTATTTTTCCTGTTTAAATTTCTATCACCCTGCCCTTTCTTTTCTTGTGCTTCTCCCTTCCTGCCTTTCATATAGGGTTGCTATACCCATGTGTATGTTATTTCCTCTTTGAGACAATTCAGATGAGATTAAGGTTCAAGTAACCTGTTAAGCTCCTTTTTTTTCCCCTCCACAATAATAGGTAAATTATGTTATCCCATTCTCTTTCCCTTCCTGCAACTTTTTCACCCCTTAAATGTTTTTATATAATCCCATTAAAGTCAACTTATATCTACACCCTCTCTCTATTACAATTCAAAAAAGTTACAAATTGGAAGGGACAGAGCCAAGATGGCAAAGAGGACACTCATCTAGCTAAGCTCTCCCTTACCCTCAAATTACTTTTTTTAATGAAACCTCTCTGAATTAGCCTCTGAATTAGTGCTTGACTGTCAAAACCCACTAATATTGGGAGTATATAACACATTACCAACAGAAGATAATCTCAATTCTTCAGAAAAGGTCTATTTTTACTTGCAGGCAGGGGTAGCTAGACCAAGTGCAGAATTCAGGCAAGTAGTCAGTGAGAGCACGGAGAACAGCTCATGCTGAGCAGACCTGAGGAGGGGTGGGATGTGGTCTCAGCTGGCAGAAAATTTGAGGGGAGAACTTTACCACAGTGTCGGTACCACTTTGCTCTGACAGCAAGCTAGTAGATCAGCAGAGAGGTTATAAACACAGGAGGTAAAGACTATAACCCCAAAAGGCTAAAGTCTCTGGGGATCTGGCCACATCCACCCAGCACCAGGAAGGACTCGGCACAATCTCAGCTCACAGTGCTCACACATTGATCCTAGCACAGCCATTGCTGTCCCATTCTGCTTCACTGCTACTTTCTATTGTCTGTAGAGGAAGCTTGGTAACACCACACTGCCCCAAAAGCAGACTGAGGTTTTTTTGGTTTTGTTTTTGTTTTTGTTTTGTCAAAATGAGTAAAAAGTCAAAGTGGGCTTTAACTATAGATAGCTTCTATACTGAAAGAGACCAAACTTCAAACCCTGAGGAGACTAAAAGCAGATTGCCTCTAGATGAAGCTCCAAATAGTGATATAATCTGGTCCCCATCACATAAGGCTCTCAAAGAAAAAATTAAAAAGGCTCTTAAAAAAGAGCTAGAAGAAAAATGGGAAAAAGAAAAGGAATCTTTGCAAGAGGATCTGTGGATAAGTCATGATACTCATTAAAAGATAGTGGATAAAGAAATCAACTCCCTGAAAAACAGAATTAGTGAATTGGAAAAAGAAAATAGCTCCCTAAAAATAAAATTGGCGAAATGGAAAAAATTCCATAGAACACAAAACAACTCATTTAAAAACTCAATTGGACAATTATAAAAAGAAATTTAAAAAGTAAATGAAGAAAATAATTCGTTAAAAATCAGAATTGAACAAAGGAGTCACCAAGAATCAGTCAAGCGAAACTAAAAGCATTAAATATTTACTTAGGAAAACAACAGACCTGGAAAATAGATCTAGGAGAGATAATCTAAGGATTATTGGATTTCCTGAAAATCATGATGAAAAAAAGAGCCCAGACACTATTTTTAAGGAAATCAAAAAGAATTGCCCAGATGTTATAGAAACAGAAGGTAAAATAGAAGATTGAAAGACTTTATCAATCATCTACTGAAAGAGATCCCAAAATCAAAATTCCAAAAAATATTGTGGCTAAATTCCAGAACTATCAGACCAAGGAAAAAATACTAGAAGCAGCTAGAAAAAAATTCAAATACAGAGGAGCCACAATAAGGATTACTCAGGATCTAGCAGCATCTGCATTAAAGGATCGAAGGACCTGGAATCTGATATTCTGAAAGGCTAAGGAACTTGGTAAGCAGCCAAGAATAACTTACTCAGGCACAATGAGCATTTTCTTCCAGGGAAGAAGATGGACATTCAATGAAATAGGTGAATTCCATCTATTTCTGACAAAAAACTGGAACTAAACAAAAAGTTTGACCTCCAAATATAGGACTCAAGAGAAACATAAAAAGGTAAAAAGAAATCTTGGGAATTATATTTTTGTTATGAGTACACATAAAGAATACATGTATAATTTGGTTTTACTGTTATAATATAAAAATATAATATAAAAAAGAAGCTAGAGGCGGAAAGGAAATTGTACCAGAAAAAGGGAAAAGTGGAGGTACTATATCTCACGAAGAGGCAAAGGAAACCTATTATATCTGAGGGAAAGAAGGGAGGGAGATGAACAGAGTGTGAATCTTACTCTCATCGGAATTGGCTCAAAGAGAAAATATTAGACATATTCGATTTACAGAGAAACTTCTCCCATCTCATTTAAAAGTGGGAGGGGAAAGGTAAAAAAAGGAAGGAATAAGCTAAATAAAAGGAATACAGAAATTGTAAGGTAAAGGTTTAAGAAAAGGGGAGGGACTAAGGGGGGAAGGGATTCTAAAGAGGAAGTGCTGCATGAGGCAAGTAATGCTCATAAGTACTGGGGTGGGGGGTAAGAGAGAAAGGAAAGAGAAAAGCATAATTTGAGGATAATAAGATGGCAAGAAATACAGAATTAGTAGTTTTAGCCATAAATGTGAATGGGGTAAACTCCCCCATAAAGCGGAGGTGGATAGCAGACTGGATCAAAAGCCAGAAGTCTACAATATGTTGTTTACAGGAAACACACTTGAAGCAGGGTGATATATACAGAATAAAGGTTAAAAAAAAAAAAAAAAAAAAAAAAAGGCTGGAGCAGAATCTACTATGCTTCAGGTGAAGCCAAAAAAAGCATGGGTACCATCCTTATCTCAGATCAAGCAAAAGCAAAAACTGATCTAATTAGAAGAGATGAGGAAGGGCACTATATCTTGCTAAAGGGTAGCATAGATAATTAAGCAATATCAATATTAAACATATGCACCAAGTGGTGTAGCATCTAAATTCTTAAAGAAGTTAAGAGAAGAAATAGACAGCAACACTATAATAGTGAGAGATCTCAACCTTGCACTCTCAGAACTAGATAAATCAAACCACAAAATAAATAAGAAGTTAAAGAGGTAAATAGAACACTAGAAAAGTTAGGTATGATAGATCTTTGGAGAAAACTAAATGGAGACAGAAAGGAGTACACTTCCTTTTTGGCAGTTCAAGGAACCTATATATTGACCATATGTTAGGACATAAAGACCTCAAATTAGAAAGGCAGAAATAGTAAATGCATCTTTTTCAGATCACAATGCCATTAAATTTTTACATAAATTTTTACATTCAGTAAAAAGCCAGGGGAAAATTTTAAAATTAATTTTTTTTTTTCCCTGAGGAAATTGGGGTTAAGTGACTTGCCCAGGGTCATATAGCTAGGAAGTGTTAAGTGTCTGAGAACAGATTTGAGTCCTCCTAATTTAGGGCTAGAGCTCTATCCACTGTGCCACCTAGCTGCCCCTAAAATTTTATCTGTTTTCCAGCTCAGTTGTTTTTCCAATTAAATATTTCAGATTTGGGGTTTTTTTCTATTCTTTTGATTTTGTTTGATTCTTGATGTCTCTGAGTAATTAGCTTTTACCTGACCAATTCTAATTTTTTAATGTATTTAAATACAAAGTAGAAAAAGAAAACATTGTCTTGTATAGTAGAACATGAGAAGATTCAAAATGTAACAGTAAATTTCTATTTCAAAAAAATGTAATAGAATATATTATATATGTTAATAATAAATAATAATCATAATAAAATAATAAAATATATTACATTCAGACCTGTCTTTTCTTTGCTTCCTTGTAGGGTTATCTGCTATGCACCCTCCTCATCTCACTATAGTTAAGGCTATAGTTAAGTAT
Organism: Sminthopsis crassicaudata; assembly: GCF_048593235.1. Lineage (NCBI taxonomy): Eukaryota > Metazoa > Chordata > Mammalia > Dasyuromorphia > Dasyuridae > Sminthopsis > Sminthopsis crassicaudata. The sequence goes on along the minus strand of NC_133620.1, from coordinate 316,903,825 downwards.
GGGTATGTTTATGTATATTTATGTATATGTATATAAACATGTAAATTATGTTTATATATATATATATATATACATAAATTACAGAAGTGTGTGTATACATACATATATGTAGGTATCTATGCATATACACATACATAGTCATACACAGACACATTCAGATATCTATGTAAGATTTGTACTACTATTGTTTGTCTTTCTCTGAGAGTGAATACTTTCATCCTTCTTAGGCCTAAGTCTTTACAGTTTTCTAAACCCACCAACTCATCATTTCCTATGCCATAGCAATATTCCAACTATCTAGTTGTTTTAAATAGTCTAAAACTATTAATATGGCTAACTTACAATTTCTGTATTTTTCTTTTTAAATTTAACTTTGTCTAAATTCTACTCCTGATCATAATTCTACTCCTGGTCATTATGTTTTTGTGTATGTTTCCTATACCTGCTATCTCTTTTACTTTTTTTGTTTTGTTTTTTAAAATCACACCACACTCAACTCTACCCCATTATTTCATTAGAACTACACAATTACTAAGGACAATCTTGTTACACTTGTTAGTGTAATTACCTATGTGGGGAATGGTGCCTTTGGTCTCAGGTTCTTTTTTAGTTCTCCACTCTGGCCTGGAAGGAACCCAAAGCCAAGAGTTCAATTTTTCTTACAGCCAGCAGCATCCGTGCCCCACTGCTTCTGCTCTCACCTGGCATATGCCAGATCTCAGGCAGCACAGCTGGGCCTGGCATTCTTTATCTTCAAAGGTTATCTCAGTCTTCCCAAATCCCAAACTGGATGTCTTACACTGTCCCAACCTAGCTAGTTTTTCTTGCTTGAGTTCAAGAGAACTAGCCTGGAACCTCACACAGGCCCAAGGCTGCCCTGGTATCTTTCTTCTTATCTTAGCTCATTTTATTTTGAGGACAGCTATTCTTACCTCAATTCCTATTTGTGCTTTTGTACCTCCTTTTTTATTTGGTCATTTCAGCTTATTAAGGAGTTGTTTTCTTTGAATTTTTCTTTTTTTGGTTTCCTTTTCTAAGCTGTTTTCATGATTCTTATTAACTCATTTTAAAATTCTTGAGCTTTTCTAGTTCTTTTTGGGCTTGAGCTCAATTCATATGTTCTTTGCATTTTGTTCTCTTTTGAGTTTGTGAGTTTCCAGTTACTATAGTATCTTTTTATCATCTAGGTTTTATTTTCTTCTTTTTCCAGCCCATTTTGAACCTTTAAAGTTGATCTCTGCTCCTAGAGCAATGGGTACTGTTCCATGCTTCTTGCTCCTGGAACAAAGTCACCAACCTGTCTTTAGCAAGACAGTCTCTGGGCCTGGTTGCTTACTTGCTGTGCTGAGGTCTCTGGAGTTGGTGGCTTGTCTGCTGCACAGAAGCCATCACACCTGGTTGCCCCTGCTCAGCCAAGGCCATCAAGCCTACTGAATTTTCCAGGATTGGCTACTCTCCTGTTTTTCTGGAACAGTGGGGTCTGTGTAACTTACCTATATTGGGGTGAGGGACCTTCTCTGGTTTGCTCAAACACAACCTGCTCTGTACTGAGCTACCATTTTACTGGAGTGAGGCCTTTCCTGTTGTCCTTTTAAATTATCTTGCTGAAAATTGTTTCACTTACATTTTAGTAGATTCTGCTGCTTCAGAATTCATTTTGAGGCAGGGGACTTCTTTGGAGGAGATTTTGGATAGCTCTGGTATTCTCTGCCATTTTTCTAAAATTATAAACTACTTTTGCACTTCTGTTTTGTATGCATTAATCTTCCTATCTGTATCACATCTCCTCACACCACCAGTCTCATGAGAAGTTGTCATTTTTATCTTTAATGCCTTAGTCATAAAATATTTGCCCAACTGAATATGTTGACATCAGCAATTATCTAATTCAGTCTTTCATTTTATAAATGCATAAATTGAGAGAATAAATTCATGGATATAAGCCCAGAAGATAATGATTTCTATCAACACAACTAAGTTAAAGATAGGTGGTTTGGGAGACGATATATGGGAATAAGTAATTTGTTTATGGGTACTTGCTTAACATAAGACGCACATGGAAAATTTCAGTAGAGAGATGCAGCCAAGAAGTATCAGGGATGGAGATTGATAAAAATTTAACTTTTTAACTTAACTTAAAGTGATACTTTGAGAATACTTTGAGAATGGATGAGATTCCTGAGAGAGAGAAAAGAGGAACAAGAAGCCAAATATTAAAGCTTGAAGGAAGTTTACAATTAATATACAATTTACAGTAATCATCAGAGTTAAATCAATCAGAGTTAAAAGACATCAGTATAACCCACTTCTTAATGACAGTTCATCCTACATACCCAACAAGTAATCCATTTAGTTTCCCCAGCAAGACCACTGTCTCAAGAAGTAGGCCATTTACTTTTGGTCAAATGTTATTGTTAGGATATGGGAGGAGGAAGAGGAACATGTGTGAATAATGGAAGAATGATTATTGAGGTATAAAAACCAACATTATATATTTAGTAGTTTTAAAATAGGATTACTTGTTTTTGAGGCTGGTATAAGATAAAAGCAAATAATTGACAATTGCAACAAATGGAAAACCTAGTAATTTTGTGGGTTGTATCTTTAAATAAAATATCTTCATCTATTATTAGCTTTTGTCCAGGAAAAATACAGATCTGGTTCATGGAAACCTTATTAATAGACAGCCTTAAAACTTTAAAAACCTTGTGCTGATGCTACTGAAAAAAATGTCTTGAAAATAATTTTATGCAGACTGTCAACACTTTCCTTTGAAAAGAGTTTTACTTTTGTGGCTTTGCTATTTCAGCAGCAATGCCACTTCCAATGCTCTTGTGTTGAAGAGAACCATCTACACACAGAGTGGACTGTGGGGACTGAGTATGGATCCCAAGGTAGCATTTCCACTTTTTTTTTTTTTTTGCATTTGAGTTACTTGCCCTCTAGGGGGCAGGGAGGAGAAAAATTTAGAATACAAGTTTTTATAGGGGTGAGTAATGAAAATTATCTATGCCTGTGCTTTTAAAATAAAATGCTTTAACAAAAAAGTCTAAATTTTATTTTATTGTTTTCTGTGATTCTCCCTGAGGTAGATCTTTTACTTGGCACTGGTTCTGGATTGAAGCTCGTGGATAATGGAAACATTCCCCTGGCAATGTCTCTTGGGCGACTCCTCCGAAGAGCCTCCTCAAAAGCCTCTGACCTCTTGACCCTCAACTCCAGTGGCAGTAGTGGTTCTCCCTCGGTACTGGATGGAGAGATCATCTACTCAAAGAACAATGTCTGTGTCCACCCCCTGCAAGTTCTTCAAGGCCTTGGGGAGCATCACCCAGGTAAGGTGTAGAAGAGAAAAATTATATGTGAATGGGCAAGTTCTAATCCTTCCTTGGCTGTATTAGTTTGCTGTATGACCTCAAGACAGTCACATCTCTTAATACTTCAGTTTTTTCTTCTGTAAAATAAAGGAGTTGAAAAAAACCTGTAGTTTAAGTTGATAGTATGCTGAAGTAGGAATCAGTACACCTGAGTTCTATGCTTATTGCCTTTTTTGATCAAGTCACTAAACCTTTTTAGGCCTGGTTTCCCAATCTGTAAAACAAGACATAACCTATTCCTCTGGCTCTTTTAGCTCTATTAAAAACCGTCTAACCCATTTACTTTCTCTTCTGTCAAGAGATTGATTAAATCCAAGAACAGTAAGTCAATCTAGTGCCACTAATCCTATCCCACTACCTTTGGGTATGACTACATTCAAATCTATTTACTTTGTTTATGTTTATTTTCCAATATTTTTTTTTTTTTTTTTTTTTTTTTGAGGCTGGGGTTAAGTGACTTGCCCAGGGGTCACATAGCTAGGAAGTGTTAAGTGTCTGAGACCAGATTTGAACTCGGGTCCTCCTGACTTCAGGGCTGGTGCTCTATCCACTGCACCACCTAGCTACCCCTATAATATGTTTTTGTGTTATACATTCTTTTGTTTTACATTGTATCTATTATATAATCTGTGATACAGATGGACAACTTATACCTGAGTTCATTACATTATAAATTGAGAGAGGGAAAATAAGGTTACTTGCCTTTGAGGACAGTAACTTTTCTTTTTTTTATATAGCTTTTTATTGACACAACATATGCATGAATAATTTTCCAAATTGACCCTTGCAATCACCTCTGCTCCAACTTTTCCCTTTATTCCCTTCACCCTCTCCCCTAGATGGCAGGCAGTCTCATACATGATAAACATGTTAAAGTATATTTTTACCGATCTCTTGTTGCACAAGAAAAATTGGATGTAGAAAGGTAAAAATAACCTGGGAAGAAAAACAAAAATGCAAGCAGTCCACACTCATTTCCTAATGTTCTTTCACTGGGTGTAGCTGGTTCTGTTCATCACTGATCAATTGGATCTGAATTGGATCCTCTCATTGCCGAAGATAGCCACTTTCATCAGAATTGATCCTCGTATAGTATTGTTGGTGAATTATATAATGATCTCTTGGTTCTGCTCATTTCACTTAGCATCAGTTCATGTAAGTCTCTCCAAGCCTCTCTGTATTCATCCTGCTGGTCTTTTCTTACAGAACAATAATATTCTTATATCATAATTTACTCAGCCATTCTCCAATTGATGGGCATTCATTCAATTTCCAGTTTCTAGCTACTACGAAAAGGGCTACTACAAACATTTTTGCACATACAGGTTCCCTTCTTTAATATCTCTTTGGGATATAAGCCCAGTAGTAATACTGCTGGATCAAAGGGTATGCACAGTTTGATAACTTTTTGAGTATAGTTCCAAATTGTTCTCCAGAATGGTTGGATGCGTTCACACAGTGCATCAGGGATAGTAACTTTTCCATGCAGATCTCTATATGAACAGGCTGCAGCTAGTTAGGACAAAATACTACTCCAATAAAAGAATTTTATGGCCTCTCCTTTCTCCAAATGGGCTAGTCACATAGCAGGAAGAGAGGGATCAGTGATCAATTGCTTATTTAGTTCATTGATATTCTCACAATGTCAAGAGAACATTAGGTATGACCCCAGTTTGTGACAGTACACAGAAATTAAGATATGTAGGCATGAATGGGTTGTATTTTGTTGCACTGGAGGACATTACCCACATTGATGAGATCCCAGATCTTATGGAAACTAGTCTTGAATTCTAGCCTTTCTAGTTCCTTTTCAATCTTGTTAATCTTCAGTTTGCCTCCTAGGTTGTATCATCTGCAACTCAGAGTTTAGAAGATTTAGAAGTAGGCAGTTAGAGAATATAGATGGGGCACAAGTGTGTATTGCATATAAAGGACAGTAACTAAAAATAAAAAATTAAGAGTTGAGAGAAAGAGAAAGATGGAATGGTATCTTGGTGGACACCAAGAATTCCACTTTGAAATGGTAGAAATTATCTGCCATGAAAGAGGTTTAAAAAAAAAATCTTTATAGTAGAGGGATGAAAGGGAGTGAAAAAGAACTTGTCAGAATTGGCTCAAAGAGAAAATAACATAACAAACACTATGTGTATTTTACCCTGTAAGAAAGTCAAAGGGGAAGGGGATACTAGAAGAAGGGAGTAATTCAATTCATCTGTAAAATAATTTGGAGCTATTCTCGAAGGGCTGTAAAATCATGCATCCCTTTGATTTAACAATTCTACTACAAGGCATGTATCCCAAGATAGTTGACAAACTAATATCAATATGTATTTGGAAGGGCATAAAGTCTAGAATCTCAGAAAGAAGTAATGAAATAATGTTTGAATGAAGGGGATATAAAACTATAACTTTACCGCAGCCTTAGACTTAACATTAAAGCATTGGTTTATGTTTTGTTACTGGTTTAAAAAGAAAAAGAAAATCACTATCATTGTTTGTATAACATAAGAACATGAACTGTCTTTGGTCACTAGAAGAGAGATTCATCTCTGGTCTAACACTTTCTATTATAAATTATTATCTGAAACAGCCTGCCTACAAAGGGTCAAGATAAAAAGAGCACAAGACTAGGTATAATTTAAAATAGCTATCAGCAGAATCCTTAATTCAATGAGGGATAAAGGTGATCATTTAAAAAAATTACTTTTTTTCTATGATTACTTAATTTTGACCATTAAATTTAATTGCTTGAATAAAATCGGTCAAGACGATTAGGATAATGGTAAAGTAGAGGAGATATTTTTGTCATATCACTAATGAAAGTCTAATCCAAAATATTCAGGAAAGTAACACAAATGTAGTGTTATATAAAGACCCAAAATAATGGTCTTTTAAAAAAAGAGTTATAACTTATCATGTGAAAACAGTGAGAGAAATAAATGTACTTTATACAACTGCCATTTCTCTTCATACTTTATGAATTGGTAAAGGTGAAAAAAAGATTGAAATAAGCTTATTGAAGGAAATTTAGGAAAACAAGCATAGCCTGCTGATTTACCATTAGTATAGATGCTAAGTAATCCCTGTAATTCTGGATTTAAATTTGGAACTTTTGGAGAAAAATCAACTCTAACCACCAAGGAAATCAAAGATACACAAGTCCAATATATGCCAAAATATTCATAGCAGCACTCTTTTTGCTTGATAAGAACTTAAAAACAAAGTGTCCATCATTTGGGAGAAATGGAAAAACTGGCATATGAATGTAATGAAACAACAAATGAGAAATTCTGAAGAACATGAGGTTTACATAAGTAAATAGAGTGAGATAAGGAGAAGGAAGAGAACAATATACATTGTGAAGGTGATTGAAAAAAATCACTAAAAGGAAATTGAATTCTGAATAATGGAAAATGCAATGATGGTATATCAAAGAAAATGAAATATACTTTCCTCCTCATTGCAGAAAGATAAAGGTCTACTAAGAGAAGAATTAGTTATCAGAGATGGTCTTTATGTCACATATTTGCTTAATTGTTCACTTTGGAAGGAAAGAAGAAGTGATCAATGTAATGATCAAAAAGTGTAGTAAAATAAAGGGTTTGACACCTTTTGAGGTGTGAATCCTACGATTTTTAGCTGGTCATATTACCCTTCCAACACTAATGTTAATGATCCTTAACTTGCTGGAAGGCTCTTGAGTAACTTAAATTGTAGTGTGTTTTGTAATATTTGTAACTGTCCATGTGTGCTATTACTTTGTAGTTGCCTTAAAAAAAATGCCCCTTTTCCCCTAGGGTTTTTTTCCCCCGAGGGGAAAAGCTAGAATAAATTATATCACTTATGAACACATCTTACTAGCCACATAAAGTATATTGGTATGTTAGCACAGTGTTACATATAAGTAGTAATACAAAGGATCTTCAGATATGCTTTTTTTTTTTTTTTAAATGACCAGTGCTCATCTGTGAAATAAGAGTAAGACTAAATCTACTGTACTGTGTAAACTTATGTGTCACTTAACATTAGTCTTAATATCCATATTTAGTTTAATGGCAACAATAACACTTATACCATCTTATTCTCTCAATAATCCAATGATATATAAGTGCCTTCTGTGATTTAAAAAAAAAAATTATTTAGTAGCTCCACCAATGGTATATCAGCATGCTACATTTGTCTTTCTAAAGTGCATTTTCTGTTCTGTTTTTATAATACTAATAAATTACTACGCTTTATAAATCTATAAAAGCTCCCTGACATTTTCTTTATCTGTTCTTCTTACCCAAAGTATAGGGTATTTGTATAGAATGACCCCATAGGGCAGACTTCCATGTTGCTGTGCTAATGGTTAGGGTGCCTTTATTTGAAAAAGCCTTGTTTTTATTTGCCCACTGAATAGGGATGTCAGTGAGTATGAAATATGATGAATGCTTTTTGTATCATTCTATTGTTTTATTTAAAATATGTGTAGGTACTGGTGCCTTTTCAAGTTATGAATATGTAAACTTTGGCTCATTTACCAGAGCTAGAATAAATCATATCACTTATGAATTTTACTTTTTACAATAAGCCACATAGTAAGTCAATATAATTGTTAACAGTGTTAGGCATAAGTAATGATATATAAAGGATCTTCAGAAATGCTTTTTACTATTGCTCTAGCTCACTGTAATTTTGATTTATGCTCTTACTTTCTCAAAGGTTATTTGTGCTTGTACATGGAAAAGGATGAACTTCTGGGGACCACACTTATCCTTGCTTGGGTCCCTAATTCCAGGATCCAGAGGCAAGATGAAGAAGCCCTGCGCTACATCACCCCAGAAAGCTCCCCTGTGCGCAAGGCCCCCAGCAAACGAGGCCGTCATGCTCAGGGTTCTGGAGAGCCACATCAGCCCTCTCCCGTGGAACAAAGGTACCCTTTGACCCCTAAGGATGAGGACATCTTGGTGGTATCCCAGAGTTTCCAAGATACCATCCACATAAGTTCCTCATTAGAAGATGGGGAAAAGCTAACCCAAGGCTTGAGGACAGACAGTCCTATCCAAGCTACCCAGCCTGTCCATAGTGACTCAGGAATCTTATCTACTGTCAGTTCTCAGGATGAGCCAAATAGGTCTGAATTGTCAGTGGATGATACAGAGGAGGGACCAGAGTTGAGGCCAGAGCCTGGAGAAGAGGAAGGCTCCTTAGAGCTCTCTGCTGATGATGTGAGCAGGGATAGTACTTTTGATTCTGATTCTGATGCCTTTTCTTCACCTTTCTGCCTCTCACCAATAAGTGAAGCCCTTGCAGAAAGTAGCAGTTCTGTTTTCCTGGACAATGAAAACAGGTGAGTTGTTTGAAATCTTTTCTTTTTTAAAAAATTAATTTTTAATTTTTTTTAATTTTCCCCAGTTTTTTTGGTTTACATTTTTTGTATTTTTTGTATTTTTTTTGATTTTTACATCCTTATGAGGATATGTGAGAGAAAAATCAGAACAAGTGAAAAACGAGAGAAGAAATCAACATAGCATATGTTAATTTACATTCAGTCACCATAGTTCTGTCTGGATGTGTAGGTAGTGTTTTCCAAATTTATCAGGATTGTCTTGTATCACTGAACTACTGAAAAGTTTGTCATCAGTGAACAATCTTGCTGTTGCTGTATATAATGTTTTCCTAGTTCTTCTTCTTTTTCTCAGCAGCCTTTTATGTAAATCTTTCCAGACTTTTCTAAAATCAGCCTGTTCATTTTTTTAAGAACAATAATATTCCATTACTTTCACATGTCATTCCCCAATTGATGGGCATCCAACTCATTTTCCAATTCTTTACCATCACAAAAAGAAGTGTTACAAATATTTTTACAAATATGGGTCCTTTTTTTCTCCTCTTGATTTCTTTGGGTTACGGACTCAGTAGTGGCACTACTAGATCAAAGGGCAGTTTTATAGTAATTTGAGCACAATTTAAAACCAATGCAGAAGGAAAGCAAAAAGCTGAGGAAAACATTTTACAGCAGTATTTCTGATATAAGCCTTCGTTCTAAAATATATATAAGGAACTGAGTTAAATTTATAAGAATACAAGTCAATTCCCTATTACAATTTTCAGATGAAGAAATTAAAGCCTTTTTTTTTTTTTTAAATGCTCTAAATCACTTGATCAGAGAAATGAAAATTAAAAACAACTGAGGGTACCACCTCCCATCTCTGATTGGCTAAGATTACAGGAAAAGATAAATGTTGAAGGGGATGTAGGAAAACTGGGACACAGTTGTGAAAATGTGTTGTGAAAATGAAACTGTTCTACAAAGCAAATTGTACATACCCTTTGATCCAGCAATATCTGTGCTATGTCTGTATTTCAGAAACATTCAAAAAATTGGAAAATGCCCCTTATGAACTATAATTTACTATAATTTATTTATAGCAGTTCTTTTTGTGGCAGCTAAAAATTGGAAATCAAAGGGAAATCAATTAGGGAATGCCTAAAAAAGCTGTATATGATTGTAATGGAATATTATTGTGCTGTAAGAAATGATAAGCAGAATGATTTCAGTGAAACCTGGAAAGTCTTATTTGAACTGATACACACAGTGAAGTGAACAGAACCAGGGGTACTGTTATACATAGTACCAGTGAAGAACTTAGCTATTCTCCCATTACAGTGACCCAAGATAATCCTAAAGGGAAAATGAAGAATACTGTTTACCTCCAGAGAAAACACTGATATTTATTGAATATAGACTAAAACTGCTTTATTAAAAATTTTACTTTTTTTTTTTTTAACATTTTTTTTCTTTTATAAAAATGACCAATATGGAAATGTTTTAACATAATTGCTCATGGATAACTTATATCTGATTATGACAGAGGAGGGAAGTTGGAGGGAGGCATAGAATTTGGAATGCAAAACAAAATCAGTCTGGCTGATTTGTCTAAATCTAGGTTGGAAGCATGATCAAAACCCACTTATGGGGATCTTCTGTGTTGTAATATATAATAATAAGGTTGGAATATAGTCCTATAAGATCTTGTTTTCCTACTTGAGTCTGGCTAGATATTAAAAATTATACCTGGTTAAACCAGCTCACTATAGTAGAAAGTATCGCTATGTTTTCAGATTTCTTTTTTATTAGAACACAAGTAAACGACCTAATTTTGTTACATTAGTAATGTAATAGTGGCCATCATTGAACTTCAGCAAGATGGCCTTGTGTGCCAGGGGATATTCTCCAATACTTTTCTAGTATTTGTAATATTCTCTAATATTTGTGGTAGTTGGCTAGTCATCCACTGCAGTCACCCTTATTCCAAATACATTCTGAAAGAAAAGGATAGAAACAGATTTGTGGAGAAATTTGTAGGCAAACACCATTGCTTGGCTAATGGTTTTCTTCCATGGTAGCTTTTTGTTGTTGTTGTTCACTCATTTGACCTTATTTGAGATTTTCTTGGGAAAGATACTGGAATGGTCTTCCTTCTGCAGCTCATTTTACAGATGAAGAAACTGAAACAAACCAGGGTTAAGTGACTTGCCCAGTTAGTGTCTGAGGCCATGTTTGAACTCCTCAGGAAGATGGGTGTTCCTGACTTGAGGCCTGGCTATCTTTCCACTGTTCCCCCTGGTTGCTTTTCTGAATGAATATGACCTTCAAACATTTTAAGGCTTGAAAACCTACTGATGCTAACATACAATTTCTATTGAAAAGTACTAAGTACTTTTGATTCATAATTACATTTCATATATTAGAAGAAATTGTTTTATTTATTGAAAGTATCTTTAAATGTTTTTATTGATCCTTGAAAAAAAAATCATCATGGTCAGGCAACTCTGAATTGTTTCTCTCTGTTTCTATCTCAGAATTTGCTCATGTAATAAAGAAATTGAATTAAGAAAAAATGAATCAAAACATTGCTGAATTTGTATACCTCATTCTATACCTACATTCTACCACTTTTAAATTGGAAGTGGAACAGTGCATTACTATCAGTCATCCAAAGTAACCACTAATTTCTGCATAGAGCATGTCTTCCTCTTATTTCTTCTTCATGATTATGTCATTGTATTCATTGTTCTCGTGGTTCTGATCTGCAACCATTCATATGTTCCCAAGTTTGTTTGAATTATGTATACTTATTACACTTATGTCACAATAATATTCCATTTCAGTAATAAACCACATTTTATTCATTGCCGCAGGGACCATGTTTAGGTTCATTGATTTGTATGTATTTCATTCTCTGCTATCATAAAAGTAGCTTGGATTAAAACATAACTTTTAGTAAATTTCTGTAAGATTGCTCTCATGATGGTATTGTTAAGACAGTAACATTTCAAAACCAAACTGCATATTTGTATAAGGGCTATAAGTCCCCAGTATATTAAGCACTGTATTTGGAACTACCTTTCAAAAATTACATAGTGTTGTTTCATTTTATATTTTCCATTGGGTAGTCTTTTTTTCCTCCTTGCTGGAGGTCACATAGCTAATAAGTGACTAAGGCTATATTTGAACTAAAGAAGGAGCCTTCTGACTCCAGACTTGACACATAATCTATTGTACTACCAAGTCTTCCCAACCTTTGATGTATTCCCATCATTATTATTATTTAGCAAGTAGTTTCTTGCTAACTCAAAGTATTATTAGGAATGTTTTTGTGTATATGGAATCTTTTTTTTATTTGTCAAAGAAATTAAAACTTGCTAAATTTAATTAACCAAACTTTACTTAAAAAAACAAACTATGAAAATGAGACACAAAATATAAAATACAGAGATTTTAAATAAGATTTCAGATAAGAATAACCTGAATGTAATCAGAACTAAGTTTTGAAATTAAATTTACTTAAAGCCATCATGAATAATAAGAAGAAAAAAAATCAAGAGACTGAATAGAATTTTAGAAAAATTAGAGATGATACATCTCTGGTAATTACTGAATGGGAACAAAAAGGAATTTACATATTTCAGCTGTGTTATCAAAAAATTGACCATGTTTTTGAGTCCTCTCCAGAAATACAAAATATATCCAGCAGTACAAAGAATAATATTTATTGATCATAATGCAACAAAATTTTAATGAATACATTAATTGCCTAATTGGCCTAATGGCCTTCTCCTTGACTTCTGTGCATCCTTGGACACTGTCAATTACCCTCTTCAATACTCTTGATAATTTTTCATTACAATATTCTCTTCTACCTATTTGATTATTATTCCTTAATATCTTATGCTGGATTTTCATCTCACTTTCTAACAGTAGGTAAACTACAGGACTCTGCTTTGGTTCTTCTCTTTTTCTCCCTTTGTATTGTGCCACTTGATGATCTCATCAGCTCCCATGAATTCAGTTTTCTTTGTATTGATGATTTTCAAGTCTCCTTATCCATTCCCAACCTCTCAACTGATCTCCATTCTTGCATCCCCATTTGATTATTAGACATCTTGAAAGTCCAAATCTAACATGACCAAAACTGAACTCATTATCTTTACCATAAAACTCTCTCTTCTTCCTGACTTCACTATTAGTCATATGCTTGAAACCTAGGTAGCCCTCTGTTTGAGTGAGTTTCCATGTAGAAAACATGTTTAGCCATGTTGGCTAAAGTCCCAAGGTGGAATTTTAGCTATGATGTGAAGAAAGCCAAGAGCTAAGGAGAGAGTTTTAAGCATGGGATTGAGTCTGTGAAAATATCTGGAACCAAGAGAATGTTCAAAGTTATCAAATGTTCGAGAGGCCAGTTATCAAAATACATCACTTTTCCTGATACTCCTTCTAGTGCCTTCCCTCTGTTAACCATCTCCAGTATATCTCAACTATGTTTGTGTGTTGCCTTTCCCCATTTAATTGAATATTGTTTGGAAACTTACTTGGGAAGAATGAGAAGTGATTTTCACAGGAATTTTTTGGAGGAAGGAACCAACAGCTGGTTAGGGAATAGGAGTGGTTTCATGTAGATAGCAGTGTATTTGCTGAGCCTTAAAAGCAACAGGAAGTTTTGAGGAAGGTACACACCCGGTATGAATATGGGAAATGGGAGTGACATATTTGAGGAACAGCATGGTCAATCTGACCAGATTGTACACAAAAAAGAGCAGTGTACAACTAAGCTATATACATAGAAAATTTCAGTTACATTTTATGTTTCTTAATCAACAAAATCACCTAGAATAAAAAGGGAAATAGAAGGAAAAGGAACAAGCTTTTATTAAATTAAATTAAAATTGCTAGGAAATTTGTCAAATAATTAAGCATAAATTCTGAAAAGGTAAATATAGAGTCAAATAAGGTTGTCTTTAGATACTTTATTTCTATTTAAAGTTTGCTTCTCAATAGCTTGTTAAAAATTGTCTTCAATGATCACTATACACTTCAACAATAATGCTGTATGAAGATGTATTCTGATGGAAGTGGATATCTTCAATATAAAGAAGATCCAACTCATTTCCAATTGATCAATGATGGACAGAAACAACTATACCCAGAGAAGGAACACTGGGAAGTGAATGTAAATTGTTAGCACTACTGTCTATCTACCCAGGTTATTTATACCTTCGGAATCTAATACTTAACGTGCAACAAGAAAATTGGATTTACACACATATATTGTATATAGGTTATACTGTAACACATGTAAAATGTATGGGATTGCCTGTCATATAGGGAAGGGAGTAGAGGGAGGGAGGGGAAAATTTGGAAAAATGAATACAAGGGATAATGTTATAAGAAAATTACTCATGCATATATACTGTAAAAAATTTTTATAATTATAAAATTAAAAAAATAAAAAAACTGGAAAAAATTGTCTTCAATGGGGACTATGAGAATATTGAAACAAAATTATTTTCTCTGTCCTTGAAAGAAGGAAGGTCAGATTCTCTCCTGGGAATTTCATTTCTGCCATTGCAAAATATATGAGAGGACAACCAGGATGATTCCTTTGGGGGAATCTTGATGCAACTTTAGTCAATGTGTTGCATTTTAACTTTGTAAAGTACTTACCCAAGGGGCTGATCTATAAATTAGCTCTTTGCAGAATACTTTTGAGGAAAAAGAAGGGTAGGAGAAATAGTAGTAGTAGCAGAGTTGATAAGGAGGATCAGGGGACCACCTTGATGGTATCCCCCTCTCCAGTCCCTGCTTTATCAGTAGTCCTAGGCCACATTGTTGCCTTCACCTGTTCTATAACAGATGCAGTCATAGAAAACAGGGAATTTTGTAATGTTTTGGGAGTTAAGCTGTTCCTAATGGTCCCTAGGGGATCCAAAAGGAAGTTGAGAATTTATATTCTGCCTCCCAAGATCTTTGGCATTTCTATTGCAATGTAGCCCAATACCTGATGAAATCACTCTTAAAAGTTACAGGGAGGCGGCAAATAGTGACATGTTTTTCGTACTTTCTTTGGAATTTTATCTGTATCTTTTTATAGTATTCTGCTCTGTTAACCTTACCATTTTCCTGAAAAATAATCATAAAGGGCATCTTTCTTTTTTGTCTTTTTCAAGTTTTAAGAGCCTGAAAATATGTTTTCTCTGGCAGGCAAATATAAGAAACAAGTTCAAAAGATGTAGTATCTTTTTGGATACTGCAGGTTTGCTATATACTAACAAAAATAAAATTAATTAATAATCTGAATAATTTGATAATTTAAAATTAATAAATATCAAAAATAAATAATAAATTAAAAAAATAAAAATAATAAAAAGTACGATGGTGCTTATGCCTGTGGCAAGTGCCATAACTAAGATATTAAAGAAAGGCTGTGTAAGTTTATTAGTGGGAGAGGGTATATATTAAGTTGGAAGGGGATGATCAGGAAGATCTTTGTGACAGGGTAGTAGAAGAACTTTTTAAAAACATGTTTTGAAAGATGGTTAGGATTCTGAAAAAGCTGAGGGGTTGGAGTAGGAGGAGGGTACCTTCCAGGCAAAAGCACAAATCAGTCAAAGTATGTGATGAATATTGTTTAGGAGGCAATAAGAATAGTTTGGAGTGTGAGCAGTATTATGCTGGTAAATATTTAACTTTCACTTTGCAAATGTATGTATAGCATACTTTACAAACTTGCCTTAGTAACATTTTCTTACTTTCTTCTCTACATAATCAGCAAAACAAAAATCAGACCCTGATTTATACTATTTTCTGAAAAATATAAAGGCTCACACTGAAAATTTTAGTTCTTCAACTAGCTTCAGCACACACCAGAGTGTGTACATATGGAGGTAAAATAATGCAGTAAAAACAACTGGATACCTTATAAAAGAGGGACTTAGACAATTTGAACCTAGATTTGAACCTAGACTTAATTTGAGCTAGCAATGGCCAGTGGATGCAAAGGATGAATTTGGCATCTTCAATGTCTGACCAAATTTTGAAGTGCTCCACAAGTCCTGCTTCAGTTATCTTCATGGCAAATTGTTCTCATCTGCTCATCTATTCCAATGATGGAAGTCTTCATATGCCTGGGTGTGAAATTCTGTTTTCTTTCAATTATAATCCTTCTCTAGGATGAGTTTTCTTTTCTGTAAATCCTTTTCTCTGTGAGCAGGTTTCTTGAGAGGCTGAATAATCAGTGAGTTTTTAAAGTTTTTAAAGGGAGAAGTAAAGTGGTGCTTTAGGGAGAAAAACAGCTTTTTGGAATCAGTGTGCCTGGTTGGATTCTTTGGGTGTTAATGCCCACATAACCTTCTATCCCCATTTCTTCTTACCTTATCTGAGAAGAGAAGAATTAACACTTCAGAGATTTAGACTTTAACTCTTGCTAGCTGAGTTAAGGAAGAAATGCTGCTTTCCAAAGTGGTTTTGAGGAAAAGATGTTCCACTCAGGAGGGAGTCATCAAGTGCCAGGAAATGTCATAGAAGAGTTATGTTAAATCTTTTCTTTTTTAAAGAAAAAAAAAATAAGCTAATTGCTGCCTTTTGCTTTTATATCATATGTTTATACTAGTCTAGCATTGAAATCAACCTCCATTGAAAACAGTCCATCAAAAACAACCAATATTTCTTGTTTTATAGTAATTTGTTTGTTTGATTCAGTTTATGTAAGTCATTTAATAAATCTGTTATATTGCTCATCTTCATAATTTTTTACAGCATAGGACTGTTTCATTGCAGGCAGGTAACAGTTTGCAGTTCCCAATGATATCTGCATTTTTTTGTTTGTTTTGTTGTGTTTCTTTATTTGATTAAGATTATTCTGTCACTCTTTAGTTTCCTTTCAGTAGTGTTTTCATTACATTACTGTAGTTATTATGTCTATATTCTCTGGATTCTACTTATATTCAGCATCAGTTCATACAAATCTTTTCATGTTTCTTCATTTGTCATTTTGTGCTCCATTGCATTCCATTATTTTTATATACCATTTCCACTCTTCTGTTGGTAAATCAATAAGTCAGGTCAGCAAACATTTTGTACTATGTGCTGGACATTGTGCTAAAAATAGACAGACCAAAAGACAGTACCTGTTCTCAAGGAGCTCATAGTCTACCAGAGAGATAGCAGGAAGCCAACTTATGTACAACAAGATGTATGTAGGCTAATTCAGAACTCATCCCAGAGGGAAAGCATTAGTATTAAAAGGAATCTAGAAAGGCATCTTTTAAAAGATTTTAGTTGGGATTTGAAGGAAGTCAAGAGACTGAGGTAAGAAAAGAGCATTCACAACAGTGAGAATGGGTGAAATGAGAAAGTGGAAAACCTTGTGTGAGGAACTTACAGGAAGCCATTGTTACTACATTAACTCTGCATTGTCACTGGATGAAAGGAAAGGGGCAAGGTATAAGAAGATAGGAGAGATAAGAGGAAGCCAAGATAGGAAGGGCTTTAAATACCACCAGTAAGATTTTATTATATCTAATCCTGAAAATTATAGGGAACCCCCTGGAGTTTATTGATTAGGGAATTGACACAATTATATCTGCACTTTAGGAAGATCAATTTGATGGCCCAGTGGAGTGTGCACTAAATCAAGGATTCTTTTTCATCCAAGAAAATTTTTATGTGACTCCAGGCATATAGTATGTATACAAGATTTGCACTTAATTCTTTTGTTATGCATTTTATATAATTTTTGGTATACATTAATTTAACATTTACTAACGATAGGAACATTTGCATATTAATGATAAGGATATGTTTATTTTTACATATTTGATACCTTTTTAGTGCTGCCACCCCAATATTCATTCCCATGGTTTAAGAAGCTTTGCACTAAATAAGCACCCATTTTGTTCTTAAAAGGTTACATAATGATTATATTAAGAGATAACAATTATATATATTTTATATATATATTATATATTTTATATATATTTTATTTGATCTTTTATTTAGTGATTTGCCAGACTTATTTTTAAAATTTTCTCATCCTTTGACTACATATGGGGGAATTATTTGAAAGATTAGATAGAAGTAATACAGTATGTCCTAACAGGTGCACCTGGAGATATTTTACAGGAATCAGGGTCAAGGTTGAAGGCAGTATGAGAAGAGAGGATATATAAACGCAAAAATGCGAAGACTCTTTTAGTTCTTGTAGTAAACCTATATAAAGCTGTAAAATAACTATTTGTAGGAATTAGGGGATTGAAGTGGAAAATTATTGAAGATATTGGGATCTGTCTTGCTCTCTGTAAATATTTAAACACTGGGAAGATTATTTTTGGTAGTTAAGCTTGCTCTCTGTGACTGACAAGCTTCCAAGTTTCTATGAAAGGATATCAAGTGATACTATGTTAAGTCCACATCTTCCTTAAGATGAGAGCCTTAACTGTGACTTAAGCTGTGATTTTATTTTTGTCTTCACCCTCCACTAACAGGTTTTTGGGGGGGAGGGGAAGGGAGGGAACTACTCTGCTCCAGCTGCTCTGCAGCTGAGAAAGCAGGTAGCCATAAATTTGAAATTTGGTGACTACTTTGGATGTTCCATTTTATACTTTTAGAAATGTCTTTATCAAAACCAAAAAAATTGGTCTCTATCAGAGAGCCTTCTATTATGAAAGTTAAGATTATGTATCCTTATTTATACCTGGTCAGTTTCCTTAAACTATTTAACAATGTGTCTTTATTTAGATCCAGGTCTTAGATTCTTTGTTATTTACTAGAGGAAATTAGTTGCTTACTTTTACCTTTTATGGCACCATAAATTTCTCTTTCCACTTTGCTTTATGTATGCTATGTTATCCACTTGTCTTCTGTATCTTGGAGAAGATAGCAGGTGGGGAAAGTTATCTTAAAGAGAAAAAAAAAATTCAGTGCCAATGGAAAGCTTCATTCATTCATTGCAATTCTTTGGGTGCCCAGCAGGTGGCAGGCTACTCCCAGAACAGGCTGAGGGCTGCTCCTGCCCTGCTAAGTCAACCACCTCTTCCCTCTATTTGCCTCTTGGACAAACCACTTTGTTCTTCCATCTTCTCTGAATTAGCAGCAAAGTCCAGATTCTGTAGAGAGGAGAATATTGCTGTTACTTCCATCCTTACAGCATTTGCTGTCCTTCTAAGTTTTCTCTCTTTGAACATTAACATTAGTGATACCCACGTAAGGCAGCTTTGAGGTAAAAAATGAAAAGAAGATAGTGTGAACTTCACTTGGCAGGGATGGCTTGGCATATATTTGTTCTGAATGATCAGTTTCTGTTTATATTCAGCTATGTAATCTTCCTCATTGACTTCATCTTGTTTTTAGCAATAAGAGATTGCCCAAAGACAGTGTCAATCCAGCGAATCAGTTAACAGACATTTATTAAGCACTGTGCTTAATTAATGTGCCAGGTGCTATGCTAGAAATGAAACATCCCTACTCACTAGGAGACAAATATATACAGAATAACAAATGATGCTTGAGCTCAAGTCATTGATCTCAATGACGAAAACCTACTTTTTTAGTGCCATTATCTTCTCTAGTTTGCCTCCATGTTATCTGAAATCTATATCCTTCTCTTAGATCTCCTTACAATTGTTCAGGCTCCCATAACTACTCGCCTAGGCTTACCTCTCAAATCTTTTTTTTCACCAATCCATCCACAGCTACCAAAGTAAGATTTCTTTTCTTTTCTTTTTTTTTAAATTTATTTTTTATTAATTTTTATAATTATAACATTTTCTTTGACAGTACATATGCATAGGTAATTTTTTTTTTTAACAGCATTATCCCTTGTACTCCCTTCTGTTCCAAATTTTTCCCCTCCTTCCCTCCACCCCCTCCCCTAGATGGCAGGCATTCCCATACATATTAAATATCTTATAGTATATGCTAGGTACAATATATATATGCAGAACCGAATTATTGGTGTTGCAAAGGAAGGATTGTATTCGGAAGGTAAAAATAATCTGGGAAGAAAAATAAAACAAAATATTAAAAAAAAAAAAAACAATGCTCACAGTTTACACTCATTTCCCAGTGTTCCTTTTCTGGATGTAGCTGATTCTGTCCATCATTGATCAATTGGAATTGGATTAGCTCTTCTCTATGTTGAAGAAATCCACTTCCATCAGCATACATCCTCGTACAGTATCATTGTTGAAGTGTATAATGATCCCCTAGTTCTGCTCATTTCACTCAGCATCAGTTGATGTAAGTTCCTCCAAGCCTCTCTGTATTTCTCCTGTTGGTCATTTCTTACAGAACAATAATATTCCATAACATTCATGTACCATAATTTACCCAACCATTCTCTAATTGATGGGCATCCATTCATTTTCCAATTTCTAGCCACTATGAAAAGGGCTGCCACAAACATTTTGGCACATACAGGTCCCTTTCCCTTTTTTAGTATTTCCTTGGGATATAATCCCAGTAGTAGCACTGCTGTGTATGCACAGTTTGATGACTTTTTGGGCATAGTTCCAGATTGCTTTCCAGAATGGTTGGATTCTTTCACAACTCCACCAACCAATGCATCAGTGTCCCAGTTTTCCCACAGCCCCTCCAACATTCATCGTTATTTGCTCCTGTCATCTTAGCCAATCTGACAGGTGTGTAATGATATCTCAGAGTTGTCTTAATTTGCATTTCTCTGATCAATAGTGATTTGGAACACTCTTTCATATGAGCGGAAATAGTTTTAATTTCATCATCTGAAAATTGTCTGTTCATATCCTTTGACCATTTATCAATTGGAGAATGGCTTGATTTCTTATAAATTAAAGTCAATTCTCTGTATATTTTGGAGATGAGAACCTTTAATTGTAAAAATGTTTTCCCAATTTGTTACTTCCCTTCTAATCTTGTTTGCATTTGTTTTGTTTGTGCAGAAACTTTTTAATTTGGTGTAATCAAAATTTTCTATTTTGTGATTAGTTCTCCTTTGGACACAAACTCCTTCCTCCTCCACAAGTCTGAGAGGTAAACCATCCCATGTTCCTCCAATTTATTTATGATTTCGTTCTTTTTGCCTAAATCTTGGACCCATTTTGATCTTATCTTAGTATGTGGTGTTAAATGTGGATCCATACCTAGTTTCTGCCATCAAAGTAAGATTTCTATAGCACAAATCTGACCATGTAATTCCCTTCCTTTAGGACCAAAATGCAAAAGGTGCAAAAAATTTTTTGACATTTGAAGCTATGAAGTTATGAAACTTGTCTCCACTCTTATCTTTATAGCTTCTCTCAATAGAACGAAAGCTTCTTGAGGACAGGAACTTTTTCATTGTTCCAAAGTCATCAAGTCTTTAGTGCTTTTATTTTAATGCTTACTATGTGTTAAATGCTAGGAATACAAATTCAAACAAAAAGGAAGACAACTTTTTTTCTAATGTGGGGAATAATATGTAAAAAAGCCTACATGTTGAAAGGGGATGAGGGAAGTTAGGGGAAAGATAGAATGTCCAGAGGAGTGTATCCTGGTGGGAAATAAATTATTCTTTCAGCACTTCCCTTAAATGGAGGTTCTGAGAGAATCCTTTTATTTTCAATGGGAAGGACCCATAATTGGAACAAAAGGCATTTGTATCTCTAGTACCAAGTACAGTAGATTGATTGACCAGGTCATTTCAATTGAAGACTGATTTTCTGATTTTAAATTCAGAAAAAAACACTTTTAGGTATGACCTGCAAGATTAAAATCCTTTGAGAAAGAATCAGATGGAGAGAGAAACTTTCACCCACCAGTTTCCACTTAAAACTTAAGGAATCAGTCTACAAGAATTTTTTAAAAGCACTTATCACACACTATATTTTAAAACACATAGTAGGAGAGACAACATTATAAAAGATAAATACAAAGTAGATGGAAGGAAAACTTAGGGACTTGCAAAGACTTTATAATCTGAAAGGACCAAGAAAAAGGCCTCATGCACAAGATTGTATTTGAACTGTGTCTCAAAGGAAGCCCAAGATTTTTAGAAAATTTATGAGTAAGGACAAATTAAAGGATAAAATTCCACAAAATTTTATTAAGCATATACTGACAAGGGAGAAGAGAATGAAAATAGGACATATACTACAGATAAATATAATACAAGATACTAAGTGATGGGATCTAAGGAGAGATTCTAAGCAAAGTAATTTATGAAAATTGAAGAAAACACTTAAACCTAGGTGGATCAGAAGAGATGATCAGAGGGGTGGGTAATGGGGATGTTATTACCATATAAAGAAAGTTTTCTCTTCTGTTCTTAGAATTCCTGGCTAAATTCCTAAATCCTACACAAGGCCTATCTTTTGCCGCCAGCTTGCCCCTCCAATATTATTTTGTTTTTTATGGACATAGATTTATGTAGGTGTCCACATGTATTCATGTTAGAATTTTAACCACTTTAGGGACAGCCATTGTTTATCACCTTTGCATCTCAGAGTTTAATAAATAGATAATAAAATGAAGGAATGAGTACATCCCAAGGATAGGAAAGGCTTGAATGAAAGACATTAAATACCTTCCTGGGTATTGAGAATGAGAAAAGTTGATCTATTCCTTGATCCAAAGAAATCATTCTTAGGAAATAAGGGTCAGTGGAGTAAATCCAAGACATTCCCTGAGATGCTCATGATATGGCCAGGAATATACTGGAGTCTAGGTTCTCTTAATTCCCAATTTAATGATGAATCCGCCCCTAGGAATGCCACAAAATTCACCTACTTAAAGAAAAGTGGGAGGTTTCATTGTCACATATTAGTATTGGACCTAACCTGAGGTAAGTAAGCTACAGTATTAGTTAACTAAATCCATCAATGAAATGAACAGATATATTAGTATGGGAGAAGGCAGTATGAATTTGTTAGTATCATCTGGAGGGGAAGTGAATCTCCTTTCCTCATTTTTGAGACACCCCCAACCCCCTCAGGTAAATTAGGCTGTGATCACCATAATGCAAAGCTTACAGGCCCTGGTCAGAATCAGTGTTAATCAAAGCTCCTATGCTGATAAGTGGTGGGATTTAGTGGAACTCTGTCATAAATCCTTGAGCTTTAGATATCCTTGGTTCCTGGGAAACAATAAATTTAGAATGGTTCTTAGAATGGAGGAATATAATCAAGGAAATTCACTTCAAACTCAGTGATTAGGTCTTTATTTCTTTTTTTTTTTTTTTCTCAAGGAATCTGCACTTTATTATTTATAAAATTTTATTTGAAAAAAACAATGAGAAAAGAAAAAGCAGGCAAGCTATACAAAACAGAACATTGTCATATGCCTAGCAGAATGTTGGGAAGGATTCAAAATATATAACAAATAATACTAATTTAAGAAAGTGTATATATTTGTAGAAGAATTGTTTTTTCTTTACTAAGTTGTAAATTATTCTTTTGTTTATTATTCTCCTTTTTTACTTTATTTTCCCCCTTTTCATCTCCCCATCACAGCCCCAAACAGGCTACAATTAAGAAAAAATATGTATACGTATGTAGATAGATAGATAAAATATATATACAAACATTTTTTCTAACCCTGCTGACTTTCATTAAATTCTACTCTATAACTTAGCTTACTGTTACTTAACCTCTCCCTAGGGATCCCTCCCTTGTATTATTTCCCCATCCATCTCTCCCTCTCCTTATTTTTTATTAGATTTGGAGGGTACTATACCCTTCATAGAACATATGTAGTGTTGCTTATTGAACGCATTCCTGATGTTCCTAACAAGTCCTCCTCCCTCTAATACCTCTGTGTCAATTCTTCCTCTGCATCTTATTTGTATAACATAGTCCTTATATTTCTTAGTTATTTTAAGAGATAAAGTAATCCTTTTACAAGAGACTTTGACCTTTTACCAGTTCTGATGACTCTCTTGTACACCATGAGTAGGTTTTAGCATCAAAATATTCATCATATTGTGATTTTAATTTTGAGATCAGAACCTTTTTCAGCTGTGTAAATTTTAAAGCCCTATGAAAATTCAAATAATGATTAGACTGATTATTCTGTCACTGGGGCAGTGAGAGCCAACATTACATCCTGGAATAAATTCCAAATTTGTTACGTATTCCTTCCTTATGTGAAAGCCTCAGTCTGTCCATATAGAGCTTTTTGTTATCTTTCAAACATGATATGACATCTCATTTCTTCTCATAGTCTATTCCCCATATCTTTTAGAAATCTGCTTCCTCAAAACCCAGTTCACATGCCACCTCCTCTTTACTGTCAGCTGCTAGGGCCCCATTTCTGCTTTGCTTTGTCAACATTTTTTATATATTTTAAATATGTGACCCATCCTTTTCCAACTTCTACTCCCAGAATAAAGCTTCATCTCCCGCTCTAGGTCCTAAAGACATACTTGAATCAGAGGTGATTCTTGTGGAAAACTGTAACAAGAATTTAAAAAGTATAGGGGAAAGTTTCAAAATTAGAGAGCATATGCAGCAAAAGGGGCAACTCAAAGCTCCTAGTAACTGGAATTCTTCTTCTACCATCCTTCTGATCATGCTCCCTTTCAGCATGTTGAATCTGATTCCAGTCTCTCCTCAGCTGCCAATGTCAGCCTCTGCTGTCCCAAAGAAAAGGTATTCAGATGCTGATGACTTTTAAACAAGCAAAGTTGTTTTTCAGCCAGGTTGGGTGGGGTAAGGACTAGGAGATCTAACCATTGCTGAAGGTGAATCCTTGTTTTTCAGAGTTAGTTGCTTCTCAAGAGATTTAGCAAAAACACTAGGTTTTATTCTAGTTTCTTGAATTCCACCTAATCCATTGCTTTTTCAGAAAACCCCAAGAGGATCAGGCCAATTGGAATAGCACTCTTATCTTTCAAAAACTCTTCACATTTATGATGCACTTATGATTTGAGTGAATAAGTGTCAACTAAATCCACCTTTACATGTGTGATATGTTTCACTTCATAGATACATTTCCTCATTGTAAGGATTATATCATTTTGCAGGAAATTAGAGATTTTTAAAAACTGAAGGAATGAGAAAATTCTTAAGCATGAAGGACATGAATATAGAATTAAAGGAGTGGTAAGAACCTTTCTTCAGGAAGGTTAGAGCCAAATTGCCTAAATGTCATGCTGAGGCATTTGTATTTAATTTTTGAGGTAGTAGGCAATCATCTTAAAACATGAGTGCACATATCTTGAAAGGGTTTTTTTTGGGGGGGGGGAGAATTGGATTGGAAAGAAAAGGAGTCCACCCAGCAAGTGATGAACTATGATGATATTGAGAAGATCCTGTACAATTTTGGCTTTGGAGGAGGAGGAGGACCCAGGAGAATGAGAAGAATAAAAGATTGGGGTAGAAGTACAGTGGTTAAGTAGGAAGGATGAGTTTCATTTACTGCAGTGATAACTGAATCCATTGAAGATGATGGGGAAAAAAGGAGAAAACACTAGTGAAGTGCTTTTAAATGGGTTTTGAACTATTCTGTTGGGTAAAATCAGTTAGCACACCCAACTGGCATTCCAAAGACCCAGGTTTAAAAGTTAATCTCAACAGTTATGATGGTCAAATCATCTATTCTTATTCTTTTTTGGTCTCTTTACTGAAGTATAAAATGATGGGGTTGAATTAGATGATCTCTACACTTCCTCCCAGCTCTTAATCTCCTATTTGCTTTCCATTTACATAAGTAAATTTCTAAATATAAAATGCCATACAAAAGAAAGTAAAATAACATTTAACTCTTTGACATTTAACTCTTTAAAATTTAAACCACAACCATGTAGTTTGTACTATAGATATTATAATGTTTATTTCATAAATGAAGACCAAAGTGAAGAAGTAATATAACTTGCTCAGAACCACACAGATAGTATAAGGGTCAAAAGTGGAATTCAGATTTAGCCAGTATTCAATTCACTATCCCACTATTTCTTTCCCTCTCTCAATCCCAAAATAATTTCCTCTTCCTCTTAAGGTATGTGCTGCATTCTTATTCTACACTATACCTAAATAGGGAATGATTTAGGGCTATTCAGAAGCATTATAATTTTTCAATCTTGAGATACCCCTCAAGACAATCTTGATCATTCAGCTTTTTATGTCTAGTTGCATAAGTGTTTTCTCTCTCTGTTTCTCTGTCTTTGTCTATGTCTTCCCTCCTGTCTTGTCTGTCTCTCTTCTCTCTCTTTAATATTCTTGAGGACAGGGATATTTCTTAATCACTGTATCTCTTTAGAGTGCCTTGCACATAGGCACTTTTGAATGGATGTTTGGGAAGAAGTACTAGTATTATAATCTTATTTACTGTATAAAAAATCAAATAGAAACTTCTGATTTAACAATAATAATAATAATAATAATTGTATCTCCCTTCCTTACTCTCACTTCCAAATCCTTGATTCAGACACATTCTTGGAAGAAAAAAATTAATAACTAAAAGAGCTTTCCATGGTGAGGCAGACTGGGCTGCAGTCCTGAGCAGAGTATAGGGAATTGGTAAAGTTTTTAAGAGAATGGGGGTATGGAAAGTCTTTATGAAATTCCTAACTCACAGCTTGCAATCCACACTGCAGAACAAAGGCAATCTTTATATCTTTCAAGGGACTTAGATTTCGCTTGGCTTGATTATAATTAACATAATTAGTTGAGTCTTTTATTTTGTATGGCTCTATAACTCCCCAAAAAAGCAGGCAAAGTGACCTGTGTGTTTTGTGTCAGTGTGTATCTGAGAGACACAGACAGAATGA
The DNA here is from genome assembly GCF_048593235.1 of Sminthopsis crassicaudata. Lineage (NCBI taxonomy): Eukaryota > Metazoa > Chordata > Mammalia > Dasyuromorphia > Dasyuridae > Sminthopsis > Sminthopsis crassicaudata. The sequence continues at coordinate 316,877,406 of NC_133620.1, read as the reverse complement.
ATATTTAAAGATGTAGGTCATATTTTTCTTGAAGACTGACCTTAGATTAAAAGGAAAATATTTTACTTTCATAATCTTCCTGAGAAACTCCTTTTTCCAGCTAAAGTTTTATATATATATATAGTATATATTATTTTTATATATTTATATATTGAAAATTAAGTATTACATTTGAATTGCTCATTGAATCACTTGGGATGCTTAAGAACTTTGAATTTCTGGGTAATGAATCATTTTATTAATAATACTGACATTTTGTTAATAAAAGGAATGCATTTGACTGCATCTCCTTTATGGTCAGCCCACAGTTTATATGTCCTTGGGAAGGGAGGGGAACACCTGAGGATTAACAAATAATGAGAAGAAGGAATATTACAACAAGAGGTAGGTCTATTATATTAAGGAGTTGGGAGAAGGTAACTTAAATTTTGTCATTTACTTCTAAATTGCCCAACCTTGAGTAATCTAATCTAAAAATTTCTATTCTCCATCCAAGTCTGAGCTGAACACAATGAGAATGGGCTGGAGTTTTATCTTAAATTCCTTATGAAGTTGGGTGGATCTGAATAAGATTGAGAAGTTAATTCCATCCTCAGCATTCTGAATGTTTGAGCTTTGAAATGAGGATTTTAGACAGGATCACTCCAAATCATTGGTTATTAATAATCATCTCTCTCCCATCCAAACAGGATCCCCATTGCCTTTCTTTTGGATAGAATATAAGAACTTGTTTATTTTTAAATATTAATTTAATTTTTCATTTAAATTAATTTAATGCCAAACAATAAATAATTAATTAATATTTGGATGGTTATTGATAATGAATAATAATATTAAATAATTTAAATATTAAATAAAAGATTATTTACTTTTCAAACTGAGTTAATTGTGTTCTTAAAGTTGTAGTGTCAATGAGACTTGAGTAGCTCTTGGTGAATGGTCTCTTTTTGTTTTGTGATACATGAGATGAGGTGAGATCCTGATTCAAAAAGAAAACAAGGTGGGAGTATTGTGTCATGTTGAGGGGTCATGATAGTAAAGGGAAGAGTATATCCAATATAGAGGATTTATGGTATAATATAAGAAAGAACTAAGGGGTAGGGGCAGAGTAGGTTTGTAAGGTGTAGAAAAAGAATGCTAAAAGCTTTTGATTAGGTAAAGGAATTCTCAGAAAATGGATGTGGCCAGTTGTGGGTATTGGCATGGTCAAAGATATTTCTGTGTAGTTGAGGTGACATAGAAGAACAGGTTATGAGAATTTGAGTAATTTGAGAGAGCATCATTATGTATGCTGAAGACATAATATGAGGGCATAAAGTGAGGAGGAAAGATTATGAGCCAGGTGCCCATTAAGGAGAATTAGGTAATGAATTTGGACAGGGTAATCCTCAGGAATAAAGGTTGCTTCGGGAAGATGATTCTTGGAAGGTCTGAAAGTGGCAGTGGGAAATAAGGAGTATTCCTGTTTTTCTTCCATGTCCGTGTAGGAGAGAAAATATAACCAGAAATAAGAGAAATAGTGTAGAAAGGTTAGAAGGGCTGGGCAAATCGTTTAGCTATTGCTGTTGCTCTAATGTGTCACAGTTCTGGGTCTGGACATTAAAAGATTTAAAATGTCCCTAATGGTCCCATTCAGTTACTCTGCCTCAGGTTATAACCATTCCCTCTTAATGTTAGAATAAAGGTCTTATATCTTAGACCTTAGGCTATAGTCATTCCCTCTTAATGTTTGTTGGGATAACCATTTTAGACACCATTAGAATATCAGGAGCCTCTCCAGTACCTCCCTCCATTATTCTTGCCTCCATTATGTCATCCTCATCCTAGATTTCTCCCCCTATTAGGTCATTCCCATCCAGGTACCTCCCCATTAGGTCTTTGTTCTTGTTACCCTATAAAAGAATCTTGTGTCGGACATTCACTGCTGGACTCTTTGAGACAATAGTGTCCTTCGGCCCTGGGATCAAACCAAAGATCCATTTGGTCTCTCCCTTTCAAATAAATTATTAAATTGTCTCTAATCTCTATCTTGCTCAGTTTCTCTGGCATTACACTAAGAGGGAACATGTTTCAAGGTAAATTTAAAGAAGTAGTTTTTAAAAAGAGCCATTGGCCAAGAGTAAAATCTATTCCAGAGATATTTACTAATAATCTCTTCAGTAAAGCACATAGGAAATATTTTAAATGTATGTGTTTGTATATGCATATGTTAATATGTATATGTATATATTGGAGCCAGAAGAAAGTGTTTCTTTCATTTTAATTAACCTTTAATTCTCCCATTTATCCCTTACCTCCTTATTGACACTCAAATGTCAGGCAACTAAACTCTTTGCTATGGTTGCCAAATCAGAGGTGCCCAGGACCTCTTTTTCAAGCTAGATAGATGGCTCTCTCAAAACAACCCTTGGGGAAAATATGTGGGTTTCAGTAAGTAAACTACTGGGCTCTAATAGGTATAAATCATTGCTATTGCCCATTCTGTTTTATTCCTAGCTTTTTGGCACCAGATCTACATATCACTAATAAAATGGTATCAGGACACAAACTAGAATCAGAAGGGGCCAATTCTCATGATGCCAGGATAGTTAGCAAGGACTCAGATCTATTTCTACTTCCCTGAAAAAACATAGTGGTTACCTGGTAATTAGACAAATTCCAAAATCCTCAAGTACAGACAATTCTTGCTTTATATAAATTCACAACATGAAAATTCAGCTTTACCCAAAAATTGCTAAAAGAAATCTGCATCCAAAAAATGAAAACAAAACAAAACAAAAAAAACCCTATGTTGATTTTACTTTTCAGTGCTCTCTCAGCTCTTGCCCCTTGGCTTGGCACTCTGTGACTTTCCCACTTCTACCTGCCAACAAAACACAACACACACACACATTCACCCACTCCTAAAAATTTTGTTTTCCAAGTGAAGCAGAACAGACACCACTGTCAGAGGACACTACTAACACTAGGGCAAAGAAAGACCTGTTCCCTGCTTCAATCATGGTTTGGTCTCCCCCTTTGTCTCTTGTCTACCTGCATTTAAGCACTACATATCTGTCCCCATTTCACGCATGTTCCCTGTATTCTCCTGTGTGTGTCCTGTTCTTCCTCCCCATTATTTCTCAGCCCCCCTTCCCCTTCCCCTTCCCCATATTTGTCTTGTTCCGGCTTTTGTCTCTGCCTCCAACCCTTTGAACCCTGTGCCAGTCTCCTTTCTGCTCCCCTACTCCCTTTCCCATATCCAATGGCATTATGTAAAACATCATTTTACATAGATATGTAAGGTTTCCTTACATATAGTAAAAACAATCAGTACACTAGTATTGTTTAGAAACCATCCTATATTAAAGAAGATATCTCACTCATTATTTTTCTTCATTATTTGAATTTAAAAGAATTGCCCAAATATTACTGTGAAGCCAGATTCTTTCTTGAGAGAAAATCATCTAGAATCTCTGCATTACAACTTGATCTTAGAGATCTGATAGCTGTAGTGGTAGTAAAGTGATTCCAGATTGGTTTGCTTAAAATGAAAATATATATCTACAGAAAAGGAAAATTGGTGAATTAAGCAGCATAAATGACAATGACCAGAGGCTTAGCAAGGACAGCTGGTTTTTAGTATACAACCTGATAGATTTGTCCCTGTAAACAATCCCATCTATTTTGAGCCTTTTAGTTGGTCTGTCTTTTGTACCAGCAGGAGTTAAGCTAATGACCCACCTAAGCTTGGATAAGATGCTATGATCAGTGGAATGTACTTCAGAAACAGATTGAACTTATTCTCACTATTGCCCTAAAAGTGTTAACTTCTTTTGAACCATATATAAATTTTAATTGAATGAAAACAGATTTAAAATATTGATCTTCAAGATTGTCTACCTATCCAACCATTCTTTGACATTTCTACTTTAAACAGGAAGACAAAAAAAATCATGTAGCATGGGGCAGTAAATGTATTTCCCAGAACTAGAAAAAGTTTCTGCATATTTTACAATGTTTGGTTGGAAGGCATAGTGATTGCTTTGGAAATGAATGTTGTTTGCTTAATCCATATTGTTTTTGCAAATGAAATCTTTTGTGGGGAATAAAATCCACTTCCCTGCATTTCTGATAACATGGTTTCATGAATTTAGTGGGCCATCACAATTTCTTTGGATGATACATATCTTGTGGGATCTGATTCATAAGTATTTTTATAAAAATAAATTATATATATATATATTATGATATATTAAAATAAATATATTTATGCATAAATATATTTATAGTAATCAAACAATAAGGTTAGTTTCTGCCCTGAAAGTATAAACAAAAAGTTTATGATGTGGATTTAAGCTAACAAATGTACTTTAATGATCCTTCTGTATAAGAAAGTCCCATAAACAGGATATCTGGTGATTATTTAATTTAGTTAGCGTTAGGGTTTTTTGTTCAAATTGAAGGTGGGAGGGATCAAAGCAAGTGCTATTGCCTGTCTTCTAAAACATGACAGTCTGCAATAATTGACATTTGCAGTGATTTATGCAAGTGCTAATCAAAAGCTTTTATTTTCTGATTATCTTCCTGTTTGATGGATGGGAGATGCCAGTGCAGTCAAAATATAAACATGAGTATTTCAGAGAATATATATATATATATATATATATATATATATATATATATATATATATATATATATATCACAAAGAGAGAAATCATTTTTCATAACCTTTTTTTTTCTCTTTCTGTTTTAATGGAGCTAAGCAAAGTTTGGCAATAGACAAAGGCCCTTCATTCAGTCCCCCTTGACCTCTTCCACCCTGATTGGCAGTCTGTTGTCAGAATGGAAGTAGTGGCTGTGAGATAGGAGTAAGCAGAACAAATGCCCTAGGACAGCTATGTATCCCTGGAGGGCCCAGGCTTAAGAAGGTGAAAGAAGTGCAATTAGAGAAGGTCTTCAGCACAGAAAGTTAATTAACTACTAAATAGCATTTAGTGCAGTTCAAGATGGGAAATTTGTGTTTGAAAAGCAAAAAGATCAATGAAAAATTGGCAGAGTTAGGGCTGGGGAAATCTGTCCTTTTTTTCCCCCCTTCTTTTTGATCTTTTGATATAGCTCCAAACCTTATGATGAAAAAGAATGAATATGTACCTGACATTCAAATGGAAAAGAATCCTGTATTTAGAAAAAAGATTGAAATGTGTGAGGATGCTCAGTATGAGAGAGGCCATTTTCTTAAAACTAAACTAAATGGGGAACTTGGCCTACCTAAATCAAATTATCCACCCTTTTCTGTATTTGCGCCTCCTACTGATGTTTTAAAGTTTTTTTTTCCAGATAATTATGAAAGCCACTTCCAAGAGAGATGACCTGGTCTAAGGCAGTGGGGATATTTTAAGAGAACATGTTAATAAACATTTACTACTAATAATAGTACTTTTTACTAATAATTTACTACTAATACATTTATTAATAATAAATAATATTTATGAGTATTTATCACCTCATGTAACATGCATTAAGCCCAGTGCTGAGGATATATAATAAGACAAAAGATAGTACCTGACCTCAAAGAGCTTACAGTCCAGTGAGGGAAACATACAAACAAATATATACAAAGCAAGCTAAAAACAGCATTGAGTGGAAAATAATATGAGGAAGTCTCTAAAATTAAGAGGATTTTGGAAAGGCTTCCTATAAAAGATAGAATTTTATTTGGGACTTAAAGGAAGCTAACACGGTCATTAGGTATAGCAGAGGAAGGAGAGCATTCCACACATGGGGGCAGCCAAAGAGAATTTCCTGAGCTGAGAGATTTTGTTCATGGATAGCGTCATTCAGTGTCATTGGATTGAAGAGTAAGGTAAGAAGATTGGAAAGACAGTGGAGGACTGGATTTGAATGCCAGAACATTTGATCTGAAGTTTGTTGAACATGATCAGATATGTGCTTTAGGAAAATCACTTTAGTGGCTGAATGAAAGGATAGTTTACGAGGGAGGAAAGACTTGAAGCAGGCATACCCTGGCTATTGCAATAGACCAGGCATGAGGTAATGATGGCTTGCATCAGAGTAGTGGCTCTGTCCAGAGAGAAGGGAGTATATTTGAGAGATTTAATTTAATGGAAGGTGATAGGCCTTGGCACCAGTTTGGATCTGGTGGGGTAAAATAAAATGCAGTACCCTAATGGGTACTTGTGGGTTTTTTTTTTAAATATATATAAAGAGAGTGATTTAGCACATAATGAAAATCACTTTTGCTTAACTTGCCATCTTTTCTTAACCGTCCCACACTTAAAAAAAAGTGGCAAAAAAAAAAAAAAAGTTATAAAGTAACATAAAGGCCATGATGGTTTTTTTCCCCTTTAAAAGTTTTATTTAAACTTCCAGATCTATCCTTTCCCTTCCTCTGCTTCTTCCTCCTTGGTAAAATAAGCAATCAGATATAGGTTATGCATGTGCAATTATGTGAAATATTTCCATATTAATAATATAGAAAACATGATTGGAACCATGATTTTGCAATTGTTTTAAAGGAAATGTAGTTCCTTTTTTACTTATTGAAAAAATACTCCATCAGTCCTTTTAATAACAGTTCTGAAGCAAGTAAATTTACTAGTACTTCTTTCAAAATCATCTGTTTCTCTAATGTCTACTATAATATTATTCTAGCAAATGTATCTTCTGTTTCTATAGTTTTTGTTTTTTGTTTCACCAAATAAGGACAGTATCACTATCTAAGGTGATGGGTTGCTAATACCACTCTTCTGGTATGAAGAATATCCATCCCTGTTACCACCAAAGAATAGTTGTATAGGGAAGAAGTAGAAATATGGAATGTGACTAGTCAGCCCAAGCAGTGGTGAGGCCTAGAGTCTCAGTCACAGGAAAAAGGAAAAATTGAAAATAAAAGAATAAGGAAGAATGAGAGACAACACAAAGTACTTCTAACTGGCCTGGTCCTGCTGTTTTTCTATTCTGTTTTGGGGTATATTCTATCAATGGAAGTCTAGTCTAGAGGGAATAGCATTGGCAAGAAGCCCTGGAATCAGGTTTTACCTCTCCTAATTTCTCTAAACTCACTTCTCAAGTTTCATTTATAGTAGTTATATTTTATCATCTCTAAGGTATTTTCCACCTCTGAGATTCCATGATAAATTACCCCCTAATTTTCATCTTTCAGTTCCCTGGAGACTGGGGCTTTGCTGGGGACAAAAAAGGAAACAGATTTAATGATTGATATAAAGGGAGGTGGTGAAGTAATTAGAGTATAATGGGCGTATTTGAAAGAAAAAGCCATAATTAACAGTTGTTTAAGGTAGGGACCCACAAGATAGCAGACTCCTCCTGGATAAGGAATGTCACTAATTTCTTTATATTACCAACATTATTTAGTTCATTGCATTGGTGAATGAGACCCCAATTAGGTTATATTTACATATCCCAAGTAGGATGAAAGATGTAATTGAGGTAGAATGACAAAAAGGAAAGATCACTAGGCTAAAAAAGTCAGAAAAATCTGGATTCTTTATTTTTACCTTTGTAACCCCATTAGCTGTGTAATAAATCACTTCTGTACTTTAATTTTTCTTATCCATGGCTCTAAAATTCTATCTTATATATACTCAGTCTATGGCCAGACACATACTAAGGATTGCTTTTAATCACCTCCTATGTGCCTCTGCAGCATATCTCCAGTCCCTGCTAACTCTGTCACCTAAAACCTTCTTCTGGTCTAACTTCCTAGTTAGAATTTGTCCAGCCTATTAGATTAAGCTTATATGATTTGTAGGTTGTTGAAGGAATATAGCCTGTTATTCTTTAGGGGGAAGGGAAATTTTGGTTTTAAGACTGCTAAGGAATCCAGGGAATTTAATCAGATGCCTGAGGGAAGCACCTAAATTTAGCCAGATTATTAGTAGTATTCATTCAGTTTTAAAATTGCCTAGGGGAACTTCACAAAAAAAGTTAGGGAACTACTGGACTAGATTTGCTTCAGCACTGCAATGAAGCCAATTTAGAAGACCAGGCAATAATTAAAAATATATATATATATAGCTGCTATAGATGTCATAGCTGGCAGCTAAGTAGATTTGATTGAAGGACTTGGAAACAGGAAGATCAAAATTCAAATCCTACTTCAGACACTGTTGTCCTATTGGCCTGAAGTTAGGAACACCCCCCAAAAAGCTCAAATATGGCTTCAGACCTAGCTCTGTGACCCTATCTCAGTCATTTAATCGTGTTTGTTTGCCTCAGTTTTCCTCATATGTAAAAAGAACTGGAGAAGAAAATAGCAAACCACTCTTTTGCCAAGAAAACTGAACTGAACAAAAAGTGTTTCTCTAAGCAAGCCCAATCTTTCTCAGCCTCCATTTTTATAGTTGCTTCAGCTTCTGTTACCTCATCTTTAAAATAGGGATAACTACATTCAACTCAATGTGATTGGGAGAATTAAGTGATATCATGTATATATCTTAAGTGTAAGCTATTATGATTATTAATATATTGACCTTCACACATAAAGCTATTGTTGCTGTCCCATTATCAGCAGGATTTGTAGAGTGTCATAGTTGAACCTCCTTTCAGCTCCCCCCTTCCCCCATTTTTAAACAGTTTTTTTTTTTTCAGTTAAAAATCATTTAATTCCCCTCTTGCCATCTCCCACTTTGTTAAAGCAGAAAAATAAAAAGCAAAATATGCTTACCAAATATGCATAGTAAAACATCCCCACATTGGGCAAATCAAAAAATGTGGGTCTTATTCCATCACATATCATCAGTTCTTTGGAACTTCTTTGCTTTAATATACTTTAATATGTTTAGTCATTCCCCATGTAGTGAGCACCTTCTTAGTTCTTTGGCCTCACAAAAAGAATTGCTATAAATATTGTACATATATAAATATTGCACAGTCCTGTTCCTATTTTTTGGATATCTTTGGAATGTAGGCCTCGTAGCAATATTTCTGTATGAAAAGGTATATGCTGTTTAGTGACTTCAGAGGCATAGGTCCAATTTATTTTTCAACTTTAAAATTTTTTTATTGTTTAATATCCTACTTTTGCTGCATCCACTTGACTTTACATAATTTGGCTTTGAGTTCATAAGATTTTGACATGTATTTAATTGTTCCCCATAAAACAACACTTAAATACATTTGATAACTTTGACGAAGTCAATTTTTCTTTGTCTAGCCTACATCATAACCCACAGATTTTCTTTTTTAATCAGCAAAAATCTGCCTTTTTTCCATTTCATCTCCCTAACTTACCATTCTAATTAAGAAAGAAGGATGTATGATTAAGTATAGTCAAATAATTATTATTTAGGAGCAAGAGAAATTTTATTTGTGTAAAAAAAAATCTATCACTTCATATTTCATCATGACTTCTCTGAAATTGAGGTTAGTGTTTGCAATATTGCAGTTTGTTTTTATTGCAATATAAATTGTTCAAATTTTGCTTACTTCACTCTGCATTAATTCATATAAATTTTCCTACCTTTATCTGAAAACTTCCCCATTGTTTTTTATAGTACAGTAATGTTTCATAATATTTATATGCCAACACTCAAAAAGAGTTGCTTACAAGTTTTATACATTTGTAGTTTTTTTTCCTCTTTATTTTGTGTATGTGTGGGGGGGTGGTTATCACAATAGTATCACATTAATTTATTTCCAAATGACTAAACAAATTCATAGCTGTACTGAAAATTAGGAGGGGAAAATTAGTTGGGGAAAAACTGTACAATTTATGGTGCATAAAAATATGTTCTAATAAATTATGAAGGGGATGATGATGAGCTGGGAAAATCTGTATGAACTGTAAGAAAATGAGCAGAACACCACAAACAATGAAACACTGCAAAAACAATCTTTTACAAAGGTTTTATATTTGTTTTTTAGATGTGACATATATAGAGAGATTGGATTAATTGTTAATTTTGAGAAATTTGAGAAATTTTCTATCCCAAGATAACTTTACAGGTATATGCTCCAAATAATAATTTAATTGTTCTGCAATCCTTTTATCCTCATAGTCCTTTCATCCTCATTTTGTGCTTTTTTTCACATATATTATGTTGATTGTTGTCATATTATTAGTGCTTTGTCTAGGCCTTGAGTGTTTTGGAAATTGATTTGTATAAGGGAATGTATGTATGCACAACACATTTTTCTTTATTCTGGCTGAGTGGTGATGTTTCTCAAAATTCTAAGAGACAAAATTTCTGTGTATTAGTCTGTTAATCAGGTCTGCCACTAATCAATAAATTCATAGTCTTCTCTTTTCCCAACAAAGATTAAAAGGCAGGGTTTCATTTTACCTTAAATCTTCCTGCTTCTGATAGTGCTAAAAGCAAACTTTTCTTGAGTTCTTTCTGATTTTATTTCACTTTTGATGCCATTCCAAAGCTAAAGCCAAAGATCTCACAGAGGACCCTAGACACACAAATGTCTCTTGGTAGTATTTACATCTGTTTAGAGTAAACAAAACAAAATCCAGGCCCCATGTAGTTGGGACCCATACCAAACTAGTTAGCAGATGCCTTTGACTACTAATAGACTACTTGGGGGCAAGGAATGATCACATTTTTTTTATGATTTTCAAAATTGGCCTTGGATTGGTTGTATTAATATAATAGTATAATTATGTCCCTTAGTTGGCAGGCTGCTCACTGAGGCATTGCCCTATCAACAGGAGGGTATAGCTGGAATAAATTTGGTACAATTCATTGTGGGGAGGGAACAACCAAACACATGTTAAGCACCTCCTTTGCTAGGCTTCTTGCTAAGTGCTTTATACAATCATCTCATTTAATCTTCACAGCAACCCTGTGAGATAGGTGTTATGATTATCCTATTATTTTATAGTTATTTATTATTTACATTATTTTATAGTCATTTGTGTAGTTATTTTATTTATATAGTTTATCTATTTATGTAAAAATTGCATATATTATTTTATTTTTATAGTTAACCATTTTATAGTTAAGGAAACAGAGGTCAAATTTGTCTTGGGTTATAGTCAATATTTAAAGTTGAATTTGAACTTAATGCATTCTCAATTCTATAGGCCTGGTGTTCTATCTGCTATGCCACATCGTAGCAGTTCATTAAATCAACTCAGGTTTTTGGTTTTTACTGTTAAATTGTCTTGTGAAACCATGAATGCATGGAGGTAGTCAGTTAGAAATGATTATAAAGATTTTATTCAGGAAAAAGTTCCTTTTGCATGAGGTTTTGCTGCTTAATGATTAAATTATTTTTCCTTTTGTATATGCAGGATGTCTTGTCATCTTAGTATGCCTATGTATTTATTAATTATATGTGTATCTATATATGTATGTATCTACACACAGATCTGTGTATCTTTGTATATGTGTATCTACACACAAACCTTTCTTTTTCCTGTATCCAGGAGAAAATGTTTATCTTGAAACACTTTTTTCCCCCTGATAGTTATTATCCCAATTTCATTTATATTTTAAGTTCTTTTGCTAACTTCTATTTCATTTATTGTCCCAGGTATTGCTTTACTCTACCCTTCCAGAAAGCTTTCCCATATAACAAATAGGGTTATTGTCATTTTTTCAGAGGAAAAAAAAATCTGTACAACTTAACTTATACATTGAAAAAATGAAAATCTTTTTCATTTTTTACATGTAACATGTAACACCTCCGACTACCACATGGTGATTGGGGTCCATCTTGTATCACATACACTTTTTTATTTTTTGATATCTAGTTTATTCTGCTTACAGAATTTTTTTTTCCCTATCTTGCATCAGTTCATATAGGACTTTTCCTGCTTTTCTCTATTCGTCCCATACATCATTTCTTAGAGCATAATAATATCTCATTCAAGCAGTACATTTTATTTAAACATTCTCCAATTGATGGACATTTTTTTTCCAATTTTTTGCTGTCACAAAAGTGCTGCTGTAATTTTGGTGTGTGGGGATTTTATCAGTGTCCTCCTTTAGAGTAAATCCAATTCAATTCAAAATTTATGTACATTTTAGTCACTTTTTTTTTTCTTTTTGCATGATTCCAAATTGCTTTCCAGAAGGTGTATATTGTTTCACAGTTTATATTCAAGGTTTATATTGTTTCACAGTTCCACCAACAATGTATTGGTGTATCTATAATCCATCCTGTGGTGGGTACTGATGTTTTGTCATCTTTGCCAATTTGCAGTGTATTTGATGAAACCTCAAGGTTGTTAATTCTGAATGTGCAGAAGCTTTTCAAAAGTCATAAAAGAAGCAGATCATATACTTACCACAACTATGTGTAGGAGATATATTCTTAACCAAACATAAGATGAAGGCAATTAATAATGATAAAACAAATATCTGACTACATGAGAAGTTTTTCTTAGTCAAGAGCTTTAATAACATTGCATTTCCATTTAAAATGCATTGTGGATAATTATGTAAGGTGTTCATCTAAGTTTAGTTTATGCCAGTTTGTTTTCCAGTTTTCCCAGAAGTTTTTTTAAATCAATATTTAATCAAATAAAGAGTTGTTTCCTAGGTAATTTGTGCTTTGCACTTCATCAAACACTGAGTTATTATTGAGTTCTGTTGTTTTTTATTCTCTCTTATCTCTTATTCTGTTTCATTGCTCTTATTTTTTTTAACCAATACCAGATGTATCTTGTTTTGTTTTGTTTTGTTTTAAGTTAATGATCGCTGCTTTATAATATAATTTAAGGTCTAGAAGTGTTATTTCCCCCTTTATCCTCCTTCCTTTCATCATTTCCTTTGTTTTTCCAAATGAATTTTTATCAACTTCTATTAAGTATATCCTTGGTAAGTGGATTGTTATGGCATTAAAAATGTTAATTAATTTTGACAGCATTGTTATTTTTATTAAATTGGCTTGGACTACTCATTAACTCCATAAACACTTTAATCTATCCCCCTAACCCTCAAAAACAACAGTTTTATATAGTTAACTTAAATTTTGCATAGTTTTTTTTAAAGAGGGAGATACCTTCAAGATAAATATGATCCTGAATACTCTAAAATAGGCAATAAGAGAAAGAGCATTGTAAATTGATAGATCTAATTAATATTAATACATATAGAATAAAAATATATATAGGATACACTCACTCACTATATATATAGGACCATGTTGGATATCTATAAATATACTAGACTATATTAATAATAAAAATAGCAAAAAAATCCCACATAATTATATCAGGAAATAAAGATATGCTTTTGACAACACAATACCCCATATAACTTAGGAAAAAAACAGAAAACATAGGAATAACTGTACCTTTATCTAAAACCAGGAACTAGTTTTATAGGTAACACCACTGAGGGCCATTCAAGAAAGATTAGGGATCAAAATTATTTGTACATATATGAAAAATATATTTTTATACATATAATATATTACTATATAATGTATCTATAATATATATAATATACATATTTTTTCATCAAAATGTGTATTTGGAAAAATAAAATAATTTTCATTATTTATTTTCATAAGACTGTTCTATTTCATATAATTTTAATTGTAATCATGGTAATTAGACAAGAAAAAGAAACACAAAAAGAAGAATAGGTAAAAAAGATTGTGATAGTCTACTTCAGGAATCCTAGATTTTAATGAAAAATTACAGAAATAAAACTTTCAGTAAAATAGTAGGTATAAAATAAATTCACAAAACCCACAAGTTTTTGTGCATTAACAACAAAAGCCAGACAGAAAGTACAAATATCTGGGAGTCCACTTATCCCTACTGTGAAAGTGACTGTCCAACACTCTACATAAAAGGATATTTGAATAAGTTGGACATATTTTTAAAATTATTATTCAGTAGTTTTTTTTCATTTTCAGGATTTCTATTTTGATGTTTAATTGCGGTTATGAGACTATTACTATTGTTTTGACTGCATCTTACAAATTTGGGTATGTTGTCTCATTGTTTCCTTTACTTTTAATGTAGTTATTGTGTGATGTGTTCTTAGGAATTAATTTCTATACTTCAAAAGATTTTTATTGAATGTAATTTTGTTTCATTATTGTTAGAAAAAGTTGCATTTAATAATATTTTTGATTTTCACAAATAAGTTTTTATTTGCTAATCATAAGCAATTTTTATGAGTGTACCATGTACAGCTGAGGTTAGATATATGTCAGTATCTAACTTTTCTAAAATTCTATTCAGATTCTTACCTTATTTATTTTTTGTAGTTTTATATTTTTCTAAGGTTTTGGTTTTTTTGTTTTTAGTTTTTTAATGTTTCCTATTTCTGAGAGGAGGAAATAAGAAGCTCCATATTATTAAAATTTTACTGCTTATTACTTCCTGTAACTCAACTTTTCCTACTAAGGACTTAGATGCCATGCTATTTGTAGCATGTATGCTTTGAATTTCATTGTCAGTGGTGTCGTTCAGCAAAATTTAGTTCCCTTGTTTATTTTGTTATATTTATTATTTTATAATTTGTCTCAGATCATGATTACTACCTCTGCCTTTTTTCTTTCAATCTAAGCATGAGTCCTCTCTAGCTCATTATTTTAACTTCATGTGAGTCTTGCTGTTTCAAATATGTTTCTTGTAAACTAAACATCCTTAGATTCTGGTTTCTAATCCAGTCTGCTCTTCTCTTCCACTTTAAGCATGGGTTCATTCCATTCACATCTACAATTATGATTGCTAACTGCATATATCTTTTCATCCTATTTGCTTTCCCTCTAATCTCCTCCTTCCTTCCATAGTTTTCTTTATGGGTAAGATCTATTTTTGTATCCAACTTTGTGGATTTGTATTTTCTTTCCTTGAACCAATTTAGATGAGAGCTTCCTTCCCTTTCTCATTGTACCTCACTTGGTGTAGGAACTCCCCTTTGTACACCCTATTTTTGTGATAGTTCTCTTTCTCCATTTCTCTTTCCTCTTCTAACTTCTACTTCACCTTTACCATTCATTGTTTCTTCCACTTGCTTACTCTTTTTTGCTTCTCTTGACTCTTTAGACTTATTATTAGATTGCTTGGAAGTCCTCTCTTTAAAAGTGGTCCTTTAAAGATTATACTCAATTTTGCTGCATAGGTTATCCTTGTTTGAATGGCTAAATTTTATACTATAAAGGATAATCAACAAAACTATCTGGTATTTAAAAAAATAGATGAAGGAAACAGACAAAGGAGAATCAGGAACAGTAGTAAGCCCCAGACTTCCTAAATACTGTTCCTTAACTTGATCTCATCTTCACATGGGGAATGGTCCCATAAAACATTGCACTCTATAAGTATTCTGCTTCCTTAATTAGGAACTCCTACATTGCTCTGACTATAACTTGACCATAGTTTCCCCTCCTAAATCTATAATTGACTCATTTAAACCTCCTCCTCTATTCCCTCTCCAGTTTGTTAGCCCATGCTCCAGTTTGATTTAATTTTCCTTTATTTCTAATCTCAGCCCTTTAGTTAGCCTTTTCAGTTCTTTATTTTTCTATCTATATATATCTATATATATGATATCCTTTAGCCCTTTCAAATCTTAATTTAACTGAACCTGCTCTCCAGTCACCAATGATCTCTTATTTCATTAATTTATGGATCATTTTTCAATGCTCATCCTTTTAGATGGCTTTGATGATGCATTTCTAACATTATTGACTAACTTCTTTTTCTAGACATATTCTTTGGGTTTCTCTGGTACAACTCTTGCCATTACTTACTACTTGCTCTTACTTGTCTTTTTTTTTTTCCTTTACTCATCTTCTTTAATGTCTCATAATCCATATAATGCTCCTAACTATGGGTATTTCCCAGGATTGTCTCTTAGGCAATCTTCTCTCCTTACTCACTCAATAACCTTATCAACTCAGTTGCCATCTTGGTGCAGTAAAAGTCTCATTGGATTTTTAAGCTATAGCTTCAAAGGACAACAGATCTCACACACACACACACACACACACACACACACACACACACACACACACACACACACACACACAGAGTTTGTTCTTTCTTTGAGCTTCAGATCCTTATTGCCTATTGGATTTTCAGATTCAGTGTTCTAAAAACATCTTACACACAATGTCTAAAACTTAACCAAACTTTCAACTCTTCCAAACTTCCCCCTTTTTGTTGAAGATATTATCTTCCTTCTAATTAGGTTAATGAGTAAGCATGATATTGTCCTCAGCAACCTCATTGTACGTGCCTTTGTACCAGCTGTTCTCCATACCAGGAATTACTCCCCCCCTCACTTCTTCCCCATACAGTCCTTTTTTTTTTTTTTTTTTTTTTTTTTTTTTTTTTAATGATTCAATTCAAGTACCATCTTCTACTGTTCTGATTTTCCCAGCTATTGGAATCTTCCCTCTCAAACTATCTTTTATTTGTGTTATGTTTTGCACCTAATTTTTTTAATTTTGTTTATGCTTATGCAGAGCTTATATAATTTTTACATATATGTGCATTAATCAATCTCCTTTCTCTCAAACCAGAAATTAGGCCATAGTTCAGAAAAATGTAGTGACAAAAGAACTGGAAGCTATGTGAGTGCTTATCAATTGGTAAATGGATAAATTGTGGTGTATAAAAGTAACAGAAAACCAGAAGTGATGAAATGGATATTTAGTAGGACTTCTCTGAACTGATGCAAAAAGTAAAGTAAAGTGAACATAGCCTGAAGAACATTTTATGCAATAACAACAAAATGTTATTGTTTCTTTTATAAAGAAACATCTTGAAAGATTTGAGAACTCACGACCAGCCATGAGTCCACAGATGAGGACCCAACTTCTAGGAAACTTTTTTTATTAGTGATTAGGAAATCTTGCCC
The DNA here is from genome assembly GCF_048593235.1 of Sminthopsis crassicaudata. Taxonomy (NCBI): domain Eukaryota; kingdom Metazoa; phylum Chordata; class Mammalia; order Dasyuromorphia; family Dasyuridae; genus Sminthopsis; species Sminthopsis crassicaudata. Next base: position 316,860,600 of record NC_133620.1, on the reverse strand, counting down.
ATCTTTTTTTTTGAAATTTAACAAATAATAATTTTAATAAAAAAGCTTTAATAAAAGATTTTTCTTTACAAAACATGAGTAATTTTTCTTTCTTTTTTTTTTTAATTTAGAATTTTTTTCCCACAGTATATATGCATGAGTAATTTTTTTTTATAATATTATCCCTTGTATTCATTTTTCCAGATTTTCCCTCCCTCCTTCCCTCTACTCCCTCCCCTAGATGACAGGCAATCCCATACATTTTACATATGTTACAATATAACCTAGATACAATATATGTGTGTAAATACCATTTTCTTGTTGCACATTAAGTATTAGATTCCGAAGGTATAAGTAACCTGGGTAGATAGACAGTAGTGCTAACAATTTATATTCGCTTCCCAGTGTTCCTTCTCTGGGTGTAGTTATTTCTGTCCATCATTGATCAACTGGAAGTGAGTTGAATCTTCTTTATGTTGAAGATATCCACTTCCATCAGAATACATTTTCATACAGCATTGAAGTGTACAGCGATCTTCTGGTTCTATTTATTTCACTCAGCAACAGTTGATGTAAGTCTCTCCAAGCCTCTCTGTATTCCTCCTGCTGGTCATTTCTTACAGAGCAATAATATTCCATAACCTTCATATACCATAATTTACCCAACAATTCTCCAATTGATGGGCATCCATTCAACTTCCAGTTTCTAGCTACAACAAAAAGAGCTGCCACAAACATTCTGGCACATACAGGTCCCTTTCCGCTCTTTAGTATTTCCTTGGGATATAAGCCCAGTAGCAGCAATGCTGGATCAAAGGGTATGCATAGTTTGATAACTTTTTGGGCACAGTTCCAAATTGCTCTCCAGAATGGCTGGATTCTTTCACAACTCCACCAACAATGTATCAGTGTCCCAGTTTTCCCACATCCCCTCCAACATTGATCATTATTTGCTCCTGTCATCTTAGCCAATCTGACAGGTGTGTAGTGGTATCTCAGAGTTGTCTTAATTTGCATTTCTCTAATCAGTAGTGATTTGGAACACTTTCATATGAGTGGATATAGTTTCAATTTCATCATCTGAGAATTGTCTGTTCATATCCTTTGACCATTTATCAATTGGAAAATGGTTTGGTTTCTTATAAATTAGGGTCAGTTCTCTATATATTTTGGAAATGAGACTTTTATCAGAACCTTTAACTGTAAAAATATTTTCCCAGTTTGTTACTTCCCTTCTAATCTTGTTTGCATTAGTATTGTTTGTACAGAAACTTTTTAGTTTGATGTAATCAAAATCTTCTATTTTGTGATCAATAATGATCTCTAGTTCTCCTCTGGTCATAAATTCCTTCCCCCTCCACAGGTGTGAGAGGTAGACTATTTTCTGTTTCTCTAATCTATTTATTATCTCATTCTTTATGCCTAAATCATGGACCCATTTTGATCTTATCTTGGTATGTGGTGTTAAGTGTGGATTCATATCTGATTTCTGCCATACTAATTTCCAGTTTTCCCAACAGTTTTTTCCAAATAATGAATTTTTTTCCCCTAATTTTGGTATCTTTGGGTTTGTCAAAGATTAGATTGCTATAGATGTACCCTTTTTTGTCCTTTGTATCTAATCTGTTCCACTGATCTACTGGTCTATTTCTTAGCCAATACCAAATGGTTTTGGTGACTGCTGCTATATAATATAGCTTTAGATCAGGTACACTTAGACCACCTTCCTCTGATTTTTTTTTCATTAGTTCCCTTGCAATTCTCGACCTTTTATTCTTCCATATGAATTTTGTAGTTATTTTTTCTAGGTCATTAAAATAGTTTCTTGGGAGTCTGATTGGTATAGCACTAAATAAATAGATTAGTTTGGGGAGTATTGTCATCTTTATTATATTCGCTCGGCCTATCCAAGAGCACTGAATGTCTTTCCAATTATTTAAATCTGACTTTATTTTTGTGGCAAGTGTTTTGTAATTTTGCTCATATAATTCCTGACTCTCCTTTGGTAGATGGATTCCCAAATACTTTATACTCTCAACATTTGTTTGGAATGGAATTTCTCTTTGTATCTCTTGCTGTTGCATTTTGTTGGTGATATATAAAAATGCTGAGGATTTATGTGGACTTATTTTGTATCCTTCCACTTTGCTAAAATTCTGAATTATTTCTAATAGCTTTTTAGCAGAGTCTTTGGGGTTCTCTAAGTATACCATCATGTCATCTGCAAAGAGTGATAGTTTGATTTCCTCATTTCCTACTCTAATTCCTTGAATCTCTTTCTCGGCTCTTATTGCCGAGGCTAGCGTTTCTAGTACTATATTGAATAGTAATGGTGATAGTGGGCAACCTTGTTTCACTCCTGATCTTACTGGGAAAGGTTGCAGTTTATTTCTATTGCATATTATGCTTACTGACGGTCGTAAATATATGCTCCTGATTATTCTAAGGAATAGTCCATTTATTCCTATATTCTCAAGAGTTTTTAGTAGGAATGGATGTTGGATTTTGTCAAATGCTTTTTCTGCATCTATTGAGATGATCATATGGTTTTTATTAATTTGATTATTAATATGGTGAATTATACTAATAGTTTTCCTAATATTAAACCAGCCCTGCATTCCTGGTATAAATCCTACTTGATCATAATGTATTATCCTGGAGATGATTTTCTAAAGTCTTTTTGCTAATATCTTATTTTAAGATTTTAGCATCAATATTCATTAAGGAAATTGGTCTATAATTTTCTTTCTCAGTTTTCGATCGACCTGGTTTAGGTATCAGTACCATGTTTGCGTCATAGAAGGAATTTGGTAGGACTCCTTCATCCCCTATTTTTTCAAATAGTTTATATAGCATTGGGGCTAATTGTTCTTTAAATGTTTGGTAGAATTCACAAAAACATGAGTAATTTTTCAACATTGACTGTTCCAAATTTTCCCTTCCTTCCCTCCACCACCTCCCCTAGATGGCAGATACTCTAATATATGTATCCATATTTATACAGTTATCTTGCTGCACACACAAAAAAATCTGATCAAGAAAACAAAATGCAAGCAAACATCAACAGAAAGAGAGAAAATGTTAGGTTGTGGTCCACACTCAGTTCCTGGATGTATATGGTCTTCCTCATTACTGAACAATTGAAACTGGTTTGAATTATCTGATTGTTGAAGAGAGCTATGTGGATCAGAATTTATCATCTTATAGTCTTGTTGCTATGTATAATGATCTCCTGGTTCTGGTTCATTTCACTTAGCATCAGTTCATGTAAGTCTCTCCAGGCCTCTCTGAAATCATCTTGTTGGTAGTTTCTTACAGAACAATATTCAATAACATTCATATACCACAATTTATTCAGCCATTCTCCAACTGATGGGCATCCACTCAGTTTCCAGTTTCTTGCCACTACAAAAAAGGGCTGCCACAAACATTTTTGCATATGTGGGTCTCTTTCCCTCCTCTTTGGGATCTCTTTGGGATATAAGCCTAATAGAAACACTGCTGGGTCAAAAGGTATGCAGCTTGTTAACTTTTTAAACATAGTTCCAAATTGCTTTCCAGAATGGTTGGTGTCCCAGTTTCCCCACATCCCCTCCAACATTTATCATTATCTTTTCCAATCTAAAAGGTGTGTAGTGGTATCTCAGAGTTGTTTGCAGTTTTCTCTGATCAATAGTGATTTAGAGCATCTTTTCATATGCCTACAGATAGTTTCAATTTCTTAATCTGAAAATTGTCTGAAAATATCCTTTGATCATTTATTGGAGAATGGCATGAATTCTTTTAAACTTGAATCAATTATCTATATATTTCCCAGTTTATTGCTTCCCTTCTAATCTTGTCTGCATTAGTTTTGTTCGTACAAAATCTTTTTAACTTTATATAATCAAAATTTTCTATTTTGTGATTAATAATGATCTCTAGTTCTTCTTTGGTCACAAATTTCTTCCTCCTCCACAGATCTGAGAGGTAAACTATCCTATGTTCTTCTAATTTGTTTATAATATCATTCTTTATGTCTAGATCATGTAGTGCGTATGTATGTGTGTGAATATAGATATATATATTCTACCATATAGTAGTATATATACTATTATATGCCAGGGACTGTAATAAGCATTGGGGACACCAGGTATCTGGTGTTGAGACATCTTGTTCTGTGCAATTAAAACCAGGCAGAGCAGTAGATGCAGTAAAGTATTTCCCTTTTTAAATGTTCACTAATCATCTCTTATGATTAATTCTACAATTTTCCTAGGTATTGGATATCTCTGGTCTATAGTTTGTAGATGCTAATCTCTTCTTTAAAGTAATTTTTACTCTTCTCAGATCTCTGGTAGTATTTTAATTTTCTGATCTTTTCAAATGTTATTGATCATTCAGCAGTCACCATTTATTTCAGTACCCTATGATGTAGTCCGTCAAGTGGCTTGAATTCATCAATGTATCTTTTGTATCAACTCACTTAGCCATTTTTTCCTGTCATTATTAATGATAGGAATTAATTTCCTGTCAAGAATTAAGCAGCACTACTAAGTCAGTTATCATCTTTCTGTCCATCCCAAATAGAGATCCTTTCCCTTCTTAAATCCCTTTTTTTTTCCTCCCAGCAAAATTCCCTTTCTATTATTGCCCTTAGTTTTAATGTTTCTGCAGTTTGAATTTTTTTTTTAATTTTGAACTTAAAAATTAACAATTAGTAACATTTTCAAAAGAGAAAAGATTGAGAATTCTATATGAAACTTTCCATTGGATACAGACATCATCCACAAACATTTATTAAACATCATTTGTCTGTTTTCCTCCAACTCCTCATGTTTGTTGTGCTTCATTTATGCTTTTTTCTTCCTTTAAAGACTAACACTCAGTTATGCTTTTTAAAAAAAAGAGAGAAAATTATATATAGGCTTAGAAGGATAAGTATGTGCAAAAAAATCCCATCTAAAATCAAAGACTAGGGTCATGTGGGAAACATGACTAGGTTTCCCAATTATTATAGGAGTTAAAGCAAGAACTGCTATTTTTTTCTGCTGTTGATATATAGTTCCAGAAATCTTTGCAATAACAATAGGACAAGAAAGAAATTGAAGCTGTAATCATGGGTAGAGGAAAAAACAAAACTTTCTATTTGATGGTTTAGAAAATTCTAAAGGATCAGTAGAGAAACTAAAAGACAATAGCTGTAATAAAGTTACAAAATATAGTCCTTTGGTCATAATTGCTCTCCAGAATGGATGGATCATTACACAATGCATTAGTGTCCCACTTTTCCAAATCCCCCCCAACATCTTTTCCTGTCATTTTAGCCAACCTGAGAAGTGTGAGGTATGAGTTGGTTACCTCAAGAGTTGTTTTAATATTCATTTTTCTAATAATTTTAGAGCATTTTTTCATGTGACTATAGATTGCTTTCTTCATTTGAAAGTTGTCTGTTCATATCCTTTATCTATTTATAGAACCCCACTTTTCCTTTCACATTGTCCTGGTAAAGATTTGGGGGAAGTGCTCCTTTTTGAGATCTGGATCTACTTTTGCTGTCCACTAGATAGATTTTTGTACAAATAAAATCCAGGAAGCATTAAGAGGAAGGGGGAAACTTCATTCAGAATAATTTTTTTTTTTAAATAGCTAAATTGTCTGGGAGTCGGTCTATCATGCATATTCAATACCTTTATAGATACAGATTATTTTTTAAAGATAAGAAAATTATTATCAAAGTTATTATCAAAACTACTTGGGATACAAGTTTAAAAAAGAAAACTAGACTAATGGAATAGACTAGACAAGGAAGAATCAGAAATAATCAGAGTCAATAAATCAGCGTTTTGATAAACCTGAAAACATAAATTATGCAGGAAAGACAAGAAATTGACAAGAATTATTGAAATAAAGAATTATTTTTGGGGGAAATTTGACAAATTAGTCTACCAGCTGGCACAAACATGACAATAACTTAAAAATATTTAACCTGAATATTAAAGATCATACCTTTTTTTTTTCTTTATTTTTTTTTTAACTAATGACTAGGAGACACTTTTTAAAACTGAAACAAGAATAAACAAAATTAGAAAAAAATTATATAAAAGTAATGGTTGTAAATCCACAGTTGTCCTGGAAAACCTTATTTCTTTCTTCCTGGGAAAGAATTACAGGGAACTGTATAACTTGAGACTGATAATTCAGGGAATATCTGTCAAATAATGACATAAGGGGAAAAAAAAACAGCAACCAATGCAAGTAAGGCTTAGACTGTAACAATGCAGTTAGAAAGCCAAAATCCAAACCTTAAAAGATTCAGAGACCTAACCCCGAGAAGAGATCATCACAGAAACCCAACTTATACAACTGAAAGTATATAGATAAACATGACACAATCTGACCCTGATTTAAAAAAAAAAAAAAAAAAAAAAAAAGCTGGAGAGAATAAATAGTAAATCAAAGAAATTACTGCAAATCTAGAAAGGTGAATATAACTCCTGATTCATAAGGGAAGAGTGGAGGATTATAGTGGGCACATTGCAAGGAATTAAGAATTGTATTCCTTCAGAACTAATTTAGGGGGCACTAAATTGCAAAAATCATGAACTGTCTAGATTTTAAACATAATACGTGTGTGTATTTCTTGTTTCTGGTAAAGCTTCGGACCTTGGAAGTTCTGAGCTATAGTTCTATTCAGCTGTAGCTGAATAGGGAGAAGAAGAGACATCCAGGTAGAAAAACCATAATTGACTGTTGAACTTCCAGCCTGAGTAAGATGGGAGATCCAGTCTTGAAGTGTGGAGAGGAGGAGAGAGGAAGAAACGGGACAAAATGAAAATAGAATCTACTTATCACCTTTCAAAAGGGACCTTAAAAGGATAAGTCCCAGGAATGTCAAAGATAAAGATTTACAACCAAGAATAACTTAACCTGAAGAGCTGAGTTTAAGCCCACACATAAACATGGGGGGGAATAGATCTTTAATAGACTAGAAAATTTAAAAGTACTTCTGATGAAGATTAATATAGATCTAATTAAATACTATTTCAAGATAATTGCAACAATTCTAGATATTATGAACTGATGAAGAGTGATGTGAAAAGAAGCCAGAAAGAGGATCACCATTGTAGAGAAAAAAACAACTTAACTCATGTTAATGCTAGCTGTTGAGATTTGTTAGAATTAAGGTATAGAGACACAGTTCCCCTCCCCTCCCCTTTTCTCTCAGCTTTGTATTGCAGGTGGGTAGCAGCACTGATTGAAAAGAGAGCCATTAAAAATCTCTAAAATGTATAGAAAATAGCAGAAGGAACTTCAGAAGAACAAGTAGGCCCATTTTGAAAATAATGCATAAGATAATTTTTTAAAAAAAGAAATTTTATCATATATACATATATATATATATGTATATATATATATATGGAATTGATCCTTTTGGTGTTTTAAGTTAAATTTTTAATTTAAAAGACAGGATCAGCACACGCATTATATCATATTTTTTAAGGGTTTGATAGCTGAAAATTAAGCAACTAGCAGAAATCCATTCTTCAGTGGATAAAGAGTCAAAGAATATGAGCAAACTGTTTTACAAAGAATTGTGAGTCATGAACATATTCCAAATCACTAGTAAGAAGGGCAGACCCGTTTAACTACATATTTAACTAGATTTCACTACATACCAAGCAAATTGGTAAAGATATGCATGCTAAAAGAGGTTGAAAGATGGACACACTAATGCATTGCTTCAAGAGTACTTTGCAAAGTCAAGCCTTTCTGGAAAGCATTTTGGAAGACTTTTTCCTTTCTTTGTATCTCTAGTGATTAACACAGTGCTTGACTGATAGAGCAATTAAGATGTCTGTGTCCATATTTATGTCCAGTATTTATACCATACACATATTTATTGTAGCACCTTTTTTTCTGGTAGCAAAGAACTAGAAACAAAGAAAACATCCATCAGTCAGAGAACACATTATTTAAATGTGGTAGAATTGGTATAACTTAAAGAGGAAAAATCATATTTGATGCCAGGAAAAAAAAAAACAACTTCCTAATGATTAGACCTATCCAGAGCTGACACAAGCTCACTCAAAGAGACTTCTGTGGCTTCTGCCCTACCCCCCCCCCCCCCTTTTATCTACCCTACCCCTGGAAGTCTTCAGGCAGAGACAGGTGATTCCCAGTTATACCTGATATTCCTTTGGGGTTAGAGTTGGACTAGATGGCACTGAGAGCCCATAGAAAACATTTATGATTTTATGACTATAACTGATATACAATAAGAAAGAGCAAGTTCTCCAAGTATGGAGACCTCAAGCATAATTCAAATAGAACCTGGAAAATGGTATACACAATCTAATAAGGTAAACCAAACAAATAAAACAGTCCTGGAAAAAAGATGAGGAAAAAGTCTTCAAAAATGAAGGGTCATGGATATAGAATATTATATTGTCAGACATTGTTAGAGCAGTAATACAACCAGCCTTCTAATCACCCATGTTCATTTCTTGCCTTCTCTTTTTTACTCATCCTACATATCCATTCAAGATTCTACCTTCACTCTGGCTGGAGGCTCCAGAAGCCTCCCAAGAAACCTGCTCACAGAGAAAAGGATTTACAGAAAAGAAACCTCCTCCCAGAGAAGGATTACAATTGAGAGACAACAGGACTTTACATTCCAATCACTTGGAATATATTCCCTCCCTCCCTCCATCATTTATCTTCTTTCCCCAATTCTCTTCCTGTTCCAGTATATACTCCAAGAATCACTAAACTGCAGATTTGATTGTCATTCTCATCCTCTTCAATAAATTCTGTTACCAAATTATCTCTAGGATTAAATATAAACTTGCTTGACATTTAAAACCATTCATGTTTCTTGCTGTAACTTTTCAGTTTTTTTATATGCTGCCTGGCCTCCAAGCATTCAGCAATCCAGATATGCTGATCTATTTGCTGTTTTGTATACACAACTCTCCATCTCCCAGTGACTTACCTGACTTTTAGAATGCTTTTTCTCCTCAATTCCATCTCTGGTATCTTAGAGATTCAGCTCAAGTGCCACCTTTTTGGGGTTTCCTTTTCTCTTGGCCCTCTTCCACCATCCCTCCTATCCTCACCTCCATTTTTAATATAATGAACTGCATGTACTCTGAATCTTATATCAATTCATAGATTATTTTATCTATGTATTGTCTTCTCCTTTAGAATATAAGGAGGACTTTCACTTTTTTGTTTGTATCTCTAATATTTGGATTGTATATAGTGAACTCAAATGATTTCATTGATGCTTGGTTGATATGTTGAATCATCTTGCTGAACTACCTTTTTTCATTTTTATTACAAAATGATCATTCACTTAGGAGGGAGAAGAGATATATTTAACAGGGTACCAATAAAAATGATTTTTCATTTTTATTTTTATTTAAGTTATTGACCTGCTTAATATAAGTTATCTTAGGACAAAGAGAAGAGCAAGTCTAGAGGTGTTTGAATTTGAGAGTATTTGGATCCTTGAACCTCTAGGGCCAATCAAAAGTAATAGTAGTATATTTGTGATTGTTAACCAAGTAATTTGTACTTGGTTATGTGCCAAATAGGTTTTTTTAAATGATGTTATAGTTTTGTTGTTGTTTTGTATTGTTCACTAGCAAAATTGTTTTATTTTTCTCCAATGGGGAAGCCCTACACATAGCAAGTATGCCGGTTAGGAATTCTAACAAAATATAAGAGAGAATCATAGGTGACCTTGGTTGGTAATCCCTTTCTACTTTATGCTTCATTTCCTGGATAACACATCTTTCTTTTTCTTTGGCATGCAGAAGCCTTTCAGGTCTAGAGGGAGTTCTCTTTGTCTTCCATCCAATTGAAATATTTCTCCCCGTTTTCTGGAATCTCTACTTCCCTTTCAGAGTAAGCAAAAGAAAGAGTATTATGAACTCGGGATCTTAGGAGGAAAGATGCTGCTTACAGTAGTGTAGTGGTTATTAGAAATGGTGAGGAAGATGATGAGTATCTGGAAGCCTTTGGTGGCAGTGGAAATAATTATAGCCTTCTCTGCTTCTCTGAGCCTGCTAGAGTTTGAACAGAATCCTGTAGATAGACCAGCCTGGGTTATGTGTGCTGAGCATGTGCTTTTTCAGCAGCTGAATGCCTACATTGTTCAATAAGCAGATTATAAAACAGCGCGTAAAGTGGCATAGTGGGGGGTTGGCTTTATACCTGCTACTTGCCTTGTTTTGCAAACAATAATTTCATAGTGCAGCTCAGTCAGAGCTCACTTGAGAAGACAGAAATCTCTCAGCCTTTTTAGGAACCACTATGTTATGTTATGGGCCCACAGTCCCTCTGTGACCAGGGCTAGATTTTACATTTTCTTAGTTACAAGAATTCAGGTATATTCAGGAATAGAAATATCACAGAACCATATTTTTATGGTATGTTATATTCAGAAGTCCCTTGTGAAAATAATTCAGTTTCCTCATTTTATAGATTAGAAAATTTGAAATAAATGACTTTTCAAAGGCTTTATAAGTGTTTCAGAACAGATCTAGGACTAGAGAGCTCAAGCTGTCTTACTCTGGGGCCTTTGCATTGACTAACTTGACCTAGGAATACACAAGTGAAGAGGGAAAAAAGATAGACTAAGGGATATGTTCTTTTAGAAGTAATGATTTCTGAAAACATCCATCATTTTTGTATTTCTAGATCACAGACGAATTGTAGCCTCCACCTATGAGATTTCAAAGCATATTCCCATTCCCCACCCTCACCTTTTGTTCTTAAAACTATTATGTTAGTGTTTTAAAGTTCTTACAGTAGATGCCCTTTGTTAATTTTGGAGGGCAGAGCAAGTGACTTCAGATCAGGCTTATGGTGTCATGTGGTTGCCATATTTCTAAAAGTCAGGAGTTGATCTAGATCCAGATAGTAAGAAGAAACCTCTATAAATTAGAGATAGTTGAACTATTTGCTTGAGAGAATTAAAGGAGGATCAAATATATGGATATAAAGTGGTAATTTTTTTAGTTGCAAATTGAGTTGTTGTTGTTGTTTGTTGCTATTCTGTTATTACCAAAAACCTTCTTATTCCCCCAGTACTGTAAATCCACTGTAAACTAGTGAATCAGATTATATCAAATAGATGTCAATGTTTTTAGGTTTTTTAAAAAATTGTTACTCAACATGTATAAAAAGTATCCTAACTGAAATAACAGGTCAGAATAGGTCTTAATATCTCTATCAAATTGATTTAATATTACCCCCCACCCTTGTCTGGCCCCTGGCATGTGCAGAGAGACATGTGACAATCACATGACCTGTTCCACCAGCTCCACCTCCAGCCTTGACACCAACCTTCAGTTCCCAGAGAACAGTGGCCAATTGCAGAACTCCAAATGGGATGAGCAGCAAAAGGTGTTTGCCCTGGAACAGATCTGTGGAGTGTTTCGGGTTGACTTGGGACAAATGAGGTCTCTCCGCCTTTTCTTTAGGTAAGAAGGATCTCTCAGTCTCCTCCCAGAACTCAGCAGCCTGGAGGCTTCTCCAGGCAGCACATAGACAGGCTTTTGAGGTACCCTTTTTTGCAGCTGTTGGGTTGACTGACAGTCCTCTTTGGCATATGCTCAAATTTTGTGGCTCTGGATACAGGGCCTTATCTGGTCATACTGATGGCATCATTTCCAAATGTTTGTTTCTCTCTTTCATTATATATGATCTGGTTGAGTTTAGCTACTAAATTAACTTATGCCTTTAATAAATGATGGCATCTGTATACTCCTCAGGCTGCAGCTTTGAGGAAGAAGTCTTGGAAAACTGCTATAGAAAAAAGACAAGTCAGATCCTGACTTTCACATCAGGATTATTTATTAAATCAAAATTTAATCAAAGATGTTAGAAACCTCATTTGGGTGGTATTTCCATAATATTCTAACAATCATAACAGTTTTATTTCTTTGAATGGTTAATCAAGGTAGCCAAAGGTTTCTAATTCCACTTACAGTTAGAATAAACAGGCATTCTTACTAATTCTTAATGAATTTTCAAAGTCAGAAGCCAGTTAACTACATTTTAAGGCTAAAAAAGGAAGCAATCTCAGAGATCATCTAATTTCTTTCTTGAGGGGAAGATTCTGTAAATTTGACAGTTCTCTCAGTTCCCCCTATGAATAAGGAAGGAACTTTAGAATAAAGTTTCTAAGTGAGAAAAGTATACTGGCATTTCACCAGGGAGGAATAGAAGAAGGAATAGTACCCTGTCAGTTTAGCACATGAGATTTCACATCCCATGGAATAAGAATATTTCCCATTTTTCAGCAAAGTGGAAGATGGTTATTGTTTCTCTATCCCTTTAGCCAAACTCCTGGGATTGTTTCTTACTTCTGATGTTAACCATGCTCCCTGATTATACTTGGAAATAAAAACCCATGTTTACATATTCATCAGTCTCTTCTTGTCCTCTCTTTCTACTGCCTTTTAGCGATGAGGCCTGTACCAGTGGGCAGCTGGTTGTTGCTAGCCGAGAAAGTCAGTACAAGGTCTTCCATTTTCACCATGGTGGGCTGGATAAACTGTCAGAAGTTTTTCAGCAATGGAAACACTGTACCGAGACTCATCTCAAAGACCAGGTAACCCAGCAAGGAAAAATTGAATTTTGAAAGACACCAGCAATCTCCCAATAATCTTCTCCTAGCTGCTGGGAAAAAGCTCGTAGAACACTGTTCTCCTCCAAACTTGAGGACTATATTCTTATTGAGAAATCTTGATTGTACTGGATCTCTTAGCATTTCATTCCTTAGTGAGTTAGAGTCTATATAAGAGTGAGTGTGTTTTTGTGTGTCTGTGTATGTGTGAACACACTTATTGCACACACACAATCATGATTTCAGGCTGCTAATGTTAGTGAAGTGGCTGATACATCAACAACTTTGGTTTTGAAAAATGTACCCAGTTCTTTTTTGTGAATTCTATGCTCTACACTTGAAAATAATGTTTTGACAAGGCATCCTGCCATATTTTGCTCAATCTACATACAAATGTAATAAGAGCTCTTTAATTATCTGTTTAAGATACTGTATGTGCTTATTAGAAACAGTGATGACTTTAAAATTCCCTTCCTTCCCACAGAGCCTCCTGCTGTTTGTCCTTATTACAGTAGCATGGCTTTTTTTTTTTTCTCCCTACATTGAACAACCTTTGATTTTTGAATTAAGTGTCAGCTGCAGTTTTGCACTAGGATCATGACTGCCCTTAGAGAAAACCTGACAGGCCAGCCCCCTGCTCGCCTAACAGCGATCCCTTTGTATGTGGCCAATCATATGTAATTTATTGCAGGCACTCCTGGCAGAGTGGGTTGTAAGCAGCATTAATTCAGTTTTTGTGGCTGAGGTTGGGAGTGGGGAGGATGGGGTAGGAGGGGGCTGGGGAAGAGAAACGGATGGGGAGAGGAGGGAGGGAGAGGAAAAAGAGAACCAGAAAGGGGAAGACTATTTTAAGATGAAGGTATTTTTATTTTAATTGAATCTAATTACACTTGCCATTTAAGATTTGTATTCAGGAGACATCTCTTCTCCTTTCAGAAGACAGGGGCTTGTAAATCCTGGGAAAAGCTGGCTTTAAAAGCCAAGTGTTTGAGATGCTTATCTTTCCCCAGTTTTCCTCCTGTTCAGCAGGTCTCCAATGAAAAGACTTGTATGCAGTTCTCCATCCGACGTCCCAAGCTTCCTTCTTCAGAGACCCACCCAGAGGAGAATATGTACAAAAAACTGGATGTCTCCACCTGGCTTAACCACTTGAATGAATCTGGGCAGGTGGAAGAGGAATATAAGCTACGTAAGGTAAGAACCCAGGCATAATAGTTTTGTTAGCTTTGCTTAAGAAGTAGAACTCCATGGGGTGGGATTGGGGGTGGGGTAGGAGAACAGTAGAAGGAGCAGATGAGCCATAGTCTCTTATGTATCATCACCTATCAGGATCAATGCCTAAAAACTAGCTCAGCTACTTTCTATCAAGAGTATCCACTACTAAGAGAGAAAAGTGACTGGACACCTCTCCATTCTGAGTGTTTGGCTGCCAGCTTTCATCCATAAGACAATCTACATTTATCTTTTCCATTCCAGTTTACTATTATACTGTATAAGATCTGTGTGTGTGAACAAACTAAAATAAAGTAGTGGAAAACTACTATTTAAAGAAAACAAAAACTTAAGAGTTAGGGGGATACTGTGTCTGCCTTTATAGAAAAGTTTGCAATGAACTGCAGCATTTCCAAGATCAGGGATTAGGCTATGACATGAGAACGACACATTAATCAGAGAGCTGCTCCAGGGGGGGTTATTGACATTGAAATGAGCCTGGTTTGTGTTTCGTATGGGAATAGAGAACTAGCACTTTCCCCTTCTAAACATGTGCAAATTGCTGAGGTTTGAATCAAGGCATCAGTTGTCAGGAGAATTCACCAAAGCCACCAAAACACAAATCTCTGGGGATTTGGGGGTTCTTTGAGCTGCTGTACTTTTATTGCCCCCTCCCCAACTTTTGCCGCTTCCTCCAGGCCATTTTCTTCGGCGGCATTGATGTGTCAATCCGGGGTGAGGTCTGGCCCTTCCTGCTGCGCTATTACAGCCATGAGTCCACATCGGAGGAGCGAGAGGCACTGAGGGCACAGAAGAGGAGGGAATACTCAGAGATCCAACAGAAAAGGTAACTGCAGAGGCCTCTGATCCCTCACCCTCTCACCCCCCCACTCTCCCACTTCCCACCCCCCATCTACACACATACTCTTCTTGACCCTCAGATGAAAATGTCATCTGGAAAGGCAATCTGAGATGTAATTCAGCATTGATAATGTTTTGTGACCCATGGTTTGTCTTTCAAAAATGGATGGCCCAGGAATCAGAGTGATAGGACTTGGATAAGTGCTGCCATTAGACTGAACACTTCAGCCTCAAAACAGGTCTTATTAATTCACATGTCAAGGCTTTGGAATTCTTTTTCCCCAGACTTAACCAGGCACTGGTATTCTGAGCCCAACTAAAGAGTAGGGTGGGATCATTGGTTTTAAGCCATTAAATGAGAATTAGAACAGCTGAATGTTTTATAGTCTAGCTATGTGATCTCCCACAGGTAAGATTGCCACTCTATCCCTGAACCTATTATAAAGGGGGAGCCAAAGGTAGACTAGGAGCCAGGTTAGTGACACTGTAGTCCTTGGACACTTCCACACCAAACTCTCATGCCACACAAAAGGAACTTAACAGGTACTGCTGTCATCCCAGTTGGAGATATAGAGAAACTGTCAGCTCCGTAAACAGGGAAATTGTAGAATAAGCTCAAATCCCAAGGTTTGCCATAACATGATGGTTTTCCTTTTAAGGCTTTCAATGACTCCAGAAGAACAGAGAGAATTCTGGCGCCATGTGCAGTTCACTGTTGACAAAGATGTGGTTCGGACAGACAGAAGCAATCAGTTCTTCCGAGGAGAGGACAACCCAAATGTGGAGAGCATGAGGTAATCTACCTCCTTTCTACTATTTCCAAACAGAAAGCCAGGAATCCTAGGTTACATTTACAGGGCAGCACTTGGTAAAAGTGATATCTCTTCTCTGTTCCTTGGTTTCCCCATTTGAAAAGTGGAAGAAAATAATTCTGACCTCCTAGGATGTTAGGACAAACACAGTAGTTTTTTCACCATTCTTGGAAATTGATATTATAGAAATGGTGGAATTATGAATGAGATTTTAAGAGCTAAAATATTATACAGCTCTCTATGCTCCTTTCCCAAAATTCACTTCCCACAAAGCTGCTTTCTGCTTAGAAAATTGGCAGTTTTTATAAGCTTTTTCACTTGTAATTCCTGAATGTCCCAGCTTTTTTTCCTCATCTGTCAAATAGTCTTATCATTCATATTCCCATTTAGTCATACAATATATGTCAATATATTACCTTGCAGTAACAAAATTACCAGCCCATAAAAATTGCTATAAGCCTGCCCTTTTCACAAGTGTTCTATAATTAGTTAAATTAAAATCTAGTTGTGTTCTTCTTTATGCCTCTAACACCCATAACTTTTTGTATAAGTGCCATGATATCACATAGCTGAACTGGGTAATCCATCCCATAGATTCAGAAAGATGGTGAGTCCTATCTCTATTGATTTGAGAAAACTCCTAAAAACTCAGTACCTGAAATCAAAGGACTAGAAATTATGGCTCTCTCCCCTCATTTCACTTTCTGAAATGGTGCTCAGAGTAGATAAAGATAGGAAGAGGACAAGGCGATAATTGAAACTCAACCTACCATTTGCAGTTGACTGATGTGCTCTTCTTACCTATTCCACTGTGTCCTCTAGGAGAATTTTGCTGAATTATGCGGTATACAATCCAACCATTGGCTACTCCCAGGGCATGTCAGACTTGGTGGCTCCCATCCTGGCTGAGGTTCTAGATGAATCAGATACCTTCTGGTGCTTCGTAGGTTTGATGCAGAACACGATCTTTGTTAGTTCTCCCCGAGATGAGGATATGGAAAAACAGCTGGTGAGACTCTGGCTACAAAGGTCTCAATCATGTGTCTTTGTGCATATGCATGTAAACTGGATTATATTTTCAGTCAGAGATGAGCCTGTTGATGGTGAGGCTTCAGAATTATGTGTCGGGGTAACTGGAAAAATCACTATGTAATCTTTCCACACTAATGATTAATTGCAACTAATTTAGTTGCAACTAGAAAGCTAAATCACAAAATATGGAAGTGAAATTTGGACTAAATAACCTGTACAGGTTCTTCTTTGTTATAGACAAGAATGATAATGCTTCTGGGTCTTTGTAGCTAGCATACCAGCCTCCCCACCACAGTCCTTGTTCTCTCTTTCCTATACCCATATAGCTTTAGAAACAGCTATGATAATAGGCATATCTAGGTAGAGTGATTTCCCCTCTCCTTTCTCTAACCCCTAAATTTAGCCATCTACTGGGGGAAAACTGAAAGGGTTGTTGACAAGTGCAGCATGAGTCACTCAACTACTGCAGGGTTTGGGATAGGGGGGAAAGTCTAAGGTGATTGTCCCCTGTCCTTTCAGTGTCTCGCTTTCCTGGTCCTCAGTTCAACTGGACTCCAGCTATGGATTAAAAGGAGCTTGGCCTTATAGTCAACACAATCAGAAACAGAATAGAAATGCAACACTTCTGTCATGCATGGACACACGATTTTACTATATATGTTACTATGAGGATTTTTTTTTTTTATTCCCCTTCATCATCTTACACATCTGAGGTGATGTCAGGTTTCCAGGGTTCCTCACAAAGTCAGCACCTCACCAGGCAATTATCTGGTATGATACGTAGGATTTAAAAGGGCTCCTGGTAGCACATGGCTTGCTGCTCTTACGGGTCCACTAATCAGTCACTCACCAGAGATTGATTTTACAGAGGAGTCCTTGAAATCTGCAGCTACAGCTAGTCATGCTCAATCCTAAGTGCTGCCTAAAATAGCCTTTTGGTCTTGTCCTGCGTCACAGCAAGGCTCTTAGCTGACATCCTATGAAGGGAAAGAGAATCCAATACTCATGTGATTCTCTTTCTCCCCTCATTCATGACATTCATCTTGGAGATCAAGAGCAGAAATGAATTGAGATCACTACCTTATAGTTGAGCCATCCTTACCTTAAGAGGGAAAAAAATGGTTGGTAATAGTATTTTTAAATGTTACCTATTTTTGGTGGCTATCAGAAGTGTTGCTATTTCTTATTAAAACAATTGTTAAGCTCCCAGTTTGCAATTTGGGTGTAGTTGTCAAACAACGAAAATTATATACTCTAGAGGCTATTAAAAATCAAATTGGCAAAGACACTGTCTCAACACCCTGCAAAGAAAACAGAAACATACAATAAGAGAGTTACATCACATGAATGGGTTCAAGAATAAGTACATTTCAAGAATGATGGTTAAGAGTAAATGTATTATTGGTATATTCTCTCAAGGGCTTCTGAGAACAAACTAGAAGTAAAACCAGAGATGGTTTTGCTATTGTTGAGTGCTGGTGACTCTTGCTTCCAGTTATACCTTCGTGAGCTGCTTCGGCTGACCCACCTACGTTTTTACCAGCACCTTGTTTCTCTGGGGGAGGATGGTCTACAGATGCTTTTCTGCCACCGCTGGATCCTTCTGTGTTTTAAGCGGGAGTTTCCAGATGCAGAGGCACTGCGCATGTGGGAAGCATGCTGGGCTCATTACCAGGTGAGCATGGGAGATGAGTCTGAAACAGTATGCTGAAGTTCATGGAGCAGCCAGCTTGTTGTCACTCTGAATTATAATCACCTTTTTTGCCGTCCTCTACCCACAAAGCATAAGTCAGGCTCCTTACAGGGCAGTTTTCCTAGTCTCACAGTGTGACTTCAGACCTTGCCTTTCAAATAACTGAAAATTGTGCTCATTACCATAATCTAGAGATGAGCTTGCTCTTGCCACAAGCAGTCATTCAATGGGACATTAACATTGACTGAGGCAAAATAAATGACATTGCCACTGACTTAGGCAAAATATTTTTTTATTTCCTCCCCAATTACATATAAAAACAATTTTTACATTCTTTTTCTTTCCCTCCCTTCTCCTCACATGAGAAGGCAAGCAATTGGCCGAGGTCATATATATGTAGTCATCCAAAACACATTTCCTCATCTAATAAAATAAATATTATTTCCCCCCAAAAATTTCATTCATCACTCTTTTTTCCTGTACTTACTAATATCAATCAAAACTTATATCTATATTATCAGGGAGCCTAAAATACTATACTCTAGTTTTTTTTAAGTTGTTAATTAATAACTCTTTTTTGGCCCACTTTTTTTTTTTTTTTTTTTTTTTTTTGCCAAGGCAATTGGGGTTAAGTGATTTGCCCAGGTCACACAGTTAGGAAATGTTATGTGACTGAGGCCAGATTTGAACTCGGGTCCTCCTGATTTAATGGCTGGTGCTCTATCCACTGTGCCATCTAGGTGCCCCACTTTTTTTTTTTTAATTGTCCAGATTTTATGCTCTCTTTCATGCTTGGATTAGCCATTCTTTCTGTGTCAAGTCAATTTGCAGTCTTCTGCACCAGTGAAGAAGAGCACTGACATGGATATTCCAAAACAGTGAAGGATCCAAAAATAATTTGCTTGTCTTTGAAAAACATTTTTACAACATCATATTTATCGTCATAATTATTCTGTTTAGGCTAACAGTAAGTTTTCTGTGGCTTATAGATCTCACTCACTAAACTCAACTACTTGGAGAAATTTTCTCTTTAAATCTAGTATAGAATTTCAAAAGAGCTGCACATTCAGAACTTTATCAACTGTCATTTTGATGATGGACCTATGTCTTGTGCTTGTATGCCAGATTGAGTTAAAAAAAAATCAAGTGCCTCCTTGAAGAAACAGACAAATGTAGAATATAATATAGTTAAGAAAGGCAATTGAAAGTCAAGATTTCCAGATTTATTCCAGATTCAGCAGATCTGGGTTTGAATCTTTTTTCCTCAATTGCCTTGTGACCTTGGACAGAAATACCTTCTCATCTTTTAAAATGAGACTAGATCAGAGATCTCAGACACAGCCTTGAAATTGAAAGATCACTTTGGTCAAAAATTGCATTCATAACCAGTATGATGGGACAGGGTGTCCAGGAAGACCTGGACTTGAAACCTGCCCCAGGTACTAGGTGTATGAACCTTAACTTCTCTGGTCTGTCCTCCTGAGGACCTGCCTGGCTTCCTTTTTCTCTACTTAGATCTTCAGTGTTCATGTCAGCAGCAGGAGACTAAACACTGATTTTCCAGTCCTTCTCACCATTCCTTTTGGGTCAGGAAGCCAGTATGTACCACAGAAACTGGGATGTCAAAGCCATCTATTTAAGAAGCATAACATAGTTAAGCTGCCATGATCACGTCCTATAATCTTTTAGCATACAACTAGAATCAACATGACAAATGATAAAACATGATAAAAAAATTTTCTGTAAATTTCTCAAGGAAGTGGTGTAGTGGGAGGTGGGGGGAAATGTTGAATTTGAAATCTGAAGCTTATGTTCATTCTGCCTCTTACTACCTATGTGACCACAGGCAAATTTCTTAGTCTCTGAGGCCTGCCTTGATTTTTTTTGAACTGTAAAATTAGGGAGTTGAATCTGATGATGTTCCTTAAATGTCCCATAGCCAAGTGAATCTCATAGTTAGAGTGAAATTAGGTTTTCAGACCTTTGAGAAAAAGATGTTAAATCAGGTCAAATTCACTTATTAGCTTTAGAGCTCTGCCCTTCATTTTCATTAAGGATAGGACAAAATACCATAAAATGCAGCCAGAGATTTAGATTGGACATAGGGAAAACCTTTTGAACATAATAGACTTTGATTGGTAGGTAACTATAGATTTTAGAATCTTCATGTAGGGGCATTACGGCAAAGTGAATAGTATAGATGTGTACAGTCAGGTTAGAAACAGGAAAGTAGAATAGTTGATCTGATGATCCTTTCAATTCCTTCACTCTATGGATATTTGGACCCCACCTTTAGTATGGTATTGTTCAGTACATTTTCAATTAAAGACCTTTTTAACAAGAAACCCTGAAACTGTCACAGACTCAGTATGACATCAGAATATGGTTCCTTAGCCAGAAACCTGAGACCACTGGGATGTCCCCTGAGGTACCTACAAAACAATAACGATTCATGTTCCATGTTCAGCCTTCTCTCCCTCCCTCTATAGACAGACTACTTCCATCTCTTCATCTGTGTGGCCATTGTGGTGATCTATGGTGATGATGTCATTGAACAACAGCTGGCCACTGACCAGATGCTTCTGCACTTTGGAAATCTGGCCATGCACATGAATGGGGAACTTGTACTCAGGAAGGTGAGGCTTCAAAAATATTTTTATCCTCCCCTATCCAAAAATATATATTATCAAAAATCTGAGAAATTCTGCTCTCAAGACTTCTGCAAGTTATCACCCAGAGGCTACTCTGTAACAACTAGTACAATTGCTCCATTACTCATCATTGATTTATGTCCCTGTTAAATCATTAAACAACTGAAAATTACTCTTACATGGTCTGGAGAAAATAGTAAATTATAATACTAATGGTAATAATAATAATGATAGGTAATATAATAATAGCACATACTGTGTGCCAGTATGTGCCAGGCACTGTTTTAATCTTCGCAGCAACCCTCAGAGTTAATGGTGATGTATTTTCTTTTTACAAATAAGGAAACTGAGGCAAGGACTTGCCTGAGGCCACATCTTGTCTAAGTCCAGATTTCAATCTAGAGCTTCTAGACTCTTGGTCCAGCACTGCATCACTTTGCAACTACTTTCATGCAGGATAGCATTATAAAGAGCAAGTTGTCTTGGACTGGACAGGAGCAGATTATTAGAGCAGGTAAAGGCTGTCCCATCACTAATCCAAGAGGTAATGTTTTACTGTCAAAAATTAGAAAGACTAGAGAAGAGATTAATATACTTCTTAGTCCTTTTCCCAGAGTGGCTCTATGGAAACACCAATTTCTCAGTCTTTTGTAGATCTTTTCAGAAGCTCTAATAGTGCCAGGTTCTTTGGCTTCTGTTAAAGGAATAAATAAGCATGGATGTGCAAATGTTCCAAGGTATAGTGTAGAAAGAGGTACCAAGAAGCCTTGTGGAAAAAGCCCCAAAGAAGTCAGTGAATAAAAGGAGGAGAAGGAAATGCTGGGGAAAGGTCATGCCAAGTGAGGGTAAAGCTGAAAGTGCAGTTTAACTCATTGTTCCCTAGGTCCATTATGGGGTCCATCTTCTGAAAAAAGTCTTTTATATTGCAAATGAAGGCTGTGTACTTTTGACTAGGAGGCTTGAAGCTGTGGACTTGGACTAGGACTTGACCTCAAGAATCAAGAACTAGTTCTGATCTTACTAGCAGTGTGTCCTGAGCCAAAGTCACTTTGTTTCTCTGAGCTTCAGCTTCCTTATCTGTAAAACGGGAGTCATTTACCAGAATTATTTAGAAAAGCCTTAAAGCACTACATCAATGTGAATTGTTACCATTTTATTATATTACCATTATTACTACTAATAATAAAACTTGCTTTGTATAGGTCATTTATAGGTTACTATACCTGGGAACTCTTGTCCCAAAGCAAGACCAGACCAATATCTACACTCATACTGAAATTTTTTGCCGTCTAAGAGTTTCATCATTGCTGAATAGAAAAGCCATTATCCACCTTGCCCTCTGGGTTTCCTCAACAGCCTGTTTTGGTGTTCCTATATGACTTGTTCTCTTTCTCTACAGGCGAGGAGTTTGCTCTATCAATTTCGCCTCTTGCCCCGGATCCCATGTAGTCTACATGACCTCTGTAAACTCTGTGGGACAGGCATGTGGGATAGTGGTTATATCCCTGCTGTGGAGTGTACCGGGCACCACCCTGAATCTGAGAGTTGTCCCTATGGTGGGACAGTGGAGGCACCTTCTCCAAAATCTGCCAGTGAAGGCAAGAAGGGCCCAAAGACTCGAGAGGTCTTCAGCTTCCGCAAATAGGACCAATTCATAGAGCTGGAGAGAGGTTGGAGGGGATGTTTCTAGGGGAGATGTCTAATTCAGGGCCATCAGAATTAGATAAGAATGTAAAATATAAGAAAAGAATAACCAGTGTTTACCAAAAATATCATGGAAAAATGGAGAATAAATTTTTCTTTTTTAATGGCAGCATCAGAAACCAGGAGAAATAGGAATGAAGATGTGACCACCAACTCAAAGAAAATTCAACAGAATGACAGAATAAGGTAGCAGAAGGAACTTTCTTCTTTCCTGTTTGAACTGAGGAGTCATTTTCAGAATAATCCACACCTCCATCACTGACCCAGATTCATTAGCAATTAAACTTCAAACATAGGAAGACAGATATGTAAGGTCAAGCTCAGCTTTCTATATTGGAAAGCATATGGGTTAAGAGCAGTCCTCAGGTGAAATCTTGAAGATAAATCTTTAAGCTAATCTCTCTCTCTCTCTCTCTCTCTCTCTCTATATATATATATATATATATATATGTCTCTCTCCGCATATATCATGCACAAATTTTCTTTCTTGAAACCAAAACCTACTGCCTAAGTGACTTCCAGCCTGAGCCATAAAAGTTGTCACTAAAAATAGCCCAGTTGATTTGGGGATACTGAGACAGTGTAGGATTTGGAGAATTTGTGACTTTTTACAAGTATACCATGAGCTTTTTTATACTTCCTCATATCTAAAAGAAACTGCCTCCTCTTGAGTCTAAGCAATAGGCTTCTAGAGAATGTATGATTCATCTCATTTGGCTTCTTTCACAGAGCTAACAGGTTTTCTACATAAGAGTTTTGCCTGCTTCATTGCTTAATTCCACCATTATAGTAGCCAAATGGTGTTTGAATGAGCAAGAGTATCTTGTGTGATTGTATGTGTGTCTGAATATATGGTTGTGGAAAAAAGAATTCATTTAAGGGAAATGACAGCTTTCTCTGAGTCCTCCTCAAAAGTATCTGCCTACTGCTGGGTGTGATCCTGGCTTTCAGATAGCCAAATATTGTCACATAATAATGTAGGACTGCCTTCACTTCCTGTGTCCTCCCAAGCCATTTATTCCTAGTATAAAAAGATTGGTGTATATGTCCATGCTAGAATTTGGCAGTAGAATGGCATAACCTGTGAGAATCTTTTTGGTCATCCTGAAAAGGAATGAGTGCCAAGTCCCTTCACTGAAAAACTTTGCTTGAAATGGTGGACAAGCAGACCTCATTCCTCATTGATGCTTTAGGTTCCTGAATTCTTTTCAAACACTCCAGCTTCTGAATAAAGTCTTTTTTTCTACTCCCAGTTACATGAACTAAAAGGTTTAAGCTGAATTGTATCATTTTAAAAGATCCTTATCAGCAATAAAGATGAAGTTATCAGCTGCTTTGCTTTTCATCACCCGCTACATTCCTGAAATCCAAAATCCACTAGAGAAAAGGGACCTTAAGACCAAAGGCTGAAATTAAACCAAAATTTCAAGTTTTTCTCTCAGAACTTTTCTGGACATACTGTTTTAGAATCATCAGTAGTAGAACTGGGTAAATCTTTATTGCCATTAGGGAACATGAGTCTAGGAGTGTTACAGTTGAACTTTTCTGTAGGAGAGAGGACACACCAATTATCTTTATTTTGTACTAGAAAATTCCTATTAGATATATTATCGCTGAAGATTGATTTAAATTCCTGTCAACTTCTTCTCAGGGAGGTTTGAGAGATAGAAACAGGAGAGCACTTCAACTATATTCATCCTTGTCTACTGCCATTGTCCAGAGAAGAGAGAATCCTTGATTATGCAATAATTGGTTCACCTTCCAACTATTTTGGTTTTCCCCACAAACACAAAGGCTCCCTTCATAATTTGGATCCCTACCTCTTTTCCCCTTATCCATGTAAGAAGCACTTGTTTGTATTGGTACCATGTGCCTTCAAACTGCTGCCTTCCATACAGCTGCAGGTTTCCAGTGACCCAGTGATGGAAGAGGCTTGTTGGTATGCCCAGACGGAAAGTATTCATTCTGAATTCTGCCAACTTCTCCACAACCATAACCACAGAACTCCATTCTCTACAACCACCCAAACCAGCTGGCTGTTTCCCATTAAGGGAATGGAAACAAAGCGCCACCTGCTGTCTGCCTTTGTCATTACCACGTGGTTTACACTCTTTAGCCCTCGTGGGTTGGGGTGGGGTGGTTAGCCCACTGAAATTTTAGCCTCCCTGCAAAACAGCAAGGGTCTGCGAAATCACTGCTGTGTCAAGCTCAGCAGGTTTGCCTAGAAAACATTCTTAATTTTTGCTGCTATAGAGAGAGACCTATGGAAAAGCTCCTCTCATACAACTTCCTTGATCTGGATACAATTAGGAGTAAACCAGTAAAAAACCCTGGAGCAGCTGTTGCCCTAGGATTATTCCAACCAGCAAAAATCATTAGAGTGATAATTCAGTCGTTAGACTTCTAGCCTTTCCAGCATCAGAATGTGCAAATAGGGGTTAAGAAGCCCTCTATTCTCAGTAATGTAGCTTATTTAACTCATTTTTTAAATGTAGCTTAATTTTATTGGTTGCCTTGTGCGTGTATGCGCATACTTAAAAAATTTCAAAGCATTCAAGCCCCACTAATTTCTGCCATTGATGTTACACGAATTTGTTTCAAGGCCCCTGGGAAAAGGATTGTAACCTTTGATGTATGTGAGGAAAAGGGTATACTGATGCTGAGGGGTGGACAGTTTATAGCAAAGGGAGTGTTTCTATGAAATCTGATTTAACATGCTGTTCAGGAAGCCCATATTGATGACATTTGAATGGTGAAGATCTAGAAGGATGGGAAACGAATATTGCTGAAGTTAAGGACTTTGCATTCAAAGCAAAGTCATCTTGTTCCTGGGAAAGTCTTTAAATTTGTTATGTTGGGTACATTGCTTGAGTTTTTCTTCTAAGCTAGAGAAACTCAAACCTGAAGTCACAACACTTAGATCTCTGGTTTCCCTTTGAAAAGGTAGTAAATCTCTAATAGGTTTTCCTCAGGAAATGTTAATAGCAGATCCTTCACTAAAGGCCTTTTTGGGAAGTCCAAATCTTTTGTTGGCAAAGTTGTGAAAATGCATGATTCTGTCAATTGTGAATTATTTCAATTGAATGCCTAATTTATTATATTGAAAAGATAAGGGTCATAGATTTTTCTGTTTTGTTGGAATATTGTCATAAGGATTGATAAGATAATTGCTGCATTGTCCACAGGATATGGGTATGATAGGTTGATCTGACTGGGATTGACATTATGGAGGGCTTACATTCAAGTGAGGGATTTGCTGTATCATCACCCATGCTCTGTAAATCTAATTCACTTTCTCTCATTCCAATTTTATACTAGGCAACATTTGACTATAAAATTCTGGGCAATACCAGAGTAAGCATATATAAATATTGATAGAAATAAAGAAATTAGGAAAGGATCCGAGCTTTCTAGGTTTAATATGTTTTTAAATAACAAGTTTTTGATGGGATTGGGATCAGTTTCGTTCTTGTAATATTAGAATTTCACTGATAAAACAAAAATCGAAAGTCTAGTCTGAATAAGCAATTAGGAATATTCATAAATAAGTGGCTCAGAATGATATGAGATTTATTTTTGAAACATAAATCATTGTGAAATAGTAGGCCATAGAATTAAGTTTGGAACAAGAGAAAACTAAGAAGCTTAGGAAGAGAGAAAAAAGAAAAAAATGGCTCATAGTTATTTATGTCATTAAAATTTAAGGGCACTTAGATTCCTTCCTCCTTGTCCCCATTCAGTAACTGTCAGTGGGCATTAGCAGGGCTGCCCTGAACTTAGATGAGTCACAGAGAATGAAGTGTCCTGTTTTCAGTTCACCAGTCTCCTTGGGCTCTCCCTTGCTTTTGAAATCCATCAGTGATTGGTTAGTTCTTGGGCTGGGAATGCGTTCTCTTTCACAGTACTAAAGAAAGGACCTGAACAAGTTCCTCAGATAAGTGATACTCTCCTTTTGTGGGAGAACTTTACCATACTGCTGAATCTAAAACCTGACAGTCTATATTCAGCCTCAGAAGGTGGCGATTCTTAAAGTGAAGCCAAAAGGATTTAGTTATTTTGTTTTATTTTTAAACATGTGAGAATTATAAACACTATTCACTATGACTTCCACTTTACAAGAAGGCTAGTTGACATCGGTGTTAATGGAAATGGGTGTAAAAGACACTTGTGTCTGAAGCCAAAATTTTTTTTGGAAGTCTACTCCTACCACCTTAGTGTATGATCTTACCTTGAGATGCATATCACCTTTTTGCTTCAGCTTTCTCTGTAAAACCTTTTCATAACTTCCTTCTGTTCTTTCCTTACTTGAAACATATTCATCCTTTATAGGGTCATGTTATAATAAATAAGCTTAAAGTATTAACTTCCTCAACTGTACTGTTGAAAACTGTACAAGGTTATGACTTCATAACTTGTGATGCTATAAATTGGATGGATGGATGTTCTTATTGTATACCATAGTCCTATGCTAAGTTCTGATAATTTGAGTAAAGATAGGTCTTTATTCTAGAATTTACATTCCAATTGGGGTGTGTCAGCTAGGAACACTTGGTCCAAAAGATGGATGATGAATCTGCCCAAAGGGACCCATTTCTATTAACAGACCTTATCCAAGAACAATGGCAGACTTGATTTGGTCCCTCAGTGGGAGGGTGGAAATAGCAAGGTGCTTGGAACTATTGTAAAATAGTGATCCAAGAGAGATCCTCATCAATTAGGAGGTAGGGTCCTTTAAGAGATGAAAGGGACTTTAGAGATCTTCTGTTCAACCCCCTCATTTTAGAAGATGAGGAGATAAGTCTGAAGGGAAGCCAAGTCACACATACAGTTAGCTAAACTGGATTTTAGAACCCAGTAGCAAGTAGTTATGAGTATTTGTTGTGATTTGAGATGACCTGAACTTATGTTCAATGTGGACAACTAATGCTTGAAAGTAAGGTTGAAATCTTGACTTTCAGTACTCGTGAACCCAGTCACTGGAACTTCATTCCTAATTGGTCAAATCTAAGCATATAACTTAACAGATATTATGACTAGAACATCCATTTGGTCCAGTTTTGGGTCTGGTGAAATGATGTAATCATTTTCATTCTTTGTGAAGTCAGAGATTGTTCTAGATCTTTGCAAATCTCTAGATCTCTGATCTAAATTCAGATTTTAACTTGGACACTTAACAATTTGTGACCCTATAAAATTAATTGTTCATCTTTCTGATATTCATTCTCTTCATTGAAAAATGATAATACTTGTACTACCTCCCTTGCAAGGTCATTGTGAGAAAATCACTTTGCAAACCTTTAAAGAAGGGACAAAAAAGCAATGTAATGATCATGGTGGGTTACAATTATATATATATATATAATGTATATAAAGAGCTGGAAATTCTTAGTTGAGATCAGAAGTCCACCAAGCAAATAGCCTGTGGTCTTGCTCAGCAGGGAGGTGACTTAAGCAAAATACTTTACCTTCCTGGCCCTCTTTCTCCATCTGTAAAATGAGAGGTTAAGTCCTGAAATCTGAGGTTCTCTATAGTTTTTGCTATTCCATGATTCTACAGGAGTGGAAAAAAATGCAAGATGATCCCTTAAAAAGTCAAGCAGAAATAGCCATCCTTCCTGACTTGTGAAGGCTAGGAAGGCTGGGGGAGTTCCTAAGTAGGCTGACTCCCGTTTGCTTGCTATGGTTCTACAAGTTTTTTTCATCTAAGTCAACAACAAATGATTTTTGGTCTTGGGTGCTTTAAGGAAATGGTCTATGAGGATGGGGAGAGAAACTAAAGGAGGACAGCTGAATAAACCTCCCAGCAGAGATGGGGAGTATTAATGAAATAGCTCAGTATGTCTCACTAGGGAAAAGACTCATTAACCTTTGAAGAGCCATAAGTCTTGCTCATTACTTTTCTTAGTTCCTTCTCTAGAATTTGGGGAAAACTATTTTGTTGGACCTCTGTAGCCTCAGCTCCAATTTCAAGAAAGACCTAAACATCATATTTGTGATTTTTTTTTTTTTATTTAGAAGCAAACCAGATTAATATGCCTCTTAAAAAAACAAAACAAAAAACCGTCTAGGGATTGAGTTTAAGTGGAATCTCAGCTATTTTCTATTGCTTTTGCAGAAAACAGGAGCTTAAATAGAAAACTAAAGAATTATCAATGAGAATTTGTGTTGAAGGATATACCTATACACATAATTATCAGAATGCTGTTGGATATGGCCTTAGGGCCTAGTTGGAAAACACCTGCAATACAGAAGGTGCTTAAAAAAAAAAAAACTAGGACTTTCATAGCTCTAATAGTTGGACTTTGGTCTTTCTGGTTTCAAATCTAGCTCTTCCCATTAAGCTGCCTCAACCTATCCCAATGGAAACTTGGCTTCTTTACATAGGTGTAGAATAAACATTCCAGGGTTGGCTGGCCAGGTATCCATAATATATTCAACTTCTAGAAGCAACAGGTTATTACATTTCTCTAACAAAGAGTTTTTTTTTAATCCAATGACTCGGTCCCTTGGGAAAAGTAGCTACTTTATCACACTTATCTTAAAAAATAACCCTGTTTTTAAAGCATCCCCATCTCTAAAGATAATAACAATCTTAAGATTACTTAGTCTTTTGTTTGAATTGGTATATTTAGCAAGTCTTGGCCATATTCCAAGTGGAGTCATAAATTCAGCAAGTGTATGAATGGTGATCCTGTTCCTAACATGTTATCTCCCAGAACAAGCAGCCATATAATGGGGTTCCACTTCTGCAATACCTAACAAGTCATATAATTTGTTAAGCATTCACAAGAAATAAGTAAGCAGGGCACACAAAAATAGTGAAAAGGGAGAATAGAAAATGACAACTTAGGAAGTACCAAAAAGTTCTACTCCCTTCCTTTCCAATCACTGAAAATAAGCCCTCAAAAAAAAAAAAATCTACAACTGCAACCAAAAGGCCTCTCTTGAAAGATCCAGTGGATTGTGGGGGGTTGCCTCTAAATGATATCCCAATCCAGACACCTGAACAAACAAGACTCAGAAATTCCCAGTCCTATCTCTCAATTTGAAGCCACTGTTTCACCTTTTCAAGGTGAAGGCCAAGGCCAATTGAGAAAATGTTAAGGCAGTTCCTCAAAGTTCTCTTATTGTTTACTGACCATTTGAATCATAGATGACATACTCACTTTCAAAGCCCAGCTCAAAAACAGCTCTCCCTGAAAGTTTCTCATTAATCTTATCAAATGACACTTTGTACTCTTTGTATCATTCTGTTTGATATATTTATGACTTTTCTTTACTAAAAAGTAGAGTTACCATATAGCCATGGAATAAATGGACAAGTGTGGAGGTCTTTCTTACTGTGAGGAGAACTGGCACATGGTAGAGATACATAGTTCCTATTCAAGATAGTTCCTATTCAAGATAGTTCTTGTCCTCAGCTCACATTGTATTTTGGAGGAGACAAACCATAAGCCATGTTTAGTTTATGGAAAGGCCAAGTATAATTGTTCAGTTATATTTGACTTAATTAATTTGGGATTTTCTTGGAAAAAATACTGGAGTAATTTATTATTTCTCCAGCTCATTTTACAGATGAGGAAACTGAAGCAAACAGGGTTAAATGACTTGCTTAGGATCACACAACTATTGTCTGGAGCCAGATTTGAAGATTCTAGGCTCTGCACTTTATTCACTGTGTCATCTAGCTGCTGTAGTTAGTTACTTACAAGGGAAATAGTAGCCAGGTGGGAAGGACATTGAGGAATCTTAGTAGAGTGGGTGTTCTTTTACCTACCTATCAGGGAGGTCCTGAGATAAATCTCTAACCAGGTAAGGAAGTGAGGGTTGATCTTCATCTGAGAGTTGCCCTGTTCCTGGTGAGAACTGGACAGTTGGATAAAGAGGGAAAAGGAGAGTGATAAAAAAAATAAGTATCAGAATTGGTTCCAAGAAAAAGATGTTACAGAACTTCAAGAGGCTTCCTCTTTCCTTAAGTCTACATCAGGAATATTGAGAAGTCCCTAGACTCCTGGGACGTAAAGTTTACATAATTTACTTATAGTTTACATAATTTTAGACAGATTGGTTTTAAAATGTGCCATGCAATAACTATCAAATTATCTGCTTTTACTATATGATTATCCGCTTTCTTTGTGAAGCACACTAAATACCGAATTAATTTTTGCCTAGGTGTAGAAATACGTGTAAAGCAGAGTTTTAGATGAAGCTGATTTAGGTGTACTAGTGAATCAGAAGGCAGTACAGAATTCAGCACATTACTGACCAATTAGAAGCAGTTCAACAGAAAGGGGGTAGTGATCAAGAACAAATTTCAACCTGTATGTGTGTTGTAGACATCTTTGGCAGCAATTAGTAGTTTGATATACATAAGCAAAATATAAGGATGTTTTTTAAAAAGAAAATTGTGTGCCAAAGGATAGGAGGTGGGAAACTTCATGGACACACAATAGGTAATTTTGACTATAAAGAATAGTAGAAGACCACCTCATGTCTTAGCAGATTACAAGTTCATTGTCAGTCAACAATATAGTTATGGTTGTTTTAAAAAGCTAATGCAGTACTGGAGCATACAAGAGCAGTTTTACCATGGTGGTTCTTTCTAGTTAGAGAATTCTGTGCAATTTACACCTACACATTCTCAGATTAGTTGGGAGAAATCAGGTCCGAGAAAAAAAAAAAGCATGAAATGAAGGTTTGAGGAACTGGTATTGAGGGATAACAATTAGTTATTAGATAACATTAGTAAAATAATGACCAGTTCTGTTTTTCTCATAAGGAGAAAAAAGAAAGTCATCAGTTACTTTAAAAAATAGGAAAATGGTCTTCTGTTGTTACTAGGAAATGGGAGTAAATGTGTAGAGAATATATGTAGAGAAATGTATTTTAAAGGCTGGAGTTTTATTCTGTGGTTGTATGTTTAGTCTTTGGTATGAATATAGTCTTTTGGTTAAATTGACAGGATGTATGTATATATGAAAGATGTATTTCTCAGGATATTTTATTACAAAGGCAGAAGTTGGAGTTGGAAGTTAATTTTTTTTTTTTTTGTCTTCCATAGCACAAGGACTTTGCTTTATGACTCATAAGTAGTTTTCTTCTATAAAATAAGAATGAAATCACTGTTCTCCTGCTCAAATTTAAAATTTTTGATGCTGGAAAAGATTAGAGATAATCTAGTCCATTTTTCAATTTGCAGGTAAAAATACCCGAGTACTTATAGCTACATAGGTGTTAAGCAGCAAAGCCAAGATTCAAATACCAACCTTTTGACTCTGAACTCTAGTATTCTTTCCACTGAACTGTCTTGATAGAACAAATAGCAAACATTCTGGAATAGTAGGAATCTTGAAATCAAAGATTCAGCCCAAAAGATGGCAGAATGGTTAAATAGGTCTCTGTAACCAGATCAATGTACTCCCACAATTGTTCCTTCTTGAAGAGAAAGCAATGATGATGGCAAAATGCTTGCTAGTGAATCGGGATTTAGTGAAACAGTTTCACTCTCCAAAGTCATCAGAATCCAGTGATGATGCATTTGCCAAGATGGCTGGCTATGGCCCCCTCACAATAGGTGTCAAAAAGAGTTTACATTGACCATAAAGTGTCTGTTTGTCCTGAGGAAGTCTCAACCCAATAGCCAAGAAAGCTCTGATGCTAAACAGTAGGTGTCCACTGGGAGCATGTAGATAAAGCATTGATGAGCCAGGAATGTTCCATCTTTCTTACAGAGATTTTGTTTTCTTTGTGGATTCCCAGAAAGACTCCAGGTCAATCTAGGGTACTTAGGAAAGGCTTTTCCTAACAGAACATTAGCCAAGTCAGTGAGCATGCACATAGGACTGGCTTTTCCAAAGCTTCATGACAGTACTAGAACTAGCAAGTTCAGAGAACAGATCTTTCTCTGTGGGTTGGGGTGGAATTCAATAAGAAGCTCCCTGTGGGTTTTCTAACAAATGATCCAAGATGCTAAAAAATTTTTGGCTTGAAGCTGAAATCCAAAAGAACCAAAGACATGCTTTTCATGAAGAGAATGAGATTGTCTAATCTCAGTATCAATTTCACCATCTTGAGATGGCAGATAGTGTTATATGAAGAAGTTATTCATAGTGTGGCATCAGAGTAATGCCACTATCCTTCAATAGTATCCACCTCAGCTCTGTACCTGTTGTTTGCCTCTACTCAACACACCACTGAGCTTTGGTACCTGGACATGAAATCCAGGATAGCTCTGAAGACACATACCCCCACCCCCATCAGATGTTTTTTTAAAAAAAATTACCAGGGACTGGAAATAATTTCTTCCAGATCCTGGGGGTCAATATGGAGTTTTCTGGTGTGGTAAGTAGTTTCAGGTTATAAACCTCTCCAGGGCCTAGGAAGCCAGAGTCAAAGCTAGAGCTAGAGCTGTCTTAAAGCTTATATACAACTGGCTACTAAATGACCAGTTAGAACTCAATTAACTTAAGAAAAATCCCATTTAATGTCTTGGATCTGAAATTAATTCAGAATGCCAAAGGTCCATTCATAGGGTAGTTTTTCTCTTGTATGTATTTCCTAAAAGGGATAGGATTCCATATAGACAGATCAGAGTTAATTGTATGGCCCCTTAATTTTCTAATGTTAGATTCTATACACAGGATTTTCGAATACTGAGGCATTTCTATCTCAGAAATCTTTTCCTTAGGTAAACTGTGAACTCCATTTCTTGAAAGCACATTTTACTCAAATTATGAGGATCCACTGGTATAGAAGGTGAGCAGAGAAATCTTTATGCAGAAATTAGCTCTTTCCTTTAACTTTCCTACTCAAGTCCAAGTTGCCAGACTTCTAACAACTCTATAATGCCTGCCCTGTCCACAAGCAATTGAAGATGATTTCAGAACACCTGTCATTTGGAGAAGGGTGATTCCTGAGCCTGGCACATTTTAAAGAAATGAGATTGAAATGGAATTTTCCCTCCCGACTTTATTTTCCATAATTATAATTAATCTGTCATCAGTGATTTGTCCATGCTGAAACCTGGAATATTGATATTTCTTAAGAATTATTAAACTTCAAGCTTAATTTAAACTGGATGAATATCCCAATTACACATATTTGTCTTCTTCATAGACTCACTAACTAGATGGACTGAGAGGAAAAGACAATACATCCCTCTTTGTTCTTCACTAAAACCATCTTAAATTTCTGTCTAGCTTTTTAGGGCAAAACTTCAAAAGCAAATTCTGGGAATGATGTCACACTGGCCTACCATCTTTGCAGTTCTGAATTTCCCTGATCTTGTAATCCATGGTGATATTTTTGGTTTTTGTTTTAGACCTTTTCAGTTTGGTACCCAGAGAAAGGAGTGGGTGGGAGTGATGATTTAGTCCCATAACAAAAAAGACAGTTCCTTGATACCCTGGTTAAAAAGGGGATTTTACTGCTGTCAGTGCCTTTTCCATTTTTCCTAGAGAAGCTGCTTTTGTCTCTTTGATTTCACAAGCAATAGGCTATTTCTCAAGGGAGGGTGGAGTGGGGGAAGGAATGCATGGGTGGGGAAGAAAATATTGCACACCTTAATAAGCATCTTAAGTGCTGAACTGATATTTGCGCCCAGACAGAACAGACTGCTTTTCCACTGTCCCAACAAAATCCTGAATTGAATTGTAGCACTTGCAATGGAAGCTGAAGAGGACATTAGTCTGTTTAGCCTGTTGAGGTTTTTTTTCCCTCTGGAATAGAACTAGAATTATTTCTCCCTGCATGCTCATGATCTCCCCACCCCCAAAGGCCAACTGATTCCTTTAATAAAGGTGCATTTTCCAAAAGAAGGCATATCTGAGGCTTGCCTATCCTCTGTAACTGCCAACGGCCTCACAAAAGGGGGACCACAGGAAGGGTGGAGGTTTTTCTCCCTAGAGCCCAGCTGCTAATCTAATAATGTCAGGTTTGCTCCAGATAAATATTAATAACCCCGGTGACAAAGTAAATTTGGAAGAATCTAATTAAAGGGATGTTGTGCGAGTTGGCAGCCTCTCTAAGTAATCGCTTCTCAATGAAAATAAGAGCAGCAGAAATTCGAAGGAAAAGCACTTAGGTGTCTTATGCTAGGCCAACCTGAAAAATGAAACTTCCTGGGCTCCAGCACCATTGGTGAGACTGTAGGGGCTGCCTTTCACCCAGTATACTAAACAGGGGGCTCAGAATTTTCTCTCTAGGACAGCCTTAGCCCCCTGCACAGGGAATTATTTTAGCTAATCCTAGTCATTAAAAACCTCTCACAAGGTCTTGTGCCCTTGTGGAAGTGGGCTGTCTTCCCCCTGCCTGCTTCACCTACACCCCCATGCACATACATACACACAAGGAGGAGCTAATCTAGCAGTCTACATACCACACCTAGACGGTGCTAGAATTCTTTCTGTCCACCTTCAACAATCCCTCCCCTTCTTCCCCATCTCTTTCACACACACAGAGCCTCTCTGTGTCCTCAAATTCTCTTCCTGGATCTGTGGGGACCCAGGAAGCTCTTAGAAAGGTAATTTGGGTTGAGAGACTCCAAATGTGGCTCTCTGGTAAACAACACAATTTCCAACCAGCAAAGAATTTGACTGGCTAGTACAGCTATTTCATAAATTCTGTTTGCTTATCTTGGGCAAAGTCCCTATTTCCGGTGCAAGGGTTAGAGTTGGTTATTCTGGAAGCTTAAGAAAAAGAAGTGCTACTTATCCTAGAAACCTAAGAGAAATCTTGCTCATATGAGGGATTTTTCATAGGGATTTTTACTCTTATACACACACACACACACACACACACACACACATTCCAATCACTTCCAGTCACTGTCAGAGTGGATAAAGTATCATTTATTTTGCTTCTTTGCTTGAATTAATAACAAGTGTTTTGATTTAATCTGCTTAGTTTAGCAATGCTTGAGCTGGAGTGGGGAAGGGGAGGTTGGGCTAGAGATGAGCCCATAGGAGAAAGAAAATGTGACCATTTTCAGTCACTAAGCAGGAATGGCAGCCTAGGCTGATAGTAGTGCATAGTTGAATCTCCCCATTCTCTCCCAGTCAGTACTATTAGCAGTGTCCCTGCTTTCATGCCCTGGCTACTTAGAATGTCCATTTTGCCAGTGAGTTTCTCTTGCTGTTTTAATTAAGTAATGTCATTGCTTCCTCTTCACCACTTCTCTTCTCTAGACTGTTCCCAAGAAAATGCTTAAAGGTGGAAGAAAGGATACCATAGATGGAAAATGTGATAATTAGGGGACATCTTAAGGAATTCAGCCACTCAGAGGATAATTGGGGAAAGAACCTGATGTTACTATAGGAAGTTTGATAGGAAGAAGAAGGTATCAGGGATAGGTAAAAAAGGAATGGCTTATTTGGTTTTAGCTGTGGAACTAGAACCTCAGCAGGATTCTGAGTATCATCTTGCAGTAGGATCATGTTTTATCCTTGTATTCTGGAGCTATAATACAATGGTCCAGACTTGTGATTTCCCTAATGTAGGCAACTCCCAGGTGCAGTTTAGCAAGTCAGCAGCTCATTTGTAATTTAGAGAATTGCCTAGAGCACTGAGGTTGTGACTTGAGCAGTATCGCAGCCTGTTTGTGACAATGGTAACTTGAAACCTTGTTTTTCTGACCCCAGGTACAGATTATATATATATATAGAGAGATTCACTGTACCATGTTGCCTAGTTTTTTTTTTTTTTTTAAACTAGATCACAACAAATCCACTTTGATTAGTTCTTTCATTATTATGGATGGTTTTGCATTGATATTTTTCATCTCAAATCAGTAACCACTTATTAAATATATAGTGTATGCTAGGATTTGCTAAGCCTAATAAAGGCAAAAGACAGTCCGTTTCAAGGAGCTCCCTGTCTAATAGGTGCAATAGCACACAAACAACTGTGGATAAACAAGCTACAGAAAGGATAAAATGGATATGATCGATCAACAAGAAGGCATAAGAATTAAGTGGGATCAGAGAAAAGCTTCCTTTTTTTTTAAGGATCTAGATTTTTAGCTAGGATTTAAAGGAATCAAGAAAAACCAGGAGGAGGTGAAAAAGACAAGAGTGTTTCGGGTATAGGGCACAGCCAGCAAAAATTCCCAGATTCCCAGAAGACAGATTATTTTGTGCAAGGAACAGCAAAGGGGGTAATGTCATTGGATGATAGAGTATGTGTGTTAGGGAGTAGAGAGTAAAATGTACGGAGGTTGGAAAGGTAGAAGTTATTCATAGTGAGGAACGGTTTTTGAACAAGAGAATTTCCCATTTGATCCCAGAAGTAATAGGAACCAGTGGAAGGAGGAAAGCAGTATTTGTGGTGGTAACATGGTCAAACATTGAAAAACATGGAAGCAGAAATTAAGCACATGGCAGATGCACACACAGAATTAAAATAGTGCAAATTCATACAGTTCTATGGAAGAGTGAGCATAGTGATAAATAGTAAGTTGCACAGGATCAAAATCACAGAATTATTTATCATCAGAAGACCAAATGATACTACACTATATCCACACTGTAACATACCCAACTAGATTTGAATTGATTAGGCAGAAAAGGTGTCTTCTAGAAAATAATGACATTTCCTAAAATTCTTAAAGAACATGAGTTTCAAGCTACTAATTAAGTGACCTAGCCTCTCCAAGCCTTAATTAAAACTTTTCCTTAAAAGTGGTGATAATACTTGACTTATGTGAAGACAAAGTTTTAAACAAAGGTGATTTCTAGGTATCCCTTCCACTTTAGAATTCATGTTCCTATAAAAGTCAGGGTCCTATCTTCTCTCCTTCATTTCTACCTTATTATTGTTATTTAGTCTTTTTTCAGTTGTTTGACTTTTTGTGACCCTATTTGGAGTTTGCTTGACAAAAATAATGGAGTGGTTTGCCATTTCCTTCTGTAGCTCATTTTACAGATAAAGAAACTGGGGCAAACCAGGGTTAAGTGGCTTATCCAGAATCATACAACTAATAAGAGTCTGAAACTAGTTTTGAAGTCAAGAAGACTCATCTTTCTGATTTTAGATACTATTCACCCAATATGCAAGTGTGAATTACAGACGGACCACCCAATTCATACCCTTTCCAAATACCTCCCTCACAACTCACACTTAAATTTTCAGAATACTCTGAGAGTCTACTCCTAAAATTAAAGAGGCAAAACCCACAAGCCCCAACCAATATGTTGTTCACTAAAAGCAAAAGGCAAATATTTGCTGAAATTGGATACTAAGAAAAGTAGCTACAAAAACCTTACCCAAATCTGAGGTGCACTGGGAAGATTGGGTATCTACAAATAGTCCACTAATAGAAAAGCAATACCCATAGGGAATGCACCTCAGGACATGACAGGGCCAGCTATTTTTAATTTTTTTGTGTGTGTCTTCACATGCTTGCTACTCCCTCTGGATGCAGAATATTTGCTGTGCAGGTCACTTGGACAGGCTTCCTGGACCTGCTCCTCCCTGCAGCCAGATGCAGAGCTTGCTCTGCCAGAAATAGTTTCTCTAACATGACTAACTCTGCTGCAAGAAAACATTGTCAGTGGGACAGAAGAGGAGCAAAAGCTCTCCTTCCCCTACCTTGCTTTCTGGAAGAGGCAACAATGAAAAAGCAATGAGTAATTGCCTTTCAAGAACTGAATTCTTTATTCTTTGGTTACCTCTCATCTTGAGTGTCAAATATGACTCTCAGGACTGACCAAAAAAGCTGACTAGCTCACTTTTAAAAGACCGCCATGATTGTGGCAGAGGCTTCATGTTGATGGGGGAGTCCATCAAGTTGATGGGGGAAACATTCTTATCTCCTGAAAGGGCTATTTCTCACCCGTTATAGTCTTTGAATAAACCAGCTTATACTGAGGTAGCTAGGTGTCACAGTGGATAGAGTACCAGACCTGGAGTCAGGAAAACTCATCTTCCTGAGTTCAAATTAGACACTGGGGTGTGATCTTGGACAAGTCACTTAACCCTGTTTGCCTCATTTTCCTTATCTGTAAAGTGAGCTGAAGGAGGAAATGGAAAACTACTACAATTTCTTTGAAGAAAATGCCAAATACAACTGAACGATGAACAATAAGCCAGAAATGTTTTGCACCTATATGAAGTGCAAAATCATCCATTTAAGATCTGAGGATATTTTTTATAACATGCAAATGTAATGATTTCCAGTCTGAAAGAGACAAAGCTTTTATACCTCATTGTCTATTTTACCTATTCTTTACAAGCTAAAATCTCATCAAGAGAATTGGAGGGGGGGAAAGGTGGAAAAGAACTCAATAGATCCCCTGTGGTGCTTTCTGTTCAATACACACACCCTCCCAAACACTTGGCTGTCTATTGTGGGTGCATACATTTGTATGCCATATGCAGACAAATCATATGCAAGCAAATGTAAGGAGAAGTCTTGACAGAACACAGAAAAGGAGTGGTCAGTTATCTTTTCCATATAAAGAGTTTCTTTATCATGATTTCAATACATCTCAGGTTGACATAAGACATTAAATGGGAATTATTGGGGTGGGGGGGAAGTGTTGTGGAAGCCACAGATGACACTTAAAATCAGCAGATGATACAGAAAAAGTATAGAAGCTCAGATGCATAAAGTATAAAAAAGTATCAACATATTTCATCTTTTAAAACCATAATAATTCAGACTTCTCTAATAGAAAGGCAAGGTCAAAAAAGTTTTATGTGTATTTTCCAAATCCATTCAAGAGATGTAGAAGGGATAATTACAAAAGGTCTATGGAATGGTAGAGAGGAGATTACATTTCCCTGTATGTAAAATGTAAGTTGTCAGTTTTCTGATCTTAGCTAAGGAATATTTTAATTGATACAGATGACCCTCTCTAGTAGGTCTGGTGTGATTTTACAGGTCCCTACCCGCTCCTAGTTACCTAATTCCCTGAAGCTGGTGCAATATCTTTCTGATCTTACCAGACATCAAGGAACTACCCTGGGATCCCACGAGCAACATGAAATCAGAAAGCAGCTTTTTCTTAAAAGAGAAAAGCATCTAATGGCTTCTACAGGGACCTCTTGTTGTATACTAGAGGGAGAATTCGGGCAAGGGGGAGGGACCCAGGAAGGCAGAAAAACCCTGCACAGAAAGCAACAGCCTAAGAAGATGCAGCTTACTCAGATCTTTGTTGAAGAGGCCAGCCACAGTTCTGGATACTTAATGGTGCTCCAAATACCCAGAGCCTAATAAAGGAGTGTGTGAAGACCCTGGATTGAAATGTGGACTACATAAGAAAAATTAGGAAGCCAGCCTGAAAGAAATGTAACCAAAGCCACCTTCCCTTTTAATTGTATTTTCATAGGAATTTTCTTTCTCGTATTACTCATTTAGCAGAAGGAGAAGTAGAGATGAAAGAGGCTTGGGAAAGTTAGTGGGCACTATGACTTGAGTTCCATACTATGTGAAGCCTTTTACTGAGCGATTGTTGAAAAAGTCAAAGGGAAAGCAAGGCACCTGATCTCTGGCAACTTACAGTCCATTTGTGTAAGAGAAGAGCAGGGAACAGATGGGAAAAGAGTATATTTGATGGACAAGTTTGCATGAGTTTCTTGCCAGTGGGGTGATGATCCTGCCTGGTGTAAGAACAAGAATTCCCAGGTTTCCTCCTTGATTTGGAAGTAATGAAGGGCTGGGAGATATAATGAAGTGGTGGAGAGAAGGGAGGGAATTGGTACAGGAATGTTTCTACATAATGATGCAATGGATAGGGGAAGGTGCAGTGAAGGTGATGCAAGGAGGCTTCCCCACTTGGCTCATGGTGATGTGCAGACTTACTGGCAGCTCATTGCTGTCCCTAGCTCCCGCAGTCTCTTGCTAGGTCATAAGAGGAAGCAGCTTTTTCCCAGAGGCCTGGGGAAATGACAGCAGGTGTGTGTCAGGGCCCCAAATTGCCGTGTGTATTTATATACTTTTCTTGTGGCTGTTGGGAAAAGGTAGAACTGGGAGCTGGGTAAAAATGCTCTTAGGATACCTGTGACTAGTCGGGGAGAAGAAAAGTGGGAGAAGGACATGTTGCTGACACCAGCTGATGCAAGCCTGTGCTAATGACTTTAAGGCAGTCTAGTGAAGGGAAGTAGTGGCCCAGGGGCTGAACCTCTCTGTGGGAAAGTCCTAATACCTAGCCAAACTTGATGAATACATTGGGCTTGGAGTGAGAAGAAAGGGGAGGAATTTGTACAGACATTCAATGTTTTCTATTGTTAATATTTCCCATTGCCCAATATGTATCCTCAGAGTAATATTGGTAAATGCATAAAAATAAAATATATAGAATCACAAAGGAAACCTTCATTTTGAAATGAAGTTAACCAAAAAACTTAATTCACAGATACCCTGAAATCTATCTACAGATCTCTGCAATACCTAGTACTTAGAAACTAGTAATAAGGATATAATAAGAATACAATACAAGTTGTCTCATGATTATCAAAGCAATATTCTGTGGGTCAGCTCACGTTCCCATTGAGCATAATTCAAAACAGTAAAAATCTTGAAATAAAAGGTAAACATGGGTAGGCTCTTGGTCCTTTCTTCTCAGATCAGATTATGGAATAGATAGCAATAATGTCTGGGAAGTGTTGTAAGATTTCCCCAAGTGGTTCGAGGTGATATATGTTAGTGGTGACTCACTGCCATCACCAAGCCACACACAGGCTCCATGGGGGCACTGTAATGAAAGAGGTCCGGCCTTAGAACTATGAAACCCGGGATCAAGCATCCATCTATGATTCTTACTAGCAGTGTGACTTTAGGAAAATCATTTAACTCCTTTGAGCCTTAGTATCCTTATTTTGTAAAATGGAAGTTCTTGTACTTTCTACCCCTATTAATAGGATTATTTTGAGGAAAGCAGTTTATTAATATTTTAAGTATTAGAAGAATTTGAGCCATTATTTTCATCAAATACAATACAACAGGTGTTTAAGCAATGAGTACATTTAGAAAACACCCCATATTAGGAAATAAATAGGAATTCATTCAGTGGTGTGTGCCTTTTCATGACCCAAAGGCCATATCATACTTTCTATCCTCCACTATCTCCTGAAATTTGTGTTATATTCATGTTCACTGTTTCATGATACTATCTATCCATTGCAACTTTTTCTTTTTGGCTTCAATCTTTTTGAACTTCAAGGTCTTTTCCAATGTTTCCTTATGTGACCAAAGTATTTAAGCTTCAGCTTTAGTGTTTGACCTTCCAGTGAATTATTTAAGTCTAAGGGATTTTCAGCCTTCTCAGTAGTGAAAATGAATAGTCTCTGGTCCTGTTGTAGACAAACTGGGACCTGGAAAACACCTTAGCTTAAAAAGGCCAAAGTCCCTCATTTCATTCAGAGCCATCACCATTATTCTGACCTATGTCTTGTCACTGGATTCTGTTGACTTTGGAGGAGATAGAGAGGCTAGTAACTTTCCACAGTTCTGCCTCACTTAAATCCAATTCACTTGCAAGTCAAGATATCACTCTCTTCATAGCATTGGTCTTCTTTGAGGATGAAGAATCAACAAACCAGGGGAATACAATATGTAACTTTTAAAATTAAATAAAAAATATGTGCATGATACTTGGAGGAGGGGATTTAAAGGAATTAGAAAACAGGACCTGAGCCTTGAAGAAAATAAGTCTTCTGAAAGGCAGAAGTAAAGACATTTCATTCTAGAAAGGAGGGACAGTCTGAAAGTCTAGAAAGGAGGCTAAATATGGAAAAGAACTTCTAATATATTCGAAAATAACTGCTATAAGGTAGGATACAATACTAATAGACTGATGAACCCTGACTAGCAGGAATTGTGTGCTGTTCTTTTATAAGAATTAATAGTCTACCATGGGACTTTTGACCCAATGCCTTGAAACAACATGATAACCAGTGTAAGGGGAAAATTACTAAGAATGAATAGATTGTTTGACCTTGACCTTGACCTTGACAAAGGTGCTAAGCAACTGTAGCATCTGGGAACTGAGGAAAAGCCAAATGTAAATAGTGGTTTTTCTCTGGTGAGTATGGGACATTTCTCCTATGTCCTTAATACTACTGGCTTTTCATGTTTTGGATCCAGTCCAGAAAGTGAATTTCTGGCTATCATTTTATCACCATTATTTAAACAACTTGGCAGGGTCCTTGAGGATCATCTAATCTGAGCCTTTCTTTTTACAGATGAAGAAACTCCTGAGAGGAGAAGTTGCTTGCCCAAAGCCACACAGCCAATTAGCAGCAGAGCCAGGACTAAAACTCAGGGCCTATCTTGTTTTAGGGTGAGAGGTATGATTTCTGACTATAGAATAGAGCAAAGCTACCTGATTCCAGCAGGGATCTAGCTCACAACCATGGCCTTATCAATATAGCACACACACACACAACACATGAGTGAATGACAAAGCTATTTTTTTCCAGCTCCTTG
Organism: Sminthopsis crassicaudata; assembly: GCF_048593235.1. Taxonomy (NCBI): domain Eukaryota; kingdom Metazoa; phylum Chordata; class Mammalia; order Dasyuromorphia; family Dasyuridae; genus Sminthopsis; species Sminthopsis crassicaudata. The sequence continues at coordinate 316,817,612 of NC_133620.1, read as the reverse complement.
AAATCTGTTCTCCAACATTTGAACTAGTTTAAAAAAAAGGGGGGGGGGAGCTGATTACATCCTTTCTGCTGGTTCCTCCAGCCCAATCTTGGGTCCCAGATAAAATTCTATAATCCTTAAAAACTAAAGGAATTTTTTAAAATGGTGGCAACTTCAGCAGAGAAAGGAGCTTGAGCTAAACAACTTAAGAGCCTACTCCCACTCTCCTTTTCTTTTGTAGGAAAAAAAAAAAAAAGAGCCCAGAGAAGTCCTCTGATACCTAATACGGTATCTATCCTTTTCATTAAAAAATACCTATTAAGTATTTCATATGTGTGGTATCATGGACAACACCAGGAATAAAAAAACTTAAAAAAGAATGAGAATCTTTAATCCCACAGAATTTTCACTGTATTGGGGGAATACAAGTAATTAGATACAAAGTAATTTCTCAGGGAGCAGACTAGTAACTGTTAGTTTGGGCTTCCTATAGGAGATGGCCAATTAAGTTTTTAAGGAAGCAGAGGTAGAAGGTATGAAAGATAGGAGACGGAAAATCATAAATAGGAAAAAATGAACAATAATTGGGCTGGAATATGGAGTCTGTGAAGTATAGTGCTGTGCACTAATTTTGGAAAGGTAGACAAGGAGCCAGATTATGAAAGGTTTTAGAAGTCAAACAGAGAAGAATATGTATTTTATCCTGGAGGCAAGAGGGAACCATTGGAGTTTCTTGATCCAAGTTATGACATGATTATACTTATGCTTCAAGCACATCTCTTTGACAGCTATTTGGAAAGTGGATTGGAGTAGAGATTGAGCCAAGGAGAACTAGGAAGTTATTGCAATGAATGGTACAAGTATAAGGAGGACCTGAGCTAGGGTGAGGATCATGTGATTGGAGAGAAAAGGATGGATTTGAGATGTATGTGGTGGTAGTAGAATTTACTAAGCTTAGGAATGGATTAAAAATTTGGATTGAAATCAGGGTTTTGCAAAGGTGAATGTGGAAAACTATCTTTGCATGTATTTTTAAAAAATACTATTTTTTAAAAATCAGTAGTAAACTGTATTAAAATACTGATGAGTATTTGGCCATGAACATGCAACTTTGGTATTGGAGCATTCTTATGGAAATGAATACAGTTATGAATATAGTTTTATTGGGATCTGTTAACTTAATGAGGAAAAAAATAAAACCAAATCATTACTGAAGAAAAAAGAAATTTGAGTTGAAGAGAAAATGTCCAAAGAAAGGACTATACTATATGTATGCATAGAGGGAGGCATTTGGGAATGCTACTCTCACTCAGGGTTCAACAAAGGGGCTGTTTTACAATTCTAAAGAAAGGAAAGAAAAGAAATGGAAGAAGGAAAGAAAAAAGAAAAATTCAATTTGAGGGAGAGAGAAGAGTCAAGGATAATCTAGATAGCAAACTTAGATGACTGGAAGGATGGTAGTGCTCTCATTCGAAATAGAAAGGAAAAGGACAGGGATTGGAGAAAAATAATAATGAATTTTGTTTCACTTGTAGTATCCATTGGATGTCTATTCAGTCTTTTTTTTTTTTTTTCCTCCCGGGCATGTCCAGCTCTTCATGTCTTATCTTGACATCTTATCTTGATAATGATAGGGGATTGATTTGCCATTCATTTTCTTCTCCAGCTCATTTTACAGATGAGGAAATTAAGGCAAAAGGGTAAAGTGACTTGCCCAGGATCACACAGCTTTGGTCTTAAGCCAAATTTGAACTCAGAAAGATAAATCTTCTGACTCCAAATCTGGGATTCTGTACACCCTGTACCACCCAGATGTCCAGACATCCACTTAAAGATATCTAATATGAAGTTTCTTATTTGGAAGTAGAACTCAGGAGAAAGAATGAGGTATTTAAATCTAGGCATCATCTTCATAGAAATTACTACACTAAGCTGCCTCTAGTTCATTATTTTGGCCAGTCTGAGCCCCAGGTAGGAGCTGTAAATGCACCCTTTGAGATTGCCAAGGGCATAGAGTCAAACTTTAAAAGTTCATCTTTTCCTAGGTCATTCCCTGGGCTTGCCTTTCAATTCTATTCAGCACACCATTGTTTCCTTAAAGGGAAAGCTTCCCTCAGAAAACAATGCACTTGTTAAACAAGGGAGATGGGGATGGTATGATAGATTTAGAGAAACAGTACCTGGATTTGAATTTCATTTTTGCCATCTACTACTTGTCTGACTTGGTCAAATGACAGTTTGCCTAGAGCCCAGTTTTTTTCATTTATGAAACAACAAGATTGTACTGGACTGTTGGTTCTAACTATTTTTGTATCATGGATCCCTTTGGTAGTCTAGTAAAGTCCTAATGTTTTTGAATGCATAAATAAAAATACAGAAGATTATAAAGGAAACTAATTATGTTGAAATACAATTATAGAGTAAAACACAACCAGTTCATGGATCCCCTGATTAAGAATCCTTAGGGCAGAACATCTTCAAAGTCTCTTTTAGCTTTGTAGCTATGATCCTCTATTCCCCAAAACCTAGTAAGTAAGGGGAAGAATTCACTGTTTCTTTTTTCCTGGGAAACTAACTGACTGTGCAGATCCAGTGATCCAGCATTCCAATGGCTAGCCCAGTATGCTTGGAACTGAAATGGGGTGCTAATCCTTCATTCCTTGGAACCCTGGGCAAACTTTTCCTCATCCAGATGGAAAATTGGTCATGAAATTGGAGCAGAAATATGTGCTGCAGGTTTGGCAGCAATGGCGTACTGGACTTTCAAAACCATCTGAAAAAGGGAACTACAAAAGATGAAAACAGTGGCCCTGAAAATTCTGTTGGTAGAATTGTGAATTAAATTAACCACTCTGGAAAGGAATTTGCAATGCCGGAAAGGTCAATAAAGTTCATACCTTTTGATCCATCAAGCTTTCTAGTAGACTGAAGAGGCCAAAGACAGAGAAGTTAGAAGGCATAAATATATATATATATATATGAATATAGATATTGATGAGGTTTAGATTTGGGGTACCCAAGTGAAAATGAGGTCTAGTGGTGGCACAAGCAGTTCTCTGTAAAGGAATTTACATATTCGAAAACCTAGATTGATTTAAAAAAAAAAAAATTTGGATTGGAAGTAAGGTTAAGGAAATAGGTGAGTATAAAGAGGGGAGGACACTGAAAATATTCCAGTGGGCAGAGAGTCTTTAGGGTGCCAGGCATGATGCTGGCATGTTTAGACCCTCTGCAAAGAGAGGGCTCCAGTCTGGCTCTTAGGGGGTTATGGCTACAAGCTGAAGGGGGCTCATGGGTAGAGTCCCAGATTGGCTCCTGGCTGTGTTTCAGCCAAGGTTAGAATTCAGTGGGTTTTGGAACTGAGCCCTCCCCACCCAGATAACAAAGATGTTTGTGCTGGGGATAGAGTCCCCTCACTGAGGCAGAGTCAAAGAAGGTTTTCTCCTTTAAGGATTTTTCAGAGTTTTGGGATTTCCTCTTCAATATGATTGTGGAAATTTGAATCAGCCCTTTTTGTAGTAGCAAAGGAACTGGAGCAAAGTTCGGTTGGATGAATAAATTATGGCAAATGAACGAGTGAAATGTTATGTCATTAAAACAATATTGAGAATGAGTAGATTTTTATAACCAAAAGGCATCATGATTCAATGGAAGGCACCAGGCTTGGAATTAAAAATCATGCTACCATTGTCACTATTTACATAGATTCTGAGCAAGTGACTTAAACTTTTTGAGCGTTAACTTTCCTCCTCTGTAAAATGATAATTGGATTAGGTGAACTCTTAACTTCCCTCCCTAAATCTGTGAGCTTATAAATGGTTGCAAGGGCCAGGGGCACAATGGCTATGATTCTGTGTAGATTAAAACAACACTAAAAGGCTGATGGATTTAGATGAAATGAGCAATTTCAATTCAAAAGACCCAATGATGAAACATGCCTCTTTTTGATTTGATTGAGACTTTAGGTACATATTGTGGTGTATACTATTAGGCTTGATTTTATTTAACTGATTTTTCTTCATTACAAAGGAAATGTGTTGGGGTTGACTGAATCTATAGAAGTTATCCCATGGATCATTCACTCAGAGCTCTTTTGGAAATTTCCAAGGATTCCAAGACTCACTACTTGGGATTTTCTTGCTGTTTACCCTTTGCTTTCAAAAAGGACCAATTTTATCCTAAGACAAAAGGGACTGAGCCTTGAAGGAAATTAGACCACCTAAAAAAGAGCTGGAAGATGTGAATTCTATGCATGGGAGACAGTGAGTTCAAAGTTATAGAAATGGAAAATAAAGTATTCTGTATGAGAAACAAAGTACAGTTTGAATAGATTGTAGAGTGTGTAAAAAGAAATAATGTCTAATAAGACTGGAAAGGGAGGTTAGGACAAAGTTGAAAGAGGTTTTAAATGTTAGAGACATTTATTTGTATTTTATTCTAGAGATAACAGGAAGTCATTGTAGTTTATAGGGTAGGAGAATGATGTGATCAGACCTGTAAGGAAGATCAAGTTGAAAGGACTTTCTGTTCAATAAAAACTACTGTAAAAACTGAAAAGTAGTCTGACAGAAATTAGTTTTATACTATCAGTCACATCATGCCTCATAATAAGCTCCAAGTAAATCTCTGACTAAAATATGGTAAGATTATATTATATACAAGAGAAGCAGCATTATATAACAGATAGTGGACTGGACTCAGATAAGAATACTTGGATACAAATTCCTTTTCTGGTACATACTGACTGCAACTTTGGGAAACCATTTAAATTCTCAATATCATAAGAAGCTTTCTAATACCATAAGTTGCAGGGGAAAATGCAATGATGGGAGAAGTTTTCTCATGAGAATTTCATATACTAATGAAATAATAGGTGTATAAACAAATTAGTGGAGAAAGAAAAATACATTTCACAGATGGATAGGGAGAGAATTCTTAATTAAACAAGGAATAATAGAAAATACAATTTCAATTCTAATTCCATTGGAAAAATTTGTACAAGTACAATAACACCATTAGAAAGGAAATAGTTCTTGGAAGAAAGCCTCTGCAGGTAATTTTTCTGACAAAAGTCTTATATCTATCTAAGATACATAGGGAATTAATGTAAATATGTCAGAATAAGGTCATTATATATATATGGTCAAAAAGGAAGAGGCAGTTTTCAAGTGAAAAAGTGCATCATAGCTAACAACAAATACACCAAGTCAGTAATAATAGAAATACAAATTAAAACAGTTTTATCCTCAAATTATATAGCTGAAAATACCAAAAGAAGAAAATGGCAATTGGTGAAATGGCAGTGAAATGATATTCACACTAAATATCCAGTTGATAGAATCATGACATCCCATTACTGGAAAGTAACTTGGAACTATACCCTTACACTTAAACTATAATCCTTTCTTTACTTTTTGACCCAGACTTACAATAATTAGGTATATACCTTAAGGAGATCAAAAACAAAAAAGAAAGAATTCATATCTACAAAAATATTTTGTTGTAGAAAAGAAATGGAAACAAAATAAGTACCTCTCAGTTAAGGAATGACTGCATGAACTATACTGGGCCATCACCAGTGAGTTTGACCATTTTCTTTCCACTATACTCTGAAGACTGTAGGAGAAAGCAAGACTGATATTTTTGCACAGCTCTGCCCCTCTGAAATCCAACTTTTGAGCAAGTCAAGATGTGCTAGTGATGTCATTAGTTCTTTTCAAGAATGATGACCAATAACGATAGCATAAACTATAGTATATGCATAAATGGAATATTACATCATGAGAAATGATGAATGAGACAAGATTCAATAAAATCTGGAAAGCCTTATGAACTGATGTAAAGAGAAGTGATCAGAACTAGGAGAATAATTTGCATTTCTACTCCAATATATAAAGGAAAACAATTTTGGAAAAACTTCAGAATTCTTTAGTGGCCAATCATGGCTTCAAAAGACTAATGATGAAGTATGCTTCCTACCTCTTAGCAGAGAACTGATAAGCTAAAGGTGCAGAGTAAGACATACATTTTCAGGAATGGCCAATGTGTTGACTTGTTTTGCTTGACTATAATTACTGGTTATAAAGAAGGGCTTCTGGGGTGGGGGAAAGGGTGTTGGTGGGTAGTAGTAGTAGTGAAATAAAAGAAAATAGCATCAATGAAACAATAAAAAAATACATAAAGAGTAGAAGGAACAAAAGGGGACATAGACAAAAGCAAGATAATTTTATCATGAATCTTTTGTATATAATTTAATTGATTTAGTGTATACTTTTAAACCATACATACTGAAATTATCCATTTCATATAAAGCCTCTCTTTTTATTCTTTGAATATTGAAATATTCACTTTTACTGTTGTTAAATTCATAATAAAAATAATTTTGAAAAAAAAGAAAATTACCTTGGCAGTTTTGTTAAAGATGAACTGAAGAGACCAGAGGTAGGATGACAAAATTTGGCAGCTGTTTGCATATGAAAAATCAGTCACTCCTCATGCACTACAAAAATAAGCAGATGTTATTCTTTGGGACTCTCAGCTCTTGATATCGCTTCTTTCCTTTTTTTCCTTCTTTCAAAATGACAGATAAGATTTCTTTTCACCTTTGTCCTTATCACTACCAGAAACATCAATGACATCTTCAGTTCAGAAAACTTGGATTTATAGAATCCTAGATTTATAACTATAAAACTAAATATATTAATATATATATATATATATTAACTAAAAGGGGAGTTGAGGGGCCATCTATTACAATCCCCCTATTTCATCACAGATATTGTATCTTCAGAGACTATCCACTAATGAAGAAAAAGAATACCATGTCTGCTACTTTACATCTATTAAATTGTGGGCAATTCAATAAATCTTTAATGTAGACCTACCATGAGGAGTTAGGTGCTGTGCCCTGGAAGATCTACAAAGTTCAGATGAGATGCAATCCACATCTTTATAAAGAATTCCAACTAAGGGAATATGACACATTTACAAATCCTTAAAATACATGAGCACATTAGAAAGATGAAAAAGAAAGGTTCAGATGAGGTCTTTTGAGGGGGAAAGCACCATTAATGAAAATCAATGAAGGCTTCATGGAGAAAATGGCATTTTGATTGAACTTTTAATGGTGATTGGATACTCAAATTAATGTGAAGAGGTGCAAGAAGCAACATGGAAGTAAGATTGGAGTATCTTCAAAGGTGGATGAATTTTCTACATTCAGCCTGCTTGGGTTGTCATCATTATTACAACTTGCATCTAAAGTTTCTGGTTTAACCTTTAAGAGAAGTATGTGAGAAGACTGGAAAGATAATGTAGAAGAAGTTTTCTTCATTCTTCAACATGCAATACATTTGTATACATACACATTTATATAATATATATGGTAATATCAGAGGGAAGGCATTAGTATTGAAAGGGAAAGCCTTTTTGCAGAAGATGTGATTTTCAATTGAGACTTGAACAAATCCAGGGAGGCCAGAAGATGTTGCTAGAGAGGGAGAAAATTCTCTGGCTTGGGGAATAACTAGAGAAAGTGCAAGAAGTTAGGAGGTAATGCAGGATCTTGTTCAAGCAATAGCAATAGCAAGGAGGCAGCATTCTGAGAAGACGTATATTTGACATCAGAGCATCCAATATTTTTAAAGTCAATGGTTATGTCAGATGACTTCTAAGATCTGACATTCTGAAATTCTGTAGCAATAGCCTGAGGAAGTTGTAATAAAGACCTGTGCCAGGTTTATTCCAGTGGGACATGAGAGATGGAGGTAGAATAACAGGACTTGGTACATGACTGTATATGAGAGGTGAGGGGGAGAGAAAAGTCAGAGATGACACCAAAGCTTCAAACATGGGAAACAGGAGCCTCCTGACAGAAATAAGACACCATAAAGAGAACAGATTTAGGGAAAAGAATAAGCTCAGATTTTTTTTAACATTGGGTTTTAAGTACCAGTAGGACATCTACTTGGAAATGAAGATAGGAAGACTGGCGCTAAGGGAAGAGATTAGAGCTGAAGAATTGGATTTGAGCATCATCTGCATGTAGGCAGTGAAATTACAGGAGTAAATGAGATTTATGTAGAGTCAAGTGAAAAGAGAACCTACAGAAGGTGGAAGTAGCCAATAATGTCAAATGCCCCAAGGAGATCAGGGAACATGGGGGCTGAAAAAGGTCATTGAATTTGATTATTAGGAGGTCATTGGTGGCTTACTAAAGAGTTTTAGCATAGTAAAGAAGGTAAGCTAGGGTACAAAAAAATTGGTGATAGTGAGTAGTATGTGGACAACTTTTTTTTTTTTCAATAAGTTGGTGGTGAAGCAAAGCAAGAACATTAAAAGAAGGTAGAAAGATCATAGGAGGTTTAATGTCTTAATATGTTTGTCTACAGATTGGAAGAAAACACCAAAGAATTAAAATACATGAGAAAGAGAAGTAATGATTGTTTGGAGGGAAGTGGGATCAAGAATACAATTAGATTAACATTAGTAAAGAGTCAGGATATCTGTTCCTCTAAAGCAGGAGGAATGGAGGCAAGAATATTGTAGGTGATGCTGAGTTTTAAGGAATGAAGTATAGGGGAATTAAGGAGATGCATCCTTAATCTTTTCCTCCAAGTAGGAAGCTAAGTCATCTGCTCTAAATACAGGGGATGGGAGTGTAGCTGAAGAGGAAAATTTTGAAACATCCAACTATTGGAAATGAGATAAGGGGTCATTAAGAGTATGAGTCTAATATCTAAAATATATAGGCAATCAATAAAAATGTCTAAGACCAGAATCCATTTCTCAATAGATAATTGATCAAAAGACATGAATAAACAATCCTTAAAATAATTGCAATCTGTAAGCATTTGCTTAGCCTTTACTATGTGCCAGCACTATTGATTGATTGAAGAATTGTAAACTATTTACAACTATATGAAAGGTTGCTTCAAACTACTAATAAAGGAACTGGAAATTAACTTTCACCTTATTCATGCTGCAAATTGACAAAGGTGACAAAAATGACTGGTTAATGTTCAAGTGGTTATAGAAAGATGGACTCCTTCATGGACTTTTGGTGGGGCTGTACATTTCTAATTCTGGAAAGCAATTTGAAATTATGTAAATTAAGTAAGTAAATTATGTAAAAAAAAGTAAAATTATGTAAAGAAAGTAAAATAATCATTTCTGTTGATCCACAGAATGTACTGCTAAGCATATACCAAGAAATCAGTGATTTAAAAAAAGGTCCCATACCTTCCAGCATTTTAAAAAACATAGCAGTACTTTTTTTCCCCCTAAGGTAATTGGGATTAAGTGACTTGTCCAGGGTCAGGCAGCTAGGAAGTGATAAGTGAGTGAGACCACATTTGAACTCAGATTCTCCTGACTTCAGGGCTGATGCTGTGCCACCCAGCTGCCCCAGCAACTTGTAGAATCGGAGAGGAATGACACCTTTAATGTGAGGGCTTGCCAAATCCTTTTTAGGGCTGCTCATCCACCTCTGGTATCTACCTGCCACTCAGTTTTCACCTGTGTTTCCAAGAAGCTGTAGCATGTACACTGACCACACCCTAAAATTGTCAGCAGATGGATCACAGCAGGTTGAGGGTAGTAATCAACAGTTCTCAATCCCATCAGTAAATTAGGCAGAAGTGGACCCCAAGTATGTGAAGATTTTTCCAAATAGAATTGGCAAATGAAAACAATTTGTTCCAAGGGCCACTAAAGCAGTTGAAGCAGAGCTTGATCAGACATTGAAGATGCTGAGGTCATCCACCCCATCCTGGGCCATAACATGTTGTCTTCATCTTTGTCTTACAAATGGACTTCGATGAGTTTAGAGGAGACTAGGAGGCAACTTAGCCTCACTTAAATCCAATTCATGAGCAAGTCAAGACATTACCCTTATCCTCTATTCTCCTTGAAAACAAAGAATAAACAATATTCTAATTCTTAATGACTCATCTCTTTTATCAATGTGGCTGTTAGAAAAATTTTGTCCTCCTTAAACCCTCAACAATACTCCCATTCCCAACATCTAGAGCTAATGACTTTTATCTTCAATTTCATAGAAAATAATAAAACTAGCCTACTGGAGTCTCCTCAACTTTCCTTCTTCCTTCAGGGCTTAACTTGGATGCCATCTTTCATAAAGTCTTATCTCTTTCCTGTTCAAAGGTGACTTCTGTCTCCTCAAATTTCTCATTTAACTTTATCTGGACTTTCCCCATTTATTATCTTGTGGCATAGTTATTTACCCTACCATTGCCTTTATATGCTAATAGGGCAGTATTATATATTTTATTATTCCTATTGCCTAGCAAAGCACTTTGCCCAATTTTCTTTTGGTCAAAACCTGTCATTCCTTCCATGTAGATTTTTTCACTGAAGAATCACCTCTTTCCACTGCAAATCAGCAGCTGCTCTTCTAGTTATACTCATAGAAAGGCAGCATTGAGAGAGAAATTTGTTCAAGATCACAACCAGTACATATGAGTTGAGGCTTGAACTTATGTCCTCCTGACTTCAAACTGTACTCTCTATTATATGCCTTGTATATAGGAGATATGTAATAAATATGTGTTAAATCAAATGGTGTTGACTGTGCTTTGTGATTGAAATGGCTAGAGAAGGAAGTTGTGAAAACTGGGAAACTTTAAGAATTGTGTGGTTAGAGTATTCAATCAGGGCTACATGGATTCCAAAAGTTTAAAGGCTGGACATAAATTCTATTCTTTTCAGTAGTCATTTGATTTTCTTAGTGGCAATAGGTAAAGTGCCCTTGGAAATTTCCAGGTCAGGTCAGAAACTACAATCACTAAAGCAACAACAATAAAGTTTGATTAGTAAGATGAGGGAAGAGTCTTTAAATTAAAGAACAGCAAGGCAAAGACTCACAAGAAACCTTGGCTTTCATTGGTGCTGTGAGTTATGTGAACTCAGCAGGTCCAGGGGAAAAGTTCAAGGGAAAAGGTCCAGGGAAAATTCAGAACTCCTTCGCACTTGGAGCTATTTTCCTTCAGGAGGATGACTCGGCTCCAGAGTGGCACTGTCTATAGTCCCTAGAGAAAGTGGGGCTTGTTATATAGATAGAATGCATTTCTTGAGTTCCTAACACTACTGAATTCTTTCCCCTTGCTAAGATCCCCTCCTATAAGAACCTGGAAAACTGTATAAATGGCTAGGGAGGTGGAATCTCACTAGAAAGGGAAAGAATTTTGCTTTGACTCTAAAGGTACAAGTCCTTTGCATTTTCCATCAGCTTAAATCAAATCAGCATTGTACTCATTGTTTTGTTAGCCTGAATGCTTGTATGGGAGCTAAGGGCCATTTTGCTTTTGTTAAGGAGAGCCAAAACCAGATGTCCACAGGAAAAACCCTGGTTAGGGACATAAGTCAAATAAATTACTATTGAGAAATCCTCAAAATTAAATGTAGTCCGTCTGTCCTCAAATGGCACATTAATTAGATATTTACCCTCTCCACAATACCTTTTTTCTTAAAGTCCAAATTCTGAGGAATGCATAGTCTACCTGGACAGGGAAGGAGATAACTCTCAAGTTTGGAAAGAAATGTGGAACTCAGGGATCCCCTCAGCTCCACCTCTGTGACTCCAAACAAACCCAGCAACCCAGATCCTACATGATCTCCCCTCAAAGTGACCACTGGACTTTTCCACCCATACATATTGTCTCTCCCACTCTCTATTCTCTCCAAATTATAATGTGAGCTCTTTGAGAACAGAGACTATCTCACTTTTCTATTTGTATCCCCTAATACTTAGCACAGCATTTGACACATAGTTAAACCCTTATTAATGCTTCTCATATTTACCAGCTATTGGAAGGAATCCTAGGGGCAAGATAGCTTCCAGATACAGAGTGGCTCAAAAGGAGCTCTCCATTTATGAGCTCCAGTTGATGAGGTTAAGGTTCCTGGGTTCAAGGAGTTAAATGATGAAGTTAGTGGCAAGTTCGGGGTTCAGGGAACCAAATGAAGAGTTTTGGCTCCCCTAGATTCTCCTAAGATTCGGCATAGGGCATGGAGTTGTGGGAACCTTCTGGCGGCACAGAGATCCTTTGTAAAGAAATTTATGAACCCGAAAAGCTAAACCAGTAAAAGAAGTTTATTATTGGCATTGAGAAGTCAGCCTTTGCTATGCATGAATAGAAAGACTGAATTCCTTGGTGGCAAAATCCTGACAGAGAAGTAAAGTTTCTAGTGGAGGGATCCTGGCAGAGAGGTGTAAAATCTTGTTAGGGAAGCAGGTGAGAAAGAGATAGGGAGTAATGCTGAAAAGAGAATATCATTTCAGTGGGCAGAGGGTTGCAGCGTAAGCCAAGGAGAGGTTCCTTGGCATAGCATGTTAGGTCCTCTGCAAGGACTGAGCCCCAAGTTGGCTCATTTTATGATTGAGGCCTTGACTACTAGGAGTTGCTCTTGATGGGGGCTGGGTACAGTTTGAGCTGGAATTAGAATAGAAAGTCTTGGAAATGAATGAGTCTGTAGACTAATCTTTACCTCTATAGAGAGCTTAATCAGTAGTGAGTGTTATCAATGAGGGTGGTGCCCATCTCAGGATAACAGAATGAAGCTGTTTATCCTGTTTCCCTTGGTGGGAGGGAGGTCTTTTACAGAGGCCAGGATTCAAGGAGACTTTCTTCTTGAACGAGTTTTCAGAGAGAGTTTCAGGGTCCTCCCCTCTTTATTCCCCCCTCGTCACAATGACACTGAGGTCACAATATCATCTGCTTTCCCGAGGATCCAGAGCCACTGCTTCGCAGTGCTGATTATGCCCTCAATCTGTGAGTTAGGACCCAATCTGGCATTATCTATCCCATCATACTATGCTTGAAGTAAGAAGAATGGCAAAAGGAGATTTTAAAGGACAGATTCAGCCAGAGACCTGACTTGGAGGTCAAACCAACTTAGAGGAAAATCTTGGGAGATGTGTGGAATGACAAAAGTGGAGTTCCCAGAGCCCTTGGGAGAAAGCACAAAATGTATGTTCTATTTCAAAGTCAGTCAGCCAGCACCATATCCTCGGGGTCCATTGTGTGCAGAGCTCTAAGGAGGCACACTGGCAGATGCAAAGAAAAGGAAAGAAATAGTCCCTACCCTTGAATAAAGCATACAGATCTGGGAGTTTTCTGCATAGAGGGTCCAGCTGGGAAGAAGGACCACATTCTGAAACAGCTGAAGGGCTCTTACAGAGCTGCTTATAATCATGAGCAAATCACTGTAGTGAGACTGAGTACATATGCAATAAGGAGAAACAGAGTAAGGAAATGATTAGGAGAGGCTTCTTGGAGGAGCAGTGAATCTTGAGCTGGGTTTCCAAGGAAGCAAAACGCATGGATTGAGGCAGAAGAGGGGGGTAGAGGGGAGGATGTTCCCAGTGGGAAGATGTGTTAAAGCACAGAAGCAGAAACAAGCATTAATCCACATTCGAAGGGAGTGGGCCCAAAGGAGTCTCTGGATCTCTTACATTGGTTCTCACAACATTTGCAATCCATGCTAAGGAGGGAAAAGACAGCTAGGAGGCAGAAAGCCACTGTCCTCTCTGCTGAGTAAAGCAGGCTCTCTCTAGAGACAAGCTTATAAACAAGTGGCTGGATCTTTCCTTCCTGTCTCAGATCCCCTTTCCTAAGCCAATTGATCAGCTTACATACTAACTTATTACAAGGGAGCTAGGGGCAGGTGGCTATAAATGTCCCTTGGATCAGCCACTCCCTTGGCAAATTACCCAGGTTTTATGTTGTAAGAACACTCTGGGGTATCTCAAATATACCACTAATGATGAGGATCATGAAGGCAATAAAAATGATGGGGGCTGGTTGGGGAGTAGGACCAGGGAGGTATATATTCCCCAGCTCTCCCACCTCGACCACTGCTGCTGATGGACCAGAGCTCCAGGAGAATTGATTAGTCCTGGATATGCTGACCTTTTTGTTCTTGAAAAACTGCTCTTGAGCAGCTGAGGCAATAAAACTAAATTGATTCCGAAAGAGCGAGGATGAAATTTGTGTTAGGTAGAGAGGAGAGGATAAAGGGCCTCTTGATGTTAGCTTCTTACCCATCCCCCTACCTTTGGGCATACTGATTTCCCTCCTTCTCTCCTGCCAGCTCCTTGAAACAAGAGGAGGAACTTGAAGAGGAAAAAAAAAATGGGTTGAAGGAAACAGAAGGAGATGGACAAAGAAAAAATTCCTAAAATAAAACTAAGCAGGAGGATGAGGGCAGCACTGGTGAGAAAAGTCCAGATAAATTGGGGTAAGAGGAAGAGGAAGGGAAGGGAGTGAAATTGGAAGGTAGCAAATTTAGGGAATAATTTTCTTTTTATTTGCATAGGACTTTTAGGGCTTGAAAAGTATTTTACGTAGATTTTTCGATTGATCCTCAATAACCCTGTGAGAGAGATGCCTCATTTTATAGATGAGGAAGCAGTATTAAAAATTTTTTTTCTGTAAAACTATTATGTTGGTGTGTTGGTGTGTGATCTGTAGTAGTTATGAGAGGCTTCTGCATTCCTCTTTTTAAAAAATACAAGAAAAGAGCAACCCATCTTGTATGGTCATTTAGGAAGAAGTAGAACTTGGATGAAATGATATCTGGTGGTTCTTTTGATCTAAGAAAGATGTGTGAGAATTAATCAGCCCAGGGGACCAGGAAGCTGTTTTCCACTGAATGATACTATCTCAACTTTATCGGAGCTAAGTAATGGGTCACATAGTTAATAGGCATTTGCATCAAAATCCCAATCCAAGTCTTCCTGATTTCAATGCTATTTGCTATGTAACTGCCTCTCTAGTAGTGCAGGGAAAGGACCTTAGCTATCATTTAGTTCAACCCTCATCATTTTACTGATGAGGAAACTCCAGCCCAGAGGGAGAAGATACAATACTAGTCAAAGTCACATGGCTAGAAGAGTCGGAATTTCCATTCTACCAGCATTTTGCAACAAATTCCAAGAGATTGTTTGGTTGTATTCATTGTACTGGAATTTTCTTTTAAAGATTTGTTTCAAATTAGCAAAAGTTTGGTTTGATTGCCAAAATTGGTTGGCATTAAAAAATTCTCAGTGTAAAACTTTTAGATTTCCTTATAGTCAGTTCCATAATTGTTCCATTCTACCAGCACTTTGCAACAAATTCCAAAAGATTATTTGGTTGCATTCATTGTACTGGAATTTTCTTTTAAAGATTTGTTTCAAATTAGCAAAAGTTTGGTTTGATTGCCAAAATTGGTTGGTATTAAAAAATTCTCAGTGTAAAACTTTTTTTATATTGCAATAAAATCCTTAGTTGTTATGAGAACCTTCTGCATTCCTTTAAAAAAAAAAAATGCAGGAAATGCAGGAAAAGAGCAAATAAGCTTATATGATTGGTCATTTAGGAAGAAGTAGAACCTGGATGAAATGATATCTGGTCTTGGATTTGATTCAAGAAGGATGTATGAGAAATAGACAAAGAATTAATGAACTCAGGAACCAGGAAGCTGTTTTCCCCTGGACCTATACTACCTCAACTTTATCAGAGAGTACCTTTTCCCCATGATTAGTCCCTTAGAGAAAGGACTTAGGATCATAGATTCTAAATGGAGACTCTAATGCCCAGAGAAGGAAAGTAATTTAGCTGTTAGTCATAAGTAGCAGACCTATGACTGAGCCAGGTTTGACTCCAAAAAACTGTGTTCTTTCTATTAGACTAGAGCAGATAATATCTATCTCAGTGCATCTGAGTCAACTAAGCACGTT
This sequence comes from Sminthopsis crassicaudata, assembly GCF_048593235.1. NCBI lineage: Eukaryota > Metazoa > Chordata > Mammalia > Dasyuromorphia > Dasyuridae > Sminthopsis > Sminthopsis crassicaudata. Next base: position 316,801,891 of record NC_133620.1, on the reverse strand, counting down.
CCACTAGGAGAGGGTAGAGAAGCGTTGTGTTGAGATAAAGAGTGAGACATGGTCCTGCTTTCCTGGGCAGCATTCCTGACCCAAGCTGCCCTCAGATACGTCACAAACAATGTCAAGCCTTGGGATGACGAGGGGTTGCCAGGTGACAGCCTGTTGTTGCCAAGCTGAAAAGATCATATAAGCCACTCGAATCAGGAAAGACAGCAGGGTGCCCCCATGCATAACCAGGAACTTGTGAGCAAAGATGAATCAGACTCCATTCATGGTAGATGCAAAGGTAGGCGGCTACATGACAGGCTAAGGTTACCTGCGACTCACCAGCTTTACAGAGAGTGTATTCTTTCTTCCATTCCCCAAATAGTCTAAAGAGTAGAAAAAAAGGGGAGACAACGATCTGTTTCCCCAAACAATACTAGGATTCTCTCAAGAATTCATGAGAATTATGTGAAAAGTACTATGCTAAATGCTGGGGAAAGTAAAATAGTGAGTTCCTACTTTCAAGCTCACTTTCTAAAGGAAGGTTTCAATTGAAAATCATATAGAAAGACCTTATGGCCCTTAGGGTGCAGCAACAAGGCTTGTTAATGATATTTTCACTAATAAAAAATCATACCTGTCTCTGATGATGAACCATTTAATAGTATGAAGGACTTCTGAGGGCAAGAATTTTCTTTTCTGAATCTTCAATAGCTGTGGCTAAAACATCTGTAGGAACAGTTGCCAGGCTGTACCTTCACAGGAGAAAGGGGCAAATATATTAAACTGGAAAAATTTATCTATGGGGGTTTGTGTGCAGTAGTAAAAGTAATATCCTAAATCCCAACTACCAGGCAGGCAGGTCTAATTTTTCCTTAAAAAGTATTGAAACAAAACAAAACAAAACAAACAAACAACAAAAAAAAAAAAAGTATTGAGACCATCATTAGGATTTGATTGTCTCAGAGGACTAAGTGCTCAGGACATCACTTACGGGTTGCCTGAGTAAAAAACAGCTATGAGGGTCGCTAGCCTTGCTCTGAATTGGGACTGTTTTTTCTTTTTTTGTTTGTTTGTTTTCCTGAAGCTGGGGTTAAGTGACTTGCCCAGGGTCACACAGCTAGGAAGTGTTAAGTGTCTGAGACCAGATTTGAACTTGGGTCCTCCTGAATTCAGGGCTGGTGCTCTATCCACTGCGCCACCTAGCTGCCCCTGAATTGGAACTGTTAACAAGGAAAGTGACCAAAAATTGGGCTAAAGATAGGGTACAGAAGATTCTTCCACATGTAAATCACACTATTTGTCTAACTGCAGAGGGAAAAAAAAAAGAATATGGTGAACAGAATAATGAAGATTGGACTGCTCAAGGGGAGGATGCTTACAGATAGGGGAGAAAGGAAAAGAATGTGGCCTTTCTTGAAACTTGCTGCCAATTTGTTTTTCTTTCATTTCCAGTGGGGGTTGGGGATAATAGGAGAGAGAGATGGGGAGAGGGATGGGGTAGGGGGAAAAATAAAATAAAGAAAAGATCATTGAGACATCTTTTAAAAATATATAGTAAAAAACAGAAGGCTAGAAAGAATCACAGAGAAATGGGACAGCTTTGAAAATTATATGTTGATTTTGGATTACTTGACATCTAGGGGAGGAGGTGGGGGAAAGAGGTAAAAATTTGGAATACAAGGTTTTGCAAGGATCAGTCTTGAAAAATTATCGACACATATGTTTTGAAAATAAAAAGCTTTAATAAAAAAAAGAAAATTACATGTTGAATTTATTACATTGAAAAAACCACAAGCTTTGAATAAATAAAAATCTGCAGCTTTATGTACAATCTTTGTCTGTGATATTATCTGCCTATTCCATTTGGTATTTGTTAAAATTAGGTTTTAAATATTAATTAAAATTAAATTTTAAAAATAAAATTAAAATCAGGTTAAAATAAGTTTTTAAAAATCCATAAATCAAAAAAACTCACTTCCTGTCAGGTGTGTGTGGTTTTTGTTTGTTTGTTTTTTGGTTTTTTAATAATCTGCTTGAATATTGTACATTGGAGGAAATGAGACATTAGAAGCTAGTGAGTCAGGTTTATTTCCAGGTGCTAAGATTATTCAAACTGCAAGTAGAAGGTGTAGCTTGCTTCATTAATTTTCTTTTGCAAATGACAAAGGTAAGGGCACCATTTAGGGGTATTACTGGAGATTAGAGATAAAATGAAAAGCATTCCTTGTACTGGGAGGCAGGAGGCAGGTGTTAGCCCAGGTATAGCTGCCATGTTTGTGAGGCTTCCAGGGTACTTTCATCTTTATAAGCCTCAGTTTTCTCCACAAAATGAAAGGGGTAGAATAGATTAGGGCTTTAAAAACTTTTTTAATAGCTACTTGATCCCCTTTTCACTGGAGAAATTTTTATGTCACCCCAGTTATATAGGTATATAAAGTAGGTATACAAATCAAGCATTTACTGGTAATAAATCATAATTTCATGATCCTCACATCCTAACCCATATGGGATTAGGAACCATAGTTTAAAACCTGGAGATAGATAACCTCTAGATTCCTGCGTATGGCACAAGGTTATTCTGGTAAATGTTTAACAACTGGTTCTCTGGGGGAAAAGATATGTTCAAAATATTTTTAAGTTTAATCCACATTATTAATATTCCCCCCATCAATTTCTTAAGTCAAGACAATGAATAAATCAAGCTTTCATGTTGAAGCATTTGTGAATTTCTGAGGTATAAATTCTTCTACTGAAAATTTAACAATTCATTGTCCAAGGCACTTTGGGCTGGATCTAACACACTCCTATGTTTTCCCCTAACATTCTGTGGTTCGATGAAGAATTTCTCCACTTAACCACCTCACATAATGCTTCATCATTATGTAGAAGAAATCCTGGGTTCTTCAAAATTCTAAGAGAAAACAAGTTCTGATATGTCCTAGTAGTTTTGGACTATGGAACCATCTCTGGGAATGGCAGATCACCATATACCATCAGTTCTGCTTCCAGCCCAAATCTTATAGGTATCATCTGGGGAAGCAATTTCTGTGGAGAAGGGACCGGATATCCTCAACAACTGCAGGACAGTTAAGATAAACCTAGCTGAAGTAACAAGGCTCTTTGAGAAAGTCACAGGAGACAGCATGAGCCAGGCAAACCACTATCACTCCCATCAAACACATTAGTGTTTTCTACTAAGAAATCACCTAGGACCCTGATTCAAGACTCTTGGGAATAGTCCTGCTTTCAATTCAGGATCCACAGCCATAATTCCTGTGAAGATACAGCCTGGCAACTGCTCTTGCATATGTTATAGCCACAGCTACTGAAGATTCTTGCCTCAAAAGTCCTTGGCACTATTAAATGGTTTAACATTAGAGACTGGTATGATTTTTATTCCGTGAAAATGACATTAACAAGACTTGATGCTTCATTCTAAGGACAATGAGATCTTTCCATATGCCTTTTAGCTGAACTCTTCCTTTAGAATGTGAGCTTGAAACAAGAACTCACTATCTTACTTTTCCAGCTCTTAGCTAGTGCCTTGCACATAATGAGAATTTAATAAATACATCATTCATTCATCCATAGCTATAATTTTCAGGTGACACAAAGTTATAATGAATAGGTACAAAGAGGAGGAGCCAATATTTAACCTAACATGATGAAATTTAATAAATATAAATGTAAAGTTTTCTACTTGAGTAGACCAGCTACTATTGTGGAATAGGGAGAAACAGTATAGCTCAGCTCTCCCCAACATCTACCCCAACAAAGAACTAGAAAAAGCCTAAATTGTGACTGGAAGATCTACAAGAAAATCTTAATCATTTGCAGATAAAGGACACTGAAGATGGAGTCTAGCCAGGAGGGTATTGTACTGAGCTGTTTGTTATAAGAACGAATTTAGAGTCTGAAACTCTTCTAGGGCAAAAAGTGGTCCAGGATCCAGCCAGGCTTGAAGATATTCAGGGAACAGAAACAGGATTTAATTGGTAACTCTGTCCTTAATACCCCAGAGTTGATTCAGTGAAGAATGAGCAGGAGATGGATGCCTGTGGATTGGTGTGATTGTGGGCCCAAGGTAGTACACTAAGCAATGAGCAAGAATAACAACAAGCACCAACTGTGTCACTTGGCCCATCAGTTCTGTCTAGTCAAAGGTTTATCGCTGAATATTAACTAGGGCAAAATGTATTGTTCTGTCATTCTGAATCAGAGTTGCCTAGCTATTAGAGGATAAGGCCAGTAAGTGTCTATTGGAGTTCCAGTTAGTGCCTAAAGCTACAGTTGTCTTGCCCAAAACCAAAGTGGAATCATGCTATTGCAAAAGGCAAAAGATACAAGTTTAAAGTCATTCCTCAATTGATAAATGGCCAAAGGATATGAACAGAGAATTTTTAGATGAAGAAATTAAAGCCACTTCTAGTCATGAAAAAAATGTTCTAAATCACTACTAGAGAGCAGAGAAATGTAAAATAAGATAACAGGAGTGGCTAAATGGTAACTTAAGAAAAGATGATGATAAATGGTAGAGGGGATGTGGGAAAACTAGGATACTAATACATTATTGGTGGAACTATGAACAGATCCAACCATTCTGGAGAGCAATCTGGAACTATGCCAAAGGCTAAAAAATGTGTATACCCTTTGATCCAGCAATGCCATTACTGGGTCTATATCTCAAGGATATCATAATAGAGGGGAAAGGACACACATATGCAAAAATATTTATAGCATCTCTTTTTGTGGTGGCAAGATATTGAAAACTGAGTGAATACCCATCAATTGGGGAATGGATGAATAAGTCATAGTGTATGAATGTAATGAAATATTATTGTTCTATAAGAAATAATGAGCAGGCTGATTTCAGATGCTGAGTGAAATGAGCAAAAGTACAAGAACATTGTACACAGTAACAGCAAGATTATGTGATGATCAACTATGACTCTTCTCAACAATAAAGTGATTCAAGACAATTCCAACAGACTTGGATGCCATTTGCATCCAGAGAAAGAACTATGGAGACTGAAGATGGACTGAAACATAATGTTTTTACATTCTTTTGTTTGTTTGTTTGTTTACATTTTTCTCATGGTTTTTCCCTTTGGGTTTGATTTTTTTGTACATGACAAATATGAAAATATGTAGAAAAGGATTGTACATACTTAACCTATAACAGATTGCTTGATGTCTTGTGGAGCGAGGAGATAAGGGAGGGGGGGGAAGATTTAGAAAATAAAGTTTTACAAAAATGAATGGTGAAGACTATATTTACATGTTTTTGGAAAAATACTATTGGGGAAACAAAGACGCAAATTACAATAAAAAAATAACTGAGTAGCAAAAATGGTTATAATTCTATGGAAATGGGAAGGAGTGGATTTTTAATGAAATAGATGACTTCTAAGCACTCTTAATTAAAGACAGGAGGAACAGTGATCATATTTTGCCCTAAATCAGACCACTGTACTGAAAACTTATAGGATAGGTCTTGAGCCACTCCTGAGATTGTTAAAAAAAATTCAATATACCAGGGATTAAATATACAAAGAGAGTATCAACAGGACTCAGAGAATACAAATTAAGAACAAAAAAGGCCCAAACATTCTTTCCAGAAATGTGCTGAGCCTTGCTCAAACACAAAGTCCAAAAACTGGAGAAAAGGATGAATGAGTAAATGAGAAAAAGCTTCCAATATAAAGAGCTTTATAGTAATAAGGATATTCCTGTAGAGGGCCACAAACAATGAAGAAACTCTGGGTGAGGTATAAGACCCTTCAGCCCAGAGGGAACCTGCTGACAATGTCTGGTTCAGCTCTCATCACCCTCTGAAGGCGTCTCAGCCTTCCTGAGAAGTCAGAAGGGCATGATCACCTGTATTCTACTTAAAGCAGAGATACTTTTGGTAAAGAGGCATTTACATATTAATAGCAGGGTACTTATAGTTAGCACATGTGCAATGTGCTATGGTGATATAATTGTAGTATAGTTGGCACATGCTCAACTATGCAATTTTTATGTGATTGTTCTAAGGTATTTAGGGCTGAGAGAACTTGAAATAAATGGGCTTCATATTTGACCATCCACATAGGTCCCTGCCTCATTATTCCTCCACTAAGACCAAGGACTTGGGCTGGTCCCAAGATCCTCCTGAGAGCTAGTCCAGACAGTACATTTTGGCACCCCAGCATGGGGCTCCACAAAGCACAGTATATTTTGGCACCCCATAGGGCTCTAGAAAGCACACTACATATTCCAAATACAGACCCAGAAGAGAATGAGAAGCATCTATAAGCAAAATCCCAAAGGAAAACACAGCTTGGATATAAGTTTGACTAGAATTTCCAGGAGAAAGTGTTTTCTAAAAAATTAAAAATGAATATATAAATTTTAAAAATTTGTTTTTGAAGTAAATGTTTGGACAATAAGTTAAGAGCATAATACAAATGACATAAATCCTTGCAACAGACTCTGTGAAAAAATGAAATGGGCCAAACAGAAGTTAATGATTCTATGAAACATCAAGAAATATTAAAACAATGTCCAAAGGCTGAAAACCCAGAAGAAAGTGTGAGTTATCTCATTTCAAAAACAACTAACTGGGGAAAAGGTGGTGGAAAGGAGAGATAATTTTTAAAACTCATTAAATTATTTTAAAAGCTATGGGGGGGAAAAAAAGAAAGAGAACATATAAAGAAATTATGAAAGAAAACTGCCTATATCTTAAGGGGAAAGTGAAAATTAAATCCACTAATTCTTACCAGAAAGAAACTCAGAAATGAAAACTGCTAGGAATAACATAGCCAAAATCCAGAACTTTCAGATCAAACTAAAAATACTTCAAGCAGCCAGAAAGTTCAAGTCCTGAAAGGCCACATTTAGTATATTGCAAGACTTTGTAGCTACTTCTATGAAGTATCAAATAGCTTAGAATATGATGTTGCAAAAGTCAAAAGATATAGATTACAACCAAGGATAATTTACCAGCAAAAATGAGTATAATTCTATGGGAGGGAAAGAAGGAATGGGTTTTTAATGAAAGGACTTCTAAACATTCCTGATTAAAAGACTAGAACTGAGTAGAAAATTTGAAATATAAACAAGAGGAGTCAAAAGAAATATAAAAAGATAAATATATATAATGTATATATACTTGATTAAAAGAAATAAAACAGGAGATAACACTACACTGAAAAGTACTAGAAAGAATTAATTAATATCACTGCTTACCATATATATACCTAGTAGCATGGCATCTCAATACTTAAAGAAATTATAAAAAGAAATAGGCAGTATAACTATAATTGTAAGGAAAAAAACAAATGTATCCTTTTCAGAGCCAGAAAAATCCAATTAGAAATAAACATAAAAGAAATTAATGACTTGAAGAGAATTTTTTAAAAATTAGATAATGGAAATCTTTGACAATTGTTGAATGGAAATAGACATGTATTTACATATTTCTACACTTTTGCAAATACTAAAAATGTATTAGAACACAAACTTCATAAACATGCAGAAAAGCAAAAATATTAAATAAATTTTTACTAATAACAGTTCAATAAAATATTGATTAGTAAAGGTCCCTTGAAAAAAGGAATTTGTGTATCAAAGAACAAATCATAGAAACCAAAGATAACTTTATTAATCATCAATGAGAATTTGATGCACTTAAAAGTGAGTTATGTAAAATATTCAAAGAGCAATTAATTCTAGTATACCCCATAAATTGTTTGGGAAAAAATGGGAAAAGAAGTCCTACTGAATTTTTTCCATAAAATAAATAGTCTTGATACCTAAATGAGAGAGAGTAAAAACAGGGAAAGAAAACTATAAACTAATATCCCTAATGAATATTGATCCAAAAATTTCAAATACACCATTAGCAAAGAGAATATAACAGTATACCTTAAAGAATATACATTATAATAATGTACGTAAAATATACATTATTTTTATACCAGAAATGCAAGGTTGCTTTACTATTAGGAACACTATATAATATACCACATTAATAACAAGTATGACAAAAGCATATAACCATATAAACAACAAATAGAAATAATGAGATTTGACATTAGAATACATAGGAATGAATCTACTTTTCCTTAACATAATAACTAATATCTATCTAAATCTATATTATGTTATTATATATGTTGGCAACAAACTAGAGCCTTTTCAAAAATTAGATTGGGGGAAATCAAAGGTGTCCATTATCACCACAGCTATTTAATTTGGGGCTAGAAATGCGAGTTGTAGCAATCAGATAACACAAAGACATTGAGGGAATAAGCATCAGCAAAGACAAAAGAAAATTATATTTCTTTGCTGGTGATATAACTTTATTTAGAGAACCTTAGAGAGTTATCTAAAATTAATTGAAATAATAATTTCAGTAAATTGTATAATATAAAATAAAATGATAAAAATCATCAGAATTTTATGTTACCAACAAAAACAAACAAGAGTTAGAAAAAAAATTCTATTTAAAGTAATTACAGAATATGCAAAATATTTGTGTCTACCTATCAAGAGAGGTACATGAAATACATGAATATAACTACAAAATACTCATTAGAGAAACAAAGATTGACATAAATAGTAGGAAAAGTATTAATTACTCATGGGGAGGTCAAGCTAAAAATAATAAAAATTACCTAAACTAACTTATTTTTTTTCAGTGTCATATTAGTCAAATTACCAAAATTTTACTTCATAGGCCTAGAAAAAAATAACAGTACTAGATATCAAACTTCACTCATAACTATATTATAAACTGGTTAAGAAACAAAGAGATCAAATCAGTGGGACAGATTAAGTGCATAACATACAGAAACAAATAAATATAGTAGCCTAGTGTGTGATAAACCCAAAGATCTCACTTCTCCAAAGAAAGATTCTTTATTTGACAAAACCTTTTGGGAAAACTGGAAAGCAGTCTGGAAGAATATAGGTATAGACTAATATCTCACACTATGTTCCAAGGTAAGTGTTAAGGTATACATGACTTAAGCATTAAAGTAACATAAACATATTAGAACCAGGAAGAAATTACCCTTCAAATCTGTACTAGAGGCAAAGTTTATCACCAAAAAAGGAATAGAGAGTATCACAAAAGTGGACAATTGTGATTACATAAAAGTTTAAAAGTTTTTGCAAAAAGGAACTAAAAACTGAGTGGATGCCCATCAGTTGTGGAATGGCTGAATAACTTATGATATGTGAATGTAATGGGAAATTATTGTACTTTTAAGAAAGGATCAGCAGGATGATTTCAGAAAAGCCTGGAGAGACTTATGTGAACTGATGCATGTAGAACAAAGAGAACTTTGTACATAGAAACAACATCATTATGTGATAGACTTGGCTCTTTTCAACAGTGAGGTGATTCAGGTCAATTCCTTTTTTTTTTATTTCAGCTTTTTTTTTTTTTTATTTTATAATTATAACATTTTTTGACAGTACATATGCATGGGTAATTTTTTACAACATTATCCCTTTCACTTACTTCTATTCAGATTTTTTCCCTTCCTCCCCCAACCCCCTCCCCCAGATGGCAAGCAGTCTTAAATATGTTAAATATATTACAGTATATTCTAGATACAATATATGTGTGTAGAACCGAATTTTTTGTTGCACAGGAAGAATTGGATTCAGAAGGTAAAAATAGCAGTTTACACTCATTTCCCAGTGTTCCTTTTCTGGATGTAGCTGGTTCTGTCCATCATTAATCAATTGGAATTGGATTAGCTCTTCTCTATGTTGAAGATATCCACTGCCATCAGCATACATCCTCGTACAGTATCATTGTTGAAGTGTATAATGATCTTCTGGTTCTGCTCGTTTCACTCAGCATCAGTTGATGTAAGTCTCTCCAAGCCTCTCTGTATTTCTCCTGTTGGTCATTTCTTATAGAACAATAATATTCCATAACATTCATATACCATAGTTTACCCAACCATTCTCCAACTGATGGACATCCATTCATCTTCCAGCTTCTAGCCACTATGAAAAGGGCTGCCACAAACATTTTGGCACATACAGGTCCCTTTCCCTTCTTTAGTAGTTCCTTGGGGTATAAGCCCAGTAGTAGTATGGCTGGGTCAAAGGGTATGCACAGTTTGATAACTTTTTGGGCATAGTTCCAGATTGCTCTCCAGAATGGTTGGATTCTTTCACAACTCCACCAACAATGCATCAGTGTCCCAGTTTTCCTACAGCTCCTCCAACATTCATCGTTATTTGTTCCTGTCATCTTGCCAATCTGACAGGTGTGTAATGATAGATTCAGGTCAATTCCAATAGACATGGGATAGAGAGAACCCTCTACATCCAGAGGGAGAACTATGGGGATTGAATATGGACTGAAGCATAGTATTTTCATTTTTGTTGTTGTTGTTATTGTTTGCTTGTTTGTTTTTTCTTTCTCATTTTTTTCTTTTTGGTCTGACATAATATGTAGAACATAATAAATGAGGAAATATATTTAGAGGAATTGAACATGTTTAACCTATATTGGATTACTTGCTGTCTAGGGGAAGAGAGAGGGAGGAAAGAGGAGAAAAATTTGGAACACAAGGTTTTTCAAAGGTAAATGTTGAAAACTATTTTTGCATGTATTTTGAAAAATAAAAAGTTATTAGCTTAAAAAAAAGGAAAAAGAAAGAGTGTGAGGTTATAAACCTAGGAAACTAGAAGAATGGTGGTGACTTGGACAGAAATGAGAAGTTTAGAAAAGGGGAGAATTGATGGAGAAGAAAGATAATGAGTTCAGTTCTAGGAATAGTGAATTTGAAATATCTATGGGACATCCAGTTTGAAATGTCTACAAAATTTCAGGTAAGACTGAAACTATCAATCACTATTAGAGATAATATTAGAGAAATGTAAATTAAAACAACTCTCAGGTTCTACCTCACATATCTCAGATTGGCTAAGATAACAGGAAAAGATGATAAATGTTGAAGGGGGTGTGAGAAAACTGGGAAACTAATACATTGTTGTTGGAGTTGAGAAATGATCCATCCATTCTGGAGAGCAATTTGGAACTATGCTCAAAGGACTATCAAATCATGTATATCCTTTAATCCAGCAGTGTCACTACTGGGTCTGTATCCTAAAAAGATCATAAACGAGGGATAAGGACCCACATGGGCAAAACTATTTGTATCAGCCCTTTTTTGTAGTGGCAAAGAACTGGAAAATGAGTGGACGTCTATCATTAAGGAATGGCTGAATAAGTTATGATATATGACTACAATGGAATATTATTGTTCCATAAGAAATGATGAGCAAGCGGATTTCAGAAAAGCCTGGAAAGACTTACATGAACTGATGCTGAGTGAAGTGAGCAGAACTACGAGAACATTGTACATAATAACAAGAAGATTATGTGATCAGCAAAAAAAGTGATTCAAGACAATTCCAATAGACTTGGATGCCATCTGCACCCAGGGAGAAACTATGGAGACTGAATATGGATCGAAACATAGTATTTTCACATTCTTTTTGTTTGTTTGCTTGCTTTTTTTTCTCTTTTGGTCTGATGGAGAAATTCTTCTTAGCGTTTTGATGGCTTACCTCGTGCATTATTGTTTTAAGGAATTTATTGATTACTCTTCCATTGAGAAGTTTAGTTCTTTTTATGTGCAAAGCTTGGGTTGGATTTTAAATCAGCCTTTGGGGGATTTTCCAATTCTTCTTCCCTCTGCCTCACCTTCTTGGGCCAAGGGAGAAGGGGGAGGAGGAAAAAGAAGGGCGATAATATTATCAGCACTGCCCATTAATCCATTTAAAACTCCTGTGTCTTCATTTCAAAAGACAAGAGTAGGCTTTATGGCCCAAGGCAAAAAGGAATTGTGGGGTATTGAGTATAATCAGAAAAATGTTAAAAATACAGTTCAGTTAATTTCTAAGAAACCTTACAGGGATAAGACCATGCAGTTAGAGAGAGTGGAGTTTTATACTTGTAAAACTGCTAGGATCGTCTTTGGAGAGTTGGAACTCCTCTTTTCTTACCTCGGATTTTTCACTTCCACAGGTGGGCTTGATTTCCCAACCCCCTACGAGTAATTATAAAACAGTGTTTATGTTTAGAATGGTTTGGAAAATTGCTGTTTTAATCACTAGAATAAATAGACAGTGTGTGATCTTTGACCTAGATTTATTGATTCACACTCCTGAAGTACAATTCGGTATCAGAAACTCAAACTTTGATTTTAGGCAAAAGATTTCAGGGATATAGCCGAGTGTTCTTTTTTCATTAACTGTATGAGTGGCAGGACACTGAAAAGGTATCAGCTCTTTTAAGAACTTCGAGAGTGAGTGAGAAAGCGCTCAGATAAATATACCCTACATGTCCATTTTCAGAGTGGACCTTCAAATCATTTATAATCAGGCTGCTAGAATCTTATATTTGCAAATTGTGATAACTAAAGAGGAAGCTAGAGCATGGGAGAAGGCTACACAGCTTATCTTTCTTTCACTCTCCTATACTCCCTATAGCACAAAACCCTTATGGTTTGAAATTTAATGTTTTAAGACCAATGGACATTATGGCTTCATTCCAATCTGGAGAAGCAGCTAGACATGTGATCAACCATTTTTCCATTGTAGAAATTTCACATGCATTTAAGACAGTTTATGGATTGGCTTACAAATATTTTGCCTTTAGGTGTTTTTGCATTGAATTTGACTTTGCCCATTCCATTGGCATTTCTTATAATCCTACTAGTAAAGTCATTACTGCATAGACTATATCCCCAAGATCTTCTCTTCTAAACAAGAGAAGGGAATTTTGGGATATGCACAATATGGGATATGTGATTGCTTGCAATTTTTAAATTTTGATTTTACATTTTTAAACACTTTTGATCTTACATCTTCAAAGTTATTTTGATTTTACATTTTAAAATTATTTTGGTTTTACATTTTTTAATTCTTTTACCTTAGCAATGCACTTGGGGTATACACAGAAAGTGCAGCTAAGTGACAGACTGACTAACTTTTGCCTGACTTTTGTTAATCTTTTTGACAACAACTTTGTTTCTACTGTGACGTGGAAAGGCCTGGATGGCATTTGGAAAGGCCCAAGTTGGGCCCTGGGGACATTCTTTACTAGGTGTAGATCCAGCAGCAGAGTTCATCCCCACCAGAGACATTTGTAACCTGGGGATCCAAGAGAAGGACCAGACAGATGTCCGCAGCCCTCCAGACGCTGATAGCAGCAATGCCCCTCCTGACCGTGACACCAGAAACACCAGACACAGTTCCAGTTTTGCAGTTGAAATGGACTGTTTTGGGTGATATGCAATATAAAGACTATAAATGGACAATGGGCCTGCTTGCTTCTCCCGTGGCCACTTGCCATATGGTGGCCTGGGAGGAGGCTTTGCCCTATGCTTTCTATTGAAGGACTATGCTTTTAAATTAGTGGATGAAAAACCAACGCACCCACCTGCCATTGTTATTGAGACAATGTTACTGGACATGACTTTGCTTATGTGCACCTGTGAAACTAGAATTGCTCTAGGATTGTGAAAAGTGCAATTGAGAATTGTGATAAGCTAGAATTGTTCTAGGATTGTGAAAATTGCAATTGAGAATTGTGAGAAACTAGAATTGATCTAGGATTGTGACAAGTGCAACAGAAAATTGTAAGAAACTAGAATTGGTCTAGAATTGTGATAAATGTAACTAGAATTGTTACAACCTACCTCACTGATATTGTTAACTAGAATTGTGATGTTTTACTTTGTTGACTTCCCACCTCAGTGTTGACATCCTACCTCCTTGGCATCCAACCTCTTTGGTATATTATCTTGAGTATGACTTTGATGAATGGGTTGAACACTTGGGCCACTGTTGAGCCTGGTTCTCATTGTCATACTTCTGTTTACTGATCTGCTGCTTTGTACCTCCTTGGGCATAACACTGTCATCTCATGGATCAAGTGAACTATAGCTGGTGCTAAAAGTTTAGCTTGATGAGATGTGCGGTTCCCGCAAAAAAAGAGAAGGGAATTGTAAGGGCCCTTTAAATGGGCGGGCACGGTGCATCGGGAGATTGAGGCCCAGAAGTAATTTCTGTGGATATTAGGACTTCCCTGTAGGTGGGATCTTTTCCACATTGAAATAGCTTTGTAATGGGTGACTCTCTCGCTGATTGGCTGTGTGTGTGACCTCACAGGCCCTATATAAGCCCACTGCAGGCAGCAGTCCCTCTCTTCACCCTGGCTCCCCAGCCTGGGTGGCCAAGCCAAGATGGGTAGCCAAAAGAGGTAAGGATTTTGGTAGTAAACACGTGGGTCTTCAGACCAGGTGTTCACTCGGGAACCAACAAGTCAGGGCATCAAGTCAGGGCATTATGTGAGTAGGTATAATAAAGGCTTTTAAGATTACACGTGGCTGTTCTTGAGTGCGCTACCGGTTATTAAGCTATAGATTCAAGAGATTGTGGCCAGAGACCTTTGAAGCCATGTAGAGTTGACATGGCAAAGGTCAGTGGTCAAAAAGGTACTCTGTTGGGCCTAGGACAGACTAGTAATTGTAACTGCCAGGAGAGCACATGACTTTGCTTATGTGCACCTGTGAAACTAGAATTCTCTAGGATTGTGAAAAGTGCAATAGAGAATTGTGAGAAACTAGAATTGCTCTAGGATTGTGAAAAGTGCAATTGAGAATTGTGATAAGCTAGAATTGCTCTAGGTTTGTGAAAAGTGCAATAGAGAATTGTGAGAAACTAGAATTGCTCTAGGATTGTGATAAATGTAACTAGAATTGACAACCTACCTCACTGATATTGTTAACTAGAATTGTGATGTTTTACCTCGTTGACTTCTTCCCACCTCAGTGTTGACATCCTACCTCCTTGGCATCCAACCTCTTTGGCATATTATCTTGAGTATGACTTTGATGAATGGGTTGAACACTTGGGCCACTGTTGAGCCTGGTTCTCATTGTCATACTTCTGTTTACTGATCTGCTGCTTTGTACCTCCTTGGGCATAACACTCTGTCATCTCATGGATCAAGTGAACTATAGCTGGTGCTAAAAGTTTAGCTTGATGAGATGTGCTGTTCCCGCAAAACAAGAGAAGGGAATTGTAAGGGCCCTTTAAATGGGCGGGCACGGTGCATCGGGAGATTGAGGCCCAGAAGTAATTTCTGTGGATATTAGGACTTCCCTGTAGGTGGGATCTTTTCCACATTGAGATAGCTTTGTAATGGGTGACTCTCTCGCTGACTGGCTGTGTGTGTGACCTCACAGGCCCTATATAAGCCCACTGCAGGCAGCAGTCGCTCTCTTTAACCTGGCGCTCTTCACCCTGGCTCCCTAGCCTGGGTGGCCAAGCCAAGATGGACAGCCAAAAGAGGTAAGGATTTTGGTAGTGAACACGTGGGTCTTCTGACCAGGTGTTCACTCGGGAACGAACAAGTCAGGGCATCAGTCAGGGCATTATGTGAATAGGTATAATAAAGGCTTTTAAGATTACATGTGGCTGTTCTTGAGTGCGCTACCAGTTATTAAGCTATAGATTCAAGAGATTGTGGCCAGAGACCTTTGAAGCCATGTAGAGTTGACACGGCAAAGGTCAGTGGTCAAAGGTACTCTGTTGGGCCTAGGACAGACTAGTAATTGTAACTGCCAGGAGAGCACGCTACAGTCTGACTTTTTTTTTTTTTTTTTACAACATGACAAATATCAGAAAAGTATTTTAAAAGGATTGTACATATTTGATCTATACCAGATTGCTTGCAGTCTTGAATAGCAGAGAGATAAAGGGGGGATTTGGAACACAAAGTCTTACAAAAATGAATGTGGAAAACTATCTTTACATGAATATGGAAAAATAAAATTATATTGAAAAGGGAAAAAAGAAAATAAGGCATATCATAAAGAATTTCCAATGGAAATATATATATATATATATTATATATACACATATATAATATATATATATATATATTTTAAAATAAAGTTCTTATTTCCAAGATATATAAAGAACCTGCTTCAAATTTATAAGAATTACAATAATCCCCAAGTTGATAAATGGTCAAAAGATAAGAATAAATTGTTTTCTTAGGAAAAATATCTATATCTGAAAAAAATGCTCTAAAATACTACTAATAAGAGAAACTCAAATTAAAACAACTCCAAAGTTGTTTTATCTCACATCCATAAGATTGGCAAAATTTGTGAAAAAGAAAAATGACAAATGAGGTACATTAATGCACTGTTAGTAGAGCTGTGAACTAGCTCAAGTCATTTTGTGAAACAATTTGGAACTATGCCTCTGAATCTATTAAATTAGACATGCCCTCTGACCCAGTAATGTCAATATGAGAGATCTATATCTCAAAAAGATGAGAGAGAAAAAGGACTCATATGGGGAAAAATGTGGAGTGATAACAAAGAACTGGAAACAGAGTGTGTTCCTATCATTTGGAATATGTTTAAATTATGTGAATGTGATAGAATTCTTCTGTGCTGTAAAAAATGATAATAGTAATGATTTCAGAGGAACATGAGAAAACTTGAATGAAAAACTTGATGTAAAGTGAAGTAATTTATACAACCACAACAATCTTATAAAGACAAACCTTAAGAACTCTGATCAATACAATGAGCAACCACAATTCAGAAGACTAATGATAAAATTACTACCCACCTTCAGGTTTGAGAAACAATTGTCTAAAGTACAGTTCAATTCATATTTATTTTATCATAGCTAATGCAGAATTTTGTTTTGCTTGACTGTACATGTTTGTAAACAGGTTTTTTTTCATACTTTCTCAATATGGGGAGAAGGTGAGAAGGAGACAATTCACAGATAAAAATAAAATGAAACTTTTTTTTCTAAAAAGAAATACTGTAGACTTAGAATGCAGGATGAGACTTTTTTTGGGGGGGGGTACATGACGAGTATGGGACTTGGTTTTGTTTGACTCTACAGATTTATTACAAGGTTTTCCTTTTTTCCCAAGAGGGAGGGGAAAAGTGGAAGAGAGAAAACAGATTTTTGTTAATTAAAAAACACAATTTTAGATCTTCTTACCGTTGGGTAGAAAAAAAATCAAACTCAGAAGTATGATATTGAAGCACTGCTATACAGCAGTTGGTCTGAAAAAGATCTAAGAGGTTTTGTGGACTGATAGCTAAATATGAGTCAATCATGTGATACAACAGCCAAAAACAGTAATTTGATCTTGGGCTCCATCAGAGAGGCTTAGTAACCAATATTACAGAGGTGATAGTACTGCCGAATTCTACCCTGATTAGATATTTAGAGGAATGTGTTTGTTTCTGGATATCATATTTTAGAAGTGACATTGATAATCTGGAGCACATTCAGAGGGCAAGTACCTGGCAGAAAATCTCACCATCATAAAACATGACAATCATTTTAGCTTAAAAATATTTATCCTGGAAAAAAGGAGACTTCAATGGTTTTGATAACCATTTTCAAATCTTTGAAGGATTGACATGTAGAAGAGAGGTCACACGTATTCTTACCAACCTCAGAGGGTTAGCATAGGAAAAATGGGTGAAAGTTGTCAAAATGGTATGTTTAGGCCTAATTTAAATAAAAATTTCCCAATGCTTAAGTCTGGAAGTGAAAATTGGTTCCTTTGGGAAATAGTTGCTGGATGTCTTCAAAGAAATGATGAATTATCACTGCTTGCTGTGTTTTGTAGACAAGACTTTTGTTCAAGTGTGGCATGGACTATATGACCTCCAAGATCCTTTCTAATTCTGAGATTCTCGTTGTCTTGGATTCTAGGAGGACTAGCCTGGCAAAATCGAGAGGTCCTCAGTATCAGAAAGTTAGTCACCAGGTGATGATTTTTTTAAGTCACAGAACCTTGTGATTTGAATATTATGGAATGGGGGAGTTTGTATTTTACAATGTAGAAAGCAGGGATGTACTGAAGTAAATGAGAATTCATAAACCCTCTGCCAGCAGCCTGTTTGTTTTTTTTTTTAAAACCAAGGGACTAAATGTTTCTGTAGAATTATTTTATTCCAAGAGACCAGAGATTGTAATCCCATTAATATAAATTCTCTTCATCGGTCTCCTTCTACCTTTCAACCCAATGAGAGAATAGTGGAAAGTACACAAATATAAAGAGGCAATTTCTTCGTAATCTGATTATCTTCTGTATGGATTGTCCACATGCCAGGCTGATTTCCCTGTAGTATCTCTTCTTCACAATACTCCTGGGCTACCTCTCCCTGATTGTTCTTAATGGATATGAACCAATGGAATGCCAGTTTAAGCACAATGGCACTAAGAAAGTTAATCTCCTACTGCTGCAAAAAAATTTAACAACCTATAGAATTTTTGGTTAAAACCAATGAAATAATCTTTTGGATTGTCTATGTCATTGCCCCATTCCAATAGCACAGATGTGTTGTGTGGTAAATGTTTGCCACTGCTGATAAGTTTTATATACCAAGTATTGCCAAGCAACTCCTTTGCTCAAGAAACACCAGTGGCTTCCCTAATTTTTTTAGGATCTGTTGCTGTTCAGTCATTTTAGTCATATCTGACTCTTTCCAATCCCATTTTGGTTTTTCTTAGCAAAGATACTAGAGTGGTTTGCCATTTCCTTCTCCAGTTCATTGTATAACTGAGACACACATGATGAAATGACCAGTGGCATTAATAAGTGTCTGAGGTCATATTTGAACTCAGATCTTCCTGCCTCCAGGCACTCTACTCTGTCCAATGTACCATCTAATTGCTTCACTTGATATTTAAAGTTCTTTAGAGTTAAAATTTACAATTTCACAAATTAAATAATACCTTTCCAGGCTTATTATACATTACTCTTTTTATTGTTTCTCATATGACATTCCATCTTCTAGCTTCATGGTTTTGCATATATTTCTTTTTTAATTAATTTTATTTTAAAAAAACAGAATAAGAAAAAAGAAAAATAGAAAAGGAACACAACACAAAACAAAACAAGACAAAAGAGAACATTTGGCATGCACCCAGCAGAACATCAGGTGGGATTCAAAATATATATTGGTTCAAGAAAGCATATGTATTAGTAGAAGAAATTATATTCATGAGTTCATCTTTTCTTTACTTCCTTGTAAATTGTTCTTCTGTTCTCTGCTGCTCACCAGTTTTACTTTATTCTTTTCCCCCCTTTCATCCCCTCCACCATCCTCAAGCAGATTATAATTAAGAAAGGATATATTTATGTATACATATGTAGATATATACACACATACACACATAACTTTCCTGTTGACCCTTTTTTAAAAAAAATCTGCTCTTAACTTGCCTTGCTAGTATTTACCTCCCCCCACCCCCATGGATCTCTTCCTTGTCTTTTTTTCTCATCCTTTGTTTCTCCCTCCACCAATCCTTTCCTCTCCCTTATATCTTTACAATTTTTGGAGGATGCTATGCCCGTCATAGTATAGCACCTGGCATATATACACATATAGTGTTGCCTATTTAACCCATTCCTAATGTGAGTAGATTTTCAGAACTACGAGCCTTCCTTCACCCTTATGCCTCTGTCTCTTCTTCCTCTGTGCTTCATTTGTATAACATAATTATTATTTTTACCTTAATATTGCTCCAATCTTTTGAGCTGCCCTATCAATGATGTCAGTCTTAAACATATGGTATTCATTTCCCATGCAAAAAAATCATAAACAATTTGTCCATGTTGAGTTTCTTGAAATTGATCTTTGGTACTGGCTTTTATATGTTAAAATTTCTATTAAGTTCAGGTTTGGTTGAAAGAAAGTCTTGGCCATAGGTCTAGTTCTTTTGATTGTTGGTAAATATGATTCCAGGGCCTGTGATCTTTTATTGTGGCTGCTGATAAGTCCTGTACAATTGTAATTGTAGCTCCAGCATATTTGAATTGTTTTTTCCTAGTTTCTTATAAAATTTTCTCTTTAACTGGGGGTTTTGAAATTTGGCAGTAATATTTCTATGTGTTTTTCATAAAGGATCTCATTGAAGTGGTGATCAGTAGATTTTTTTTCTATTTCTACTTTATTCTCTTTTTTGCATAATTGTATCAAGGTCCTTTTTATGGTCACAACTTTCAGGCAGTCCATTTATTCCTATATTTTCTGTTCTTGATCTGTTCTCCAAATCTGTTGTTTTTCTGATGTTTCATATTCTGGCCTATTTTTTCATTCTTTATAGTCTGTTTTGTTATTTCATGGTCTTTCATAGGTTCAGTGGCTTCCTCTTGCCCAATTCTAATTTTCAAAGAGTTATTTTCATCTTTGGGACTTTGTATCTCCTTTTCTAGTTGGTTAACTTTTTTTCCCCATAATCTTGTTTTTCTTGGATTTTTTTTCCTCAATGTCTCTCATTTGATTTTTAAATTCTTTTTTGAGTTCTTCTATAAATTCTCTCTGGGCAGAGAGCCATTTCATATTACTTTTTGGAAGAGAAGCGCTTTTTTTTTTTTTTTTTTTTTTTTTTTTTTTTTTACTTCAGTTCCTTCTCTGAAGAAGCCCTCCAGTCTTCCCTCTTCCCATAAGTACAAATGCTTTTTATATCCTTTTTATCCTTATGATAATCTTATTTTCTTTGTAAACACTTTCTATAACCTTACTTGTGAACTTATTGTCTTTCCTGTATGCTTCTTGAGGGTAGGCAAGAATTGTTTCATTTTTGTTGTTGAATATAAAATATGAATATGAATATGAAAGCATATACTGATGTTAGGATTCTTACAAGTGCTAAATCACTGGAATGGATATAATTATCTAATTTAGCATGGTATTTAGCAATTCTCTAGTTCAGTAATGTATTTACTAGAATTCCATGAGATTCACATCTTTAAGAGAGCATACTTTTAAGGAGCTTCCACAAGCCCAGGGAGTAGCCACAAGCCCACTCTCTGGGACGAGGAGTCTGAGCCATTCCCACTTCAACTTCTGTGCTGGCTGGAGACATTGGGAAGAGGAGAGGCTGGAGACACTCGGACAAAAGCTCTCAGGAACCAAAGAGAGAGAGAGGCCTCTAAGAAAGCTAGCCAAGCCCCAAGTGGAGAAGACAAAACTTTGATACAATAAAAGATTCGGACTTTAACTCCTGGCTGCATTTTGGGATTATTGAACTGAACTGAAGCCAAGGCTGCCTCTAGAAGATCCCCATGGGACCTGCTCCCAGAGAATGATTATATTTTAGAGAAAACAGAAACATCATACACTGATACCAAGATGAAAATCCCCACAGCTAATCCAGCTATGCCATTTCCTCCTCCCTTTCTCAGCTACAGTTTCTCACTTCTTTACATGTAAAAAAATCCTATGACTAATATAGAGTGTCATTTAAGCAGCAGAGATCAGGTGAGCCTTCCCTGGAGAAGAAATTCTGTTCATCAGGGTGAGGACGTGGCATGACAGGGCACAGCAGCATCCATAAACCTGACTGGGAGCTCTCAGACCAATTCATTACTTAATGTAAAGAGAGGCAGAAAAGTAAGACCTGGAGACAAGGGAATAATTAAAATACAGAATGACAGGACAGTATTCTCTTTTTTCCCCATGATGAAGAGATAGTCTTAGGAATTCCATCCTGCCAGAATGGTGTCATTACAGGATGGGTTAGGTGAAATTCTTTACATTTTGATGCTCCATGGATGGGATTAAAGATGAGAGGGAAGGAGGGCATTCCTTTGGTCTTAGATATAGGAAATATAGGGAGACCAACAAGGAGAGGACTCTCCCAAAAAGTAATGGAGTAAATTCAAGGATCAGAGAGGTAGCCTTTACTTGGGACTAGGAGAGAAAAGGAAAAAAGATGAAAATGGATGTCAAGGGAAGGAAGAAAAATCAGTGGCCCTGTTTCCACAGCTTCTTCAGAGATATTAGAACAGTATGGACAGTCTTAGTAAAAAAAGATTGGCAAGATGGTAGATAATTTTCAAGAGTTATTATTGTAGAGCCTAGTATAATGCAATAGAGTGTTAAAGGGACTTCCAGTTAATATAGCAAATAGAATGGTCATAGTGGAACCTAGCTCTCCTGTATATACTTCTGCTAAAAAGCAGTGTATCTGATAAGAATAAAAAAATCTAAAGTGAAAAAGTAAATTTCTCCATCCATCTCAAGACTGTACAGAAAGATAGCCAGAAAACTGAATAAGGGGAGAGGGACCATGCCCAAGAAATCAATGTAAATTTGGAAAAGTATGTCAGCATCTTTTCAGTGCCTGACCAGGGCTTGTGACATGAAGCTTGCAGTGGTCTAATTAAGGATGTTTCAGAGGGAACTAAAGCCCATAATCCTCTGTACACACAAGAAGAAATGGCAGCCAGCACCAAGAGCTCCCAAAATTAGAAATAGAACCAAAGAGGACATGACCACTCTAGCACCAGAGACCTAGAAAAGACAGAACCTAATCCTGGCCTAAAGTTCCAAACCAGTAACAAAGGCTTGAGACAGATGTAAACAAAATAAAAAACACAACAAAAAAGAACTGTTAGGGATTAATAAATGTCCCAAAGGTAAAACCATAAGAACAGACTCATTACTGGAAAAGTATAAAGGAAGCCTGAAGATTTTTTTTTTAATGGCTTCTCACAAGGACTTGGAAAAAGTATCAGGAAAAATGAAGCAAAGACTAAAACCTGAAAAATAATTGAAATAAGGGTTGTTGAGAAAAAAGTATTGGAAGGAGAATAAATAGCATAAAGAGTATATGAATACAGCTATAAGACATTTTTTGCAGAAATAAAGAGAAATATTAATTGCTTATAGGTAGGCCAATCCAGCATAACAAAAATGACAGTTTGGAAGAACAAAAGGTCAAAAATATTAAGGGAATTAATGGAAAAAATGTAAAGGAAGGTGATCTAGCTGTCCCAAATCTAAAACCATATTAAAAAGTGGTAGTCATCAAAACCATCTGATAATGATGAAGAAATGGAACAATGGATTGTTGAAATAGGTTAGATACACAACACACAATAATTAGTGACTATAATAATCTTCTATTTGATAAATAGAAAGATTCCATTTTCTGGAATAAGAACTTACTATTTGACAAACATTTGGTCATTCTAGCCCATCTGACAGGTGTGTAGTGGTATTTCAGAGTTGTCTTAATTTGCATTTCTCTGATTAATAATGACTTGAAGCATCTTTTCATATGACTAGAAATAATTTCAATTTCTTTGTCTGAGAATTGTCTCATGAACTTTTCTTTTACACAAGACAAATTCTCACATAGAGGTCAGAAAAAGTGATACAAGAACACTTTCAATCAATTCCAAAAACTTTGGAAATATGCTTCAAACATAAAGATTAAAATAGAGTTAAAATAAGGGCCTTGGGCAGGAATTTTCATGTTTCAAGTACAAAACAACAACAACAACAAAAACCATCAATGTCAATCATGATCAAAGGCAAAGCAACAGTAAAAATATATGATTTTTGGAAAAAGAGATTAACAGGGAAACTATATTATGCTTAAAGGAAACACGTATACAATAATATCAATATTTTACATGTATATAATTGAATAGCACAGCACCTTCATACTTAACAGGAAGAAATAGACAGTAAGTCTATATTTGGGAACCTCAATACATTTCAGCAGAATTGAAGTAATCTAATGAAAAGCAGCTAACGAACTGAATAGAATTTTAGAAAATTTAAATATGATTGATCTCTGATAATTGCTGAATTGAAAAAGAAAAAAGTATACATATATCTCAACTATGCATGCCACTTTTGCAAAAGATGGCCATGTATCATTACATAAATATCTTTTTTTTTAATTTAATTTTTATTTTATTTTATAATTATAACTTTTTTTTGACAGTACATATGCATGGGTAATTTTTTACAACATTATCCCTTTCACTTACTTCTATTCAGATTTTTTCCCTTCCTCCCCCAACCCCCTCCCCCAGATGGCAGGCAGTCTTATACATGTTAAATATATTACAGTATATTCTAGATACAATATATGTGTGTAGAACCGAATTTTTTGTTGCACAGGAAGAATTGGATTCAGAAGGTAAAAATAACAGTTTACACTCATTTCCCAGTGCTCCTTTTCTGAGTGTAGCTGATTCTGTCCATCATTAATCAATTGGAATTGGATTAGCTCTTCTCTATGAAGAAATCCACTTCCATCAGCATACATCCTCGTACAGTATCATTGTTGAAGTGTATAATGATCTTCTGGTTCTGCATGTTTCACTTAGCATCAGTTGATGTAAGTCTCTCCAAGCCTCTCTGTATTTCTCCTGTTGGTCATTTCTTATAGAACAATAATATTCCATAACATTCATATACCATAATTTACCCAACCATTCTCCAATTGATGGACATCCATTCATCTTCCAGCTGGCAGCCACTATGAAAAGGGCTGCCACAAACATTTTGGCACATACAGGTCCCTTTCCCTTCTTTAGTATTTCTTTGGGATATAAGCCCAGTAGTAGTATGGCTGGGTCAAAGGGTATGCACATTTTGATAACTTTTTGGGCATAACTCCAGATTACTCTCCAGAATGGTTGGATTCTTTCACAACTCCACCAACAATGCATCAGTGTCCCAGTTTTCCCACAGCCCCTCCAACATTCATCGTTATTTGTTCCTGTCATCTTAGCCAATCTGACAGGTGTGTAGTGGTATCTCAGAGTTGTCTTAATTTGCATTTCTCTGATCAATAGTGATTTGGAACACTCTTTCATATGAGTGGAAATAGTTTTAATTTCATCATCTGAAAATTGTCTGTTCATATCCTTTGACCATTTATCAATTGGAGAATGGCTGGATTTCTTATAAATTAAAATCAATTCTCTGTATATTTTGGAGATGAGGCCTTTATCAGAACCTTTAACTGTAAAAATGTTTTCCCAATTTGTTACTTCCCTTCTAATCTTGTTTGCATTAGTTTTGTTTGTGCAGAAACTTTTTAATTTGGTGTAATCAAAATGTTCTATTTTGTGATCAATAATGCTCTCTAGTTCTCCCTTGGACACAAACTCCTTCCTCCTCCACAAGTCTGAGAGGTAAACCATCCCATGTTCCTCCAATTTATTTATGATTTCATTCTTTATGCCTAAATCTTGGACCCATTTTGATCTAATCTTAGTATGTGGTGTTAAATGTGAGTCCATGCCTAGTTTCTGCCATACTAATTTCCAGTTTTCCCAGCAGTTTTTGTCAAATAATGAATTCTTATCCCAAAATTTGGGATCTTTGGGTTTGTCAAAGATTAGATTGCTATTTTTATTCACTATCTTGCCCTGTGAACCTAACCTATTCCACTGAT
Organism: Sminthopsis crassicaudata; assembly: GCF_048593235.1. Taxonomy (NCBI): domain Eukaryota; kingdom Metazoa; phylum Chordata; class Mammalia; order Dasyuromorphia; family Dasyuridae; genus Sminthopsis; species Sminthopsis crassicaudata. The sequence goes on along the minus strand of NC_133620.1, from coordinate 316,776,625 downwards.
CAACTAGTCTATTTCTTAGCCAATACCAAATGGTTTTGGTGACTGTTGCTTTATAATATAGCTTTAAATCAGGTACACTTAGACCACCTTCCTCTGACTTGCAAATGCAAAAATATTAATATTAGTATTAAACATATCTTTTACTGATATAATGAAACAAAAATTATATTCAATAAAGGATCTTTGCAAAAAAAGATTGGGTGCAAAATAATTTAATCTTAAAGAATTGGTGGGTCATAGAACAAATTCTTAAAACAATAAATAATTGCATCTAAGAAAATAATAATGAGACAAATACCAAAACTTTGGGTTGTAATCAAAGCAGACTTTAGGGAAAAAAAGTGGCTCTCTAAAAAACTTTCATCAACAAAAGAGAGTTCTTACAGATCAACACATTACATATGCAACTAAATTTAAAGAAAAAAAACTTAAAAAACAACAAATTGAGGGGCAGCTAGGTGGCGCAGTGGATAGAGCACCAGCCTTGAATTCAGGAAGACCAGAGTTTGAATCTGTTCTCAGACACTTAACACTTCCTAGCTGTGTGACCCTGGGCAAGTCACTTAACCTCAGCCTCAGGGAGAAAAAAAAAACCCCAACAAATTGAAACAATAAACATCAAAATTGAAATTCTGAAAATCAAAGAATAGATTAATAAATTTGAGCATTAAAATAATTGAATTAAAAAATAAAACTAAGGATAGGTATTTGTTAAAAAAAAAAAAAAAGGAAATACACAAACAGTTAATTAATCTGATTTTTAAAAAGGATGAAGAAAGCCAAATTGCCAGTATTAAAATATTTTTAAGGAAATTCATAACAAATAAAGATGAAATAGAATACTTAAATAACCACATCTTAGAAAAAGAAATAGAACAAATCATCAACATGCTCCCTAAGAAAAAATCCCCAGGACCAGATGGATTTACAAATGAATTCTATCAAATACACAGATATGGTCCTGATACCTAAAAGAGGAAGAACAGAAACAGAGAAAGTTGTAGACCAATTTCTGTAATGCATATAGATGCAGAAATTTAAAATAAAAGGCTAGCAAGAAGATTGTATCACAAGGATCATACTAAGTGGAAATTATACCAAGAATGCAAGTTTGTTCAATATTAGGAAAACTATCAGTATAATTGACTATATCAATAATAAAAACAACAAAATGCATATGATTATATCAAGAGAAACAGAAAAAGCTCTTAACAACACCCATTTCTATTAAAATCACTAGAAAGTAGAGAAATCAATGGAGCAAGCAATTATCTGTTATGGGGATCACTTTCATTCAATCATGAACTAGGAATGGTAGTCATACTAATAAGATAAAAAAATTGGAGGAATTAGAATAAGCTATGAAGAAACAAAACTATCATTCTTTGCAGATGATATTAGGTATACTTAGAGAACTCTGGAGAATTAACTAAAAAACTATTTGAAACAACAACTTCCTCAAAGTTGCAGGGTATAAAATAAATCCATATAAATCATCAGCATTTCTATAGTTACCCACAAAACCTATCAGGAAGAGATGGAAAGAGAAATTCCATTTAAAATAATTGAAAACCAGGGGCAGCTAGGTGGCGCAGTGTATCGAGCACTAGCCCTGAATTCAGGAGAACCTGAGTTCAAATTCGGTCTCAGACACTTAGCTCTTCCTAGCAGTGTGACCCTGGGCAAGTCACTTAACCCCAATTGTCTCAGCCAAAAAAAAAAAAAAATTAATAATAATTAATTAACTGAAAACCATATAAAATATTTAGGAGTCTATCTGAAATGACATATATGAACACAATCACAAAACACTTTTCATACAAAGAGAGATCTAAACAAAGAAATATTAACTGCTCGGGACCATAGGCTAAATCAATATAATAAAAATGGCAATTCTACCTAAATTAATTTACTTATCCAGTGCCATACCAATGAAATTATCAAAGATTATTATATAGACCTAGAGAAAATAATAATGAACTCATGTGGAAAAACAGAACATCAAGATTAGCAAGAGAATCAGTGAAAAAAATTTTTTAAGGAAAAAGGCTTAGTAGTTTTTGATTTCAGGATATACTACAAAGCAGTAAAAATATGGGAAAACTAGAAAACTATTTGGCAGAAACCAAGCATAGAACAATATCTCACACCATATACCAAGATAAGGTCAAAAATAGATAAATGATTTCAATAAAGGTGATATCATAAGTAAATTAGGGGAGCATGGGAACATGTATGTGCCAGATCTATAGCTAAAGGAAGGTAGAAAGGATCATAGGAATTAAAATAGATAATTCTGATTACATGATATTTAAAAGCTTTTACATGATCCAAACTAATGCAGTCCAAATTTTTTTATTTTATTATTTTTTCAATTTTATAATTATAAAATTTTTTGACAGTATACATGCATGAGTAATTTTTTTTTATAACATTATCCCTTGTATTCATTTTTCCAAATTTTCCCCTCCCTCCCTCTACACCTTCCCCTAGATGACAGGCAATCCCATACATTTTACATGTGTTACAGTATAACCTAGATACAATATGTGTGTGTAAATCCAATTTTCTTGTTGCACATTAAGTATTAGATTCCGAAGGTATAAGTAACCTGGGTAGATAGACAGTAGTGCTAACAATTTACATTCACTTCCCAGTGTTCCTTCTCTGGGTGTAGTTGTTTCTGTCCATCATTGATCAACTGGAAGTGAGTTGGATCTTCTTTATGTTGAAGATATCCACTTCCATCAGAATATATCTTCATACAGTATTGTTGTTGAAGTGTACAGCGATCTTCTGGTTCTGCTCATTTCACTCAGCATCAGTTCATATAAGTCTCTCCAAACCTCTCTGTATTCGTCCTGCTGGTCATTTCTTACAGAGCAATACTATTCCATAACCTTCATATACTATAATTTACCCAACCATTCTCCAATTGATGGGCATCTATTCATCTTCCAGTTTCTAGCCACTATGAAAAGAGCTGCCACAAACATTTTGGCACATACAGGTCCCTTTCCACTCTTTAGTATTTCTTTGGGATATAATCCCAATAGCAGTAATGCTGGATCAAAGGGTATGCATAGTTTGATAACTTTTTGGGCATTGTTCCAAATTGCTCTCCAGAATGGCTGGATTCTTTCACAGCTCCACCAACAATGTATTAGTGTCCCATTTTTCCCACATCCCCTCCAACATTCATCATTATTTGTTCCTGTCATCTTAGCCAATCTGACAGGTGTGTAGTGGTATCTCAGAGTTGATTAATTTGCATTTCTCTGATCAGTAGTGATTTGGAACACTTTCATATGAGTGGATATAATTTCAATTTCATCATCTGAGAATTGTCTGTTCATATCCTTTGACCATTTATCAACTGGAGAATGGCTTGATTTCTTATAAATTAGGGTCAGTTCTCTATATATTTTGGAAATGAGACCTTTATCAGAACCTTTAACTGTAAAAATATTTTCCCAATTTGTTACTTCCCTTCTAATCTTGTTTGCATTGGTATTGTTTGTACAGAAACTTTTTAGTTTGATGTAATCAAAATCTTCTATTTTGTGATCAATAATTATCTCTAATTCTCCTCTGGTCATAAATCCCTTCCTCCTCCACAGGTCTGAGAGGTAGATTATTCTCTGTTCTTCTAATCTATTTATGGTCTCATTCTTTATGCCTAAATCATGGACCCATTTTGATCTTATCTTGGTATATGGTGTTAAGTGTGGGTCCATATCTAATTTCTGCCATACTAATTTCCAGTTTTCCCAACAGTTTTTTTCAAATAATGAATTTTTATCCCAAATGTTGGTATCTTTGGGTTTGTCAAACACTAGATTGCTATAGATGTACCCTTTTTTTGTCCTTTGTATCTAATCTGTTCCACTGATCGATTGGTCTATTTCTTAGCCAATATCAAATGGTTTTGGTGACTAATGCAGTCCAAATTAGAAGGAAAACAGAAACCTTAGTGGAGGAGGGAAATTTACAGCAAATTTCTCTAATAAAGGCTTCATTTCTCAAATATTTAGGAAACAGCCAAAATTTAAAAAATAGGAGTCATTCCCCAGTTGATAAAGGGTCAAAGGCAGTTTTCAGAAAAAGAAATCGAAGCCATCAATAGTCACATGAAAAATGCTCTGAATCTCTATTGATTAGAGAAATGCAAATTAAAATAACCTGGAGATATCATCTCACACCTGCCAGATTGGCTTACATGACAGAAAGGAAAAGGGAAAGAATGTGGAAAAAAAGGGACACAAGTATAAAGGTAGAGTTGTGAACTAGTCCAACTATTCTGGAAAGCAATTTGGAATTACAGCCAAAGATCTATAACACTGTGCATACACTTTGATCCAGCAATACTACTACTAGTTGTGTATTCTAAAGAGATAGGAGAAAAGGGGACAGGATCTATTTGTACAAACTATTTATAGCAGTTCTTTTTGTGGTAGCAAATAATTGGAGATCAAGGGGATATCCATCAAAAACCAATGGCTGAATAAGTTGTGGCATATGATTATGATGTAATACTATTGTGCTTATAAGAAATTACAAGCAGGATAATTTTGGAAATATTAGGGAGACCATGAACTCATGCAAAGTGACATAAGCAAAACCAGAAGAACTTTGTGAATAGCATCAGCAATATTGTGTAATGATCAGCTGTGAAAGACTTAGGTATTCTGATGAAGACAATGATCCAAGACACTTCCAAAGAACCCATGGCAAAAAAGTTTTCCACCTCCGAAGAATTGAAATGAATTCTGAATGCAGACTGAAGCATACTTTTTCATTTGCTTTGTTTTTATTATTTTGTTTTTTTTTTTCCAACATGGCTAATATAGAAATATGTTTTGCATCATCCCATACGTATAATTGACATTAAATTTCTTATCTTCTCAAGGAGGGTGGAAGGATAGGAGAGAGGGAGAAAATTTAGAGCACAAAAGTTTAAATATTAAAATTTTTTTTAAAAAATGCAATTAGAAATTATTTAATAAAATAAATAAAATAATTAAGAAAAATAAGGCATCAGAAATTATTTTGCCCAGTTGTTATCCAAAAAAGGTATATATTAGAAAAAAGTATATAATGGAAGAATTTTATAAAAATACAAAATATCTATATTTACATAGTAGAGAATATAAATAATACAATCACAAGAAAAGAAATTGAAAAAGCCATATAATTTCTGAAAGAAAATGTACTAGAAGCATATGGATTTAACATTCAAAGAACAGTTTTAATTACAATGCTATATAAGATATTTATAAAAATAGAAAAACAAGACATTCTATTAAACTCCTAATATACAAAAATGACGTTAATCCTTAAAGCAAATAGCGACGAAACAGGGAAAGAAAACCACAGACTAATATTCCTAATATATACCAATGAAAAATATATGAAACAAAATATTAATGAAGAAGATAAAATGATATATTAAGGTTATGTAATATTAACAGATTATATTTTATGAGGAATGCAAGGTTGATTAGTTATAATGAGTGGTAAACATGGCAAACTATATCAGTAACAAAGAATAAAAATCACAAAATTATGTCAATATATGCTGAAAAACCTATTGATAAAATATAATAATCATTTAAAAAAAACCTAAACCACACAGGAATAAATTGACTTTTCTTTAATCTATTTTAATTGACTAATCTTTAATCTAATTTAATTTTTTAATCTAAAACCAAGAGCCAGCATTATTGAAATGAGGAAATACTAAAATCCTTTCCAATAAGAAGAAAAGGCTAAAACAAGATTGACCAATATTACCATTTTATGTAATTCTTAAAAAAAAGCTTATACCACTAAATAAGAAAAAATGGAAAGAATAAGCATAAAGAACAAACAAAACTATCTCCTTTGAAACTTATGCCTTCTACTTAGATTATCCCAAAGGCTCGACTAAAAATTAATTGACAAAATAACTTTAACAAAATACCAGAATATAAGATAAACTTACACAAATCAAAGCTTTTCAATATATAACCAACCAAAATCCAGCAGAAACTGAGATGTTTTTTAAATTAATTCTACAATTATAACATTTTTGACAGTACATATGCATAGGTAATTTTTTTACAACATTATCCCTTGTACTCCCTTCTATTCCAAATTTTTTCCCCTCCTTCCCTCCACCTCCTCCCCTAGATGGCAGGCATTCCCATACATATTAAATATGTTATAGTATATCCTAGGTACAATATATATGTGCAGAACCGAATTTTTTTGTTGTTGTTGTTGCAAAGGAAGAATTGGATTAGGAAGGTAAAAATAATCTGGGGAGAAAAACAAAAAATGCTGACAGTTTACACTCATTTCCCAGTGTTCCTTTTCTGGGTGTAGCTAATTCTGTCCATCATTGATCAATTGGAATTAGATTAGCTCTTCTCTATGTTGAAGATATCCACTTCCATCAGAATACATCCTCATACAGTATCATTGTTGAAGTGTATAATGATCTCCTAGTTCTGCTCGTTTCACTCAGCATCAGTTCATGTAAGTCTCTCTGTATTCATCCTGTTGGTTATTTCTTACAGAACAATAATATTCCATAACATTCATATACCATAGTTTACCTAACCATTCTCCAATTGATGGCATCCATTCATTTTCCAGTTTCTAGCCACTACAAAAAGGGCTGCCACAAACATTTTGGCATATACAGGTCCCTTTCCCTTTAGTATTTCCTTGGGATCTAAGCCCAGTAGTAGCACTGCTGGATCAAGGGTATGCACATTTTGATAACTTTTTGGGCATAATTCCAGATTGCTCTCCAGAATGGTTGGACTCTTTCACAACTCCACCAATAATGCATCAGTATCCCAGTTTTTCCACATCCCCTCCGACATTCATCATTATTTGTTCCTGTCATCATTAGCCAATCTGACAGGTGTATAGTGGTATCTCAGAGTTGACTTAATTTGCATTTCTCTGATCAATAGTGATTTGGAACACTCTTTCATATGAATGGAAATAGTTTCAATTTCATCATCTGAGAATTGTGTGTTCTTTGACCATTTATCAATTGGAGAATGGCTTGATTTCTTATAGAGTAGAGTCAATTTTCTGTATATTTTGGAGATGAAGCCTTTATCAGAGCCTTTAACTGTAAAAATGTTTTCCCAATTTGTTACTTCCCTTCTAATCTTGTTTGCATTAGTTTTGTTTGTACAAAAGCTTTTTAATTTGATGTAATCAAAATTTTCTATTTTGTGGTCAATAATGATCTCTAGTTCTTCTTTGGTCACAAATTCCTTCCTCCTCCACAAGTCTGAGAGGTAAATTATCCTATGTTCCTCTAATTTATTTATGATCTCGTTCTTTATGCCTAAATCATGGACCCATTTTGATCTTATCTTAGTATGTGGTGTTATATGTGAGTCCATGCCTAGTTTCTGCCATACTAATTTCCAGTTTTCCCAGCAGTTTTTGTCAAATAATGAATTCTTATCTCAGAAGTTGGGATCTTTGGGTTTGTCAAACACTAGATTGCTATTTTTATTCACTATCTTGCCCTGTGAACCTAACCTATTCCACTGATCAACTAGTCTATTTCTTAGCCAATACCAAATGGTTTTGGTGACTGCTGGTTTATAACATAGTTCTAGATCACGTACAGCTAGGCCACCTTCATTTGACTTTTTTTTTTCATTACTTCCCTTGAAATTCTCAACCTTTTGTTCTTCCATATGAATTTTGTTGTTATTTTTTCTAGGTCATTAAAATAGATTCTTGGGAGTCTGATTGGTATAGCACTAAATAAATAGATTAGTTTAGGGAATATTGTCATCTTGATTATATTTGCTCGGCCTATCCAAGAACACTTAATGTCTTTCCAACTATTTAAATCTGACTTTATTATTGTGGCAAGTGTTTTGTAATTTTGCTCATATAATTCCTAACTTTCCTTTGGTAGATATATTCCCAAATATTTTATACTATTGACCATTATTTTGAATGGAATTTCTCTTTGTATCTCTTGCTGTTGGATTGTGTTGGTAATGTATAAAAATGCTGAGGATTTATGTGGATTTATTTTGTATCCTGCAACTTTGCTAAAATTCTGAATTATTTCTAATAAATTTTTAGCAGAGTCTTTGGGATTCTCTAAGTATACCATCATGTCATCTGCAAAGAATGATAGTTTGATTTCCTCATTACTTACTCTAATTCCTTGAATCTCTTTCTCAGCTCTTATTGCTGAGGCTAGCGTTTCTAGTACTATATTGAATAGTAATGGTGACAGTGGGCAACCTTGTTTCACTCCTGATCTTACTGGGAAAGGTTCCAGTTTATTACCATTACATATGATGTTTACTGACGGTTTTAAATATATGCTCCTTATTATTTTAAGAAATAGTCCATTTATTCCTATACTCTCAAGTGTTTTTAGTAGGAATGGATGTTGGATTTTATCAAATGCTTTTTCTGCATCTATTGAGATGATCATAAGGTTTTTGTTAATTTGGTTATTGATATAGTCGATTATGCTAATAGTTTTCCTAATATTGAACCAGCCCTGCATTCCTGGTATAAATCCCACTTGGTCATAGTGTATTATCCTGGGGATGATTTTCTGTAGTCTTTTTGCTAATATTTTATTTAAGATTTTAGCATCAATATTCATTAGGGAGATTGGTCTATAATTTTCTTTCTCAGTTTTCAGCCTACTTGGTTTAGGTATCAGTACCATGTCTGTGTCATAAAAGGAATTTGGTAGGACTCCTTCAATCCCTATTTTTTCAAATAGTTTATATAGCATTGGAGTTAGTTGTTTTTTAAATGTTTGGTAGAATTCACATGTAAATCCATCTGGTCCTGAGGATTTTTTCTTAGGGAGTTCGTTAGTTTTCTTAGGAGTTGGTTAATAGCTTGTTCTATTTCTTTTTCTGAAATGGGACTATTTAGACTATTTACTTCTTCCTCTGTTAATCTGGGAAAGCTATATTTTTGAAGGTATTCTTCCATTTCATTTAAGTTATCGAATTTATTGGCATAAAGTTGAGCAAAGTAGCTCCTAACTATTGTTCTAATTTCCTCTTCATTAGTGGTGAGTTCTCCCTTTTTATTTTTAAGACTAATAATTTGCTTTTCCTCTTTCCTTTTTTTAATCAGATTTACTAAGGGTTTGTCTAATTTGTTGGTTTTTTCATAGAACCAAATCAGTTTTATTAATTCATTCAATAGTTTTTTTTTTACTTTCAATTTTATTAATCTCACCTTTTATTTTTAGAATTTCAAGTTTCGTGTTTGTCTGGAGGCTTTTAATTTGATCCTTTTTTAGCATTTTTAATTGTAAGCCCAATTTGTTGACCTTCTCTTTCTCTATTTTATGCAAGTGGGCCTCTAGAGATATAAAACTTCCCCTTATTACTGCTTTGGCTATATCCCACACATTTTGGTATGATGTCTCATTATTGTCATTTTCTTGGGTGAAGTTATTACTTATGTCTATCATTTGCTGTTTCACCCAATCATTCTTTAGTATAAGATTATTTAGTTTCCAATTTTTTTTGTCTATTTTTCCCTAGCTTTTTATTAAATGTAATTTTCATTGCATTATGGTCTGAAAAGGATGCATTTACTATTTCTGTCTTACTGCTTTTGATTTTGAGGTTTTATATCCTAGTATATGATCAATTTTTGTATAGGTTCCATGAACTGCTGAGAAGAAAGTGTACTCCTTTATGTCTCCATTTAGCTTTTGCCAAAGATCTATCATATCAAACTTTTCTAGTATTCTATTTACCTCTTTGACTTCTTTCTTATTTATTTTGTCGTTTGATTTATCTAATTCTGAGAGTGCAAGGTTGAGATCTCCCACTATTATAGTTTTACTGTTTATTTCTTTTTGCAGCTCTCTTAATTTCTCTTTTAAGAATTTAGATGCTGCATCACTTGGTGTGTATATGTTTAATATTGATACTGCTTCATTATCTATGCTACCCTTTAGCAGGATATAATGCTCTTCCTTATCTCTTTTAATTAGATCAGTTTTTGTTTTTGCTTGATCTGAGATGAGGATGGCTACCTCTGCTTTTTTGGCTTCACCTGAAGCATAATAGATTCTGCTCCACCCTTCTACTTTTATTTTGAATGTATCACCCTGTTTCAGGTGTGCTTCCTGTAAACAACATATAGTAGGATTCTGGCTTTTAATCCAGTCTGCTAACTGCTTCCTCTTTATGAGGGAGTTTACCCCATTCATATTTATGGTTAGAATGACTAATTCTATATTGCTTGCCATCCTGTTAACCCCTGCTTATGCTTTTCTCCTTTCCTTCCCTCTTACCCCCCACCCAGTATTAAACTTGTAAACACCCCTTGCTTTTCACAGCCCTCCCTTTTTAGTATCCCTCCCCCACCTTAAAGTTCTTATTCCTATTTTACCCCTTTTTCTCACAATTTCTGTATTGCCTTCCCCTTAGCTTACTCCTTCCCTCTCACTTTTCAATGAAGTGGAAGAAGTTTCACCATAAATCGAACATGTCTATTGATACACAATATGTTCATCTCCCTCCTTTCTTTCTCTCAGATATAATAGGTTACCTTTGCCTCTTCATGAGATGTAGTACCACCACTTTACCCTTTTTTATGATATAATTTCCTTTCCACCTCTAGTTTCTAGGACAAATTATACATGTGTTCTTTACATATCTTTATGGCAGAAATATAGTTCTCAATATTTCTTTTTACCTTTTTAGAAATCTCTTGAGTTCTGTATTTGAAGATCAAACATTTTGTGTAGGTCTGGTTTTTTCCATCAAGAATAGTTGGAATTCATTTATTTCGTTAAATGTCCATCTTCCCTGGAAACGGATGCTCATTTTTGCTGGGTAAGTTATTCTTGCCTGCATACCAAGTTCCTTAGCCTTTTGGAATATCATGTTCCAGGCCCTTTGGACGCTGCTAGATCCTGGGTTATCCTTATTGTGGCTCCTCCATTTCTGAATTGCTTTTTTCTAGCATCTTCCAATATTCGTCTGCTGGTTCTTGAACTTGGCCAATATATTTCTTGGCGTTTTGATTTTAGGGTCCCTTTCAGTAGGTGATCGATGAATTTTTTCAATGTCTATTTTACCCTCTGTTTCCAAAACGTCTGGACAGTTCTCTTTGATAATTTCCTGGAAAATAGTGTCCAGGCTCTATTTTTCCTCACATTTTTCAGGGAGTCCGATTATTCTCAAATTGTCTCTCCTGGATCTGTTTTCCAGGTCTGTTGTCTTTCCAATAAGGTACTTTACATTCTTTTCAATTGTTTCATTTTTATCGTTTTGCTTGACTACTTGTTGGTTTCTCCTTGAGTCATTCATTTCTATTTGTCCTATTCTAATTTTCAATGATGTATTTTCTTCACTCACTTTTTTTTTTTTTTATCTTTTTGCAATTGTCCAATTGAGTTTTTATCTTCTATGGAATTTTTTTTTTACATTTCATCAATTTTATTTTTAGAGATCTCTTTTCTTTTTCCAGCTCACATTTCTCAATGATTTGATCTCTTTCTCCACTCTGTCTTTAAATGCGTGGAATGACTTCTCCAGACTCTCTTGCCAAGCTTCCCTTTTTTTCCCTCATTTCTCTTCTATTTCTCTTGTGAGAGCCTTTTTGATTTCCTTTATGAGAGTCTTATGTATTGAGGAGCAGATCATATATCCCTTAGGAGATTCCTCTGGAGACAATCTGCTTTTAGTCTCATTGTTTGAAGTCTGCTCTCTCTCCATACAGAAGCTGTCAATAGTTAGAGCCCTTTTAAATTTTTTTTCCATTTTGTCAGAGCAGGAATTGAAGAAAACAAATTGACAAGAGAAACAATTGCTCTGTTTTTTGGGGGGATGGGGCTGGATGGTGTTACCAGGCTTACTCTACAGACTGCAGGAGACAGCAGCGAGGCACCAACAGGATAGCAATGGCTGTGCTGCGTCTGTGCTCTGAGGCTCTAAGAACGCACTGAGTAATAAATTGGGCAAATATTTTTAAAGTTAAAGGTTCTGATAAAGGTCTCATTTCCAAAATATATAGAGAACTGACCCTAATTTATAAGAAATCAAGCCATTCTCCAGTTGATAAATGGTCAAAGGATATGAACAGACAATTCTCAGATGATGAAATTGAAACTATATCCACTCATATGACAGTGTTCCAAATCACTTCTGATCAGAGAATTGCAAATTAAGACAACTCTGAGATACCACTATACACCTGTCAGATTGGCTAAGATGACAGGAACAAATAATGATGAATGTTGGAGGGGATGTGGGAAAACTGGAACACTAATACATTGTTGGTGGAGTTGTGAAAGAATCCGGCCATTCTGGAGAGCAATTTGGAACTGTGCCCAAAAAGTTATCAAACTATGCATACCCTTTGATCCAGCATTGCTGCTACTGGGCTTATATCCCAAAGAAATACTAATGAGGGGAAAGGGACCTGTATGTGCTAAAATGTTTGTGGCAGCTCTTTTCATAGTGGCTAGAAACTGGAAGATGAATGGATGTCCATCAATTGGAGAATGGTTGGGTAAATTATAGTATATGAAGGTTATGGAATATTATTGCTCTGTAAGAAATGACTAGCAGGATGAATTCAGAAAGATTTGGAGAGACTTACATGAACTGATGCTGAGTGAAATGAGCAGAACCAGAAGATCACTATACACTTCAACAACAATACTGTATGAGGATGTATTCTGATGGAAGTGGATATCTTCAACATAAAGAAGATCCAACTCACTTCCAGTTGATCAATGATGGACAGAAACAACTACACCCAGAGAAGGAACACTGGGGATTGAATGTAAATTGTTAGCACTACTGTCTATCTACCCAGGTTACTTATACCTTCGGAATCCAATACTTAACGTGCAACAAGAAAATTGGATTTACACACATATATTGTATCTAGGTTATACTGTAACACATGTAAAATGTATGGGATTGCCTGTCATCTAGGGGAGGGAGTAGAGGGAGGGAGGGGAAAATTTGGAAAAATGAATACAAGGGATAAGGTAAAAAAAAAATTACTCATGCATATATACTGTCAAAAAATTTATAATTATATAAAATTAATTAAGAAAATAAAATTAAAAAAAAAAAAAAAAAAAAGAACACAATGAGTCACTCCAGGTGGGGGTGAGGGTGGCCTGGTCCCGAGTGATGATAGCTTTCCTGGGTTTTATTCTTCACCTTAGGTGTTTACACCCTCTCTATGCTGATCCTGGCTTGCTGCCAAGACGGAACATCCACATTGGAATAAAAGTCTTTTTGCAGAAGTGGAAGAGATCGCACCTCTCCCCACTCTGGTCTGAGCTGTGTGAGCTGCCTGCCTAGCTCTTGTTGTCTGCCCTCAGGCTGCGCCCAATCTGTCCATCCCCTCCCCCGAGCACACACAGACCTTCTCTGGCGAATTTCAAGGATGTCTTCTGTTGGTGATTATTTGTGGGTTTCTTTTCCGGTCAACCATTAATTCTGAGGCTTGTCATGAAGTAAGTCCTGAGAGAAAACGTGGAGCTCAAGCAACTGTCTGCCTCCATGCCACCATCTTGGCGGGAAGTCATAGAAACTGAGATTTTAAAAAATAACTACAATAGGGATAAAATATTTGTGAGTCTTCCTATCAATACACATAGAATAATATAAATAAAATTGCAAAACACTTTACAAAAAAAATAAAATCAAATAATTGGAGAAATATTGTTTCTAGCTAGTCTATACCAATAAAGCAAAAGATGACAATATAATCTAAATTAATTAATTTAATCAGTGTCATACTTATTAAATTATCAAAGTACAGAGCTCAAAAAGAGAAAGCCAAAATCCATCTGAAATACACATAAAAGATTAAGAATCGCAAGAGAAATATTGGAGAAAAAAAAGCAGGCAGAAAGTAAACCTAATGATATTAGACCATCAACTACATTACAAAGCAATAGTGATCAAAAATATTTGGCTTTGATGTAAAAAAAAATACAAAAATTGATCAGTGGGAGAGATCAGATAAACAAAGTACAAAAGTAAACAGATAGAAGTTTGGTAAGAACAAACATTCCCAACTACTCAAGTGACAACTTACTATTTGCAAATAAAATTTGGAAAAATAAGAAAAGAGTTTGGCAGAAATATATTTTAGACCACAATCTCACATCACATGCAATAACAAATTCCAAATAAATATATGACCTAAATGTAAAAGGTCATATCATTAACAGATTAGAAAAGCAGAAAAATGATTTCATCTTTCCCAGCTATGGATAGAGGAAAAATTCTTGACCAAGCAAGGAACAGAGGGGACTACGAAATATTAAATAATCAACTTTTATTACATAAAATTGAAAAGCTTCTACACAACCAAGATAATTACATATTATAAATATAATTATATAGTAAATATTTTTTAAAACTTTGCACAAAGTCTTCTGATAAAGGCCTGATATTCAAATTATATAGAGCAGATCTTAAACTTTAGCTACTCATAATCCTTTTTCACTCAAGAAATTTTTACATGATCTGGGGTATACAGGTGTACAAAATAAGTTCATAAATCAAACATTTACTGATAACAAAGCATAATTTTCCTACTCCCACATCCAATTATGAGACCCTATATGAGATCAATACCCACAGTTTAAGAAGCTGGGATCTACAATGATGGACAGAAATAACTACAAGCAGAGAAGGAACACTGGGAAGTGAATGTAAATTGTTAGCACTACTGTCTATCTACCCAGGTTACTTATACCTTCAGAATCTAATACTTAATGTGCAACAAGAAAATGGTATTTACACACATATATTGTATCTGGGTTATACTGTAACACATGTAAAATGTATGGGATTGCCTGTCATCTAGGGGAAGGAGTAGAGGGAGGGAGGGGAAAATTTGGAAAAATGAATACAAGGGATAATGTTATAAAAAAAATTACTCATGCATATATACTGTGGGGAAAAATTCTAAATAAAAAAAAAAAGAAGCTGGGATCTAGAGCACAGATTCAAATAAATATAATAGAAGCAAGCGACATTCTTCAATAGTTAAGATAGTACAAGATATAAATAAGCATATCTTAAAGGAAGAAAATCAAGCTATCAATGGCCTAGATCATTAATGACAATAGCTATATATATATATATAAAACTAATATAGGTAATAACTTCAAAATATACACTAAAATAAACCTTATATTCTATTTAAAATCCATCAGATTGGCAAGGATGACAAAAAAAAGATGCCAAATCACTGTTAATAGAACTGAGAATAGGCTCAACATTCTGGAAAATAATTTGGAATTATACCCAAAAAGTCATTAAATACTGTGCATACACTTTGACTCAGTCATACTATTACCAGGATGATATTCTAAAGAGAATAAAGGCAAAAGGAAAATACTCTTATGCACAAAATTAAAAATTAAATGTGTATTCATCAATTAGAGAACGGTGAAAAAAATTTATCCATGAATTTAACAGAATTTTTTATTAAAAGAAATGATAAAGGGCATGAATTAAGAGAAAATTAAGTCCCATGAAATGACACAGAATAAAGTGAGCAGAACCAGGAGAATAATTTGATACAATGTAATAATACTACATTGTAAAGAAAAAAAAATTAAAGACTTACAAATCAGTGTAATGATCAGTACAATGAACAGTTATGATTCTGAAGGACAGATAATGAAGCTAGTTACACATTTTCTGAGAAAGAGGTGGTGGTCCCCAGGTACCAAATGATATGTGCATTTTCAGATAAGATCAATAAGTATAATTGTTTTGCTTGCTTATGCATATTTGGCAAAAGGAGAATTTTTTGAAAATTTAGGAAATTGGATGAGGAAAAAAGAAAATCATATTTATCAAAAATAGAATAAAAATGTAAGTTAGATTCTGGTGATTATTGAATTAATGTAAAAGAAATATATTTTTTCAGTTTTATATGTTACCTTTACTAAAAGATCATGTAATAGGAAGTCATGAAATCCTCTAAAACACATCTGGAAAAGCAGTGATATTAAATATACACTTTAATGATCCCAATGCAATTTTAAAAAAATAGAATGAATAAGAAATGATTCAAATTAAAATGGAAACTAAATAACAATACTAAAGATGTATCATCCAAAGGGAAAAAATCAGAGAAACAATAGATAATTTCATGAAAGAAAATTACAGTAATGAAATATCATACCAAAACTTTTGGGTTGTGGCCAAAACAACCAATAGGGAAAAATTTATATTTCTCTAAATACTTTTATAAGAAAAAAAAAGTATATGTTGGCATTGATCATTTGGGCATAGAACAACAACAAAAAATCCTAGAAAAATAATAAATCAAAATATACTAAGGACAAAAATAGAAATTCTGAAAATTATAGAAGAGATAAAATTGGAAAAATAGAATTTGGCATTGTGGGGAAAAGTTAACAAAATAGATGGATGTTATAAAATAGAAAATCAGATTGACCATATCAAAAATGAAAAAAGGAGAATGCACAACAAATGTTGAAGGAACAGAGTAAATTATTATAAATTATTTTTTTACAATTATTTGCAAGCAAATATGACAACTTAAGTGAGATGGGTGAATATTCATAAAAATAAAAAATAAGCAAATTAGAAAGAATAAAAAATAAATAATTTAAATACCCAGTCTCAAAAAAAGAAATCAAATAAGCCATTATTCCTCCCCAAGAAAACAAGGAATGTATACATTTATAAATGAATTTTGTCAAACACTCAATGAACACTTACTTCCAATATTACAAATATAATTTCAAAAATATAAGAAGTGATCAAACAAAATTCCTTGTACATAAAATAATATAGTCTTGGGATCTAAACAGAAAAATATAGAAATACAAAACAATTTCCTTGATGTTATTTGAAAAAGAATATAAAAGCAAAAGCAACATATTTAAAATATTATACACTATGATAAAGTTGGATCTAGAGTAGGAATGAAGAGTTATTTTAATAGTAGGAAAAGTATAAACACAATAGATCATATTAATAACAAAAATATACAATCACATTATATCAATAGATACAGAAAATTTTCAAATAAATTTCCAATTTATATTAAAAAGCATGGGAATAAATGGAACTTTCCTTCATATGCTTAACAGTATTTAGCATTTTCTGCAATGGAGAAATGCTAAGAGCTTTTTCTTTTCTTTTCTTTTAAGAGTTTTTCAATAAAGCAAACATGTCTATTGTCACTGCAAATACTTAATATAACTATAGAAATAAGATAAAAATAAATTGATAGAATAAGCATAGACAAAGAAATCAAAATGATCAATAATTTTTCAGATGATGATAAAAGTATTTAGAGAACCCTAAAGATTCAACTAAAATTAATTGAAAAAATTGCATAGTAAAGTAGCAGTATATTCCAGATAAGTTCTCTTAATTCTCACCACTACTGGAGATTGGATCCCTTTAGGGTGGCTATAGCATTCCACCTTGGGGTGTTAGGCAACCTTAAGTGTTTGAAGATTATTCCTAATGCTATATAGATCATGAACCTACCCTTTCCTTACCACTGTCAGTATCAGTTGATTTCAATTACTCAGTGAAATTTATTTAACTTTTAGAAATTGGAATATTGCTATAGTGATTTAGTAAAAGTAGTTGGTACAAAAAATTCCCCCAAAGTCTGATACCCTCTCTCATTAGTACATACAGCCTAAGAGAAAATGGATTCAAACTGAGCGCACATATAGCAAAATAGTAATTTGTAGCTCTTGGAAGTCCTTTCTCCTTTTTTTTTTTTTTTTTTTTTTTTGGTAAATTGGGTTCTTAATTCCCTTTAGTGTAGTTTATTTACTTAAATCTTCATAGAATCTTGAAGTTATCTTTCCTCACTGTTTCTAGTTTGCCCTCCCATTGCAAATACTATATTAACTGTTTTAGGGATGTTATTAGGAATAGGATGTCCATATGAATGATCCTCTGACGCTCCACAATTCACAAGATCCTCTTCTAATTGAAAAGGGGCAGGAAGAGATCAAAATGCTGTCCTTTCCCCTTCCTCCAATTAATTTTTTCTCAAGGTTTAGTATAACAGCTTCTACCACTAACTTCCAGACACCCAAATCTCCAAATCCAATTTGTATAATCACCACAGATTATGATCAAGTTCCTCAGACAATTCTAACATACTTCCTATGTAGCATCATTTCATTTCATGGCTTTCATTATTATTTGATTTAATGGCTTTCCAGAACTTCTAAATTGATTCGGTATTTTTTATATTTAGTCCAAAGTCTATGATTGATAAGGTGAACAATGTTCCCATATGAGAAAAGTTTTTGTTGTTCATTCAGTTATGTTCAACATTTTGTGACCCCATGGAGTCACACCCTTCTGTCCTCCATTATCTCTGAAAATCTGTTTGTTGCTTCCATGACACTATATCCATTTCACTCTTTGCCATCCCCTTCTCCTTTTTAGCCTTCATATTTCCCAACATCAGTCTTTTCAAAATAAGTCTTGTCTTCTCATTATATGACCAAAATATTTAAGTTTCAGTTTCAGTATTTGACCTTTTAATTAAAAGTCTGAATTAATTTCTTTAAGTATTAATTGATTTGATCTCCTTGCAGTCCAAGACTCTCAAAAGTCTTCTCCAGGACCACAATTCAAAAGTTTCAATTATTCAATGCTCAGTTTTTCTTATAAAGTCCAGCTCTCACAGCCATACATTGGTACTTGAAAAATCATAGCTTTGACTAAATATACCTTTGTCAACAAGGGGATGTTTCTGCTTTTTAGTATGCTGTCCATTGCTTTCCTTCCAAGGACCAAGATAAAGCTACCGGGATCAAAAAAAGTGTGTTGATCAATTCACTCCCTCCTATCCTTACAATATCCCCTCACTTTTAATATTTGCTGTCCTCAGAAATACAATATCCTTTTTTGAATATCTTCCCTAGTGTTTTGTACTAATGAGTCTTCAGAAAGGTCTGTGACAGTTCTTAATCAAATCTAGTAATTAGCATTTCCTTCCATATTTCTAAATAAATACACAATTTAGCAAATATCCTTTTACAAAGTTCTAATAAGTTAGAAATCTGTCTTGATGCTTGCAAAAATCCCTCCTCAACCTTCAAAAATCAATAAAGATAGGGGGGAAAAGAAATGAAACCTTTCTTCCTTCTCAAAGGGAAAGCCTGATCCTTTAAAGATTTGATACCACACCAATTAAATTATCTAGTTCAACTAGTATGACCCTGAATCTGTAAAATAATTTAAGTTATATTGTCATTTTTATTTTATTATTCTTCCCTGAAACCAATGCTAGTTTTGTTGTAATTTTTGATACCCCACTAAGCCCAGCATAGAGAAGCAAAGCTTATTAGCCTCACTATAGCAATGGAAACAGTGTTGCTATATAAGCACCAAGATAAATTGGCTTGGTTTCTCATCTTAACATTGAGGAAGTGACTTTCAGTCAACCCCAGGGACCCACATGCTCAGGGAACTCTGAAAGAAACCAAGCTTTCCTTTTGTGAGGGAGGAACAAAGTCTGGTCAAGAATTTCAAGGGAAATAATGAAACAAATAAAGAGATCCTAGAAGTGCTAGGTATTGGTTCAGAGAAATTATCAAAAAGAAGTCTTAATTTCATATCTCATGTCACAGGGAAGGCACAAAGTTGCAATAATTAGTAATGGGAAGTGTTGGAGGAAAGGAGAGAAAGAAACTGAGTTATTTTTATTTCTATAAGAAGCAAAAGTGGACTGTGTATCTAGGGAAAAAAAAGGAACACTGAAGAATAAATAATGGATAATAATTCAATATAACTTGGTTTGGACCCTAGCCAAAAAAACCTGGAGAAATTCTGTTTAACTTTTTTTTTTTTTTTTTCACAGAACCATCTTTTTTAATCTAAAAAAAAAAAATTAGCCCACAAATCAATAGGGTGAATGCAAATTAGTGAATTTCTTCTTATTAGAGGTATTCAAATAAACTAAGTATTTCTTGTCACCTATCACAAAAGTTTATTACTTATAAAAGATGGTTTCAAATTCATCAACAAGGATCTTGGAATGAATGACTTCTAAGGTACCTTGAAGCTTCCTAATAGAATGGCCAAGGATATGAACAAACAATTCTCAAAATACGAATTTTCAACTCATAGCAACCATTAAGAAGGTTGCTCCAAATCACTAATAATCACAAACTATAATGATTGTAAATTTTTACTTCATACCATGCAAAATGATGACAAAACATAGTAATAGTCTATGGAATAGAGAAGCTGCAAGAAGATAGATACACTAATGTATTGTTGGCAGCAATGTTAATTGTTCCAATCATAAAAAAGGAAAGCAATTTTAAATAATTATTTTTAAAAAGTGATTAAAATTTCTATAATTTCTGACCCAGATATTCCACTATTAGGCATATACTCCAAAAAGGTTAAAACAGAAAGAAAGGTCCCATATATACTAAAAATCGTTTAAACAGAACTTTCATAGTAGCAAAGAACTTGAAACAAGGCAGGTGCTTATCAGTTGGGAATGGCTAAATAAGTTTTGATACATGAAAATTAATGGAAAAATACTGCACTGTAAGGAAAGATAACATTTGTAAATCTGCATTGTGAGAAGTTATCCTGGTTAACTTTCTCAATTAATAAGAAAATGAATGGAGGCAATGAATTCACAATACACAAACATTACCATAAGAACACACAATCAGAAGGGCAGAGTTACCTTTTGTTAAAACCTTGGAGAAGATGTTTATAGAGTAAGGAAAGGTAATAAGCATTTGTTAAGTACCTACTTTGTGCCAGACACCATGTTAAATATTCTACAAATATTATCTCATTTGATCATCACTACAATCCTGGGAGGTAGGTGTTAGAGGCAGGTTGGATGTACTCTTGAAGGGAAAGTGTCAATGGCATTGCAAAAGTTGAAATCTGTAGAACTGATATTGAGAAAAGAAGCGTAATTCTCAGAGGACCTAGGTTTGAATTGCACAGACTTCAAGACAGCAAAAACCATAGTTAATCTATCTCTTGAGAAGTTCTATTGACATTTTTTGACCAGTGTCAAGGTAGATATTGCTTGCCAGAGAGGGCATCATTAGCCAACTATGAATTTAGTATATATTATATGACAGGGAAGATTAATGTGGATACAGATGCTCTGTTTTGAAAATCTCATGACACCAAAGAAAGGAATATGGGCTATATGTGACACTTGGGGAGCTGGACAAATGGAAGGCCAGGTGAGAATACAGGATTCTCAATAAGCAATGTACTAGCAACATATGTGAACATTATTTCATTCATTCTCTGTTGTTCATAGTTGATGGATGGCAAGAGCAGACAGATGGGGAGAGACTGGGAAAAAAATGACAGCAAGCCAAAAACAAAGCAATAAAGGCTTGAGGCTAAAGTCCTTAACTTCTGGTCCCCTTGACGGCACCTACTGATGAGACAATGGCAACAGGTAAAACTGTGTAAAGAAGTATTAGGCTGAACTAATATTTGTCCCAAACACAGAACCTGCAAATAGTTAGTGTTACTATGTATGGTTCTCTGGAAGCAAAATCCTTTGATGACTTTGGACATAGGAGTCAAGCTAGAACCCTAGATCTAGTAAGTTATTTTACTGGCATAGAAAGTCTGTGGATCTCAATAAGTATGAGACTTGATCTTGTTGAGTGTAAAGAAATGTTACTTTCAAACTTGTGCCGCATATCTGTGTAACTTGTATTCACTTCTTTAAGGTAGATTTATACCCAAATTCATAGAGATTTTGCACTTAGAAAGGTTATTTGTGAAATGGCTTGTGCTTATGCCCCCACTTAAGGAGAAAAACTCTCTAACAATAGCCTGGAATTGATCCCGTATGGCTCATCTTATACCCTCCTGTAGCAAAGGAATGCCTAGCAACAGAAATAACAGAGTTGAACACGGGTGTTTATGAGAAATAATATAAATTTTGACAAATATATTCTTTATCAGGATAAGTTTAAAATAAACACTATCAGAAATAGGGTAGCATTATTCTTTTTTTCCAACGGCTTATTTCTCTCCTTACTCCTACTCCTGAGTGAGCTATTGCCATACCCCCACCAAAAAAACCCAAAAAACACATCTAAAAATCATTCATAGTCACACACCCCTCCCAGACTATCCATTTAGATGGAAGTCATCTCTCATGTTCTTACAGAAAGAAACTGCAGATGTGGCTGGCACATCTACTGTTCTAGATTGGGGCAGTCATGGGACAAACTTTGCCTTCTTCCTTTTTTCTCTTCATTCTTCTATAGTCTAGAACAGTCACGTGTTAACTCTGCTGATATTGTTTTACTCTCAGTGTCCCTAAGATGACTGGCAATGTGTTGTTTAAATGCCTTTGAAGATGGTAAGATGCAATTCTAGACATTTTGATGCTTATCAAAGCTGATTATTGTTTAGTTCAGAGCTTCTTAAACTTATTTTATTCACAAACACTTTTTGCCTGAGAAGTTTTTATGTGGCCCCAGGTATATAGGTATATAACATGGGTATACAAATCAACATTTATAAAAAACAAATCATAATTTTGTGACCCCCATATTCAGTTACAAGAACCCCAAATCCTATATTCCTTGCTGTAGTCACATATTCCCTTCCCCCTACTTCAAGAGCTGATCTCCTTAGATTCCTCTCTTCCCCAAATGGGATGAGCTACAAATCTCAGAGAGTTTTGTGGCCATGGGGTTTGTTACACTTGAAGAACATGAGCATTTACAAACCTCTGGAACTTTTTGGCAATGCCTTTCACTCTCTAGAAGGAAATAGTAAGAACATAACCCACATTTGGATGGTGACTGATGAGTTCGTATGACTTGAGTATCAGATACTTTCCATGGTCATTAAAGTATTGTCTGGGAAGTTTGCTCAGTATATAGATTTCCTGCCAGGATCTAATCAGAGACTTTGAAAGCACACTACTTAAAGAGATGTTAGATTTTACTAGAGCCAACTCAGTGGATAGAACGCTGGACCTGAAATCAGGAAGACCTGAATTCAAATCCAACTTAAGACACATACTAGCTATATGATCCTGGTCATTTCACTTATCCTCTATTTACCTTAATCCATTGGAAAAGGAAATGGTAAATCACTTAATATGTTTGCCAAGAAAACCCTGTGTATGGTATGGTAACAAAGAGTCAGACATGACTCAATCAACTAAACCTCAGCTTCTTAAAATGTGGGTAGTAACCCTATTTGGCTTCTTGAAAATGAATATGGGTATCACAAAATTATGATTCATTTTGAGTAAATGGTTGATTTGAATAACTATTTATATACCTGGGATAATGTAAAAATTTCTCAGACAAAAAGAGTTGCAAGTGTGAAAAGTTTAAGAAATCCTAAACTAAACAACAACAAGAAGCTTTGACTGGCACTAAAATGTCTAGAACTACATCTTACCCTTCTCAAAGAGACTCACAGTCTGAGCATTTAAACAACACATTGCCAGTCATCTTAGGGACACTGAGATCAAAACAACAATGTCAGGAGAGTTAATGTGTGACAATCCTAGAACATTTGTTTATCATTATCAGAATAACACCTCAGATTTTACACTATACCTGCTCATATGCAGATAAGAATTACATCTTCTATTGAATTGTGTTTTTTGTGGGATTTTATGGTATCTTTTTTTTTGTGGGGGATCTTTGAGGATGGAGAGATTACTTTCAAACTTAGTATATCTCTCCACCAAAAGATAAGCTGAAATAAATTATCCAACCCAGCTATAATTTCAGTTCAGAACAGACCTAACAGAAACAAATGACTGTATGATTTTTGAGTTTGTATGCAACATCTTGAGCAAAAGACAAGAGTTTATGAGACACATCAGTTAACTATACCTAGTTGCTATGAGACTGGGCAAATTGCCCATTTAAAGAATAGCTTCAAAAACTGAGGGTGGAGGTAGGGGCATAATGACAATTCTCCACAAACACATACTATGGGTAATTTGGTTGGATTCCCCAATGAATGAGAAGAGACTGATGACTATTTACCTTAGCAGACTATAAGCAAAAAAGGCCAACTAAGAGTTAGACAATTGATCAGAAATAAATATTTCAAGCAAAAAAAAAAAAAAAGACTAAGTGTACTGTAACTCAACAACCAGTTTAAACAGGGAGAGAAGACTGAATATAGAGAAAAGTATTAGGTCTTTTGCTTAGAATCCACTCTAGTGAGTCTCTATCAGTCTCCTAAGGAATAAAGAAACTCCTAGAACTTCATCTATAATGATTTCTAGAGTAGAGAGACATCCCAAAGAGTATTCTGATAGACTACCTATAGGCTCTACAAATTCAGGATTAAGAATGTAAGGTTATATTTCTGATGAGGACATTGATGAGTGCATATGATCAGCTGATTCAAGTTTAGGAGCAGACAGATCTGAAGAAGAGGTGACTAGCATTGGCTCACTGGTAGATGGTCCCAATGCCTGGGATGCCAAATCACAGGAAATTAGGTCTATCTGACTTGTGCCAAACCAATTATGATGTTACAAGGAAAATTACAAAAAGTGGCTACATGTATATACAGACAAATAACATAAACTGTATTTTGTATGTAATTGATTTACATTTAATTGATGCAAATAGTTAATTTTTATATATTGGGCATCATAGCCACTTTTTTATTTGAATAAATACTGCTTTTTATGTATGTTCTATTATTATGTGGACCTCATGAGATTTTACTCACATTGCTTTGTGTTATTAATTATGCATATTTGTTTAAAGGGATACTCATATACTATTGTGACATGTGCATGTAATATGATCTGCATGTCCTGTATTATTAAAATCCTCAAACCATAGACCCCAAACTAGGAATCTTTTTCCTTTTTAGAAGCAGTTAAGGCACTGGGACCAGAGTCAGGGAAAGTTCAAATTCAGCTTTAGAAAGTTACTGTATGAAGCTGGGCAAGTCACTTGCCCCTTCTGTCTGTCTCAGTGTCCTCAATTTTAACATGAGAAATATTTGTAAGGCTTAGGATAGTATCTGACACATAGTAGCTAGTTAACAAATGAATGTTTCCTTCTTTTTTTTTTTTTTCCTTTAGATTGTCCCTTGAAAGCCTGGAGCCCTTTCTCTGTTCACTGGGAAATTGTGTTTACCTTTCTTTTTAATATTTACTTTGTTTTTATAAATCTTGTTAACTAAAAGCCTTTGCTAGTCTGGATAGTTTAATTGGAAATGCATTTGGGAAAGACAATTGGGGATTCTCAGGGAAATTCCATTCTTAGGGTAAAGGCATTTTGCCATAGTGTTATATCTGTCTGGGGACTCAGAACTGAAAAAATGCAGAAAGAATTAGAGATACTTTGATATAACATCCCAGAACAGAGAATGAGCATTTCTACTAGGAAAAAAGTACAATTAGTTAGTAGAAGAGTGATGACAGAGGGTCAAGAATGATAAATAGGAGTGGGTAAACCACCCTGATCATCAAATCTCTCCCACTATTGTAATAATATGGCTATAAATCCAAGCCCTCTAGTACAACCCAGTTCTTTTATAAATGAAGAAACAGAGGTCCAAAGAGGTAAAGGGATTTATCAGACAAGTAGCAACTAACAGGGCCAGAATTTGAACCCAAGTCCTCCAACTATTGAGAGTGCAGCTTGGTATTATTGCTGAATTATTACAGTCATGTCCTTTCATTTGGGGTTTTTTTGACAAAGATACTGGTAAGACAGTGTATTCACTGAATCTGGAAATAGGAAGACCTGAATTCACACCCAGTCTTTGATACTTACTTACAAGTTGTATATCTTTGAGCAAATCATTTACACAATTTTCTCAACTATAAAATGGAGATAATAATAGTACCTACCCTCTGATGGTTGAGGAACAAATGGGGTGATATTTGGAAATTTATATTATATTATATTATATTATATTATATTATATTATATTATATTATATTATATTATATTATATTATATTATATACCTAGTATATAAAATATATATACCAAAATTTGGAAAACATAATGTCTGACACATAGTGGACACTAAGTAACTGCTAACCATGATGATGATGGTGATGATTATTCTAGTGAGCTTTCTATAACCCTTCCCCTTCTGGCCCCTGTGAATCTTGTCACAGAGACATGAGACTCAGGGGGAAGTAAGTAAGCAGAATCTTTCCCAGAACTCACCAGTTTGGTGCCATGGAAATTCTTGTGCTCCGAGAGATTTCTAGGAAGGAAATATAGGAAGAAGTTGAGATGTCAGATTGTGACATTAGAACACAATGTGGCATGAGGCACCCTTCCTCCTCACTGGAGAGCAAGAACTAAATGGAAAAAAAATTCAATTGTTTATTATTATTGTTTTTGTTTATGAATCTATGCCCCCTTTACATAAAAGAGAAAAACTCTCATGTGGCAGTAGCTTGAAAACAGGAGAGCAGGGGTCCTTTCTTTTTGCCCTGCTAAGAGCCAGAGACAGAGCCTGGACAGAGAGATTGGAAGTTGGTTTTCCAGAAGAGAATCAGTATATATACCAAAAACAATCACATCCTTTGAATTAGTTAGAGAAGTCTAACTTATAGGTAAATAAAACCTATATAGGAAAAGTTTTACTTTCTTAGGGCGAGGGTTAGGGAAATTTTGGGCACTGAAACTGCTGAGACCGGGGTCTACTCTCAACTTTGCCCTAATGAAGCAAAGATTTCTAACATAACTCTTAGTTCCCTATCAGGTTGTATTCGCATTGTTGTTGTTGTTGTTGTTATCCCCCTAGTATCTTTCCTTTACCACCTATCTCCACTGTATTATATAATACTTGAGAATGAATCTATCTAGATTTCAAAATCTCCCATTTCCTTTTCCATTCTACCCACAAAAGTTAATCTATAGCCACAACTGACTTCATCTATGTCACAGCCCTAGAAACTATTACTGCCCATTTCTGAACTGAATACTAGGTATAATTCAGCCAAATTCACCTCCAAAAGTATTTGGAGAGATTGGCATGGGAGGGGGAAATTCCTTTCATTCAGGGGCTCCCCAGTATCCTATCAGGAACATTTTCTTGGCTCTGTGCCATAAAGTTCTTGTATTCAGGACAGGCCAGCGCCTGGAGGGAGAAGTGGCTGTGGTATGGGGGAGGGACAGAGTGACTCTGAAATTCCCTCTAGTGCCTCAGCATTCTATCTCAGAGGTATCTATTTTTACACCCCTTCCCAAAAGGGGCCCAGAGACAGCTCCATGGTCCCATCACTCATCATGACTTTAATAACCAAGGGATCTGATTCCCTTTTGCTGCTCTGACGTCTTTGGGAAATTGGACCCAGGCTAAGGACCTGAACTATGTGAGGCACAGGGTGGGGAGTAACACTCACTGGCCTTTAGGCCCAAATGGTGGCCCTATGGCTCTCCAGCAAGGACCCATCATATATTGCCTTTATCTCAAGCACAACTAATGCATCTCTTAACTGCAAGTACATTGCCAAACATTCATTACCTTGAATCAACAGCATCCATTTTGTTTGTCATAGAATCATAGAATGCTAGTGACAAAAGGGACATTAAATTTTATCTAATGCAACTCCTTCATTTTATAGATGAAGAAGCTATGGCTTAAGAAAGGGAAAGTGACTTGCTAAGGAGGGTTGCTTAGCAGAATCAGAACTGAAGTCTCCTGACTTCCAGTGCTCTTCCTTCTTTCTTTCCCTCCCTCACTCTTTCTTTCATCCTACCCTCCCACCTTCCTTTCTTCCTTCCTTCCCTGCTTTCTTTTTTCTTTCCTCCCTTTTTTCTTTCTTCATTCCACTTCTTCTCCCTCCTATCTCCTTCTTTCTTCTCTTTTCTGTTCTTTTTTCCTTCCTTTCCTCCCTCTTTCCTTCTCTCCCTACTTCTTTCTTCTTCCCTTTTTTCTTTCTTTTCTTCTTTACTTTCTTTTCCCTTCATTCCTTCCTACCTTTCTCAGCATAAATGTCCATTTTTACATAATCAATAATTACCAGAGCACTTCCATTCTTCCTTCTTTTCCTCCTTCCCTTCTTTCCTTTTTTCTCCTTTTGTTTTTTTTTCTTTTTTTAGACAATAGTTTTTCTTCTTATCCAAATGAGCTCATGATCAGCACTTACATTTGTACCCTTTCTTTTCCCCTCCCCAGGCATCTGAAAAAGATGATATAGATTCAGAGATATGCAATCCTGAAAAGTTATTAGTTGTCAGCAACAAACTAGGCTAGAGAAATGCAATAAATAGATTTTCTCTGACTCTTGGACCTTTCCCCTACTTCCTCTTAATACTTTCTCAAGATGCTCTCTCCCTGATTCTCTCCACCTTGTTTTAAATATTTAGCACGAGATTCATCTCTTGCAAAAAGTTTTCCCCAGGCCTTGCTCTTCTCCCCTTACTTTAAATTGACTTGGATATTCAATCCATACTAATATGGATATTCAATCTATACCACGCTTTCTTTTTCTTGCCTTATAATTGTTACTGAATTGTTCCTTGCTACCTATATGACCTTGAAAAGGTAATTTAAGCTCTCTGGGTCTGTTTCATTTATAAAAAGAAAGGGAAAGTGACTTGCTAAGGAGGGTTGCTTAGCAGAATCAGAACTGAAGTCTCCTGACTTCCAGTGCTCTTCCTTCTTTCTTTCCCTCCCTCACTCTTTCTTTCATCCTACCCTCCCACCTTCCTTTCTTCCTTCCTTCCCTGCTTTCTTTTTTCTTTCCTCCCTTTTTTCTTTCTTCATTCCACTTCTTCTCCCTCCTATCTCCTTCTTTCTTCTCTTTTCTGTTCTTTTTTCCTTCCTTTCCTCCCTCTTTCCTTCTCTCCCTACTTCTTTCTTCTTCCCTTTTTTCTTTCTTTTCTTCTTTACTTTCTTTTCCCTTCATTCCTTCCTACCTTTCTCAGCATAAATGTCCATTTTTACATAATCAATAATTACCAGAGCACTTCCATTCTTCCTTCTTTTCCTCCTTCCCTTCTTTCCTTTTTTCTCCTTTTGTTTTTTTTTTCTTTTTTTAGACAATAGTTTTTCTTCTTATCCAAATGAGCTCATGATCAGCACTTACATTTGTACCCTTTCTTTTCCCCTCCCCAGGCATCTGAAAAAGATGATATAGATTCAGAGATATGCAATCCTGAAAAGTTATTAGTTGTCAGCAACAAACTAGGCTAGAGAAATGCAATAAATAGATTTTCTCTGACTCTTGGACCTTTCCCCTACTTCCTCTTAATACTTTCTCAAGATGCTCTCTCCCTGATTCTCTCCACCTTGTTTTAAATATTTAGCACGAGATTCATCTCTTGCAAAAAGTTTTCCCCAGGCCTTGCTCTTCTCCCCTTACTTTAAATTGACTTGGATATTCAATCCATACTAATATGGATATTCAATCTATACCACGCTTTCTTTTTCTTGCCTTATAATTGTTACTGAATTGTTCCTTGCTACCTATATGACCTTGAAAAGGTAATTTAAGCTCTCTGGGTCTGTTTCATTTATAAAAATGAAGAGATTGGATAAAATGACCTCTAAAGATCCATTCTAAATATATGAACCTGTGAGCTTCTTTGAGTTTTTATGGGGATCCTTCCTTTTCAACTAGATAATCAGTTTCTTGGGAGCA
The DNA here is from genome assembly GCF_048593235.1 of Sminthopsis crassicaudata. Taxonomy (NCBI): domain Eukaryota; kingdom Metazoa; phylum Chordata; class Mammalia; order Dasyuromorphia; family Dasyuridae; genus Sminthopsis; species Sminthopsis crassicaudata. The sequence goes on along the minus strand of NC_133620.1, from coordinate 316,746,977 downwards.
AGGAAAAACATGTAATGCTAACAATATGAATATTTCATGTGAAGAGAGAATGATAATTCAGCTTTGTTGCTGTTATTTTAAAGGAGAAAGAATGATTATAAAGCTGAAAGTATATGAGCCTCCAGAAGAAAAAAAAAAAGAAAGTAAACAAAAAGAAAGGTTTCAAACACAAAAATATTTGCCTTTTAAGATGATATATAGCATGGAACATTGTAGTTAGAACCAGAGCTTTTGTTGTTTAGTTATTTCAGTCATGTTCAACCCTTTTTTGGCAACTTTTTTTTGGCAAAGATACTGGACTGGTTTACCATTTCTTTCTCCAGCTCATTTTATAAATGAGCAAACTGAATAAATGACTTGCCCAGGAAAATGTCTGAAGGTGGATTTGAATTCAGGTCTTCCTGACTCCAAGCTAGGTGCTCTATCTGTTATGTCATTTAGCTGGCAAATTTATAAAAATACAAATTATTCGGAGTATCTGAGTTTAAATTCTATTATCAGTAATTACAAATCAGTAATTACTGCTGATGTGACTTGAACAAACTTCTCACTGCAACTCATCTTTCTCATCTGCAAAATGAGAATATTAAGCTAGATGTACTTATTCCAAGGTCTCTTTCCATTTCTAAATCTTATTATAATTTTCATTTCTTTGTTGAATTAAAGCTTTTTATTTTCAAAACATATACATGGATGATTTTCAACATTCACCCTTACAAAATCTTGTGTTTTAAATGTTTCCCTCTCTTTCCCCATCCCCTCTCTTAGAAGGCAAATAACCCAATATATGTTAAAGATGTGCAATATATCTAGAAGATATATTTCCACAAATATCATGCTGCAAAAGAAAAATCAGATCAAAAAGGAAAAAAATGAGAAAGAAAACAAAATGAAAGCAAACAACAAAAAGAGTGAAAATATTATGCTGTGATCTACATTCAGTTCTCACATTCCTCTCTCTGGATGCAGATGGCTCTCTAAATCACAAGACCATTGGAATTGGCCTGAATCATCTCATTGTTGAAGAGAGCCATGCCCACCAGAATTGAGTGTCATATAATCTTGTTGTTGCTATGTATAATGGTCTCCTGGTTCTGCTCATTTCACTTTGCATCAGTTCATGTAAGTTTCTCCAGGTCTCTCTGAAATCATCCTGCTGGTTGTTTCTTACAGAGCAACAATATTCTGTAACATTCATATACCATAACTTATTCAGCCATTCTCCAACTGATGGGCATCATCAGTTTCTAGTTTCTTGCCACTATAAAAAGGACTGCCAGAAACATTTTTGCACATGTGGGTTTGTTTTTAGTTGTCTTTCAGTCCCATCCAATTCTTTGTGAACCATTTTGGGGTTTTCTTGGCAGAGATACTGGAGTGGTTTACCATTTCCTTCTTCAGATCTTTTGACAGATGAGGAAACTACCCCCTATTGCTATTGGGTTTTGGTTAATATTAATTACCCTACAGACTATATTAAACACAGTCAGATTTTGTTGGTAGTTTGAGGAGAGGTACACATTAATTTACTTTCAAATACTAACATCAGTGTACTTTTTTCATTACCAAAAAACCTATAGCAACAAACATTAAGCACCTATTATGCTGCATAGCACTATGCCATGTATCAAATTACATAGATAGTTTGGATAAAACATTAGTCTCTCCTAGTCCTTCCTAATATGCTGGCAATATTCTTCTCTAAGTTGTTTGCCTGACCTCTTTGGAATTTTTCTAAAATGCCTCAGAAACCTTTTCATCCTGGAAACTCATTCCATCCCTGAACTTCCCCCATAGGAGACCCAGGGAAGTGTAGGTAAATATCTAGTAGCTGATTCATCCCTCCCTCCCCACCCTGCAAAAAAAAAAAAAAAAAAAAAAAAAAAAAAAAAAAAAAAAAGGCAATTTTAAAAAACACTAATAAATCAAGCCTTGATTTGTAGCTGATTTCTTAGGTATGCTCACACTAGAAATTTAATATTTTCATTTTAAGGAGAACATTTAGGCCAGTCATGTCTTAATTCTTCTCTTCTGCCCTCTCTCTCCTCCTTCTCCATAAATCCCTTCCCTCCACCCTCCCCACTCAGATTTTTGCCTTACATTTATGGGTGGCAGACTATCTCGATTTGAATATAAACTCCTTGAGCACAGGGATTGTCTTTGAATTTTCGCCATTTAGCACAGTACCTGACACATAGTAGGATATTAATAATTGCTTGTTTTCTACAACATAAAATATTAATAAGGATATTAAAAGAATTATATAGAAAAGTACAAGGTGAAGGTGAAGGTGAAAGGATCAGAGAGATTGTGGTGAGTTTCTCTTGTTCTTATAATGATAATAAAATCACATTCAAAAGGAGATTTAAAGTTTACAAAGTACTTTGCTTCAAACATCTTTATAAGCTAGATAGTACAAATTTCCACCCCATTTGTCAGATCTGAGAAGTGAGACTGGAGAGATTAGATGATTGATTGATCATAGTACCCATTACAAACACATAACTAACATAGTACATATTAAATGTGGAAAGGATAATAAGAAGAATAACATGTCTCATTTGCATAGCCCACTCTCTGGGAGATAACCCTGGAGTATATAAATAGTGTATCTATTTGTGTAATCTAATCAGTGTAACTAACCATGGGAAACATATTGATCTTGAAAACAGGATACATATAGGTAACCAAGGGATAAAGGTCCCAGAGGAAACACAAGTCAAAGAAAAAAAAAACAAAAAACCCTGATACTATGACACAAGAAAGAACTTCTGAACACAGAAGACATTGTTAATTAAAATAATTCCCAGATCTTCCAGAAAAAAAGAAATCATGACTGGCGTTGGAGAAAGCACTTTCAATTGAATGATGAAGTCAGAAGTCATATTGCAGAGGATTTAAAAGAGCATGAGAAAAGAGGAAGTGGAGGCTATTTTTGTAGGCAGCAAGGAAAAAACCAATAGATAAAGTATAGAGTTGACTTGATTCATCAAGGGATTGAGACTAGGAAAGGAAGAATGTGTATCTAGAGCAGGAATATAATATAATATATTGAATGATGAATATAGTGATAGAATGAAGGTCATATAAAAATTAAAATTATTGGGAGAATATTTGGGAGGATCAGTAGAGTTAGAAAGATAAAAAATTATGTTTTAGATAAAGGAAATTCCAAGTTCTTAAACATTGCTAAGAGGAATACAGAAGACTAACTTTACTAGAAGTAGTATATTCTTGGCCAGGAGATTGTTGTGTTCCAGGTTAAGTGGGGCAAACATGGTATTTTTGTAGTCCTTAGGGCATCAGTACTATATTTCAGATTATATTGGAAACCTATCTACAATGTAGAATTGATGCATCTTAAACACCTAGAGCTGACTGGAGCAAGGTATGATTTGGTGGTAGACTTGGAGTACCTTTCCCTTCAAAGATAAAGATGCCAGATGATGTAACAATAGAATGGAAAGGAAAGGGAGTTTGGGCATTTAAAGATTCATTTGCATCTATCACCCCTAACTACCTCACTTCATTCTACTCCTCTACACTGCCCCCTCTGCCCCACTCCACATACACACAAACACTATTCCTGGGAATTCTCCAATTTCCTGCCACCTCTGGTCACCTAATCCAGTTGGTCTCTTCCTAAAAAAGACCTCGGTGTCTCTTTCCCTCTCCTCATGAAGCCTATGTGCAGGAAAGTAGATATGGAAATTAATGGGTTTTGATTCAGGAGATCTCTGTCCTAGTCCCAGAACTAACACTGAGAAGTCACATTACCCAGACTAAATCATCCAATTCTTATAGTCCTATGTTCTCATCCTCTGTTGTTGTTTGTCCTTCATTTTTGAGGAAGACAACTGACACCCTAAGATGATGTCTTGACTTGTGAGTAAATTGGATTTAAATGAAATAGAAGTACAAAAAGACATCAGGTTTACTCTCTCTTCCAAAGTCATCAAAGTCCAGTGTCAAGACAAAAGTTAAGACTACTGGCCAAGGCTCAAGATACAGTAGATGACTTTGGGGTCTTTGATATCTGACCAAGCTCTATTGCTCCACAGTGCCTGCTTCTGTCTATCTTCATGGTCACTGATGAATGATAAGAATATATTTTTCTCCTCTACCCATTTCACCAGGGCAGTCTTCATATCTCATCCTAATCCGTGGCCCATCCATCTCACTGGGAATAGTATGAAGAAAAAGAACAGATGTCAGTACAACTGCTTCTTTGAAGCAGATGCAAAGCTTTCTAAATAAAAGAATATGGATTTAGAGCTGAAAGGAAACAATCATCTAATCCAATATCCTAATTTCATAGATAAGGAATCTGAAGCTCAGAGTATTTAAGCAAATTGTCCAAGTTCACATGGGTCATAAGTGAAAAAGAAGATTTGATCTCAAATACTAATCCAACACTGAAGCAAAAAACACTAATATCTATTTTACTTCTTTAGAAAATTAGAAAGGGTAGAATGCAGCCAACATGGTTCTGACATGGTTGGGAAGTAACATGGTATCCTGGTTCTCATCAGGATAAAATGAAAGCTCATCTACCAGATGCCAGACTCTCAAGGAATGCCAGCATTCATTGGAGATGACCAAGGATGAATATAGCGAGACGAGACGACCAGACATATATTTTGGACATGACAATATGGAAATTTGTTTTTCTTGACTATGAATATTTCTTATAAGAGTTTTTCTTTTCTTTCTTTTAATGAAATGGAGGTCAGAAAATAAGAAAGAAAGAAATAGAGTGATAGAGTAGCCAAAACAAAAGAAAAGAAAGAAGGCCATTAAAGTATATTTCTAAAAAATGCAGAAAAAGAAATAAAAAGAAGGCCAGGAAAAAAAAAAAAAGCTAGACAAGCAGGAAGAAAATATTTAAAAGCTGCAAGTAGAATTTTTTTCTATTTAAAAAGAATAGCAGCTAGGTGGAGCAGTGGATCAAGGTCTAGACTCAGAGCCAGAAAGTCTGGAGTTCAGCTCTCATCTCAAACACTCACTAATTGTGTGACCCTAGGCAAGTCACTTAACTTCTCAGTCTCAGTTACCTCATCTATAAAATGGAGATAATTATAGCATCTACTTCCAAGGGTTGTTGTGAGGATCAAATGAGATAATAATTGTAAACAACTTTGCAATCCTATAAAAAGTTATATAAATGCTAGCCATTATTATTAAAAGCAAGCTATTAAAAACAATAAAGCAAAACCAAGTTGAATATAATAAAGAGCTGTTTCTTTTTCACACATACTCCTCTTTTTTCTGGTCCATTATATGTCTGGAAAAGTCAATTTTATTTGTTAAGTTCAGAATAAGAATAATTAAAGACAAAACCAAACAAGAAAAAAAAAGAGAGAGAGATGTTCAAGAAGTAGCATGGTAGCTGGTTTCTATACAAGATAAGATGCTTGATCAATATATTCAGTTTCCCAATACAGTCAACTCTCAATCACCTAAAAATGAATTATCCACTTGGTAGATCATCTGCAATGGACTAAGCTTCATTCTTTAAGCCAGTAACTGGGTCTTCACTATGCATGATAGTGCCAAGCTGAGAAAGAAGCAAGCACAAGCAGAATCAGACAAGCATTTAAGCCCTTATGATATGCCAGTCACTGTGCTGAATGTTAGGAATACAAAGAAAGCTGGAAAAAATGGCCCATCATCAAGGAGTGTACATTCTAATGGAAGAGACAACATTTTATACACACACACACACACACACACACACACACACACACACACACACACACACACATATATATATATATATATATATATATATATATATATATATAATGGAGACTGATCAGAACTCTGAGATCAAGTCATAGGAATAGCACATCCCTAGATGTGCTCCTATCCCTAGAAAACCAACTTTGCTTCCAGTATGTTATCAATAGCCATTACTAAAGAGAGTAACTTTGGCGGAAAAGGTGTTCCCTCAATTGCCACCCAGAGGTAAGGCAAAGCAGATTACTTAGGGCGGCAAAGCACTCTGAAGAACAGTCAGGAGGTAGCATGTGCCAGACAATCCAAACCATTGACCTCAACCACTACTTCCCCTCAATCCCTATTGGAGGCAGTCCAGGAAATAGCAGTGTCCGTCAGATTGCTGTCTTGCTCCCTGACCAGCTTTTGTAGCCATCATGCATACCGTCAATCCATGTGGAAATAGGACTTGGTACCTGCTTCTGTAGACACTGCTTCCCTATCTCCTCAGTCTCAGATAAAAGAGTTCTTACCACTGATGCCCTTTTCATCAACAAATTGCTCAATATCAGAAATGGATATAGTTTTGTCAGTGAAAGCATCATTAAAAAAAAAAGAATCAATATTTTTTTCCTCTCTGCTTTGCAGCTACACCCTAAGGCCCAATGAATCTTTCCATCTGACTTACAATTGAAACTTTTTATTATGATTTCCCTGTTAAAATGTGAACTCCTTGAGAAGACAGGCCATCTCACTTTTATTTTTTATCCTGAGTCTTTAGCATAATGCTTTGCACATAGTAATTAATTACTAGAAATTTTTTTCATTCATATGAGATATACACAATGCCATTGAAAGACAATCTCATGTTGCAGGCAAATTAGGAGAGCAAAAGATAACCTACCTGTCAGATGTTTGGAGAAGGGAGGAATTTATGGCTAAAGAACTAGAGAACATTATGAAATGCAAGATGAATAATTTTGATTGTATTCAATTTAAAACTTTTGCACAAACAACACAATGCAACCAAGATTAGAAAGCAAGCAGAAAGATGGAAAGATTTTTACAGTGTTTCTGATAAAGACTTCTTTTCTAGATAATAACAAATGTTGGAGGGAATGTGGGAAAACTGGGACACTGATTGTGAATGGATTCAACCATTCTGGAGAGCAGTTTGGAACTATGCTCAAAAAGTTATTAAACTGTGTATACTCTTTGATCCAGCAGTGTTTCTACTGGGATTATATCTCAAAGAATCCTTAAAGTAGTGAAAGGGGCCCATATGTGCAAAAATGTTTGTGGCAGTCCTCTTTGTAGTGGCAAGAAACTGAAAACTAAGTGGATGCCCTTCAACTGGAAAATGGCTTAATAAATTATGGTATGCAGGATGAATACAGAGAGACTTGGAGAGACTTACATGAACTGATGCTAAGTGAAATGAACAGAACCGGAGAGCATTATAGACTTCAACAATGATACTGTATGAGGATATAGTTTGATGGAAGTGGGTATCTTCGACAAAGAGAAGATCTAATTAATTGATCAATGATGTACAGAATCAATTACACCCAGAGAAGGAACACTAGGAAATGAATGTGGACTACTTGCATTTTTGTTTTTCTTCCCAGGTTATTTTTACCTTCTGAATCCAATTTTTCTTGTGCAACAAGAGAACTGTACAGATCTGTACACATATATTGTATCTAAGATATACTTTAACATGTTTAACATGTAGGAGACTGCCTGCCATTTAGGGGAGGGAAGGGAAAAGTTGGAACAGAAATGAGTGCAAGAGACAATGTTGCAAAAATTACCCACACATTTGTTCTGTCAATAAAAATCCATAATAAAAAATAAATTAATTATGGTATATGAATGCTATGGAATACTATTGTTCTTTGAGAAACGAACAGCAGGATAATTTCAGAGAGGCTTTGAGAGGTCTACATGAACAGATGCTAAGTGAAATGAGCAGAGCCAGGAGATCATGATACATGGCAACAAGATCATCAATTCTGATGGACATGGCTCTCTTCAACAATGAGAGGATTCAAACCATTTCCACTTCTTCAATGATGAAGAAAGGCATCTACACCCAGAGAGAGAACTATGGGAACAGAGTGTGGAACACAACATAGCATTCTCATTCTCTCTATTGTGATTTGCTTGCATTTTGTTTTCTTTCTCATTTTTTCTTTTCCTTCCTTCTTGATCTGATTTTTCTTTATAGCAAGATAACTGTATAAATATGTATACTTATATTGGATTTAATATGTATTTCAACATATGTAACTACCTGCCAGCTAGGGGTGGGGGTGAAGGGAAGGATGGGAAAATTTGGAACAAAAGATTTTGCAAGAGTCATTGTTGGAAAAATTATCCATGCATATGCTTTGTAAATAAAAAAATAAATTTTAAAAAGACTTCTTTTCTAAAATATATGAAGAACTGAGTCAAATTTATGAGAATACAAGTCACTCCCCAATTGATATGTGATCAAAGGATATGAACAGACAATTTTTGGATAAAGAAATTAAAGCCATCTAGAGTCATATGAAAAAATGCTCTAAATCACTATTTATTAGGGAAATGAAAATTAAGACAACTCTGAAATACTACTTCATATTTCTCAGATTGTCTAAGATAGCAGGAAAAGATAATGATAAATATTGGAGGGGATGTGGGAAAACTGGGATACTTATGCATTGTTGGTGGAGTTTTGAACATTCTTAAGAGCAATTTGGAATTATGCCCAAAGGGCTATAAAACTGCATATCCTTTGATCCAGCAGTGTCTCTACTGGGCCTGTATCCCAAAGAAATCATGAATGACTGAATAAGTCATAGTATATGAATAATGGAATATTATTGTTTTATAAGAAAGTCCTGGAGAGACTTACATAAATCGATGTTGAGTGAAGTGAGCAGAATCAGGAGAACTTTATACACAGTAACAGTAAGATTATGTGATCAACTGTGATAGACTTAGCTCTTCTTAGCAATTTAATGATCCAAGGTAATCCCAATAACCTTGAGATGGAAAATGTCATCTGCATCCAGAGAGAGAGCTATGGAGACTGAATATATATTGAAGCATGACAGATATGGAAATATGTTTAAAAGTATCCCGTAAAAGTATAACATATCAGATTGCTTGATGTCTTGGGGAGAGGAAGAGTTTAGGGAGGGTGGGAGAAAAAAATTGGAACACAAAAGCTTACAAAAATGAATATTGTGGGACAGCTAGGTTGCACACAGCCCTGAAGTAAGAAGGACCTGAGTTCAATTCTGGCCTCAGACACTTAACACTGCCTAGCTGTGTGATCCAAGTCACTTAAACGCAAGTGCCTCAGCAATTAAAATGAATGTTGAAAATATCTTTATATGCATTTGGAAATATAAAATATTATTGAGAAAAAAAGAAAAATAATCTGAGGGGGAAGGAATAGTAAGACCACCTCCAGAGTAAGGACAGATGTGTAAGTGAATGAGAATTTGACCTCAACCCAAAGCTAAATATACATTTCTGTATTACCTGTTATTTTTCTTTTAATCATGTCTCTTCTATCCCTCTGTTAATTGTCAAAAATTGAGAACTAATTGTGTTTGAAAGCCTAGATATGCTACTGTTCCTGCCTCAAAAGTATATTTTTTTGAATCTTATTGCTCTGTGGTTTTGCTAACTGGAAAGGACCATATTAGTAAGATATGTTACTCATGGAGGAAGCTTCTCAAGGGATCAAAGGACTCCTCCCCCATCTTTGCCTTTTTTCTAACATAAAAAGGTGATTATGTTCTTTAGTTTCCCATGGTCAGCTTATTAAATGTCAAGTTGAACCTAGGTTATAGTTTTATTAATATTAATTTGTTTTCTTGGTAAGAATTGTAGCAAATGATAACAGTCCCAACAATATTGATTAAGTAAATTAACTAGTACAATCATACTTTGAAAAGTTTTTTGGGAAGAAGAAATAAATAAGGAGGAAATAAAGGGGAGAGTCAGAGAGTTGGGTGGGAGGAGAAGACAGTATATCATGCTTGCCTTGATAGAGTTGGGAGGGTTGTTTAACACCAGTTCTCTCCAGAGAGAAAAATATATTTGAACCCCAAAATACTCAACACATTTTAAAGTTTATCTGCCTTATTAATGTTTTCTCCATCACTTTATTAAGTCTAGACAATCAACAAAACAGTCAATTTTTAATCCTAATTTGCAGCATGTGACTATTTCCAAGTTATAAATACTCCCACTGAAATTTTAACATTCAATTCAGGAGCTGGTTCAAGCTGGCTCCAGCACATCTCTGTTTTGGAGGGACTTTGATTTCCCCTTCCTTCTAATAAAGTCAAAACTTGAATGAGATTTCATGTCTCCAGCTGATACCTAATTAAAGGATTTGCTGCTGTTTGACTGTTTTAAGACTCTGGTTAAGCTTCTCTTCCTGTATGGGAGGGAGCATAGTGCTGTAGCCAGCAAGTGTGGTGGTGGGTGGGTGGGGAGACAGATCCTCAGGACACAGTGTTCCTTTGATCATGGGCAAGCTGTTATCCTAATGTTTCCAGTTTCCCTAGATAGACTTTGGGACCTGGGTCCAAGACAAAGCTTAACAAATAACTTTCAGTCCCTGGTTAAGGGTGGGGATGAGGACATGAGTTGGAAGGAAATGAAGCAGTTTGCTTGGGGCCATGGACATTGGAAATGTTTGCCAATTAAGTATTTTCTTAATATCACATTGTTTGCTATTTTAAGTAAATGTTTTGTTTTTTATGATGCTTATGAAATGATTTCTTAAAATGCTGGATTCCAGTGAGTAGGGGCTGAGCTAAGAATATATTGAACCCAAGTCCCAAGTAAATTCTCAGAAAGTAACAGGAAGGCACTTTGTGAGGACAGTTTCCTTTCCTCATTACCTCAGTTCCCAGAAGTTTTACTTGTTAGTAAAGTATCTAACACATAGTATGCCCTTAATAAATTATTGTCACATTAATTTTAAAAAATATATATAGATATGTTTCATCTTTAAGAAAGATGTTTTCTGGATATTTTGTTCCTGGCTGGGCGAGTGAGACAATGTTGCTTGATCACATTCCAGAGGAGAAGCCCAGAAACCTCATAGAATGTAGCCTTTTCCAGTGCAGCAGAAGAGCATTCAATTTTTATTCAATGATTGTTTATTAAATATTATAGAATGTGCCATTGTTAGACATTGAAAATGCAAAATTAAAAAAAAAATGAAACAGCCCCTATCCTCAAGAAATTAATTACCATTCTACTGAGAGTGAAACAGATAAGGAGATACAAAAATATATTCAAAGAACTATATATATATATATATGTATATATGTGTGTGTGTGTGTGTGTGTGTGTGTGTGTGTGTGTGTGTATACATACATATATATGTATATAGTTATGATGGGATTCTAGTGGCAGTCAGGGTTGTGAAAATCCCCTTTTGATCAGAGGCACAGGTCCTTTGTGAAAGAATTCATGAACCTGAAGAGTTTTAGGTAGCAAAAATGAAAGTTTATTGTTGGATGAGAAGTCAGCTTTGCTAGAAAGACTGATTTCTTCAGTGGCAAAATCCTATTAGGGAAATAACAAAAGGTTTTTCACTGAGAAGAGAATGTCTTCTCAGCAGACCGAAGTGCTGGCAAGTAGCTATGCCCTACTCCAGCAAAGAAATGAAAGAGCAGAAACCTATTTTATGAGTAGGGACTGAGCTAAGAATATATTGAACCCAAATCCCAAGTAAATTCTCAGAAAGTAACAGGAAGGCTTGGCAGCCGGGCTGGGGGCAGATTGAACTGATCAGACCAGGATCTCCCAATTGAAATTACTTTGAAGGCTTCTTCAGCCTGAATTTGAAGGGAGATCCAGCTATCAATGTAGGTGATCTGCCTTAGAAATGGCCCAGCCAGGAGGATATGCTCTCATAGGCTCTCTGGAGTCTGGGGGTCAGAATTTCAAAGTGTTAATTTTACTGAATAAAAGGGAACACAGTTTCATACCCCCATTAGTTATCCCTTCCACATTAAGACTTTATCATAGTTTCAATATATTACAGGTCCATATAAAAATTAAATGGGAATTTTGAGAGAGCTTTGTAGAAGTCACAGATAATAATGTGAAGGCCAACACACAACACAGAAAAGGTTTAGAAGTTCAGAAATACATAGAAATGTATATAGTATTGCATAATGCCAATCCAAATTTTCTAATAAGCTAACTGTAAAATCCCATAAAAGAAGAAAAAATTCAGACTTCTTTTCATATACAAAGTGAGGGCCAAAACTTTTTGTAGGGACTTTTCACATCAAGAGGGTGTGATACTCAACCCCATGATGTGGAAAGGATAATTATATGTTAAATATATAAATATAATTGAAGAAGGGACCCCAAAACTCTCTAAGACTCCTTAAAGGAAAAAAAATCTCCTTCAACTCTGCCTCAGTGAGAATCAGAAGGAATCAGATAAAGTAGTTTATCTACATGGGGTTGGTTCAGTCCTGAGCTAAAAGAATTCTAACCCTATTGAATTAAAGAGATTCATTCAATTCTATTCAAATTCCAGCTATAGCTGAAATCCAACTTGAAGATAAAAAGAGCCAACTTGAAAACAACTCCTTGCAGAAAGGACAAGTCCTTTCAGAAAGGACATGCTATGCCATGCTATACCAAGGAAACCTCTGCCCACTGGAATAATATTCTCTTCCAGTGCTACCCTCTCTTTATCCTCACCTATTTCCCTAATGAGACTTATGTCCCTCTGTCAGGATCTCTCTACTAGAAACTTTACTTCTCTAGTCAGACTTTGCCTTTAAGGAATTCAGCCTTTCTATTCATGCATAGTAAAGTCTGACTTCCCAATGCTGAATAATAAACCTCTTTTATCAGTCTAGCCTTTTTGGGTTTGTAAATTCATTTACAGAGAATCTCTGTGCCTCCAAAAGGGAGGTTCCCCAGAACTTCCTACCCTTGCACCGAATCCTAAAGAGGTGCAGGGGAGCCAAACCTCTCCATTTGGTTCCCTGAACCCTGAACTTGCCACTAAACCTCATCATTTAACTCCTTGACCAGAAGAAATCCTAGTCTCATTTTGATTCCCTAAATCTAGACCTCATCATTTGATTCCCTGACAGAAGGGAACTCCAAAACCTAAACCTCATCATATTCACATGTGAGAATGGGAAGACGCCAACAATTGACTATCTTAAATGGAAGGCTGCATTTGGACTGAGTCTTCAGGAAGCTAAGAATTATATGATGTGGAAATCAAAGCATTCCAGGTATGGAGGATAAATAGATTGCAAATATACAGAGGCACTAGATAGTTATTGTTTATGGGTGACAGCAAACATACCAGTTTGGCTAGAATATTGAGCACAGGAAAGGGGTTTATGTGAAATCAGTCTGAAAAAAAGAAGTTGGAGCCAGATTGTGAAAGATTTAAAATGCCAAAAAAGGAATTTGTATTCTTATCGGCCAAAGAGAGGCACCAAAGTTTCTTCAACAGAGGAGTGATATGGTCAGAACTGTGCTTTAGTTATATAAATTTGGCAGCTACTTATAGGACTGATCAGAGAAGGGGCAGAAGATAGAATTGGATAGACCAGTCTGTAGACTACTGCAAAGCTAATGATCAGGATCTAAAATTGAATAGTGGCCCTGTCATAAGGAAGAGGATGGAGAAGCATGAAATATCCTGGAGATAAAATCAGATACAAAGGTCAAGGAGCCATATGAGGTAGTGAGCCTGGGTGACTGGATATATACTGGTACCCTTGTGAAAAAACAGGAAAGTGCAGTAGAGGGCTGAGCAAGGGAGAGGCAGGAGTACAGCAGATCAAGGCAGCCAATCTGGAAATTAGAAGTGGTTTCTATAGTCAACAGGTCTGCTGCAGCATGTAATTTTTTCTTCCCATATCTATGAGTCACACCCACCAAGCAATACCTCACCCTAACCTGCTCCATCAGACTTTCATTCACCCAGCACCACTACTACTTACCTGTCCCCTCTATAGGTTTCTATCCCAGTAGCGCACAAAGAAGATTTCACAGTGAGAGACTGGATCAGTGACTCTACTATTCCCTGCTCCCCGGTTAAGGCCTTTCTACTAGAAGGAGTCCATTCTAAATAGATATTTTCTCTATTGTCTTTCTTCTTCATTTCTTTTCTTTTTCGGGGTAGGGTAGGATTAGGGAGATGTTCTTTCTTTTCTTTTAATAATAGCTTTTTTATTTTCAAAATATATTCAAAGATAGATTTCAATATTCACCCTTGTAAAACCTGTATTACAAATTTTCTCCCTCTCTTTCCCCTATTTTCACCAGACATCAAATATAGGTTAAACATATGCACTTCTTCTTTATAAATATATTTCCACAATTATCTTGCTGCCCAAGAAAAATTAGATCAAAAAAGGGAAAAATGAGAAAGGAGAAAAGCAAGCAAATAACAATAAAAAAGTAAAAATACTATGCTGTGATCCATTCACTTCCCACAATCCTCTCTCTGAATCACCTCATTGTTGAAAAGAACCAAGTCTATCACAGTTGATCATTGTATAATCTTCTTGTTGCTGTGTACAATGTTCTTTTGGTTCTACTCACTTCACTTAGCATCAGTTCATGTATCTCCAGTCTTTTCTGAAATGAGCTTGCTCATCATTTCTTATAGAACAATAATATTCCATTACATTTATACACCATAGCTTATTCAGTAGCATCAATTGATGGGCATACACTCAGTTTCCAATTCCTTGGCACTACAAAAAGAACTGCTACAAATATTTTTGCACACATTGGTCCTTTTCCTTTTTTTATTATTTCTTTGGAAAACAGATCTAGTTATGACATTGCTGGATCAAAGAATACGCAGTTTTGAGGCGTTAGGGACATAGTTTCATATTGCTCTTAAGAATGTTTGGAAGTTCACAACTTCACCAAAAATACATTAGTATCCCCATTTTCCCACATCCCTTCCAACATTCATTATCATCTTTCTCTGCCATCTTAGCCTGACAGGTGTATAGTGGTAGGAAGTGTTGTTTTAAGGATGGTTTTTAACATTATGAGAATAAAGGTGATTTTTACCTCTTCCTTCTGAGATTCCACTCCTAAAACTTTAACTGCAGAAGGCTCTGGTAATGAGCGAGAGCCTGTCTTGGCCTGACAGACTCCAGTGTTATCAGCTGAAACTCTCCAGGAAGATGGGAGTTCAATCAGGGAAAAAGTTTTATTAAGGTCATGCTGATGAGGTAAATGATGAGGTAAATACCTAATGATGAGGCATATACCTCAATAAGATTAAGATTAATTAAGGTCTAGTGGCAGGATTGGGGTACAGGGAATCAGACGGAGCTCCCCTGCAACCCCTTAGGATTCAGCGCAAGGATACAAAGTTAAATCAGGTCTAGATAGTGGATAGGTAAAGCTTTTAGTTTTCCAAATTCTTTCAGCCTCTCTCTTATCTGTAAAGACAGAGAGTGTGACAAAAGGAGAGCTCTAACAACGATCCAGGCCTGAAGTGGCTTGGATGTCCACTGCAAAATAGGAAAAGAAAAAATAGTTTACCTTTTCCAGAGTTCTATTCGGTACCCAAATTATGTCTAGTTTTCGAGGACTTTTGTCAAGGAACCAAAATGATGATTTAACTTTGTAATCCAAAGAGGTTGCAGGGGAGCTCCATGTGACTCCCTGTACCCCAGTCCTGCCACTAGACCTCAAGTAATCCTATTGAAGTATATACCTCATCATTAGGTATTTACCTCATCATTTTGTTCCCTGATACCTCATCAATGCTGTTCCCTTTCCTTTGTCTCTGTCTCTGTCTCTTTCTGTCTCTCTCCATCTCTGTGTCTCTGTCTTTGTCTCTGTTTCTCTGTCTCTTTTTCTCTATCTCTCTGTCCTCTGTCTTTCTCTGTCACTCTGTCTCTGTCTGTCTGTGAGTATGTGTGTGTGTTTCTTTCTCTTTCTCTCTCCCCTTTCCTTTCCCATCTCCTTATCCTTTGAGATGACTCAAAAAGTTAAATGGGATCAGGAATAAGGCTGGGCACACACACACAAAAAAAGCTAAAAGGACTGGCAAGAGAAACTAGAATCCTATCAGAAAACTGTGTGGTGAATGAGAAGTTGATGCTTGACGTATAAGAAAACATTCTCCACTTCTTTTGCCTCAAAACACATATAGAGCAATTTATGAACTCATGGGGATAGAAGAAGCCAATGGTCAGAGATGTACTAAGAGCTTTATAGGGATGGTGAACACAGCACCATTGTTTCCCAAAGTACCTTTCCCAAAGCTCTAAAAATATAAACAATTGACCTGATCTGCTAAGCAGAACAGCAAGGAAATCCCAAGGTTTCTCTCTATTGGTTGGGTAGTGCTGTTGGCTTAGAGGCATTTCTCTCCCTTTAAAAAGAAAGCTCAACTGGAGTCAAATGTTTAGAAACCACATCTCTAGAATAAGTTGAGCTATTTCATAACTAATTGTAAAACAAATCATTGGTTCCCAATGCCAAAGCTGTTCCCCAAGGTACCATTCTAATTGCCTGATGTGGCCTCTAGGTAGCATATGGATTAAACCAAAGGGTAATGGGTTCTGTATCCAGGGGCCTGTGGAGTAATAAGTACTCTTTTTTTCCCCCAGGATATGGAGGTTGTAGAAGTCTTTTGACAATGGGGAAGTTGACTGGGGGGGGGGGGAAATTGTTCACCTTCTCCAAATTGGAAAATAATTAAAAGATCTAATTTCCTCTTATTGAGCTCAATTAAAATTCTGTGACTTCTGTGCTCACATAATTTTGTTTCCTAAGGTTGGAAGAGATGAACAGATCTGTCCCTTTCTCCTGACTTTAGACCTTGGCAGATATTTATTATTACTGTTACCCATAGGGCTCCAAAAATGTAATCCCAGAATATCCCTCAGCAGGAAAAAAAAAAGAAAGTTTCCCTTTTCTTCTAGATAAAAGTTCATTTTGCTTCAGATAGAGACAAGAACTGTATCCTTTTGCATCCATCCTTGACATTAGAGCCTTATATAAGACCTTTCAGCTCTTTCATTATTTCTGATTCTCAGTTTGGTTCTGATAGATTTGGTATTTATTAAATTCTAACTATATGAAAGATACAGCATTTTAGAAAATAGAAATTCATCACCTTGTCATCTATTTTTCTAGTCTAATTTTACATCACTTCCTTTCATGTACTCTCCTTTCTAGTTAATCCAGGACAACTAGCTCTTCCTCATACACAACATTTCATTGCTTGCTTCTGATTTTTTAAAAATGCATATCTTCCTCAACTCTATCTTGAAGAATTCCTAGCCTCTTTCAAAGTATAACCCAGATGAATTGTGAGCTTTTTCT
Source organism: Sminthopsis crassicaudata (assembly GCF_048593235.1). Classification (NCBI taxonomy): domain Eukaryota; kingdom Metazoa; phylum Chordata; class Mammalia; order Dasyuromorphia; family Dasyuridae; genus Sminthopsis; species Sminthopsis crassicaudata. The sequence continues at coordinate 316,729,892 of NC_133620.1, read as the reverse complement.
CCTTCTTGAAATTACTCTGTATCCATGTTTTATTTTTGTTTTTGCTGAGGCAATTGGGGTTCAGTGAATTGCCCAGGGTCACACAGCTAGGAGGTGTTAAGTTTCTGAGGTCAGACTTGAACTCAGGTTCTCGGGACTTCAGGGCTGGTGCTCTAACCACTATGCAACTTAGCTGTCCCCATGTACATTTTACACCTCTTCAACAAAATACAAATTTCATGAGGATTGGGATTCTTTCATTTTTTGTTTTTACAATCTCAAACAGTGCTGGAGACATAAAAGGTGCTTAGCTTAATAAGTTTTGAACTGGGAAGAGTGACTGATATAATATATTTGGGAAAGAAGGCATCACTACTCATTCTGCTCATGAGAATAAATCCCAATCATTTAAAAGTTTTGGAAAGAAATTCATTATGTCGCTTGATAGAAAATAAAAGACAGAAGAAGTCTCACTCCCTTTTAGATTCTGGAAGTTTATATTACATAAGATTTAGACAAGAATATCTTCACAAGAACCACCAGAAAGCACAGTAAATATAAACTATCAAATTAAAATAGACTGAGATATAAACATGCAAATTTGAGCAATCCCAAACTCTAGCATGGGGTAAGCCCAAGCATTCCTTGTAGCCACATAGCTTCCTTCTTGTGAGGTCAGCCAATTTCTAGCCACATCAAGCTAGGCTTAAACAATAAAAAAATATTTCTGTGTAGTATCATGTAAGAGATGACACCTGAGTTGAGCCTGGAAAGAAGGGAGGAGGGAAATCAAGAGATGTGGCTATATCTCTTCCAAGGCATCAGGTATGAAGTTGGGAAAAGGTAGGACAAGATTAAAAGAATGAGGAATGCTCTCAAATTGACTGGAAAATGCAATGTACGATGCGGAAAAAGGTGAAATAAGGGTGGAAAGGTAAGCTAGAGACAGGGAAAGGGCCTCAAATGCCAAAGTAGAGTTTTTTTCTTTTACCCACTGTAATTTGTGGTCCATTACCAATGCTCTGGGATCATATAAATGTCATTTAATCTTGAAAGTTTTTAACAAAAATCACTTTGGTTTGTACCTCATCCATGGTTCCCCTGTGAACCTTGAAGTTTTGTTCATTTCAAGGTTTTCATAAAAGTGATGAAAGAGCTCTCAAGTCTCATACAAGTACTTAGGTTAACATGACAGGATCAGTTTTCTTTAGTTCAAAACACACATAAGTCTAGTACAAAAGCCCATAAATTCTTTTTAAAATTTTTTTATTGAAGCTTTTTATTTTCAAAACATATGCAAGGATAATTTTTCCAATAATGACCCTTGCTAAACTTTGGGTTCTACATTTTCCCCTTTTCCCCCACCCCTTTCCCAGATGGCAAGTAATCCAATGTATGTTAAACATGGTTAAAAAAAAATATGTATATATATAATATATGTATATGTAAATCAAATATAGGCATACATATTTATACAATTATCTGCTACACAAGAAAAATATGATCAAAAAGGAAGAAAAATGATAAAGAAAATAAAATTTAAGCAAACAACAACAAAAGAAGTAAAAATGCTATGTTGTGATCCACACTCAGTCCCCACAGTCCTCTCTCTGGGTGTAGATGGCTCTCATCATCACAAGATCATTGGAACTTAGCCCATAAATTCTCAAGACAGTTCTTGTCCTCTAATGGTCCCAAATTCTCCAGGGATTGTCTACTATCTTCATGATTCACAAGACCAATGTACTGGGGCCATTCCATGGAGCATGGATAGAGCTGAGTCTAGTTCCCCTGGGATATTTCCAGTGGGGGTATGTGAGATAGCTCAGTGCTGAAGAACCTGGTGCTTTGGGGGAGAAAAACAATACCCTTATTCATTCCTCAGTCCATGTGATGTGCCTGTGTCAAAGAAACTACTGAGAGAAAAAGAACCACCCACTCAGTAAACGTAAAACAAAGAGACAACTCTTCCCTTTGAAGTTTTTTTCCCCCACTCTCTGGTAAGATAAATTTCTATATTCAACTGATTTTGTTGAATTGTTTGCCAAAACTGCCCATTGCCACTCTCCCATGCTCTCAACTATAATAAATTTTTCTTGTCTCTTCATGTAAAATAGCTTACACCATTCTAACCTCTCCCTTCTACACCCAGTATACTCCTCTCTCTCATCTCTTAATTATTTTTATGTCATTTCCTCAAATTCACTTTATATTGCCTCTGTCTATATATATATATTCCTTCTAGTTATACTATTAGTGATATAATTTTTAAGAATTATAAGTATCTGTATGAAGATGTATTCTGATGGAAGTGGATATTTTTAACATAGAGAAGAGCTAATCCAATTCCAATTGATCAATGATGGACAGAATCAGCTACACCCAGAGAAGGAACACTGGGAAATGAGTGTAAACTGTGAGCATTTTTGTTTTTCTTCCCAGGTTGTTTTTACCTTTTGAATCCAATTCTTCCTGTGCAACAAGAAATTCGGTTTTGCACATATATATTGTATCTAGCATATACTATAACACATTTAACATGTATTAACATGCCTGTCATCTAAGGGAGGGGATAGAGGGAAGGAGGGGAAAATTCAGAACAGAAGTGAGTACAAGGGATAATGTTGTAAAAATTACCCATGCAAATGTACTGTCAAAAAATTATAATTATAAAATTAATTTAAAATGTTTAAAAAAAGAATTATAAGTATCACCTCCCCACATAGGGATGTAAACAGCTGAATCCCTTATATTTTCTTTCCCCCTTTTATGTGTTCATGATTCTCTTGGATTTTTATATGGAAATCAAATTTTTGTTTTAATTCTGGTCTTGTCTTTATGACAGCTTGAAATTCTGCCATTTCATTGAATGACCATTTTTTCTTGATATATTCGGCTTAATTTTGTCAGGTAAGTGATTCTTGGTTGTGTAATCCTAATTCCTTTGCCTTCCAGAACATCATGTTCTATGACCTCTAATCTTTTTTTTTTTTCTTTTTTTTTCTTTTGCTGAGGCAATTGGGGTTAAGTGACTTGCCCAGGGTCACATAGCTAGGAAGTGACCTCTAATCTTTTAATGTTGCAGCTGCTAAGTCCTGTACAAAACTGACTGTGGCTCCCCAATATTTGAATTGTTTCTTTCTGGCCACTTGCAGTATTTTGTTTTTCTTAATGTGATTGTTCTGAAATTTGACAATAATGTTCCTTGGAGTTTTTATTTTGGTATATCTTTCCTGAGGTGTTTGGTGGATCCTTTCAGTACCTATTTCACCCTCTGGTTCCAAAATATCAGGCCAGTTCCTCCTTTTGATTATGGTTTTCAGGTAATTCAATGATTCTGATTATGTCTCTCTTGGATCTGTTTTCCAGGTCAGTTTTTTTTCATGAAGTATTTTACATTTTCTTCTATTATTTTTCATTCTTTTTAATTTGTTTGATTGATTCTTGATGTCTCATACAATCATTATCTTCTACCTGCCCAATTCTAACTTTAAAAAAAATTTATTAAAAAAAAAGAAAAGCAGAAAAAGAAAACAAAACAGAACAGAACATTGTCAAATGCCCAGAAGAACATCAGAGAGTATTCAAAATATATTAGAAAAAATTACCAGTTCAAGAAAGGGAATATAATAGTAGAAGTTATATTCATAAATGTCCATCTTTTCTTTGTTTTCTTGTAGGTTAATTTCTCTTCTGTGCATTTTTTTTACTTAATTCTTTTTTCCTTTTCATTCCCCCCCACTCTGTCCCAAGAAGGTACAGTTAAGTCCAGAAATATGTTTTATATATATGTGTGTGTGTGTGTGTGTGTGTATAGTTATACATACACCCACACACAGACTCATTCATGTATATATCTATATATATCTATATCTATATACACACATATATAGAGCAACATGGATACATATTTACACATACTCAGACACACACATATTTACCCATATATAAACATGTATCTAAAACAATATTAGGTTGACATATAATGTAGATTTCTCTCTTGATTGAATCTTTAAGTTTGACTTACCTCTTCTTTTCTGTTTCTGATAATTCTGCTTTCATTCTTCTTGACTTGCCTTGCTTTTGCTTAACCTTCTACCACCCATAGATTTCTCCCTTAACTTCTTCCTCCATCCTTTGCTTCTCTCTCCACCCATTCCCTCTCCCCTTATTTCTCTATATAGTTTGGAAGGTGCTATACCCTTCATGGTATTTACATAGTGTTGCCTATTGATCCCATTCCAGATGTGAGTAGGTTTTCACAACTATGAGTCCTCCTCCCTCCTTTAATGCTGCTATGTCTATTCTTCCTCTGCACTACATTTATACAACATAATTACTATTTTTACCTTTTTTCTATGCTTTTTAGAGCCAGATCATACTCAAATCTTCCCCAATCTTTCATTTAAGCTATCCAATTGCTGATGTCAATCTTAAACATATGATATACATTTTTGTGTAAAAACATAAACAATTTGTTCATGTTAAGTTCCTTGAAATTGATCTTTAATATTGGCTTTTATATGTTAAATTTTTTATTGTTTAGATTTAATTGAAAGAAAGTCCTGAAAATCTGCAAGTTAATTGAATGTCCATTTTTTTCATTCAATATTATGGATAATTTTTCTGAGTATGGTATTTTTTGGCTGTAGGTCTAGTTCTTTTGATTGCTAGTATATTTGATTCTAGGACCTTTATTGTGGCTACTGCTAAGTCCTGTACAATTCTAATTGTAGCTCCAGCATATTTGAATTGTTTTTTCTTGTTTCTTGCAGAATTCTCTCTTTGACCTGGGGGTTTTGAAATTTGTATATAATATTCCTATGTTCTTTCCACAAAGGATATCTTTGAGATGGTGATCTCTTTCTCTATGAGATAGTGATCCCTTTGAGGTGGTGATTTTTTCTATTTCTACTTTCCCTTTTTGTTCTATTACTCTGGGACAATTTTCTTGGATTACTTTTTGCATTGTTGTGTTAAAATTCTTTTTTTGATCACAAATTTCAGGTAGTCCAATTATTCTTATATTTTCTCTTCTTGATCTATTTTCCAGATCTGCTGTTTTTCACATTCTGTTCTATATTTTTGATTCTTTATATTCTGTTTTGTTATTTCTTGGTCTCTTATAGCTTCACTAGTTTTCCCCTTGCCCAATTCTAATTTTCAAAGAGTTATTTTTGTCTTTAAGACTATTTCCTTTTCTACTCAGTTAACTTTTCTCCATTATCATCGTGTTTTCTTGGGTGGTTTTTATTTTTCCTCATTATGTCTCATTTGTTTTTGTTTGTTTGTTTGTTTGTTTTGCTGAGGCAATTGGGGTTAAGTGACTTGCCCAGAATCACACAGCTAGGAAGTGTTAAGTGTCTGAGGCCAGATTTGAACTCAGGTCCTCCGGACTTCAGGGCGGGTGCTCTATCTACTGCATCATCTAGCTGCCCCATCTCATTTGTTTTTTAAATTCTTTTTTGAGTTCTTTTGTAAATTCACTCTGGACAGGGAATCATATAACTTTACTCTTCAGAGTAGAAAATTTATGTTTACTTCACTGTCCTCCTCTGAAGATGAACCCTGATCTTCCCTGGTTCCCATAGTAAATTTCTATGATAAGATTCTTTCTTTTTTTCTGGTTCATAATTTTTTTTAAATGAGAAATATTAGTGTAAGCATCTCTAATCTTGGGGAATGGTGCCTCTTGCTTCACTTCAACTCTCCCCTCTAATGTGGAATCCCAAACCAAGAGCTCCCTCCTGCAAATGCCACAGTCAACAGTGTTCCTGCCCCACTGCCTCTGTATTCATCAAGTGTGCTGTTTCCTTCTCAACCATGGCCTTGTCTCTACTGCACAGCTAGGCCTGGTGTTTCTAATCAATAGAAATCGCAGTCTTCTCAGGCTCAGACCCCTGGACTCCACTTGCAGTCTGGGAGGTGAAAGTATCTGTGGTTTCTGCTGAAATACCAGCCAAACCCAGCTAGCCTCAAGGCTCCTCACTTGATGTTTCTATAAAGCTAGTCTAGAAGTTAGCAGTGGTCAATTAACACTGGTTAGTCCCTGACCTAGGGGCTTTCTACAGATCTTCTTAGGTTGTACCAGAACAAGGGTCCCTTTTCTTCCCCAGATTCTCTTGGCTTTTCACCAGTTTATGTTTTCTCTGAGGCAAAAATTTGTTCAATTTGTGGGGGAAATCTGGAGAGCTTGAAATTTACTGACCTACTACATCATCTTCCCAGAATCCTCTCCCCATCCCTATTCTAACTTTTAAGGAGTATTTTGCCCCAGTTGGCTTTTGTACTTCCTTTTCCATTTGAACAATTGTACTTTTTAACAATTGTTTTCTTTTTACAATTTATTTTTTTCATCATTCTCTTGCATCATTCTTATTTCTCTTCTTAATTTTTCTTCTACCTCTCTTACATAATTTTAAACTCCTTTTTGAACTCTTCCATGTGTTCATTCTGAGCTTGAAAGCACTTCTTGTTTTCCTTTAGAGTTTTGCCCATAGGTGTTTTGACACTGTTGTCCTCTTCTGAATTTGTATTTTAAGCTTCCTTATCACCATAATAATCTTCTATGGTCATATTCTTTTTTTTTATTGTTTTTGCTCATCTGTCTTGGCCTTTTTCCCTTTCTTTTAAATTTGATCTCTGCTCCTGAGATGGAAGAGACACTGTCTCAGGCTTCTTATGCCCAGGGCTATAGGCACTGGCTGTTTACCTGGTGCTGCACTGATGTTTCCATCAGACCCTCATGTCTGAGGCTGTGTGGAAGGATTGGGGTAGGGAGAATGGCTGGTGCTGCTGGAGACTGTAAGGCTGACAATTTACCTAGTACTGAGCTAGGGTCCTAGTGCTGGTGTCTGGGATGTGCTGAATGGATGGTATGGTATGGATGCTATTGCATTTCCCTAAGATATACTGAAGCACATGGTGGTGTGGCAGCTGGCAGCTGACAGCTGCATCTTTGCTCAAGGCTATGCTTAAGCATAACAGACCAAGCCTTTTTCCTTAGGTAGCCATAGGGTTAGCATCTACCTGTTTGCCTGGGGCTATACTGAAACATGTGGTAGTTCTCAGAGCTGGAATCTGCTGGGTTCCTTAGTTATACTGAGGCATAGTGGAGGGGAAAGCTGGTATTTGCATTTGCCAGGTCCATTGCACTAGGGCTCAGAATCTACTGCTGGTTTGCTTAGGTGAGGCTTGCTGGAATGCTCCCTGACCTAGACGTCACTCCCCCTTTAACCAAGTGAGACAGACCTTTCCTGTTGATCTTCCAAATTTCTTGTACTCAAAGATTGTTTCACTCCATCTTTTTATTAGTTTTGCTGTTCCAGGATTTGTTTGGGGGCACTAAATTCTACTTTTGGCTATTATTACTGTGTTTGTATATATTTCATTTCCTGTACCTGCTAGCTCTTCTACTTTACTTCCACTCATTAACTTGCCTTGTTTATTTAATTTCCCTGATGCAATCCCACCATGAATCCCTCTCTTATTTTCTATCCCTACTTATCTCTTCCTTTTTATCCCTTTTTCATTAATCTACACACTTTATCTCACTCCTGTTACTTTACACATTCTCCTATACCTCCTCTTATTCTATTCTCTCCTCCTTTATTTTTTTTGTACTTGAAGTACAAAAAAAAGCCAGCTTTTGAAGTGTGCTATACCCTTCTTACTGTGTGTGTGTGTGTGTGTGTGTGTGTGTATACACATATACATGTATATACATGCATCATTCCCTCTAACTCATTCTTGGTGTTTTCAGAACTACCATCTCTCTTTCCCCATATAATTCCTCTATGTTGGTTCTTGTTCTCACAACTGATTTGTATAGCATAATTACTATTTTTATCTTTTCCTAGATTATTTTGCTTTTTTAGAATCACATCATACTCAACTCTACCTCAAGCTTTCTTTTGGATTACCCAATTACTAATGTCAATCTTAGGCATATGGTTTATATTACATGTATACAACATAAACAGTTTGTCCTTATTGAGTCCCTTGAAATTAGTCTTTAATGTTGGTTCTTACATGTTAAAATTTCTATTGAGTTCAGGTTTGTTTGAGACAAAATCCTGAAAAATCTGACAATTTGCTGAATGTTTAATTTTTTCATTCAATATTATGCTTAATTTTTCTGGATATTATGTTTTTGGCTGCAACTCTAGTTCTTTAATATTACAAAACCTATGGTCTGTTATTGTAGCTGCTGATAAATACTGTGCAATTCTAATTGTAACTCAGCATATTTGAATTGGCTGGGTTTTTGTTGTTGTTGTTGCTTATACAATTATCTCTTTGAGTTTTGAACTTAGCAATAATATTCCTATATGTTTTCCTTGTAGGATTTAAGGTGGTGATCAGTGGATTTTTTTTTCTATTTCCACTTTTCCCTCTTGTTCTATCACTTCTGTATAATTTTCTTAATTATTTTTCAAATTATTCTGTCAGGGTTCATTTTTTTTTTGGTCAAGATTTTCAGGTAGTCCAATTATTCTTATGTTTTCTTAATCTATTCTCTATTTTTCTTATATTTCACATTCTCTTCTTTTTCATTCTTTATATTTTGTTTTATTGTTTCTTGGTCTCTTATAATTTCATTGGCTTCTCTTTGCTCAATTCTAATTTTTAAGGAGTTAATTTCTTCTTTAATAATCTGGATCTTTTTTTCTACTTGGTTGACTTTCTTTTCATAATCTACTTGTTTTTCTTGGATTGTTCTCATTTAAAAAAAAAGTTTTCCCTTGATATTTCTCATTTGATTTTTAAAATATTTTTTGAGCTTTTACATAACTTCTTTTTATCTAGGTTAGCATTTAATGTTACTCTTTGGGGTTGGACAAGCTTTTCTTTCCATTCAATATCCCTCCCTAAAGACAAAATCTGGTTTTCCCCATTCTGGAATATAATAACTTTCTATAGTTAGGGTCTTTCTTTTTTGTTTAATCACCTCTAGTGAGGATGGTGCCTCTGGCTTCACTTCAGCTCTCCCCACTGGTCTGGAACCCCAGACCAAGAAATTGACCTCCTGTAAGTGCCAGCAGCCAGCAACATCCCTCCCCCACTGCTTCTACACTAACCAGGTAAGCTGGGTTCCTTCTCATGTAGGGCCCTGTCTCAGCAGCACAACTGGACCTGACATTCCTTATCAGCACAGATTCCCTTAGTTCTCCCAGATTCAGATCTCTGAATTCCCCATGCTGTCTTAAAGGTGAAAATTCCTGTGGTTCCCACTGAGGCTACTTTAGAACCCAATTAGCCCCAGGGCTCTGAACATGCTGTCTCAAGAGAACTAGCCTGGAGGTGTTTATATTTCACACTGGTTAATCCTCTGTCCTGGGGACTATCTTCTTGCCTTCTTAAGTTCCTCTATTTTGCCCTAACTCTTATTTGCTTTTCACTGATCTACATTTACCGGAAGTACAATTTTGTTTTGTTTGTGGGGGAAATCCAGAATGCTAGGAGTTTTCTGACCACTTTGCCATCTTCCCAGAATCCTCCCTGGCTTAATATCCTCTTCTTTTTTTAAATAAATATTTATTTTTAATATACATTACTTTATGAATCATGTTGGGAGAGAAAAATCAGAGCAAAAGGGAAAAATCATAGAAGAGAGAAAAAAACAGAAAAAAAGAAGTGAACATAGCATGTGTTGATTTACATTCAATCTCCTTACATCTTTTTCTAGATGCAGATGGTGTTTTCTGTCCAAAGTTTATTGGGATTGCTTTGGATCACTGAACCACTGAGAAGAACCAAGTCTTTCATTGTTGATCATCACACTTTCTTGCTGTTATTGTGTATCATGAATTCCTGGTTCTTCTTGATATTCTCAAATGAATAGACCATAAAGGAGGTTTTTGGTCACCAAAAAGTGAGGCAAACATAGAAAGCCTATTTAATAGTCTCAATAATGTCCTACATTTTAATGTTTAGTGTATCAACTTCCCATTAGAATACAATAAGAGTTTTAATAACAGCATATGTTGTAATTCTTTTTCACTAATATTTAATGAGTCTTTTATGTTCTAAGCATTTCTTTTCTATGGAGGGAAGTGTTCTAGCTGTAGGTGATCTACATTTATTAAGTAGATTTCTATTCTCTCTTTGGGGAGATCCTAGACTTGTGCCAAATCTATGCTTTAAGTGATTTTCCCTGGAGTTCTAGGATAGGGTATGGGATATAAAGAATCAGAGAGAGCAAGAAAACTCAGTCTTCCTTGATAGAGGCCAGGATCCTCTAGGACTAAACCCAGCTTCAAGAACTTTGTGCTAAAGGCCCTTAAATGAGAGAGATGAAGTGTCTTAGCAGCTCTAGGCTTAGAAAATCTGTTGTTATACTTGCAAAAGAAGAAATTTAAATTGTTCTTAACCCATAACTTGGCTTCTTAATCTGTTGAGAGTAATAAATGGATGCTCAGGCTTCTTTCCAGGTTTCTTTCTCAGTATGACTTGACTTAGTGCCTCCACTTCTGGAGAATAGTTCTGTGTTTCCCTACTTTCTGGGATGTATATGTCTCTCATTCTGCTCTCCCCCTCTCTCTTTCTCTCTCTCTTCTCCCATCTTCCCCGACCCGAATCTTCCTAAGGGGAGGGGCCAGAGGAGATTTGTACTATTTGCTCTTGGTGTTACCTGACTCATTTTAAAAACCTCCTCCAAAGGTCAATTCAAGTATGCAAATGTCATCACCAATATAGTGTCATAGGCAATTCCATAGCTCTGACGTGATCTTAATTATCAAGGCCCTAACAAAAGCTCACATTTAGGGGCAACAAGTACTCAGGACAAGTTCACATATTGCCGATAAAAGAATGTCAAAGGGAGAGTCTTAGCTGGGTCCCTGGGACATGCCTCAGAATGTCTGGTGCACTATAATAACAATAGTTGACATTTGTATATCATTCTGCAGATTCCAAAACTCTTCGCCTATATTATTTCATTTGACCCTCACAATAGCCCTGTAAATAAGGTTAGGTAATTATCACCCAGTTTTTCTGATAGGAAGACTGAGGCTTCAAAAGGGATTTGTCCAAGGTCTCTAACATCCTAAGTGGTGTGGGCCAGCGTAGGAAGCCAAGTCTTCTGATTATAATAGTGAAGGTTTGGGAACAAAAGGGAAACATAATCAGACCGGAACATTAAGAAAATAATTTTGGAAGCTAGAGAAGCCTTGCTTGTAGCAGGGAGAGATCAGATGTAGATGACTATGCTCCAAATAAGAAATGATAAGGGCTTGAACTAAGCTTGTGGTAGTGGATATAGAAAATGGCAGCAGTTGCTAAAGTGGCATGGTTGGCAACTGACTGAGTGTAGGAGCTGAAAAAGAGAGAAATGTCAAAGATAATTTTCAATTTGGGTGATGGGGAAAATAATGGTGACACCAATATAAATAGAGAAATTGGAAGAAGAGCTAGATTTGAGGGGAAGATGAGAATTCTAGAAATGTTATGTTTAAAGTATTAGTTGGACATTTAGGTGGAGATATCCAACAAACAGTTGGAGGTTTCTATACGATGAAAAGATTCTCAAAACAAAGCAGATGGCTTATTTGTTTTGAGCATATCAAAGCTGATTGAACTTATAGGACTCATCCTAGGGAGAATGTGCTGAAAATACCCCTGAGAAGTAACAAATTGTGAAAATATTTTTAAAGTTAAAGATTCTGACAAAGGTCTCATTTCCAAAATATATAGAGAACTGACCCTGATTTATAAGAAATCAAACCATTCTCCAATTGATAAATGGTCAAAGGATATGAACAGACAATTCTCCGATGATGAAATTGAAACTATTTCCACTCATATGAAAGAGTGTTCCAAATCACTACTGATCAGAGAAATGCAAATTAGGACAACTCTGAGATACCATTACACACCTGTCAGATTGGCTAAGATGACAGGAACAAATAATGATGAATGTTGGAGGGGCTGTGGGAAAATTGGGACACTGATACATTGTTGGTGGAGTTGTGAAAGAATCCAACCATTCTTGAGAGCAATTTGGAACTATGCCCAAAAAGTTATCAAACTGTGCATACCCTTTGACCCAGCAGTGCTACTACTGGGCTTATATCCCAAAGAAATACTAAAGAGCGGAAAGGGACCTGTATGTGCCAAGATGTTTGTGGCAGCTCTTTTCGTAGTGGCTAGAAACTGGAAGATGAACGGATGTCCATCAATTGGAGAATGGTTGGGTAAATTATGGTATATGAAGGTTATGGAATATTATTGCTCTGTAAGAAATGACCAGCAGGAGGAATACAGAGAGGTTTGGAGAGACTTAAATCAACTGTTGCTGAGTGAGATGAGCAGAACCAGAAGATCACTGTACACTTCAACAATGATACTGTATGAGGATGTATGCTGATGGAAGTGGAAATCTTCAACATAGAGAAGATCCAACTCACTTCCAGTTGATCAATGATGGACAGAAACAACTACACCCAGAGAAGGAACACTAGGAAGTGAATGTAAGCTGTCAGCACTACTGTTTATCTACCCAGGTTACTTACACCTTCCGAATCTAATACTTAATGTGCAACAAGAAAATGGTATTTACACACATATATTATATCTAGGTTATATTGTAACATATGTAAAATGTATGGGATTGCCTGTCATCTAGTGGAGAGAGTAGAGGGAGGGAGGGGAAAATCTGGAAAAATGAATACAAGGGATAATATTATTTAAAAAATTACTCATGCATATATACTGTGAAAAAATTATAAATAATAAAAAAAAAGAAAAAAGAAAATACCCCTGAACTCCAAGAATATAGTGATTTGTTAATTGGGCTTAGGGAATGGAAACTTACTAACTTCTCTGTCTTCTGGCAATTCATTCAAAGGGTTGGACTCAGACTCTTGCCTATGTTCATCTTCTCCCAGAAACTCTTCTTGCCACCAATCAGCTCTAACTGAAATACCAAGGATTTCTATAGAATTCATAAGTTACCTTCAGGACTGGAAATATATCTCAAGATAGCTGTTCAGTCACCTAAAAAAAGAAAATAAATAAAATAGAAAAGTGAGATGCTCAGAGTCCAAAATCAGATTTTAAGCCCACAATGATGTTTTAGTATCTATGTGGTCATAGTTCACTATTTCGTTTGTGGTTAGGGAAGAGTATTACTCCAGCAATAGGTTTGGATATTCCTATCACATTCTGAAAATAGAGAAGAGAGGCCAAGATTAAGCCAGGTCATATGCTTTTAAAGATCCAATAATCTGTTTAGCAACCAATAAAAAGAAATGCTTTCTCATCACAAAGTACTCAAGCCCTTCAACTGTTTCCTCAGAAGTTGCCACAACAAATTTATGGAGCTATATTCCAATTCACTTCCCCTTCGAAGGCACTGAATGGCATAGTCTCTAATTACTTAAGGCGAAAGCAAATTAAACTACTAGGGTAATTTTAATGTTCCCCTTTCAGATGTAGACAAATCTAACAAAAAATTTCTAAAAGAAGGAGGGGAGAAAATTGTGTGGGTGACTGAGGAAAAGAGTTATAATAATAGTGATGTAAAAAAGAAAGGAAAAAACATCAACAAAACATTCTTCAAAACACAGAAGAAAGCAGAAATACATTCAGAAGGAGACATGTTCAGAGACAAGCAAGGCAATATTGGTACCACAGTGTTAAATTTAATATATGTTTTTAAATCATTCAAATTGTATTAAAGATTTCATACATAATTTTTTTCCTATTTTTCTTTGTATAAAGGAGTTGGACTTTTACTGACTTTATCACAGGAGCCCTATACAAATTTTGTTAAGCTAACTCTAAAATGAATGTGTGGTGAAGAGAGCAATACAGCAAGTTGAGAAATGATGGTGTGCTTCCTGATGGCTTCCTAAAGAGAAAAAAGATCAGCTCTTTTATACCTGCTCCAGAAAAAAATTCTAAAAAATATTGAATCCAAAGGAAAAAACAATACTACTTCCATCCCAGAGCTACACAGAAATTTAGTCAGAAATCTATTAGGAGTATCAAAGGAGGATGCCTGCAAAGATGTTGCCAGGCTGAACAAGTAAGCTGACAACCTTCCAGTGAACCCAGAAATAGGGCAGAGATATCTGTATCTCAAAAGATTCTGTGTCTGAGGATGGAAAGAGAAGAAGAGCTCCTTATGCAACTCCCACAGTGGTCAGAACCCCAAAGTGAGGACCCTGAACATCATCAGAAGTGCCAGTGGCCAGTGTGGGTACAGTACTCAGATCAGAACATCCCAGGAATCTCAAGTTTGTGGCACTCTCTCCTGAGATACCCTAAAGGATCCAGAATCCCAAAGATCTAAGGAAGGCAATCTTGGCAAGAAGAAGTTAGCCCAGGAACCAAGGTGACCCCAGTCAAGACCAAGAAGGACTGACTATTCAAAAGTATAACAGAGAGATGAGCCTGGCCTTGGATCAAAGTTCCACTTCAGAGAATAAGACAGGGAGAAGACAATAAGCAGTGTAAAGAATTATCATAGATATAGAGATTCCTAAAAATCAGAATAGAAGAATAAATTAACTCCAGAACCACTCAAAGGAAAAATTTGATTTTCCACAGAGACAACAGAAATTCCTAAAAGAAATGATACAAGAGACAAGCAATCAAATACACTCTTGAGAAAAAAAGAAGTAAAATAGTATTGAAAGTGATAAATCTTATGCATCCTAGGGATGGATATTTATGGAAATATTTTGCATAACTTCACTTATGTCGTCTTATGTGGGGGATAGGGATGGAAAAAGGGAGAGAATCAAAACCTCAAAGTTTTAAAAACAAATGTTAAAATTGTTTTATATGTAACTAGATAAAAATAGAGGAACTCTTCAAAAAAAGGAAACTTGCTCATCATTTCTTATAGCACAATAATATTCTGTCCCAATCATATACCACAACTTGTTCAGACAATCCTCAATTGATCAATCAATTACCTGAAAATTAGAACTGACCAAACAAATATCAATGAAACAGCAAGAAATAATAAAACATCAAAAGATTTTTTAAATAGAAGCAAATATAAGTTTCTATTATTAAAAAAAAAAGCTCAGCTGACCTAGGAAGTAAATCAGAGAGATTATTTAAGAACCTCTGAACTTTTAAAGCATTTCAGATGGAAAAATAAAAAACAGAGCTAAGTCGAAACTTTGAATATAAAACTTAAAAAAAAAAAACAAGAGTCAAGAGAAACTGAGAAAGGCAAATGTATTGGAGCAATTGAAAAGTACTGTATGATGATGCAGTGCCAATATTCTAAGAAAGTAGAATGAGGGGGCAGCTAGGTAGCGCAGTGGATAGAGCACCAGCCCTGAATTCAGGAGGACCCGAGTTCAAATTTGATTTCAGACACTTAACACTAGCTGTGTGACCCTGGGCAAGTCACTTAACCCCAGTCTCAGAAAAAAGGGGGGGAAAAAGTAGAATGAATTAAACTAGAAAAACAGAGGAATAAGATGTGGATTAGTTGCATTCTATGTCTTTTAAGAGGGAAAATGATGTAGAATGAAGCGAGAGGGAGAGTGAAACTTGCTATTTCTTTTTTTTTAAATAAATATTATTTATTATAGGATTTAAATGTATTCCTTTTTTCATTTATAATTTAAATCTTGAGAAAAAATTTTTGAGTTCCAAATTCTCTTCTCTTTAGTCCCTCCCTTACTATTGAGAAAGCAAATAAGACAATACATGTAAAATCTACAAAACATTTTCATATTAGCCATGTTGAAAAAAAAAACAAGAAAAATAAAGTGAAAAAATCTGCTTTATTATGCGCTGAGGCCATTATTTCTTTCTCTGGAGATGCATGGAATTTTTCATCATGAATCTTTCAGAATTGTCTTAGATCATTGATCAAAGTAATCTTTCATAGTTGATCTTTGTTACAATATTAGTTACTGTGTACAATATTCGCCTAGTTCTATTCATTTCACTTTGTATCAGTTCATATAAATCTCAGGGTTTGTTTTTTTTTTAATCTTGCTTACTGTGAATGACTTGCTATTCTCAGCAATATAATTATCCAAGACTGCTTTGAAGGACTTATAATGAAAAATGCTACCCATATCTTCAGAAAGAATTGATTGTCATTGAATACATATCAAAGCATACTTCTTTTAATTTTATTTTTCTTGAGTTTTTTTGGGAGGAGGGAGATCCATATTTTCTTTTACAACATAACTTTTATGGAAATATTTTGCATAACTTCACTTATGTCTTCTCATGTGGGGGATAGGGATGGAAGAAGGGAGAGAATCAAAACCTCAAAGTTTTAAAAACAAATGTTAAAATTGTTTTATATGTAACTGGATAAAAATAGAGGAACTCTTAAAAAAAGAAACTTGCTCATCATTTCTTATAGCACAATAATATTCTGTCCCAATCATATACCACAACTTGTTCAGACATTCCTCAATTGACCAATTTATAATTTTTTGCTATTACACAAAGGGGTGCTATCATTTTTAAAAACTAATAGTTTTTTTTATTTTTCGAAATACATGTAAAGATCTTTTTCAGCATTTATTCTTACAAAACCTGAATCTTTGGAGGATACATTATTCTTGATTGTATATATAATATAGATTAAACATGAGCAATTCTTTTAAACATAATTCCACATTTATCATGCTGCATAAGAAAAATCACATCAAAAAGGGGAAAAATGAGAAAGAAAAAGACAAGTAAGCAAACAACAACAAAGATGAAAATATTACATTGTGATCTATATTCAGTCCCCATAGTCCTCTCTCTGGATGCAGAAGTCTATCTTTATCACAAGTCTTTTGGAATTGGCCTAAATCACCTCATTGTTGAAAAGAGCCAAGTCCATCACAGTTGATCAAAATATAATCTTGTTGCTGTGTACAATGTTCTCTTGTTTCTACTCATTTCACTTCAGTTCTTTTAATTCTCTCCAGGACTTTCTGAAATCAACCTGTTGATCATTTATAATAGAATAATAATATTCATCACATCCATAATAGAAATACATTTCTTATAGAATAATAATATATATTATATACTCCATGACTTATTCAGCCATTTCCCAAATGATGGACAACTACTCAAGTTTCCAGTTCCCTGCCACTACAAAAAGAACTGCTATAAACATGTTTGCTATAAGTTTTAAAGTTTAAAAATGTATGCTTCACTCTACAGAGTTCATCAATTCTTTCTTTGGAGGTAAATAGTATTTTTCATCATTAATCCTTTGGAATTGTGTTGGATCATTGTCCTAATCAGAATAATTAAGACTTTCACCATTGATCATCCTTACAATATTGCTGCTACAGAATACAATATTCTCCTGATTCTGCTCACTTCACTTTGTATCAGTTCATATAAGTTATTCTTGTTTTTTAATGAAAGCATCTTGCTTGTAATTTTCTATATCACAATAATATTCCATCATAATCATATACTACAACTTGTTTAGCCATTCCCTAATTGATGGGCATCTGATCAATTTCCAATTCTTTACCACCACAAAAAGAGTTGCTATAATTTTTTTTAATTTTTTAAAAGTATGTTTCAATTTATACTAAGAGTTCATCAGTTCTCTCTTTGGAGCCAGATAGCAGTGTTCATAGGTCCTTCAGAATTGTCTCAAATAATTGTATTGCTAAGGTTAGCTAAGTCATTCACAGTTGATCATCATACAATATTGTTGTGACTGTGTACAGTGTTCTCCTGGTTCTGCTCACTTTACTTTGCATCAGTTCATGTAAGTCTTTGCAGATTTTTCTGAAAGTATCCTGCTCATCATTTCATGTGCCACAATAGTATTCCATTATAATCATATAGTGTAACTTGTTCAGCCATTCCCTAATTGATGGACATCTCAATTTCTAATGCTTTTTTTTTTTACCACAAAAAGAGTTGCTATATATATATTTTTGTGTGTATAGGTATGTTTACTTTTTTTTGGTAAGGTAAATTTTACCCAAGGCCACAAAACTAGGAAGTGTTAAATGTCTGTTTCCTTTTTCCTTTTTTTTTTTTTTTTTTTTTTTTTTTGGATACAAACTTAGTAGTAATGCTGTTGGATCAATTTAATAGCACAGTTTTATATCCCCTCAGGCATAGCTCAAAATTGTTCTCCAGAAAGGTTGAACCAATTCACAACTGCACAAATAGTGCATCAGTGTTTTAATTTTTCCACACCACCTCCAGCATTTGTCATTTTCCTTTTCAATCATATTAGACAATCTAAAATGTGTAAGGTGGTACCTTAGAGCTGGTTTAATTTGCATTTCTCTACATAATAATGATCTTAGTGATTTAGAGAATTTTTAAATATTATTATGGAACAGCCTTGATTTATTTTTCTGAAAACTGCCTCTTCAAATCTTTTGACCATTTATCACTTGGGAAAAGTAACTTGCTATTTCTCATAACTGATATGTGTAAGAAATAATATAATATTGATCCTGAAAGAGGGAATAAGGAAAAAAGAAAGAAAAATAAGAAATAGCAATCTAAGAGAGTGCCCAGTAATTGGGAAATAGCTGAATAAATTTGTCTTATGTGAATATAATAGGATATTACATTTCAAAGAGTTGTGGGAAATATAAACTGATGGCAGAGTAAAGTAAGCATAACCTGAAAAAGAATTTATGCAATGACAGACAGTATTGTAAAAAGACAAAAACAAATACTTTTAAAGATCAAAGAACTGATTAAAGACATGACCTATCATGTCTCTAGAGGTCACATCTATGATGAAGCATATTATCCATCTCCTGATAAAGAGATGATGTTCTTAAGGTGACAAAAGAGACATACTTTTTGTATATGTGGATTATTTTTTGTTTGTCTAGTTTTCTTAATTATGGTTTTGTTTCTCTGTTTTTCACTAGAGTAGACTTTGGGGGTGGAAGAAAAGGTTAACAATAATCATGCCAAAAATAGAGAAACATTGAAATTTTACAATTCACAAGAGAACAAAAGTTCAGAAGGAAGCTTAAGTGGGACAGTTTTGAAAATAACATGTAGTATTTATCATATCTATTATACATATATATTTAAAAGTAGGCAGCAGGAAATCTAGATTCACAGTTACACATACAATCCTCTTTACAGGGAAATATAAATATAAGAAAATATGCTCTCTCTCTTTCTTTCTTTATTTCTTGTTTAAATTCAGAATATTTTTTCCAAAAATGATGGGGGAAATGAATGATAAGGTCATCCTGCCATATGACCCTTAAAAATTAGTTCATTAAATCTAAGAAAAATCTAGAAAAGAGACACAGTAAAAGCATAATGTTACAAAAAGTTACATAGAATTAAGAGAGTGAAAGCTATAGGCAGAGTTACAATTGTTGTTACCAAAAAAAAAAAAAAAAAAAAAAAAAAAGAACCAAGATTTGGGAAGAAAATCTAAAATCTATTTGAACTGACCAGACACAAAGACTGTTGGGATAAAGTCTGTAGTTGCTAAGCTTCATCAACATGCTCCATAGACTCTAAGGCAAAAACATATCTCCTTTCCTGCAATTTGTTTTAAATGTTTACTTTTTCTTTATAAACAGTGGTAACTAACTGTCATTGCTAAAGAGTAATGGAATTATTGGGAATACAGTTGGGAGGAAGAAACTGGAGGGGGAGCAAGGGAAACATCCCCAGAGGAAAAAAGAGATAAGTTTAACACAGAAGTATTTTGCCAAAAATTTTGTGTCCCTGGTCCCCACTCCCTACCACCACAATGGAAACTCAGAGCTCACAAAAAAGATAAGTACAACAGCATATCCATATCCATACTGATAGACTCAGCATATTGAGTATCAATTTTTCATTATCAAGACCCTGACAACTCCCTCAGTTGCTTCACCTTGAGCAAGATGAGGTGAGATCTCTCAGGACAGTTGTGAAAATTGAGTAAGGCTTCATCTACTTCAGAGTTGGAGTAGGCCTGAAGGTCCTTAAGCATTGACTCAAGGGCATACTTAAATCCCTTTCCTACTATTCTCCCATGACATCATTTTCGACCTACTTTAAATATGGGCAACTATGTACTTATTGGCCAAGTTCAATTTCTTGGGTAATGTAAAGTCCAGGCTAGCTCCCTGGAGGTCTCAGGATCAGCCAGAGTCAGGATGAGTAAAAGTCCTTGGTCTTTAGCTGGAGAAGTTAAAAAAGCAGGCAAACTACCAGGAATTTTGCCAAAGATCTCTTCTTGATTCTGGAGTCCAGAATCTCCACCTTTCTCCTCCTCCTGCCACCAAGTGAGACTCTGGCCTCTTTCACTCCACCTGCTAATCCTTACCTACAATTCTCTTAACTCTAAGCATTGAGCCAGCATTAATGAAAGAAGAGAAATTCCAAACATATGCTAATAGAATTATTGTCCAATAGGTAATTAGCCTTAAGTGCTGAGTTGACTGATTTAAGCACACCTTTTAAGAGTTTCAGCCCTTTATGAGGTAGTTCCTGAAATTAGAATGTAAGACCCTCAGCCAATGAGGATGAGAGTCAGTGGTGGGAGGGGCATTTGCATTAGGGACTATTTAAGTGTCATACCTGTCCTAAAAGGTGCCTCCTCTTTGATTGCCTGCTTGACCCCCTGATTCTCAGGCGGGAGAACATACTGACCCCTCACCATTTCTGAGCCACACAACCTTCTAAGTGGAGGGCTGGATGATAGAGCAGAAAATTTCTTCTAAAGCTCTCCTTTATAGAAGGTTTTGAACTTTCCAATGACTCTCCAATCAACAATTCTACTGGGTTTCAACTTTGGAAGCATTATGTTTCTGAATGTTTAATCCCTCCTCCTTTGGCCTCTCCTTATCATCCTCTCTCTCCCTCTTCCCATGCTTTGCAGCTTTCTTTTGTGTTTTATCTTCCCCTATTAGATTATAAACACTCAGAGGGCAGGACTATTTTTTTTTCATTATTTGTATCCCCAACATTTAGCACAGCATCTGGCTCCTAGTAGGTGCTTAATAAATGTTTATTGAATCTAATTAAATTGCTACTGCTTCCCAGAGTGGGTAAATAGCATTTATATAAAGAAAACCTGCCTGGATAATAAGTTAGTAGTAGAATGAAGGATATCCCCTCTAATATTAAGACATTTATTATATGGAAATGTTTATATTTGCTAATGTTTGTCAAGTTTCTAATTTTTATTTAAAAAAAAGAAAAAAATTAATTTTATGAACTGATTAAGAATAATTTAAACAGAACCAAGAGACAAAAAAAAAAAAAAAAAATCTATGTATTGCTTTGTCTTTATAAACAATTGTACTATGCCCAAAATAGTGACTCCAGAATGACTCCAGAAGATTGTCAATGAAGTATGAATGAAAAACAAAACAAAACAAAAAAAAACATTTCTTAAAGTTTTGCAAGAATTGTGCGAATACTAGGGATATAGTTTTTTAAAAAGAGATAATCCCTGCTCTCAAGGAGCTCATACTTAGGAGAAAGAACAAATATTTATCTATACAAATCTATGTAATTTATCTATATAATTCAGGGTGGATATAAAGGTCCAGAAATCCTAAAAGCACAGAAGTGTCTCATCAGAGAGAAATGAATAAGCATGTCACTCTTTCAGGCAAGAAGAGAAGAAGCAAAGGAGAGATCAAAAAAGCAAAAAAGAAATCAGGAACTCCCATAGACTATTCACTTTTCCCTATAGGATCTGCTTAGTCTGGATGTTCTTGGAAATGGGATAAAGGGAAAGAAAGAGGGAAGAATAAAAATCCCTTAATAACTGACTTCTTGACTTGTGTCAGGAAGACCAGAGTTCAAATCCTTTCCTGGGCACTTATGTGAACTGTTAAAATCATTTAAATTGTCAGCTTCATCAGAACACAAGATTTTGCAAAGATAAATATTGAAAACTATCTTTGCATGCGTATTTTAAAAAATTAAAAATCACCATAGATAATAAAATAAATAAATAGATTCTCAGCTTCAGTTTCCACATCTGTAAAAGTAGATAATAATAGCAGCTACTGCATAGAATTATTGTGAAGACCAGATTACAGACAAGATAGATAACATATGTAAAGTACTTTACCGACATTAAAATGCTATATAAATGCCAATTATTATTGCTATTATTATTCTCTTTTGGCAGAAAGATGATGTGCACTGTAGGTATAAAGTAAGACTTAAATACTCAGGCTTACCTAATGTGTGAACTTAATTTGCATAAACATTATTGGAATGTTTTTATTTAGAGAAAGATAACTAGGATAGAGTGTGGGGGGACACTGAGTGATATTAAAAAAGAAGGTAAGAAAGCTAAAGGCATCGATGAAATATTCAAAAGTACATTGAAAAAAGAAGGAAGAAGTTTAGTTGCAGATATGGACAAGCAGAAAATTGTGGTAGATTTAATATATACTTTGAGTATATATATATACCGTCTATGGTAAAGACTCACAATTTCATGTCTAATCCTTTTTCTTTTCTTTTTTGTATATGAAAATGTTCATGATTGTTGATATTTATCAAGTTCATAATTTTCAAATTACACTTAAATTTTTTAAAAAAGATATCAGGAGATGGAGTATTATTGGAAAAGGAGGTATACCAGTAATGTAAAAAAAACAAAACAAAACAAAACAAACAAACAAAAAAAAGATAAAGCAGATGGAAGCCCCAAATGCCAAACTAGTGACTATGTAATATTTAAAGGCATAAAGGCAGGCCTCTGTCATATTAAAAGATAGATTTCTAGGGAAATATGTATGAAAATCACACAGAATGAGAAGGGTTGAATGAGTTGAAATCTGCAATATGATGGGAATATCCACTTTGAGATCATAGCACCTTTGAATCATAGCTCTCATTGAAGCATATTCATATGTATGCAGATTTCATGTGTGTGCATATAAATATGTGAGATTGGGTTCTTATTAATGTGGCTATTTACTACCAGGGGTGACTGTTTCTACATATATATGCAAATATGTTAATAAGCAATTCTGGCATACAGGAAAAAATCAGTTGGGAAATGGGCAACAATCTTCTTTGTTTAGAAATAGTTGTGCTGGAGGGGGAATTGGGTGGGGGTGGAGAGGAGAGTTCAGTTGCCCCAGAGAATATAATCTGCCCCTCTGTGATGCATCCTCCTAGGATTTAGTAGCAATGATGAAGAGGGAGAGAGAAAGAAAAACAATTCTCTGAGATTAGTGAGTGGGGTGATGTGGAAAGAGTCATTGGGCCACAGGACCATGGAAGAGCTGCACACAGCTCTATATAAGTATGGGGAATTGACCTTACTATCCCACCACAGTTATAGTACTCAATGTATGTGGATCTGTATTTCATTTATATACTATTTTTGTGAGGGAGACATGTGAAATTCATGGTGAAGAGTAAAACTGGCTAAGAAGGGCACATTTCACTACTTTAAGAAACAGTAGATTGAATTTGGAAAAGTATGTTTTTTGCACAAGAAGATTTGAAAGATGAAACATAAAAAGGAACACCATATGTATGTATATATATATTT